>NC_057936.1:50002539-50741289 GCF_018555375.3 Anguilla rostrata | reverse complement strand
ATCTGCACGGCTTTGACTCTTCTTTTTCCGTGGCTGATCCTGTACCACATACAGTCTGCACAGCAACCATGACACACACACAAACACACACACATACACACACACACACACATGCATATCTGTGCATGTACCTGTAGACACACACACACACACACACACACACACACACGCACACACATACACCTACATATCTGTGCATGTACATGTAGACACACAAAAACACACACATGTGCATATCTGTGTATGTACATACAGACACACATACTCACACATACTTGCCAAAAATGCATGCACAGGCATGCCTGTATATCTATAAATGTACACGCACACATTAGAACACATGCACATCTACATGCACTCATACATAAATTCACACACACATGCACACACATACAGTTCATGCATATCTTGAGTTAAAACAGGCATACACATATATGCACACAGACTTCAACTTGTATGCGCAGCCACAACCCAGTGTCCCAGTTAGAATGGTTTGTGACATACTATAGGTGGCTGCCAAAAATGTATGCTGTCTTTCTGTAATATTTCAACTAGGAACAGTGATCAGGACTAAATATGAGTATAAATTCTAACTAGATGAGTTAATGTTGAATCTCCCTGTATTCAATTATTACTATTATTATTATTTTAATTGCACGATTGGTTTCATTGGGGTTATTTAATATAAATAAATAAATCTAGATTGATAATCTACTCCAACTAAAATATATATATTTTTCTAATATTATCAGGTTTAAATGTCAAGTCATGCAAATGAACTGCAATAGCTTTCAATTTATTTGCAAAAAAAAAAAAACCTTTAATTTATATTTAAATTCATTTTTTTATGGATATTTCCAAATATTGTTCAAACACATTTCCTCATGGGAATTCAGTAACGAAATGCAAATACAGCACATATTGCCCACTCCTGCTTATTACCAGTTAATTGCTGTATTACCATATGGTTTGGGTGTAAATGTAAGCTTACTATTATATTGTTGATTCATCAGAAAACAGTCCAAACAAATAGATACAGCTGTCAGGCTGTACTTGCCCCAGGTTAACTCATATCCACTAAACTGTTTATCTACAAATACAACACTGGCATCCTTAAATGTAGACCTGCTGGAAATAAAAACACATTTTGTAGCTGCCAGTTCTCCCAGTAGTCGAGCAGAACTCAACTAGGGGTCTAAAAGCACACGGAGAAAGTCAACACATGCAAGACCAAGCATTTTGGAATTCGTAGTCTGACATGGGAACTGGTTGTTCATGCAATGTGAAAGCAGGCAATCCGTTGCTGCTGAAATGGACTATCGTTTATATATGTTAATAGAGAAATAACAGCAGTACTATTTCACTTGAACAAGATAATTGTGATAAATCCACAGACTACGATCTGAAAGACTACAAGTCCCGTTTGGCCACAGTCATGTGGTCCCCCTTCTAGCCAGCCATCCGCAATCTCATTCACTGAGTAGCCGGGGTTCGGTGACAACAACAGCCTACCTCCTCCTCCTGCTGTCGTGTGTGAGTATACGACGGATCATTGAGAATTTGTGCGTCCGGTGATTTCTCATTCTTCTGAAAATGCATTGAATTTATGTTATGTATATTGTTTTAAATGTTGAAACAATTAGACATTTCCTCGACTTGTCAGTGTACTGTCAGGTTATTTTTCCCGTTATCGCTATTCATGTAGCTCACATGCTAGCTATCTAGCTTGCTTAGTCGTCACAAATAATGGTGTTATGGCTAAGTAGTGCTATTCTAAGTGAGCTGCTCAATATTTTAGTTGGCAAATGTGATTTAAAAGAAATCAAACAGAATTGGCGAATCACCTAGCCATGGAATAAGGCTGGCATCGGCTGGTCACATTGGATATCTTGCTAACGCTTGCGTTTAAATCACTGACATTTCGAAATAGCAAAAAAAAAAAAAAAAAAAGATTAAAGGCAAATTCAGGTGAATGATAATTCGAATGAATCTAGCTACATGGCATGCCACACTGACATGTGTTTTGTTGTAGAAACGCGTTTAATTGTCTTCTCATTGTTACATCCCTGGGTCAGGATTCGGCGTTGCTGTTGGGACAGAATCAAGCTACAGTGAGGACTTCATGCGGTGACAAGTAACAAAGAGCTATCAAATCGATCACCATCGGAAAACGGCAGACAAGCAAAAGGATGATTCGCTTAATCATTTGTCAGGAAGATATCTGCGAAAATGTGATGGATGTGACTGCTCGATAACACACAAGCTGTGTTATTTTGCGTTTTTATCGTTAGCCTATTGTCGGAAAACAAAAATGTATAGGCTATTTAAGGTATGGATTATTCAAACATAGACATGGGGCTACTGTTTTTTATGTCGGCAATAACTATAGAAAAGAACGTCGTTACGTATTGGCCTTTGTGTTGTTATCTATTGTATTGCGAAGAAGAATAAACAAAGATCCAGCCTTCTCATCAGATGAAACGCAGAGGATCAGTCTGTAAAATAAAAAAAGGCTTCGCTGCAAACAGCAATGCAGATAAATCATGTTCGTAGCCATAGTGGCCCACACCTTTTCGTTCCATCCTCTAACAGGGCTGTTTAGGCTGTTTAGTCATTTTAGCTTTCAGCCTTGATACAGTGTATGCTTATGTGGCTGTAACCATTCAGTCTGTGTTTAGTGGCTAGAAATATACATTTTAAGACTTATACCAGTTTTACAATGGCTTCACCTGGTAGTGAGGAAACTGGGAGTGACTTATCAGAATCCCTTGAAGTACATGAGTTCCAAAGTCAGTATGAGGAGCCCGGGAATTATTTCAAATCTAAAAGTTTACCAATCCTTAATGGTTCTTGTCAGTTGGGCAGTGAGACTTTGGAACCAAGATTGGTCAACACAACACAAACAACCTTAAATGCTGAGCGGAGCTCTATGCTCAGTGATCTTCCACCGAAAATTGACTTAAGCCAGCAAGATTCTCCAACAAGGACTGACTTCTCACCCTCCATGTCCAGCATGGTTGGGCTGAGCAGCTCCGTGAGGACAGATGTTAACAATGCTAAGAGCAAAAAAATAGGCTTTTCCCTTTCAAAATTCATCCACTTTCCTGCTAGGAAGTACATTCGAGTGATCCTCGCTGACTCTCGCTGTTTTTTATTTTGTATGTGCTACTTGACTTTCATTCAGTCACTGATGGTGTCTGGCTACTTGAGCAGTGTCATCACCACCATAGAGAAGAGATATAGTCTCAGGAGCTCTGAGTCAGGACTGCTGGTCAGCTGCTTTGACATTGGCAGCCTTCTGGTGGTGGTCTTCATCAGCTATTTTGGGGGTCGCGGACAGAGGCCACGGTGGTTGGCAGTTGGCGGGGTCTTCATCGCTGTGGGAGCGGCCCTGTTCTCCTTACCTCATTTCATTTCCCCTCCTTACCAAATTCAAGAGGTCAACTCCTCCACGGGCAACGAGGGCCTGTGTATGAATGGCAATGGGAGCCGGGATACCCCATATGTGTCCTCCTGCCCCAGAGACCAGGAGGGCAACGAGCACTCGGTGTATGTGGCACTGTTCATCTGTGCCCAGATCCTAGTTGGGATGGGGTCCACCCCCATCTATACGCTCGGACCAACCTACCTGGATGACAACGTCAAAAAAGAGAACGCGTCATTGTACCTTGGTAAGGAACCTTTGTGTTTTCATTTTCTTGCATGCTTCTTTTTTGCGCTAAATTAAAAAGAAGTACTGTTTTACGTTGAGGTCAAGCAGGCGGGAGGAGGTGGGGGTTGGTAGGGTGAAGGGTACAGCAAATGCTGTGTTGGAACATTGGCTATTGAATTTTGTGTGTGGATTTGATGAGCAAGTGTTTTCGTCAGCAAAGTCCTGTTTTCAAATTGACAATGCAGCAAGTATGTCAAATGCTTTTTTTTTTTGGTGGGTGAGCCCTGACTTTTGGAAATGATCACTTGGTGATTTAGAAAGGGGATGTAATTTTTCTATTTAACCAAAATATCTTCATAAGTACAATTTGTTTTGCATGTGGAATAGCTTGTTCTTGGCCCCTTTTTTCATTTTTTCCATTTAGGATGGACTGGGACCCACACTAACCTTATCATCATGTCTCTTTAAATTTGCCTTGTCTTATCACCTAAGATTCAATCCTCAGGCCAGCTGGGCTCTTTAGTTTGCCTTTAGTGGCAGCTGTGCATGAAGTGCACTCTTCCAGTGCTGTAACTGTGCAGCTTAGCTTAGCTCAGCTCAGCTCAGCTACTGACTGGCAGCATGGGTTCTGAATTTTGGGGGAATGCTGCAGTGATGATGGAACAAGGCTACAAATACAGCAGTACATTTTGAATGGGAGCAAAAGAAAAAAGTAGGCCTAGATCATACTGATTGCCCGGAATGGTATTCTTGGGTTATACGCAACGGTTTCTCTCGATCGGGTACTTTCATTGATCTTGATTTTTCATTTCCTCTGTAAAAGGACGGGCTCACAGTGGATGTGATTTTCATTCCCGTTTCTCTGGGTCTGACCCGCTGTTCGTTGGGGTGCAGAGCACGGGACTGAAGGGCGCGCGGGCCGTACCCTCTTGGGACGGCAGGCCTTGCCAGCGTATTAGCGGCAATTAAACGCGGTGTGCAGTTTTCCGCCCCCGTCGAGCTGATGCAGCACATCCAGAGGTCATTCGCTGGCTGCTCGGCCGATTTAGGTAATCATTGTGCAAGAGACCGGCCCCAGCCGAAGGGCATTTGTGTGCCTCTGCAGCCCCCCCCCCCCCCCCCCAAAAAAAACCCCCACCCCAGCTCAGTTCCACGGGATTACTCTCCCTCTGGACTGTGGCTAAGAGCGCTATGGTCTTACGACAGAGCGGTAGAGTTTGTCCTTGGCTAAGGAGCGGGAGCCTGAGGGAGGGAGGGAGGGAGGGAGGGCTGAGCCGGAGTGATGAATGGTCCTGCCTCTCGGTGCGGTTCGGCCGGGAGGATTAAAGAGGGGCAGTCTCGGGCAGCGCTCATTCCAATATGGCCGCTCGGAAATAAGCTGTCTTCTATTATGGCGTGGATTTATGTTCCTGTCCGTGAAAAATAATGCTGTCGTGCCTTTGACGAACTTCAGCTTGGTGTGAAAATGATGAAAATGTGGAAGTAGTGATAAGGTTTTTTTTTTTTTAATGAAATGAAACAGTTTTGCATAGTTCCACAGAACGTAACTAAGGTAGTCTTACATTAGTAGAGTTTTGAACTCATTATCAGTGGCAGTGGTTGTGGTTTGGGAGCAGAGGTTTTAACCGGAGGGTTTAAGGTTGGAATCCCAGGTGGGGAAATGCTTATTTTACCCCTGGGCAAGGTATTTAACTTTAATTGCGTCTGTAAATAATACTTGAATGTTTAAACTGACATGCTCTAAGTTACCCTGGGTGAGAGCACAGGCTAAGAAAATATGCAGCCTGTTCTTATATAAAACTAATGCAATCAATAAATAATATTATCATTATTATTAATTACTATTATACATTATACATGCGCTACTATAGATGAATTTTAATTATTAGTGGTACAACATTTAAAATTCTAATTTTTTGTCCTTTTTCGTAAAAAATAAAAACATGTGTTCCACAGCCAGTGTTTATTTGAGCACACCCATGGAGAAAATGCAGGAGGTAGTAAAACGGATCGTATTTATGACCCGTGACAGCTGCCTGCTGAGGTTATTGGATCTGCCCCCTATTGACTCAGCCATGAAGCCCCCTCTGATTGGACCAGGCCTGCATGGGAACGCCTCTGGCCAGTCAGAGAGTCTTTGGGGGGAGGAGTGGCCCTGGGGGAAAGTGGGGGGGGTCAGTGTGCAGTCAGGAGTGTGTCCAAATTGTCAGACGCTACACTACATCCCCCATAAATCTTAGCCCTGGCTGAACCACTGGGCTCTCTAGGCAAACTGGGGGGCAGTCTTATTGCTTTTGAGTTCTCGCTTTTTGAACATTGCTTGTGCTGTCCTTCATGGCAATGAGGTGGGTCATTAACATATGTCGATGTCGGCATGTTTCAGTCATTTCTGCCCAGTGCGGTGGAATCACCAACCATGCAGTTGCTTATTGTATTAAACAAATCAAATGGCTGTCTGGCTTATAATTATGAAGAGACAGTTCTTCGCTTGTGCAGTTTAGCACACTGTCTGTGCGTGTGGGTACACGTTCAGTGACAATGTGGTTCGGCAGCTAACTGAAGGTGCTGTGTGTGACATTCACGCCGTCTCGTTTGGAAAGAGCCGTCGAACGCGCAGGCCAATTAGCCTGGGTTCTAGGAATAAAATGACTTTAATATTATTTGAATAATTCTGAGAAAAAAAAGCCTGCAACGGAAATGGTGTCCTCAGATCAGCCGCACGGTCCCGTTTCAAACGGAGAATGAACCGGATGTGTGTCCGAACCGAGAGCCGCTGCAGATGATGTGTGACAGCGGCACTGCGTCTTTCGAGTCCGCCCGGCACGGCTCGAGTTGCCGAGGCGACGTCAAACTCAGCCGCCAAAACGGTGAGAGTGCAGAACGGCCAGCGGCCCGTTGACCTTGCAGTGTTTTTTTGTGTCGCCAGCGTCAAACCATAATCCGTTTAATGAAGGATCGCGCTTGTTTTTTTAAAACAAAAGGCTTGTCGATACTGACTTCAGAATGGGGCGGGGGGAAGACGAGCCTGTTTTCTGTCCAGGACACAGAGGTCACCACTGTGAAGAGCAGCCACAGCGCTGCTCATCGTGACATTGCCCCTGAGCGCTTGTTTTGTCTGCAGCCGGGTCTTACTCAGCCGCTGGTTACGCACGAGCCCCGCCGCGCGCGTCCAGCGTTCTGCCGACGGGTCCCCCGAGCGTTTCGGCCCTCCGCCATTTCGGCTGCCTAAAACCTGGGGTGTAAAAAAAAAAAAAGGAGCGCATTAAGTAAATTTATGGCCCTCTCAACCGGCGTAATCTATACAAGCGCGCTCTTTCAGGCATGCTGCTGGGAAAGGCTGACGGGAGGCTCTGGTCCGTGATTGGACGGCTAGTTGCAGCGCAGACCGGGTTGCCAGGTCCAGCGCTGTAGGACCCGACGGGCCGTTGCGGTGACTGCACGGCGGGATGGCGGGAGAGCGCGTCTTCACACATCCTCTGAGCCCCCCCCCCCCCCCCGCCCCCCCTCAGGAAAGGGGCCGTGCAGAGGGGGGTCAGCTGCCGTATTCAGACCCCTGATTTACAGGAGGGGAGCGATGGGAAAGGAGCGTCTGTTTTAGGGGGGCGGTGGGGGAGGGGTTGAGCCTGCAGCGTGGGAACAGGTGTGCTTTGTGCTGACATTTCGCCAACCTGGCAAACTTTTTTTCTTGTTTCCAAGAAAAGGTAAAGAAGAAAAAAATACTCTTTTTGTTTTTGTCTTTGTTTTTTTTACAGGGAGACACAGAGGAGGGTTTTGTTCTGGGAAGTGTACTCTGTGTGACTGGAGTAGCTGTATGGTCTGAATGGAGGCCGGGGGTCTTCCCATTTCTTCTTTCGGTGCAATTGCCACGGAACAAGGTTGTCTGTGCAGCTGGCGTAGTCCTGTTTGTGCAGAACGACACTGCAAATCCATCATCCTTTCATTCATTTTACATGATCCTTTTTCACATTTTCTGCGTGCATGTTTGCAGATTGCCGACAGTTAAAAAGCAGTTAGCCTGTCTTGACTTGACTTGACATGCTGACTTTCACAAATGACTGGTCAGGTACTGCCTGGAAAAAAACGAATGGAATTTCCTTTGAGGTACCCTGAGAACCAAACAGAGCTGCTAATGAACAGGAACACTTCTCATGTATATTCATGAGGTATGCAAACTGTGCTGTCACTATACCTTCCCTTTAATTGCTGACAATTTAAGTGGTTTTTTTTATAATAGGTAATTTTGGTACATGAAGTTATTATTTGTAATGTCACCCAATGAAAATAGCCTGTAGAATCTGAATTGAAGGTTATTAACATTATGGAGAAATGCAGTGCTTTCCTAATACCCCTGTGAATTGATTTAGGCCTAAATTTGTATTTCTGTCATCACGGAGGACACCTAGGAGTGTGTAGTGTTGTTATGTGTTGCCTGACAGACATTACCTATTTGTACAGTCAAGAGTTTAGGGAAGGATTCAGGCCTATAAAGTTTTAATGTTTTATGCTGCTGTTGTGGGTATATTTATTGTTATTTATCTGTACTATGCTGCCGAACAAATTGCCCCATGGGGATAGTAAAGACAAGCTAGCAAGCTAGCCAACAGGCAGAGCTCCAGTATCCTCCTGGCGATTCAGACCCGTAGGTTTGGTCGCAAACGGCCTTTACTCTGGCTGCCTCCAGTATCTTAGTTTGTTATTAGTGGTGTGATGTGTTAGAGTAGTCCTAGGTACAGATTATGTTTGCACATAAACTGTAGTAGGCCACCCGGGAGTTGTTTCTTATGTTGTCTGCAGGCTTGCATGTGCCTGGTATTGCTCATGATTTATCTGGGAAGTGTAGGGCTATTTCCTCATCGCTGAGCCCTGCCTAGCTCTGGCTGGGCGTTTGTGTTTGTGCCTGTAAGCGAGGCAGTCCGAACCCAGGTTGCCCTCCTATGCCCTGTTAATTTTAGAAAGCGAACAGCTGCTATGAGTCCACTTTCCCGCTCTGTTTGTCTGTCTGCGCACTCGTGTGTGTGTGTGTGTGTGTGTGTGTGTGTGTGTGCGCGCGGGCAGCGGTTGACGCAGACTGTCTCCCGCTGTGACGGTCCATGTGAACTATAACAGCCTTCGCTCCCCCACCCCCACCCCCACCCCATCCGCTCTGTCTGCCCGGCAGATTCTGTGATCCCCCCACCCCCCGCCTCCCCCCCCCCTCCGCCTGGCGCTCGGAAAGATGGCGCATGCGGGCCGGGTGAGGCGTCGGCTTCCTGTCGGCAGGTTTAATGTTTCGCCCTGCCCTGCCGCCGCGCGTCCCTCGGCCTGATCACGTTTCTCGAGCTGCTGGAACGTTGGTCCTTCTTTAGCTGCGGACAGATGCACTGATGCAGGCAACCTTCCCCACTCTTTCCCGCTGAGCTCCTGACGCTGTTTATAACCGAGCTGCCGCACCCACGCCCTGTCGGTTATTTGGGGGAAGGTTATTAGAGCAGAAATGATAATTAATTTGTGTGGCAATTTTATTACTTTTATTCTGATGTGAAATTTGTGTTTGTGTGTGTGTGTATGTGTGTGTGTGTGTATGTGGGTGGGCGGCTGGCATGGGGGGTTGTGCGGGGAGGGGGGTGGGGTGGGAGTAATATGCTGTGGTCAAGCCTTTCTGCTTCCCTGAGTCATGGGCGAGAACACAAAAGCACAGCGTCAATAAATCATTTTCACACTGTGAGAAGAAAATGTGTGAAGGGCTCAGATGCGCAGGAATCGTCCTTATGGTGCAGTGCGTGATACGTCTGCTGTCACTGATGCATAACAGCAGAATGCCTTTGGTGTCATCAACACATTTGTGTTGTATGGCGCAATGTGTTGCCTGCAAACACAAATGTACCGACTTCCTTTTCTCACACTCTCACACAATTATTTTTTTTCTTCAGAGTGAACAGGAATCAGGCGATAGCTGGATATTGGATATTCCTTGCATGTAAATCGTTAGAAATGAAAGAATCTGGAAAAATCCGGAAAAACCATGAGTTAGGCTACCATGCAAGGGCATTCCATATTCTATTAGGTTCTCAGTCATTGTTTTGCTGCCGGTCCCAGTGCCTCAGAAATGCTGGGTCATAACATTTCATAGGCATTGCAGGCCCGGCTCTCCTCAGCAAACTCCCCCTCTGTCTGTTAATGGCTGCCTCCCTGCATGTGGCTGCCCTCATTCCGTCCTCCAAACTCAGCTGCTGGTCTTCTGGAGGACTTAATTTGTTGTGACCACATTGTAGCAATTCTAGCTATTGAAGTTCGGTTAATTAGTTGTGAAATCGCCATGTTTTCTTTGGAAATGTACAGTGAAACGTTAACGTACCTGGTAAAGTGCTTGACAATTTTTTTGGTGTAATTTCCCCTGCTCTGTGTATGGTTGTGAAGGCAAAGTAACTATTTTATGCGCATTTGCATTAAGTGATCTGTTCTCACAGATGTCAGATATAGCATTTTTTGCTGTAATGAGGCTAGATCAGAATAAAACCTAATTAGTGTCTGTCTGCCGGGATTAACAAACAACATTGGCCGTTGTCAATTCCAGCGAATCACACGGGTTTACCCTGGGATTTAACATATTGAGATATAATTGACCGTCCAGGCTTACCACTTAATGATGGCGTATGGATCCTTGCTCTCGATATCGACTCTGCAGAATGGGCCTGTGGTTTGTTTATCGGTTTGGAAGGGTTAGCGTTAAAGCTGCCGAATGCCACAGTTCACACTAATGGGCGTGTGCAGTAGATGCTTCTTGTAAACAATTCATTTTTCATGGGAAGTCTGTGTGAAGGGACAGAGCAGAGGCTTATCTAAATCTCTTGCTTAACTTGGCCTTCTGCTTCGCTCACTGACATGAAAGGCCTGAAAGAGAATATTTTATTCATGGTTTTCTTTCCTAAATGGGGATTGTGAAATGGTGAAAAGATTATAATCTAAGCCCATCTCTCTTCTGACACACAGCAAGCTCATGCTTACAGAAATTTCATGTGTAAAAAAACCACTGACATCAGACACGAGCACTTTTAGTAGACGCCGTGTTTTGAACGGTACATCGGAGAGCAGGTCCCTTGATCCCCATTATTCACAATTGATTTTCATTTATGGTTCACAGCTATGTCTATAGTTAGCTAGCACAAATTTGTTTGGTTGCTAATATTAGACTGAGATGCAGGCCGAATTTTCCGGCTAGCAGGCTGAATAGCTTACTTGCTTTGCTACTTGCCTGACAATGTAATGCTGATATTGGGGATTTGTGAAATAAGGGTACTGTTAAATCACATAAACCCACATTCATACTGATGTAGCTTGTGAGTTGTTGTAGTAAGGTAACTAGACAATGCAGAAAGAAGAGAGATTGACAGTTAGCCCACGAGGTCTGCAATATGCTATTTTTTCTATGTTGGCTAATGTTTGGCTTTCTACTGCAGCCAACTGACTTTTTAATTACATATAAATACTTTATTATATATTTATACTGTATATAAATTGATTTTTAAAAATGTGATCAATTATTTGGACCTCGATTTGTAATTTCATATACATTTACTCTTTAATGTGGTTTCCGGCATAGACTAGCTGTCCGTTTTCATATCCAAGTTGCAGGACTAAATTTGGACAAACAAATGATTTCACTGAAGGTGCCACTATACTGTTCACTTCACCGTGTGATGTAGTTTAAAGGCTAACACAACCTTTCAATGCCTTTAAGAAAAAATGGTTTGTCAGCGTCTGCCTCAATGTTGATTTCGTTTTGATGTCATTTTTCATTTCGCAGTGGCAAGGTTGCATTTTGTCTAATTTATGTGAAACTTAAAAAATACGACTACAAATATACAGGCAGTTTTTGGACAGTTTTTTGGACATTTATTCTATGGGTCACAGACTTCAAGCACTAATTGCATGCGAAGGATATTCGTAAAAAGTACTAAACATTACTACTTTCATTTAAATAACATTAATATGTCCCAAACATTGTGGTGCCATGAAGTGGGGGGACTATGTATCTAATTGGTAAAACCAAAGGGTATTAGCATAGTCTTAAATAAAAGCTGAGAATGTGCACTTTAACCACATGTGAATTATTTCATTACAAATTTAAAAGTGTGGCATACAGAGCCAAATCAAGAAAGCATTACACACACACACATGCACATGCATTTTCCAAACTGCACTGAATAAAGTACTTGTTTCCTTCTGCCTACAATACCTAGGGTCATTTTCTAGGTTTATCCCTGACATATAGCCTATCTGTTGGAAAATTGAGAACGTTATGTATTTCTGAAAATGTATTCTCACAGTTGTTTTCTGCATTTAATTTGCTGCTACTATGTGAAGTGTTCTAATGTGAAGCGACAAAGCGCAGTACGTATGTAGTGCTGAGTCTCTGGATGCACGGAGCTGGAGTGCATTGGCTGGAATGGGCTTAGAGGGAATGGGCTGAGCAGTGGAGGAAGCGGCCCTCTCGATGCTCCCAGCCGCGCCGGCCGCCCTTGCAGGCGGGCGCTGGAAAGCCGGCGGCAGGATGCGCGGTTGAATGGGGGCCTCTTCCTGCGGACCGGCGGCGGCTGAAGAGGCCGGCTCCCCGGCACCCTGTTCCAGATTGCGGCCCCGCCATTGCGGAAGACTGAAAAGCTGCAGGTGCGAGGCTGGGGGGGACTGTCACGGCGCCCAGAAGCAGACAAAGCCAGGCACCCTCCCCCCCCCCCCTCCACTTCAGCAGCTGCACCACCCGGCCACTCTGAAGATTAGTACTGTACACACAGCCCAGATGGCCCTTTTAGAAGCCCGTTCTTGTCCCAGACCGGGGGATCATCTGTCATTTGCCCGGAATACTGGGTCACGGCAAAGGCATTTCTATAGTACGTGCAACCCAGCGTCGAGTCCAGCCCCTGCTAAGAGCAGGAGGCAGAGACTGCTGCACAAGTTTTGTTCTTCAAAAGGTCTGCAGCTATTTTGCCGATCGCCGTTACACTTCAACGTGGTCTCTGACGCTTAACGCCCACAGCGATTCACTTTAAGTGTTGGCGTTATCATTTTTTTTATCCCTCAAACTGAACAACAAATGAAAGGTAGAGGAAGTGCGTGAACATCAAGTGGTCAAACGTAATTAAGGAATTTAATTTCCCACCATGCTATTCAGGCACTGGAGGTAGATACCATCAGCAATGAATCTGCGTTGTTTCCTGTCTCACTGACGGAGACGTGGAAGGGGGCATGCTGTGTCCGTTTCTGGGAATGGAGCCCCCTCTCATAATTGACCGCTCCTCTCTCTATCTTTAATCAGCGAAGGCCCATCAGGGAGGCAGCTGCACCGGGACCCGCAGACCAGCTGCCTGTTTAGAAGAATGTAGCAGTTTACCTAAATAGGGCAATTTAGCATCTGTGCGGTATGTGGTGACCCAAACGTTCCAACCGTACACATTATTCGCGGGCCCCTTAAAGCAATTAAGGATTTATTTACTATTAAACTTCCCTTCATAGCTGATGCACGTTTTGGTTTTTCACGTTTGCGTTGTATTTTACGACAAAATTGCGCGAAGCTGACGTTTGAGTCATTTGGCTTTCGCCAGTCCGTCCTCCTCGTTGAGCCCTTCCTGCTGGCCGGCCCAGAGCCGAGCCGACCGAGCCCGAGGAGCGGCTCGAGTAATTTCGCTACGAGGCGACGCCGGGGATTACGAAACGAGCGAGGGGGTGGCCGGGCCGGCGCTGGCCCCGACGGTTTAGCCGGCGGGAGAAAGGCACAAAGGGATTAGCGCATGTTTCACGGGCCCTGTGTTTTTAATGGCATTCCTGCGCTAAGCCCGCTAACAAGCGGGGCGGCGCTTTGATCGGGCGGTCACATGGGGCCGGCCGCGCGGGGCATCTTACAGGGGGCCCACCCGCCCGCGGGGCCCCCGCTCTGCCACCCGGAGGCTCCGTCTGACGCCTGCGCCTCGGCGGACGGGCAAGGTTAGGCGCCACTCAGAACGACGCCACTTAGGCTACCGTTTGATGTTTAGGCTTCGGTGCTGAAACGAGTAGGCTAAATAAGAAGAATTTCAGCAGGTAAAGTGTGGTAGGCTGTGTTCTAGCTTGCTGCTGCGCGTTCCACAGTTTGGTGCCATTTGAAATGTGGCTGCAAATATACAATTCACCCTGGCTACCTGTGGTTTAAAAAAAATAACTTAAGGTAGTTAAGATTTAATTACCTCTCCACCTCCCTCCTTTGCAAAATAATTGGATAGACTTTCCATAATTAATTTAATTGTAATTAAAGCCAAAGGAGGCTATTCTTTGGAGGAGGTAAGTCGTGTCTAAGATTATTTTAAAGTAAAACTAAAATTGAAAAGAATGTATACTTTGGTTTGTTATTCATGAAATGTGCATGTATTAACTGACGACTTTACCTAAAGTTTCTTATTTTTAACTAATTTTTTTTTTATTTTTTTTTTTTACTGCAGGTGGCCTAATACTTTTAGCCTGTAATGTATATATATATATAGGCTATATATTTCTGTGGACTTCCTGTTCAGATAGTACTGCTTCCACTCTCCTTTCTCTGCATGGACCCTTCAACATAAACACAGGACAACAAATTAAAAAATAAAACTCCTCGTTCCATTCTGTTGAGTGAAGTGGACAAATCGGATGTTGTGAGGGAGCTGCTCTGCGGTGGCTCAGTCCCAGAATTATCTCTTTAATCGTGGGCCTGTAAATCTGCCTGTGTTACAATCCAGGCTGTGACCCCTCAGCCCCAGCCAGACAGTTAGGAACTGCATATTGCCAACTGCCCAGTGACTGTATAGTCCCCTGCTCCTCCCTTAGGCAGCCACAGAATGTCTCCATACTGACAGGAGAAAGCACCGGCAGGGCAGCAATTAGTCATGAAGTAAAAAAATAAATGCATGAAGAGTGGGTCAGCAGATCTGAAGTGTACGAGGTTAAAAGGTTGCATAACGATTTTAGCTGGCTCTTCGTAACGTCGGACCAACAGCTTCTCCAGTAAAGCATACTGGCGGTCTCTCGTTATCTGTAAGTGCATTTTTTTAATGGACCTAGGGCAGTGACGCCATGATGCGTAGTGACAGGCCTGTCCCAACACCTCGGAGGTCAGTGCTTCCTGGCTTCCGGGAGGGGTGTGTGAAGAGTGTTTTTAGGGGATGAGGACCCCAGGGTCTGGGCTTATCTGGTCCTTACCCACACTGGGATGGAAGGCCCAGTCTGCTTGGCACCTTGCCCTCCCTGTGCTCACCAGTGATGGAAGGCAGGACCTGCTGCGCCTGCCGTAAGGTGATGACAGGCGAATCCTTCTCTCTGTCGCTTTAGCTGTCCGCCCTCCCTCCCCGTCCCCAATATTTGCAACGGTAATTTCCGGAAAGCCAACTCGGCTGCGTTGCTGTCATTACATTGCAATTCATCTCTGTCCGTGAAATGCTATCCCTGCAGTTGATAAAGTGATGGTGTCAAGGTTGAGTTATAAATGCAGGCCAGCAGTTTATGTAGTGAAAAATTGTTTGGGTCGAAAGCCGATCGTTTCTCATGAGTGATTGGTTGGTTTTAATTTTGTAGCCAAGTGAGGGGCAATGTGAGCTGCATCCTCCTAGTTGAACTTTATATTAGCTACTAATTTATTATGTTTTGTATTTTAAAGTGGTATTTGTTCGTTCTTGGTTATTTCACGACGTATTTCGCTATTTTCACTATCTGGAAATCTCATGCTGTAGTGTAATTTTATTCAGACCTGCGTGCATTGTAGCTGAACGTCTTGCTGAATGTCAGTTAAACTTTTCATTTCGTCCTGCCTGGCTATAGTTCTATGGCCATTGAAACATTTTTATGTTTGACTTGTCCAATGGAATGGCTCAAAATGCCAATCAAAAAGTATTTTAAATAGGCTGTACAATTATTATGGACAATGAAAATTGACCAAGCTTGAGGTGAAGAGTCACAAAACTGGAGTTGGACAGTCATTAGAAATATCACAGAAATGGAGTTTCGATGGACTTTTGCATCTCATGCAAACTCTTTATGTAAATGTTCAATTGTGCATGCAATCACTATGGCACATGAACGTTTACATCGATAGTTTACACGAGATGTGCAGTAGCCTAAATTCAATAAGAATGTAAGACATGGCGTTCTGCAGTTGAAAAAGTGCACGTAAGTATTCATCATATTCAAATTTAATATTTTATGTTCTTGGTAACATTGTGAAAATAAATGGTTGAATATCTAGGTGTGGTGCACACAAGCAGCACTGTATAATTCAAAGTTGTGTAGGTTAGCATTCTGTGTTTTCTGTAGAGGCTCTCAAAATAGAACAACTTCCATTCGGTGATTTCTTTTTGCATTTTTGATTTTCACTCATGAGCTTTGGGACCTCACTTTGTGAGCAGCTGCAGGATTCATGAATGTTTCATGCTGTTGAATTGTTTGGGTCTTCCCTGCTTCTCAAAGTTAAGATCTAGGCTAACTAGAGTGGTTACTCCATTAAATGTCCAAGTAAGAGCATTGGTCTGCTTTGTGGTTATTTGATGGTGCAGTGTACATGTAGGCTATGCCACAACCAGAGACGCTCATGTCTTATAAAGTTGTTTTCCTAGGCCTGTCTTCTGCTGTTTTTTGGCTTGGTTGAGGATAAGGGTAGCTATTGTTATTTTTAACCTTTTTTTTTTACACACTATGATGTGCCCATAGTGATATTGAGTGTGCTCACAGCACTGGCTTGGAAGGAGAAATGTGTGATAGTACCTGAGTGAAAGAGCACATGCTTCATTACCCTGAGGTACAGCCATTTTGTTTTGGGTGCAGAATTTATTTATGCACTGGTGCACAGTGCACCTTTGTGTGGACAAGACCTGGGTCAAATACCAGTTTTTTTGGGATTCAAATACTTTTCTATGCTTTACTGATATTGTCTGGTGTATTGGAACCAATGAGACACTCTCAAAAAGTGCAAACACCGCCTTCTGGTCATATTGGCAGGCTCAGTTGCACCAGGCAAGATCAATAGAGCACAGAAAAGCATTTGAATCCAAAACAAAAGCGTATTTGACCCAGGTCTGGAGTGGACGGTACTTGAAGGCTGGCCGTGAGCAGGCCAAAGCTGGGGGCAGTCCAAACAAGCCGAGCGGGAGCGGGGCCAGCGGGGGGGCTGCGGGCTGGATGCCATGGCCCGCACCGTGGGCACAAACGTGACCCTGTAGCCAGGCCAGTCGGTGCCCGCGGGAGATGTCCAATGACAACTCCCAGCACAAACTAACACCACCCCCAACCCTGCCAAACCCCACCCCCCCAAAAAAAAACAAAAAAAAAACACCCTAACTGGGCCTCGCTGCGCGGTCCGACTGTGAAAGGCCGTCCCTCTTTTTGACGCAGCCAGAAACCGCGGAGAAAAGTTCCTTTGTGTGCAGAGGCGCTCTGAAAAGGGGGGGGGGGGGGGCAGTGGAGGGAAGGGCGCGTAAACAATGCTCCACACTGCTGCCCAGGTTTGAAGAGCTTGTCCTAGTTCTGGCCCCTGCACCACTTCGGCCTGTTCTGTTTTATCGCTGCGTGGAAGCGGCGGTGCGCTGTGCGGTTCGGCATGTTTACGCCGGGGGAGCTGCTTAAATCGCGTAGGACACGGGGCCAGACCCCACGGTCAGAGAGCAGGGGAACCTGCACACGCTGCCAGCCTCCTGGTTGTTTAACACAGGGCTCTGGAGGACAGAGATGACACGAATAAGAAGTGACTGTAATCCTGATGTGCATCCCAGAGGCACAGCTTTTCCCAGCCCGGGGCTGGCTGTCACGTGACCCCGAAATGTGTCACATGGGCCACAGGGGCCCAGCAGACCAAGAAGCCCTGTTGATTTCTTAGTGCCTTAAGCCAATAAACAGGCTTCCTGAGAAACCTGAGGCAGAATCTGAAATGCCAGCTGCTGGAGCCAAGTGAGCAAACAGAATTTTCACTAAGCCCTACATCCAACCCTGGAATTCCAGAGCTTTCCTTTGCCATTTACCTTGTTCCTAATGCTTTGCTGGGACTAGACTAATTGAGTCTCTCTGGAATGTGTCACTGGAAGCATTCATGAGTTTGGAATTTTGTCAACACTTTGCCAAGAAGTGAGGAATGGGTGTTCCGATGAATAAACACAGGGAAAAGTTGTTTTGGTCGGTTCTTTGATGAAAGAGACTCATTGTGATCTGTGGCACTGAGGAACTGTTTATTTGTGTGTGAAAGATCAGAGTGTGGAGACTGTTATTCTGTAGAGCTCCATTGTAAAGACATGAATGGGATTGGACTCTTCTGACTTCAATTGTAAAAGAGCTTGAGCGAGTTTTTCCTCCTCTGAAGACTGATGTTCTGGGATGAGGACAGGAGGGGTGTGGATGTTGTGTGCTCGGTGGAGTGAGCGGTCTTTGATGGGAAGTGGTGATTAAGCAGAATTCTGCTCCTGGTTAGAGTCACTGAGCTGAGAGGAGAGCCACTGGGGATGCTGCTGACTCTGAGCTACTGCCCTTCAGATACACGTGGGTCTCTTTTATTTCCTCTGCCCGCTGACGTCCAGTCGCCGGGAGGAGGACACAGCAGGCAGAACTGGGACGCCTGTATTCTGCTTCAGAGGAAGCTTGTGGGTCTTGTATCTGACAGAGAATGTGCAGTGGGGCTGTGCTATTGCCTCTGCTCCCCTGTCTAGTTGTGACTCTAACTGAAATAGCCCCTGGTTCTGTGCGAGCTGGTTGAGGGCCTGTTTGCTAAGTGGAGCAGTGAGCAGGTTCTTTGGCCGTCTT
Source organism: Anguilla rostrata (assembly GCF_018555375.3). Classification (NCBI taxonomy): domain Eukaryota; kingdom Metazoa; phylum Chordata; class Actinopteri; order Anguilliformes; family Anguillidae; genus Anguilla; species Anguilla rostrata. Next base: position 50,722,877 of record NC_057936.1, on the reverse strand, counting down.
GGTGTGATGGATCTCTGCGGAGCTGGAACTGGCAGGCACAAATGCCCACTCTGCAGAATAACAGTCTCCAGCTCCACCTGCCTCTAGGGGACCCAGAACTGGCACGCACACAGCCCACTGCTTTGCTGGCCTGCTTGTGCTTCAGTTTGTAGGCACTACAGACTGCCAGCTGCTTCAAAAGTTTAAATTCTGCCATCCTTTCTCTGTAGCTGCTGTGAATAAACTTGCCGGTGTTCCCCACGGCTCTCTGTTTGGCGCTACTTTGGGTTTCCCACTCACTGTTTCGCAAGGTTATGCCAGGATATTCTGTGCGGATAACCCTCATTTATTGTTCTCCTTTTCTCCTGTCTGTTTGTTATGTTTTTTTTCTCAGTTGACCTGAACATTCTTTTTTGTAGACCAGGGGTGTCAAATGCCACTGCAAGAGGGTTGCAGTGTTTGTTGGTATTTGTGGTTTCCATTCAGTCTGCAGACAGACTATAGGTAGGGGTCACTCTAACTTCCACCATGTCCATCTTTTGAAGTATTTTCTTTAATGCAGTCTCTCCGCTTTTTCAATATAATTTATTTTCTTTTTCCTGATACGGTATATCGGTGTATTAGTCCATGATGTGATCCAGGTTCACCGTGATCATTACAATTCACTCTTTCCTGGTCTTTTTAAAAATAATAGCCTACAGCTTTTTAAAAATAGTAGGCTAGTTCATGGAAGCTTCAGGTCCCTTCATTGATCCCTGTTTCTGATTGAAATCAGTTGTTTACGAATCTGACCCTGACAATATTGTTGGTTATCCCTTCCTTTTCTTTAATTCCATGGTTTGTCATTTTAATGTTGGTCTTGTCAGTGGAAGAGTATATGTCTGTTCAGTGTTGAAAGTCTAGACTATTGACGTTATTCATGCTCATGCACTTCAATCCATGCCTCCCCCTAAAAAGGTTTGCATCTATTGCATTTATGTGGTAGGGCAATTTCAGTTATTCAAACACATAGGCCTTTTCCAAGCAAGCTTTTCTTGAAGCAGTTTTCTTCCTCTTCTCAATGATAAACTCTTCACAAGCAGGCTGCTGCCTTTTTTCTAATGTGTACCATTTTAAATGGCTTACATATTCATGTGTTTCATTTCAAAAGGTTTTATTATCAATTTTTTGTATTGTATGTTTTGTGTTCTTTACCTATGCAAGGGTTGACTTATCCTGAACAATTACATCAGCTAGTTAAGGTGAATACTACGGCAACTGGCTACAGTGAAAGTGTTAGCAACACTGCTCTCTGCACTGCTGGTGATGGGCTCCTATAAGATACTCTCCAGTTTGCCCTTCACTGCGTCCTTGAGCTCACGGCTATCTCAGGGGAGGGGGAACAGCACATGAAAAATGTTGTTAATTAGCACTTTCCCAGAAAGAAGACAACCTGTGTGTGGCTCCCAGCTTAACGCTTTCTGTAGCTGTGTTCAGAATGCAGACCTTAACGCTCATTTCCAGAATTATGACCACATTAACCTGTTGCATGGCAAGTCACTTTGTTGGTACTTGGATAGGAAATGCCCTTCTGCACCAGTCATGGCTTTGGTCAAGGGCATGCTCCAGCCGACTGGTGTGCACAAGTGGAATAACCGCATATGGACCAAACAATTGTGTTTTTTAGCTGTCAGTGGTTTTTATTGTTCACACTTCAAAAAAACATGATCTGTGTCGCATATGAGGGGAACAATAGGACGGAGTTCGATTCCCGGGTAGGGCACTGCCGTTGTACCCTTGAGCAAGGTACTTAACCGAAATTGCTTCAGTATATATCCAGCTGTATAAAATGGATACAATGTAAAATGCTATGTAAAAGTTGCGTAAGTCGCTCTGGATAAGAGCGTCTGCTAAATGCCTGTAATGTAATGTAACAACTAGGGCAATTTGTGGTCTGAACGCAGCCTTTTAAGTTAAATACAGCTAGTTTCACCCAGCTCTTTCCATTTACTCTTCCCACTGACAGAAATGGAGTTAAGCGAGCTCTGGTGTCAGTCAGTGTCCGTGGTGCTCTCTGGGAAAGATATAAGGTTAGGACTTGTAAGAAGACACTGCTGTGTCAGCGAGTTGCCATGACAATGCAGTCATTCCCCCCATTTCATTGTGTCTTTTGCTCTGTCTCCCGCAAGGTCACATGCGTGAATTGATCCAACCACAGGCCCTAGTGGCTTTCTATCCATATCGCTGCAGTCCCAGAGCTCTTTGTACTCAGAGAACTTCATTTGTTTGAAGCAGATTTCTGTACTTTCCCTCTTACACATAAATGACTACTGTATAGGACACATTTATTGAAACTGAAAAACACATATTTCTTTGTTTTAGCATTGCTATTATGAATTGTTTCTTTTTGTATTCAGTCAAGGTTGTTGGTCTGGCTGTAGGCTTACAGGCATGTTCAGTGATTGATTTGACATGAGGTTGTAATGGAACCTGTATTGCTCCAATTCTTTGAAATTCTGGACCAGGTCAAGGGTTGGAAAATAGTTATGGAATTCCGTCCATAATTCTTTCTTAAGCTTTGTGTTACCAGACAAGAATAATGAAAGCAATCATAGCAAATATACCCTGGTATATAGATTTTCCCTGGGTTAACCACAGAGTGTTCTAGAATCTGTTCTGCACCCACACATATTATGGCTTTTTTACTTGCTAATATTTTAGGATAGGATTGTGTGTAATGAATGATTGAGCTATTTTGCATTACAAATGTCAAAACGTATACTTAATATGTTTGACAGTGCTTTCATTGAACATGACCTTTTTATGTATTTATTTATTTTTGTCTTCTTTAGTCTTTCCTTGGAATATTCATAATATATTGGTTCACTGTGTTTAGTGCCTCAGTGAGAGCTAGCCTATTACCCTCTCCAGCCGCAGCCAGGCAGCTGCACAGAGAGTCCCGGACTGTGTGTGCACATGTCAATCACCCCCTGGTGTTGACATTTCATACACACTGTCCCAGCCTTGTGGGGGGAAGGGCACCCCTAGAGGCTGGTGTCTGAATTTATTAGCAGCCTGAAGAGAGAGAGAGAGAGGAGGACTGGGACTAGGGGAGGGAACAGGATAGGCATAGCCTTTATCTTTTCCTCCACCAATCTGCGAGGTACCTTAGATCAGTGTACCCAATGTGCACTCTCAGATGCACCCTAGCTCAGTGCACTCTCAGATGCACCCTAACTCACTGTACTCTCAGATGTGCCCTAACTCAATGCATTCCCAGATGTACCCTAACTCAGTGTACTCTCAGATGTACCCTAGCTCAGTGCACTCTCAGATGCAGCCTTACTCAATGCACTCTCTGATGCACCCTAACTCAGTGCACTCTCCAATGCAGCCTAGCTCAGTGCATTCTCAGATGCACCCTAACTCAGTGCACTCTCCGATGCACCCTATCCCGGCCCGGAGGCGCGGGGCGTCTTTCTGACGGAGCGGGGGCGCCGTGCCGGACTGGCCGTTCTGTGACTCATCGGGCCTGTGAAGGGGCCGCGCCAGACGTCCGCGCCCGAGCGTGGCGACGCGCTGCTGCACAGGCGGCACATTCTTCACCTCGGTGCGTCCTGTCCTCCGCTGAGGGGGCAGGGCTGCGTCTGGAGGCCCTCGAGCGGCGCGGCCAAAGGGTTCATAAACCCGCTGCTCTGAAGCCAAGGCCTCTATTAATAACGTTTATTAGACTGGGCAACGTTATACAGCGCTGTGTGTCATGGCCTTTATACGGTTTTCTTAGAATACCTCATCTGAGATTCAGCCTAAATCTTAAATGAGCCTATTTATAATGCCTGCACTTTTATAAATCAAATGAAATTCAACAGTTTGGACTAAGAGAGCAATGGGCTTATTATAGGCTAAGTGGCAGTTATGACCCATACTGTTGTTCCTGTTCGTCATTCCCGGTTTGACCCCTATGTTTTTTTTAACTAATAAAATGAACTATTACTTGAGAGTGGGTTGATATATGATGACAGGAGTAGTTTTTAAATGAGGCTATATTACTGTTGGATTTAGGAGGCTACGCTAGCGTGTGAGCAGTGGTGTGGCAGCAGATGGTTAGGTAAGTTTTGCAGGGTGACTGGGAGAGCCGTGCTACAAATGTTCAGGCTTGAGGTATGTTGAGCTCCGCAGAACCGCCATCGCTGTGTGGGCACTCCTTAGAAACCCTGGGACACTCAGTCCTGACAGACTGACCTGGCGCACACACACATACCTGCACAGCACTGACTCACAACACTAGCCCACAGATCTGCATTCATACATACACGCACTGCTGATAAAATGTGAACAACACATATTCATGTTTATACGCACGCACACACAGTCACACGCACATATACACTCTCTCACACACACATACACACTCTCTCACACACGCATACACACATGCACACATATGCACAAACACACACACACTCTCTCAAGCAGACACATTCTCTCTCGCACATGCTCACACACACTCACACACATGCACACTCACACACACACATACACTCGCACACAGCTGGTCCTTCAGCTCCCCGCAGCTGTCCGTCTGTTGTGCCATCAGGGGTGAAGCAGTAGTGTTAGGGAGATTGCTGCCTGCTTCTCTGAGCTCTCCGTGTACTGCTAATCTCCTGTGTGCCGTCAAAAAGTGCAGTCATATCACAGTATCAGAAAATGAGGTTTTCCTGACCACACACTTCTGCTTTTTCTGTGTGTGGTTGTGGTTGAGGAAGCCGCGAAGGGGAGGTTTTCTGTCATGTCCGTCTGGCGTGAGTTCAGTGAAACAGCAGCGTGTGGGAAGGAGGACGGTTCGGTCATCAGGCGGGCTGACTCAGGCCCAGGCCTGCAGCCAAGCCGTGGCAGCCCTCACGGTCACGGGCAGTGCTGTGGAAGCCCCTCCCCCGCTGGGCGCCTGAACAAGTCCCCAGGAAGCGTTCTTCCTTTTTGAAGTGGGCCGGGGGGGGGGGGGGGGGGTCACACGAGGCATGCGGCTGATGTGCCGGGGGGGGGGGGGCGATAAGAGGATTTGCAGCCGGCCGGCAGCGTTTGAGGGGCCATTTTCTCTCCTCCTCCAGCTTCCCTCCCCCCCTGGGCCTTGTTATTTAATTAAGCCCGAGATAAGGCCTAATTGATATGTGGGGTGTTGGGAAACGCCGCCGTCCATCGAGGCTCCTCGCCTCGGCATTGTTCCGCTGTGCAGAAAGAGAGAGGGCCTTTCGCTCCGCTCTAATCAGTATTGCACCGGAGAAGCTGCCTGTCTCAAGGAGGGAATGTGTGCTCACCGTTGCGGTAAATATGGAGGCTGCTGTTGTTAAATGACAATGATGCAAAATAGGATTAGTTAAATTGCACTTCCAAGTGCTTCTGAACGTACGGCGATATGGAGGTGCCCTCTGGATTTCCTCGAGCTCCACTGCTGCTGCCGCTAAGCGTGCTAGCGCATGAAAGGAAAGGGATGCCTTAACCTGAGGTATAAAAGTCAGAAGAGAGGAAGAGAGCCCCCGAGCTGCTGGTGTTGGGGGAGCTCTTCAGTGGCCCTCTGTGATCGACTTATCCGGCCTCGTTATGGACGGTGATGTCACCAGCCCTTCACCGGCTCCGTGATGCCATCGCTCCGTTCGTCCTGTACGCTCACCGTACTCGTTTTTACGATTCTGCAGTGAAGTGTGACAGGGCTCTCTTTTATCATTTCATTTTAAAAATCCTCTTTTATTTTATTGGCGGCGCGGTGGAAAGAGCTAGAACGCTTCAGCGGTAAAAGGCAGCTGTTAACTCTGAGCTGCGAGCGAGCGTTTCTCAAAGCCGCAGTGTGGCGTGCTGGATCTGCTTGTGGTGTTGGCAGTCTTGCCTCACTTGACCGTATGGAAACAAGTGCTGGCAGTTGGATGCACGTTGCCATTGCCATGGCACTCATGAGGGGTGGCATTTTCCGGGAGAGGAAGCGAGAGAGAGAGAGAGCAGATGACTCTGAACACCAGACAGGCCCATGGTGCTTCAGTTCTGTCTCTGAAACAAGGCCTCCTGGCTCGCCTCACGCCGCGTGTTTCTCTCGCTCTATAAAAAGGCCCGTGACGGACAGAGAGCCGGTCCCCTGCCGTGTGACGCCGCTGTGTGACTGGCCTGGGGAGAGGGGGGCCGGTTTCCCTCGGTGCAGGGGTTTTGGATTTAGGCCCGGGGCCTGGCCGCCGGCACACGTCCGCCCGCCCGCGGGCCTGGGGGAACGCCGCTGTCGCCGGCTGAGCTTTCCCAGGGTTCACCGCTCTGTGCTGGCACAGGGTAAGGCTCAAACAGCGCTGGCTCTCTGTGCCCTGCTCCTTCCCCTTCCTCCCCTCCTCTCTGTCCCCCCTCTCTCCCTCCTCTCCCCCTCTCCCCTCCCCCCTCCCCCTCTCCCCTCCCTCACGGTTCAGCCACATTAAACGGCTCTATATGAACACGCATCTCCCTTGATCTGACCACCTAATGCACCTGCTGCCACCTGCTGTTTTCTAATTGGGTGCAGAATCACCAAATGCCCTGGCCCTAATTAGTAGTTTAAATTACCCCCATAAAAGCCCATTTTGGTTTTTTCTTGAGCACACACATATTAGTGTTGTTTTCTGCATGTGGATGGGATGGGATTTTTGGTTGGTGCGTATATGCGGTGTCAAATTAGAGGCAGGGTGTGCTTACCCAGTGTTTGTAGTGTCAGATGGAGGGTGTTTGTCTAGTTTCATTTCTCCGTGTGGGTTTATCACATAGTCTACTGTTAGACTCTGGGTGTTTTACATCTTGTCTGATCCAGTTTGGATTAAAGCCTGGCAAAATATTGCCTGGAGTGTGTGAGGTTTGTCCTTCAGATTTCTCCAGGTTTCTTGGCTTGTTGAGTTTTAAACGCGTACTCAGTGGCGACTGTAAGGGAGGTTGTAGGTGCCCTCACTGGTGTCGCGTCGCTGGCCATCGGCAGGGTCTCAGGTAGCCTTGCTCTCTTGTCTGTTTCAGCCATCATGTACGTGATGGGGGCGCTGGGTCCGGCCGCAGGCTACCTCCTGGGGGGGGTCCTCATCGGGTTCTATGTCGACCCCAAGACCGTCGTCCACATCGATCAGAGCGACCCTCGCTTCGTGGGAAACTGGTAAGAGAAATGAACGACCGCGTGCGTACGTGTGTTTGTAATTCATGTTAGAAAAAACGTGCGGTGTGGCTCGGGGAGGTGTTGGCATCCGCGCGGACGGCGTGAAAACATTATCGGCGGTGTGAAGTGATGACATGTCTGCGCCTGTACTGTTCATTCACCCCAGGGGGTGTGCGCATGTGACTGTAGTCGGTGAGAACCCTCAATTCTCAGAACACATGATGAATACCTGTTTGTGTGGCGGTCCAGTGTGCGTGGATATGCTAGTGTTAAAGTCAAACTCTTTCTGCAAGATACTGCCTAATGGAAGATATGCAGCCTCATATATAGCCTATTTGTATGTGTGTGGGCGTGCGCAAGTTCAATGCACAGTATTAAAGTGACAAAGTGACACATTCCCTTTTAAAAGGTTTTGTGTGTTAATGAGGCATATCTGTGTGCAGGTGTGTATGCGTGCGCTGTTGATGTGTTCAATGAGTCATGTTTACTTTCAGGTGGAGCTGGCTATGTGAGTGTGCGCGCTTGTGCGTGTGTGTGTGTTAATGAGCCATGGGCTTTGCAGCTACGTGTGTGTGTGTGTGTGTGGTGTGAGGGTGTAAATGTGTGCTTGTGTGTGTTAATGAGCTATGGGTTTTGCAGCTATGTGTGTGTGTGTGTGTATGGAGTGTATCCCTGTGTGCTTGTGTGTGTTAATGAGCTATGGGTTTTGCAGCTATGTGTGTGTGTGTGTGTATGGAGTGTATCCCTGTGTGCTTGTGTGTGTTAATGAGCTATGGGTTTTGCAGCTGTGTGTGTGTGTGTGTGTGTGAAGTGTGTGCTTGTGTGCATTAATGAGGTATGAGTTCTGCAGCTACGTGTGTGTGGTGTGAGTGTGAATGTGTACTTGTGTGTGTTAATGAGCTATGAGTTTCGCAGCTACGTGTGTCTGTGTGTGTGTGTGTGGAGTGAGTGTCTTTGTGTGTTAATGAGCGTGTTAGCCCTGGTGGAGCTGGCTGTGCGTGCGTGTGCATTAATGAGACCCCCCTCCCCCCCCCTTCCCCCGCAGGTGGAGCGGGTTCCTGCTCTGTGCCATGGCCATGCTGCTGGTTATCTTCCCCATGTTCACCTTCCCCAAGAAGCTCCCTCCCCGGCACAAGAAGAAGAGGAAGAAGAAAAAGATGAGCTCGGACGACGTTTCCAGCGACGACGACGTGATGAAGGAGAAGTCCGGCGGCAAGGGCCAAACCGTCACCTCCTCCATGGGCTTCGGGAAGGACATCAAAGGTACCGGAGCGCGCTCCGCTCCACAGGCCGAGGCCGCTCCGCGTGCGAGGCTAAACGAAGAGCACCGTTACAGCCACACACCAGCCTTCAGGTCTCTTAGAGACGCGTCTGCGGCCATTTTGGCTCTGCTCCCTGGTCACGTACGGAGCCCGAGGCTGTGGGAGAGACAGGCACTGAGTGATGTCATTCATAGCTGCAGGTGGCTTTCATTTCCCGAGCAATAACTGAGCCGTGTGAACGTTCAGGGAAAGCGTTAAAGTCAGTGAAAATGGGTAACTGTAGCCAACAGATTGACTGATATGGAAATTAGGCAGCTTTTTTTTTTTTCACCAGGTGGACATTTGTGTAGGAAGTGCTTTCCTTTGTACGGGGGGGACTGGGTGTACCCACGCCTAACCCATGTGTTAGCTTAATAAGATGGGGAAATTGCTGAGAGGTCCGGGCTTCAGGGAAGGAAGCGCTTTTGTTGAGCCGGTCCTGCTGCCATCGAAAAGCGCAGGAGCCCGGATTCGTCTCGACTGCTGTTTTCTTTATCAAAGAACTCGCCCTGCTTCTCACCAAATGAACCCCCGCTCAGAACAGATGGGAAAGAGTGCGCCTTCCCTTTCTGAGTGATGTAAAACAGCCCGACGTGTTTCAGGATTCTGCTGATGTGCTGCTGTCCTGCTGTCCTCGGTCACTGGAACGCGATGTCCGGAAAGCTTTGTTGACCAAAAACACGGAAACGTGAGCGCAATGTGAAATAATAAAGCGCTTGATTAAAAAAAAACAAAAACAAAAAACAAAGTGCAAACGTGTTGACAGGACTGTGTGTTTCAGGTGACCTCTGACTGCAGCTTTAAACACTTAAAAAAAAAATTCAACAGAAGCCTTCTCCCTCCAGGTATTTAAATGCCGCGTTTAGGCTAGCTGTTGTCAAAGCAAATCCGCGGCATAATGCATGTAAATGAATGTGCACTTAATTAAAGCCTATCACAATTACTCTCCATTATGTGACTTTAAAGTGAATGCTTTAAATAGGTAGGAACCTCGGGCCACGCCAGGGGAACGTCGAATTTTCCCCCCATGGAAATAACAAAAGGATCCGCTTATGGAATCAGACGGACTGGAATAAACAACTGTTAACTGTTGACTTGCTGGCCTGAGCACCAGCTGCCCGTGTTAATGAGGTGTGTGACCTGCACACACACACACGTCTCCGATCGCAGGCCGCTCGCAGATCACTGTACACCGAAGGGAAAAAAAAGAGCAAAAAAACCCAGAGACCTGATTGGATTCCCAATACACACATCTGCACCCCCAGGCGGGGATTTCCATTGGAGTTGGCTGAGAAATTGAATAATTAACGGCTCGCTCGTTACGATCCCGTTTCTCGATACGCGCCCTCACGGCTAACAGGTGCTCCCCGTCAGATTTCCTCGCTTAACGAGATTAGGGAAATAGCCCCCGGGATCCTGGGTAATTAAAACCCGATGCCCGGTTAGCAAATCCCACTACTGTACGCGGCAGGCAGTTCCAAACAAGTTTCCCCCCTAACCTGATCTCCCTTCCTTCTCCGAAGTCCCCTTGGTTACCTAAGCGAGATTAGAACATTTAGACTCCAGAAAAACGTCTGCAGTGATTTAGTGTACGGGATTATTAGCCCAGATCCAGTCCCTGTAACTAGCGCAGAACAGGCTAATCCTGCCCCCCCCCCCCCCCCCCCACCCGCTCGTCAGGTTCCCGGGACGATGTTGTCAGAGGTCCAGATTGTGGAGCAAATTGAAGTGTGATTACGTGGGATTAGGAGCGAACGGCACTGAAGCACAACCTGTTCCGGTTCCTGTGCGTGCCAAGGGGCGCTTGAAGTAGCCAGGCCCGGGCGTTCACAGGTTCAACTCCGCACACTTCTGCTTCTCTCGCGCAGACTTTTTAATACCCCAGATTATTTGACTTCAGAATACGTATGTGAGAGTTAATAAAAGATTACAAGGAACATGTACATGGCTCTCAGCGCACGCTGTCTTTTGATCGTCAGTTTGGATTACTAATTTAATACGCTCTCTTTACTGGAGTCCATACATTTTATTATGATTCAGTTCTTGTGGTTGTAAAGGACAGCTTCTGATTGTGCGTTGTAGGGAAGTGTAAGGCCCAGATTTGTTGGATATAAAATAATGATGAAAGTGGCTTTTTTGAGTTTGTGATGAGGCAAAAACAGCAGTTTTAATTTTATCAACAGTAAATTCAAGCTTTCTTGATTTCCCTCATCTCTCATAATTTGCAAGCCGTAGTTTATTGAACGAGCTTGAAGTAAGTGACAAAAAGAAAGGGAGGGGTCAGGCCACTGAACATTCGTTTTCTTTAATGAAAGGGGAAGCTGCCAGGAAGAATAAAGCACCGATATTAACTTGATGGTAATAAACTTTTAATGTGGTGTGGCCTGCATGATAAACTTTCGGATTATGCAGAGAAACCCTGTACCAGTGAGTACCCTGCACCCCTCCACATAGACTGCTGGCAGCCTTTAAACAAAAACATGCTTATTGTTTTCCATTACAGAGAGAAGAAAATATGGGTGCAACCAGTTAAATTAATTATTTGTTATGAAATAAGGCTATAACAAGAGCGCTCTATTAGATTCCACACCAGGGGGCCCTACGGGAACCATTTTAGCTCCAGAAATTTGATTGCGTGGTTCAATTTGACAATAGCTGTAAAACAAAAAAAAAAAGTTAATAAATAAAATAAATTAAAAAGCCCTTTTCCCTTATTGGGTCTTTTTGAAAGCACTTATTTACAAACGCAAATAGCTGTACGGCCCCTGTGCTCCTCTGCAGAGCTTCTGCAGTAGGGACTCCTGGCATCAGCAGATTCAGGCCTCAGGGCTGTAGTCAGTGTGGCTCTGGGGTGCTGGATTCTCATTCTGAACCCCAGACCCTAGCGCACGGACCCCCTAGACCCCCCCAGACCCCCGCCCATGGACACACCAGACACCCCAGACCCCCCAGACCCCCGCCCATAGACCCCCGCTGGCCTTTGTGCTGCACACGCCTTAAAGCACGAAGCCCGCTGGCGTGTTTCAGCAGTCGCTGGTGTCCTCTGTGTGAGCGGGTATGTCAGAGCGTCACTGGGGGGCAGGATAAGGCCGGCGCACATCCGTCATGGCGGACGAGCGAAGCCGAACCGACGTGCGGAATAAGCGCTACGCCGCGGCACTGACCCGGCACAGAGCCGCTCTCTCTCTCTCTCTCTCTCTCTCTGGCCCCGGCGCTGACGAGAGCAGACGTGACTGACCGCGCTCACCCGGGCCTGCTCTGTCCCCCCCCCCCCCTTCCCCTCCGCAGACCTCCCCAAGGCCGCGGTGAGGATCCTGAGCAACATGACGTTCCTGTTCGTGAGCCTGTCCTACACGGCCGAGAGCGCCATCGTCACCGCCTTCATCACCTTCATTCCCAAGTTCATCGAGTCCCAGTTCGGCATCCCGGCGTCCAACGCCAGCATCTACACCGGTAAGACCCTCCTCCTGGGTGTGTGTGTGTGTGTGTTTACAGACACGCACGCACACGTGCACACGCATGTTTACACACAGGCATGAACACGGTCATACATGCACGCGCACACACAAATCATCGCACAATGCACACAAACACACACACACACAGATACTGTATCACTGACAACAGGATTCAGCTCAAATATTCTAAACAAGTTTGATTCTGAACGTGTTGGTTTCAGAGCTCTGGCCAATCCTAGTGTGGTTTAACTGCTGGTTAGGTGGGTTGGGAAAAGTCTCAGAATGACATTCTCTCTCTCCTACCTTCTCAGTCTCTCTGGGTGTCTCTCTGTAGACATCTGAGCAGAGTTACTCAGACAGACACCAAGCGCAAATGTGACAGGGACACCCTGTCAGGAACGTTAGCCATGTGCGCTATCTATCTATCTATCTATCTATGGTGGCTCAGAATGCCTAGAGTCACACATATCACAACACCTCCTGTACCAAACTACCTTCCTCACTTTCTATTGAAACTCTCTTCATTGCCTAATATGGCTACCTTCATCACTTTCTTTAGAAACTGTCTTCATTAGCTAATATGGCTACCTTCATCACTTTCTTCAGAAACTGTCTTCATTGCATACTTTAGAAGACTATCATATTTGATAGTGAACTATCTTCATTGCACATTATACCAAACTATAATCCCTTCCTTTAGCAAACTGGCATCGCTTACTGTTCTATAAAAACCGCATTATCTTCATCGTTTACTATGGCAAGCGATTATCGATCTGCATCAATGACTGCAATAAGCTCTTCATGGTTTACTGTAGAAAGGATGTTCACTGCCTATTACTGGTAACTCATATGGTTCCATGTATAATTTATTTATTGGCTTATCTTTTTTTGGGATCTGGAAAAGATTTTGTTCTCTTGGACCTCTTTTGAGCAAAATCGCAATTAAGTATTAAACACAACCATCACCATCTTTGTCGCATTGCATGCAATGAAGACGCTGTGCTTTACACACACACTACCGTTGTAAATGTCGAACAATTAAACAAGCGTGTATTTAAATGTGGTTTTCAAATGTGGTCCGTGATGTCTGCAAAAGGGCTATTTTGCTTTTGGACGGGTGCATTTCCTCATCCTTTCCAGTAGCACTTCGCTCTGCTGGGGCTCTCATAGCCTTCTCGTCAGCATTAGGAGTGACTCATGCGTGCTCCTTTGATAAAATCAGCAGCACCCTCAGATCAACGTCAGAACTACCCTTGACATTATTGAGCCCCTTCTAGCCTACGCACATAGATTTATCAGATAATCAGTCTCTTAGTCAGTCTGCCTATTGTTTAAGATCTTCAGTGCAATTGCTCGTGGTATTTTAAACGTTTGACTGCTTATTAATAAACGACTTTGTTTAGTCCTCGCGAACAATGTCTGCAAAATTCCGCATTGTGTTGCTAGGAGCGGAATTCAGTGCGCATTAACCTGGGTGCTGATGAGTCTGTTGCCAGGATACAGCAAGAAAGGCAAGAGAATCGCACGAGGGGATCGCGTATCTTCAGCGTGAACCCCACCGTTTGTGCAAAGCCATGTGCAAGGGCTCCCCCTTTTTCTCTCACCCACAAGAAAGAGCGTTTATGCCCTGTGGTTTGCGCGTTAGAATTAGGTGTTGTTTCGCATTGTGGATGGTGAATATTGTAGATGTACTTTCACATCATGGCAGGTGAACATTCTAGATGTTCTTTCGCATTGTAGCAGGAGAACATTCTAGATGTTCTTTCGCATTGTAGCAGGAGAACATTCTAGATGTTCTTTCGTGCTGAAAGGGGCCGGTGAACTGACGCACGCGGCTGTACGTGGGTCTTTTGTGCAGTCACTGAAAATGCAGCGGTGATAAATAATGCAGGTGCTCTTTAAATAAATGGACACCTGGGAAAAGGTAAGGAGTGCTGTGTAAAACAGCAGGGGGGCCTGCAGAACCTGTATTAGCTCACAGATACTGACCGCTGCCGTGCTTAAAATCCTTTTTTTACGACCACCTCGATCCTACGACCGCAACGCGCGGTCTCCTTGGACCTGACCACGGTCGCGTAACCTCCGTCTGTCTTCACGCTGAATCTTTTAAACCGCTTTGGCCGTTAGTTATACAAGACCCTTTTATTTTTAGAAGGGAACTGTGGAGGGTCGCTCTCTCTCTCTATCTCCTCTCTCTGTCCCTCTCTCTCTCTCTCTCTCCTCTCTCTCACTCTCTCTCTCTCTCTCTCTCTCTCTCCCTCTCCTCTCTCTCTCTCTCTCTCTCTCACTCTCTCCTCTCTCTCTCTCCTCCCTCTCTCTCCTCTCTCTCTCTCCGAGCCTCGCTGTTCATTTCTCCAAGGAGACGGGCTGTTCCCTCGGGAGCACATTTAGCCTGCTCTTATCACCCCGCGCGTGGCGGCTGTCTGCGCTGTTCTGACAGGCGAGCGCCCACGTCACCGTGACCTCGCGTGAAGTGACGGCCAGGTGTGAGGGCAGCAGCCATTTGACAAAGTGCCGGAATTACGTGTTCCTTCTTTGTGTCTCTCACGACAGTTAGACGCCGCGTTGTTCCATTTATAATGGCCGCATCCACCATAGAAAGCTCTGAGATGGCAGTACTTCAGTGCTTACATTATAACTCATAAGAGCCCTGATTGGAGGAATAGTGTATCTGTGCTAAGATAAGCTGGAGCCGTGTTTATGGTGTTTCGCTGAAGCGGCGCAGGGCTAGTGCAGTGTGAACTCAGTGGGAGATGAGCCGAGAACAGAGGGCCGCCATTGGGTGCTGTCATGCTGTGTCTTTCCAGCGCATCACTCTGGGAAATTAAAACTGCATCTATATTTATCAGAACAGGCAAAAAGGCCTTTGTTTAGTAGTTTTTTTTTTTTTGTTGTGTACAGATGTCATCTGAAGAACCCTTGTTTGAGGAGAGCAGAGGAGGCTTTTCCCAACAGTGCTAGTCATCAGCTGCACACAGCTGTGTGTGTGTGCGCGCGTGCGTGTGTGTGTGTAGGGCTGTGTGCATGTGTGTGTGGCTGTGTGTGGCTGTGTTTGATTGCACTGTGACCACTGTGTTGGTGAGAATCTATGTGATGATTAATTTAACCTTGGGTCCAGAAGGAAACGCTCCCCATGCGCAATCCTTTGCTATGGAAACGCAAAGGACTCCTGAGATAAGCGCAAGCCGCAGATATCTGACGTCTGTCTGAGAGAGAGCCATTAAGAGGAGGAGTGAATGCTGAGTATGTATGTGTGTGTATGTGTGTGTGTGTGTCTGTCTGTGTGGACATGTGCGTACTGTATGTGTGTGTGTGTGTGTGCGTGTGCGCGCGTGTGCATGCGTGTGTGTCATTACACCCCATCGACCAGGCGACTGACCCCCTACCATCCACCCCCAGGTTGTTTTCCTGCTGTGGGGAGGGGAGGGGGGGGGGTCTCTGGAGGGCAGGCATGTGTGTGACTGCCGCCCCCCCCCCCCCCAGCAGCCTGTGGATTTACAGTTACCCGATACAGCCAGGAGTCAGCTTTGACTTTCAAATCCCGTCAATTAGCTGCACTTTCCCCAGAGCACGTGTTCTGGCCTGACAGAGCCTGACTTCACACAGGCCACTGTCACTGTCCAGCCACGGCTGTCATTAGGCTTATCCAAGCTGTGTGTGTGTGTGTGTGAGTGTGTGTGAGTGAGAGAGAGAGCATGTGCATGCATTAGTGTTTTTTCTTCAAATCCTTTTCATAGAAATCTGGGATTTTGCAGGCCAGAGTCTTTTGTAGCCTGCAGTACATGTGGATTCCTAACGGTAGGATGGGTGTTGACAGTTTTGCTTAACTTCTGGCCATTTTGAGATTATGACTCCCCTCCAGTAAAGCTGCCTTTGCGTGTTATGCCATCGCTGGCCGTCCAGCGCAGTAACTTACGGCTGTGTACCCCCTGCTCCCTCCCCAGGGGTGATCATCGTGCCCAGCGCTGGGGTGGGCATCGTTCTGGGCGGCTACATCATCAAGAAGCTGAAGCTGGGCGCCCGTGAGTCCGCCAAGCTGGCCATGATCTGCAGCGGCGTGTCTCTCCTCTGCTTCTCCACGCTCTTCATCGTGGGCTGCGAGAGCATCAACCTGGGAGGCATCAACATCCCCTACACCACCGGGTAAGAGTCTGTACTGCAGTACCCCTACACCACCGGGTAAGAGTCTGTACTGCAGTACCCCTACACCACCGGGTAAGAGTCTGTACTGCAGTACCCCTACACCACCGGGTAAGAGTCTGTACTGCAGTACCCCTACACCACCGGGTAAGAGTCTGTACTGCAGTACCCCTACACCACCGGGTAAGAGTCTGTACTGCCTTACCCCTACACCACCGGGTAAGAGTCTGTACTGCAGTACCCCTACACCACCGGGTAAGAGTCTGTACTGCAGTACCCCTATACCACCGGGTAAGAGTCTGTACTGCCATATCCCTGCACCACCGGGTAAGAGTCTGTACTGCAGTATCCCTATACCACCGGGTAAGAGTCTGTACTGCAGTACCCCTACACCACCGGGTAAGAGTCTGTACTGCAGTACCCCTACACCACCGGGTAAGAGTCTGTACTGCCGTATCCCTACACCACCGGGTAAGAGTCTGTACTGCAGTACCCCTACACCACCGGGTAAGAGTCTGTACTGCCTTACCCCTACACCACCGGGTAAGAGTCTGTACTGCAGTATCGTTACACCACCGGGTAAGAGTCTGTACTGCAGTACCCCTACACCACGGGTAAGAGTCTGTACTGCAGTATCCCTACACCACCGGGTAAGAGTCTGTACTGCAGTACCCCTACACCACCGGGTAAGAGTCTGTACTGCAGTACCCCTACACCACCGGGTAAGAGTCTGTACTGCTATACTCCTACACCACCGGGTAAGAGTCTGTACTGCAGCACTGGGAAAGATTCTCATTCTCATATCTCCGGTATCTCCATCCCTACTGACTAAAAGCCTGCCCTCCTTAGACATAGATGGATGTGTGAATCTAACCCATTTACATCGAGCCCATCGAGCGTCAGAAATGGATACATTTAATGTGAGAACATGGAGGTTTTCAGCCTCGCTGTCTGAAGGCTGCGCAGACTCTCTGCTCTCTGCAGCTCATGGCTGAGGAGGCTTGTCCTTCGCCTGCCCTCCCCGTGGGCGCTCGTGACTAACGCGCGGGCTGGAATGTTTTCTTTGTTTTAAACGCGGCCCCTGTGCCTCCAGCCCCACGCGGCGTCCTGTCCCACGAGGCACCGCTCGCTCCGCTCATTTAACCGGCGGAGCGGCGGCGTCCGTTTCCGCGCGCGGGGAGCTCCTTCGCGTTCCCTCGGGGACGGCGGAAGCAACAGTCACGGTTTCCACGGCGCTCCGTTCGCCGACGGCGGGGCGGATGAGTTCAGAGGCCTCTGGGGCGTGGAACGTCAATAGCGACCGGGCGCCAGGAAACATCGATCCGCTGTTACCTGGCGAAGACTGTTTACTGTCCCCGTCGTTAAGGCGTCCTCGAGTGTCAACGGGGGCCTCGTTGGTCCAGTGCCTGCGGGAACATCCCATGTGTTTTGTCAACGCTTGGAGACGCCATCGGTTACGGGAAGTGTGGTCCTCCCGTCGTGTTTTTGCATGCGATTGGTCTTCTCACTGGACTGTTGAACTAAGTCCGTTTGCCTGCAGCTGATGACTCAGTAGGTGATATTGGCCGGTGCAAAATTGCATCGACCGGGCCGCCATTTTGTTTCACAGCCATTAGAAAAAGGAAGCGCCGTCCCAGTTATCCGGTGTTGCGTTGATTTGACTCGAGGAAAGGCGTGCAAAATTGCGTGCGCTTGAGGGACAGAAGAGAAAGCTGCACCGGCGCAGTACTGTCATTGTTGAAATGGGTCGATCTGCCTGGTGTCGCTTTCTGTTTGCAGTTAATCTGGGAAATGTGGGCCCCAGACAGCATTTGGATAATTCGGCTGTAAATGACTGTTGCGCAGCGTGCAGTATGAAATGAGTTTCACGCCAGCGCGATCGAGTTGTGTCTGAGCGTCCCTGAGGACGAGCCGAGGTATTCTGAATTGCCAAATGAGGACTCGAGAGCTTGGAAATAGAAGATACGAAGATAACCGTTTACTTTCAAAGAGGATATCAGTTTGTGACCGAGGCTAATATGTTCTCGCGGCGCAGTCTGTATGGCTGTAGACAAGGAGACGTGTGGCTGATGTTGAAATGAATGGATGGTAAATGGACTGCATTTATATAGCGCTTTTATCCAAAGCGCTTTACAATTGATGCCTCTCATTCACCAGAGCAGTTGGGGGTTAGGGGTTAGGTGTCTTGCTCAAGAACACTTTGACACGCCCAGGGCGGGGTTTGAACCGGCAACCCTCCGACTGCCAGACAATCGGTCTTACCTCCTGAGCTATGTCGAATTCATTTCCCAGCGGTGTGTTGGGATCCAGTTCGTTTTTGATCCGCGTTGCGTATGAACGGTGTGGCTGTGATGTACCGCGCCGTGAGCCACTCTCTTACTGTCCCCTTCCCTTTCGAGCCTTCCTGAGGCCGCCCCGTTTCACGACGCCCTTCCCCCTCGGTGGCTCTACGCAAACAGCCGGCGGCTGAGCCTGCAGAAAATCCCGGCGCGTGAAATTGGCTCCGCTATTTTAGCCGCCGTGTTAAAAAGCGCCGCTTTCCTTTCTCCCCCTTTCGAGCGGCGCCGCGGGCCGTCCAAAGCCAACCGAAGCGCGCGGCTGATTGGAGCCTTGTGCTCGCCGGGGAGGACGGCCCTGGCGCGGCCGGGCCTTCGGTTCCCACGCCGTTTGAAGGCGGCGTGTTTATTCAGCGTCTCTCTCTCCCTCTCTCTCTCTCCCTTTCCCCCCCCCCCCACAGCCCGACCCTCACCATGGCGCACAGGAACCTGACGGGCGGCTGCAACGTGAACTGCGGCTGCAAGATCCACGAGTACGCCCCCGTGTGCGGCTCGGACGGCATCACGTACTTCAACCCCTGCCTGGCGGGGTGCAACAGCGTGGGCAACGACAGCACGGGGGTGAGTGCCCCACCCCCTCCGAATTCCCCAAATCCGCCCCAAACAGAGCCCACCACACAAACCCAGAGCCAGACCCCTGAAAACTCACTGCAGGGCTGCTGGCTTTCTGACATCACACTGGCCTACTGAGACAGGAAGCTGAAACAGAGATGTGCCTTGTTTCCTCCGAGCAAAAGATTTCTACATTAATATGGCTGCGATCGTTGATAATTGCACTGCAGTATGTTTGCTTAAGCAGACAAATGGCCTGTGGCGCCACTGGTAATGACAACACATGTTATGATTTCTAGAATAATATGTACAATTTATGTGACAGTATACTGATATACTTAATAATTCAGCTATTATGTATGACTTCCTGAGGGAGGTCAATAGGGCATAGTCCCTTTGTGAATTGTTATTTTAAAAAATGAGTGTATTTTAAAATCTGTTATCGCTGGTGCTTGCTGATTGCCTCTTTGCTTCTTCTGAGGAAATAAAACTATGGGAATTGTTTCAGTGGATTTCCAAAGTGTTTATACATTACATATTTGTAGTTGTGATAGGACTTTGACTTACTGCCTTCCTTGTGTATCACTGTTGGGATGACTTCTTTCTCGAGCACCTCTTGCCTTTTGATAGAAATCTTAAGAGTTAAATCTAATGGTCAGTTTAAATACACACAGATAGACATTTTTAAGGTGACATGTAGAGGGGGGCGGTCTTTAATAGTGCGCTGTGTTGGCCGTCTTTCAGATCCGGAACTACACGGACTGTGCCTGTGTGCAGAGCAGACAGGTCATCACCCCGCCCACTGGCGGTCAAGGCAACCAGCTCCAGCTGGTCATCGTCAAGACGTACCTGAACGAGAACGGCCACGCCGTGTCGGGGAAGTGCGACCGCACCTGCAACACGCTCATCCCCTTCCTCATCTTCCTCTTCATCGTCACGCTCATCACAGCCTGCGCCCAGCCCTCCGCCATCATCGTTACACTCAGGTCAGAGCTCGTCACCAGGAATAAAGAGCGCGAATCATTACAAACTACACACAAAACCGTGATGTCATTAACTGCTTCTCTGTCACCGTCTCACGCTGTCCCCTTTGACTGTGCAGGTCAGTAGATGAGCAGGAGCGTCCTTTTGCACTAGGAATGCAGTTTGTTCTACTCAGAACACTCGGTAAGTTGCCTTTCTAATATAAACAGCACCACCTGCTGTTCATTTCTCTTATTGTGCTGAATTAATCGAGAAGCCCGGCTGAGAACATCTCCTGTTCCACTAATGGAATCATGAGTAATGTATACGTTATGCACACCGATACATTCTTTCAAGCAGTCGCTTTTATTATTTTATGAAGGCTGGTAAAACAATACAGCAAAATTTCAATTGCTGTCCTGAAATCAAGAGGGAAACGTCACATTAAGATGTCGCACTGCAAATGTTTAGACGTTTATAGTGCAGCCAGCACAATGCAGGTAGGGTAAATTTGTGATCCCCCCCCCCCAGCCTACATTCCGACGCCCATCTACTTTGGCGCGGTCATCGACACCACCTGCATGCTGTGGCAGCAGGACTGCGGCATCCACGGCTCCTGCTGGGAGTACGACGTCACCTCCTTCCGCTTCGTCTACTTCGGCCTGGCCGCCAGCCTCAAGTTCGTGGGCTTCATCTTCATCTTCCTCACCTGGTACTCCATCAAGTACAAGGAGGACAGGCTGCAGCGCTGGCACCAGCACACCTCGGCCCTGGGCACCGTCAGCGAGCTGATCTGCCACGCGGGCGGGCAGAAGAGCCACGCCCGGACGCGCTCCTGCCCCGTCTTCAACCCCCGCCCGGAGCCGCCCGCCGGCCCCGCCCTCAACCGCGGCCTCTGCAGCCGCAGCTGCCCCGGCAACACCCTCAAAGCAATAACCCCGCCCCCCCGCCTGCCGGAGGAGGCCCCCGCCGCCGCCGCCCACGTGTGAGGACAGGGACGAACGTCCTCCCCCGCCCCGCCCCGCCTCCCTGCGCCCAAACATGTGCCTTCCTGTTCCTCGGCCCCTCCCCCCCACCAACCCGCCCCCCTACCAAACCCCCCCCACCCCCCCACCCTCAGCAGCCCCATCTGGGCCCGCTCTCAGACAGGTCGCCCCCCCCACCTCCGCCAATGCACGTCCCCACAGCCCGCGTCCTAAGCGTAGCCTTCATCCCATCTGTGACTCATCTTCAGCTCGCTCTAAATGCGCTTTTTTTTTTTTTTAGAAAAAAAAGAGGAAAAAGAAAACTTAAAGGAAGAAGCGGATTTTGTATTCAGTTTTATTTCTATTTATTTCTTTCGTTTTCGTTTCGAGTGAATCCTGGGGCAGCGGTAACCCTCCGTGGGAAGACACCTCACGCATATCATCGACTCCTATATCCAAAATGCAAGTACAGAATTTCAGAATACATTTTGAATAACAAAAATGTATTTTTAAACATATGGTGCTACGTGGGGGGACGACACACTCTGAATTACTCAGTCATAGATCACGGGCTGGAGTGGCCGAACGGCACTGCTTCACAAGCACAAATGAAACCTGTACTATGCAAGCTTCTCTCTCCTCTGCTCCCCCCGCATTACAGTACTGTACAACGAATCCGTGCTTTTCGCCGGTTCGCTCACCGCAGAATTTTACTGCTGGTGGTTGAGCGTGCATATCATGTTCATGTTCGCATGAAATATTCGCCATCCATACCATTTAAACGTCCTGCACTCGTTTTGTTTTTTTTTTAAGGTAGTCCATCCTCGTGTATTCTTTTTAAACTCTTCCTCCAGTGCTGTCATTGTGATCCTGTACCTTAATTGGTTTTGGAGATTTCATGAATTTGGCGCAATTAGAGTCGCTTGTATAGGGGGGCGTAACTGTACGAGTTTGCCTCCTCTGGCCCCGCCCCCCCACACACTCTCCAGGATCACAGAGTGCGCGCTTGCTCCCGGACCGGCGTGGAGTCACCCCACCCCAAAACTGAGGACTCAGAGCTCGCTGTCTGTACCAGTCATCATCCATGAAATCGCTGTCATCTCAAACATGTGCTTAGTGCGGTCCATGTTAAAGTGCTGTACGATACTGTGTATATTCTGAGTGGGCAGGGGGAGGGATGGTCCGATGTAGTGTACACGCATACTGGCTGCGGTTGCATGTTTCAGTGCTCTGCCTTTTGCTGTGATCGCCTCCGTGTGGTCTGGAGGTCTCAAAACAACCTTGAAGTACACTTCAAGTAGATCTAAACTGATTTTAAGTCTGGCAGCGTGTTGGGTAGGTGACACTTAGCCCAGTGCTAGCACTGCAGAGCTTGTCATGAGCAGGGCTACGCACACAGCCCAGCCTGCAGGTAATGCTTCAGAGAGCGCCCGCCTCCTCGTCAGCATTGAAGACACTGAGCGCGAGTAGTTTGCAGTTATAGATTTAGCTGGGACTTAGTGTTTACTAAGTAGCAGCAAGTATCACTTTCTCAGAATTTAACTTCGATTTACAAAATGAAACGTTAACTTTAAATATAAGCAAACTGAGCCCGACTGAGCATGTGCTGTTGACACTCATTTGTCCAACCAATGAAATGTGACTTGAGAAAACGCTCTTTGCCTTCGGAAATATCCATGCATTATTCTCCAAATTTGACCTACGGAATTTAGTTCAGCTTAATGACATAATTATGTTTCATTTTTGGCCTTTCTTTGATATGAGGATGCAGATAATTTTCTGTGAGTCAGTACCCACAAAATGGTAAGAAAGAGCCATTCAATAGAGTCCTTGACCATAAATCAATGACATACTTAAGTGCCAGTCAGGTCAAATCAATGTTCAATATCATGTCACTTCAGCATACGCTGTATTAACAGTAGTAATTCCACTAGTTTTGTTGTCAGATCTATGTAGGACTTAATTCTTAGACATTTTGGCATTTAATCGATATTGCAGTAAGCATGCATAGAATAATGACGTCCAGGTACATCAGCGTATAATATATATTACTGTAGGAATTTTTACATTTTGCTGTGTGCATATGTTTGAAGGTAACTGAGGACCCCTGCTGGTCAGAAAGGCCATGACACATATGTCGCCTAAAACTATAATTCTGTGACAGAAGGAAGCTGTATTCCTTATATTTATGCAAAGGCATCGCTATAGAACCACAAAGGCAAATGTAGATGTAGGGCCTCTTTTTTTTAAAACTACCACCTTTTTTTTTTAACTGCCTCCACCTAAATATAACAAGCCATGCCTAATAACACAATGTAATTAAAATGGTTGCAAACACAAAAATTGGCTTAAATCTAAACGTAAAAGCAGAAAAATAACATTGTTGGTGAGGGGTTGCTGGTTCACGGAGCGCTCATGAACAAAATGAAAACTGGGGCATCAGCCTGTGGATTATTCCGATAAATCCAAAAACGCTGTGGCCTTTCAGTGCTGTCAGTTTGCCTGCAGCGGTGTGAACTTCACCGCAGCTCAAGGAGAGGCCGTCAGGGAAAACAGATATCTTACACCGTGGTTTGAATATGGGCATATATGAATATGTATTTCTCCTGTACTAGCCTGTGAATTTTACAAACTATGCACAAACCTACAGTTAAGGGTTTTTGTGACAGTACCCAAATTCATATCTGTGGTTGTTTTGCAGTGCATTTTATCATTCTGACCTCATTTAACTATTGAGTAAATTTGTTGTATCCAACAGAATGACATTGCTACCAGCAGTGGGAGATGTGCTGCGGGGTACATGTCATTACACTGACTTTGTGCTTGTCATGACATCACAGCATTTAAAAAAAAATTATTTTCCTTTTAAAATGATGATTTTCATTGGAGATCGTGTTTGAGTCTGAATTGCATTTCACATGACAACCTTGAAGGCAGTATTATTTGAGTGTAATCAATGCCTCTTAAGAAAAAAGGTGTTTGGTATAAAGGACCTCTGAACTAAACTCTTTGTTTCCAAGTAGTAATAATGTAAATATTTTTAAGAAGTTAAAATGATCATTGTCGAAAAAAAAGCATACTGCTCTTAACTAGTTAAAGCCTATTTATGAACTAACTTTACATTTTAGACTACTAAAAACTAATGGAAGCCAGTATATTCACTTTTTTCAGTGCCTGCTGTACCCACAGTATTATATAGGAACAGTGTTCAAACTGAGCAAGGTTAATTACTGAAATTGCTTTAACACACTGTATTTAGACTGGATGGCTTAATTCTCTCACTTTTAGTGTTACCAAAATGCCCTCGAAACGAATTAATTATTGGAAGCACTGAGATCAATCTCTGGAAAATCCGATGTCATTTTTATTTTTTTTAATCTGACAAATGATAAAGTGAATGGCGGCTGTGGGATTCTGGGTAAACGTGCGCTGACTGTGACTCTGGCGGTGACGTGAGAATCTGGGCATTTGCGGACGACCACATACCTCTCCTGACCGCACCGAGCGCCCTCTGGCTCCATGGCACTGCGGGTGTGCACGTGTCAGCACAGGGCAGAGGGCAGCTGCGCTTCACACACACGGGTTCTTTCAGGTAGACTAGCGTTTGTTTCTCTCCATTTTCCATCGAACCTGTATTTATTTTAAACAAGCTGTGTTTGAGAAGGGGGTTTAAAAAAAAAACTAAAAAAAACCCTTGCAATTATGTTCGCCAGGAACAGAAGTCAATACATTGTGAACGTTTCGTTTACAAAATACCTTGAATACTTGATATTTGTCAATAAAAACTGTAAAATGTATGAACTGGCTTTGTGTTCCTTTAACGGTCGTTTAGAGAGCTGCTCAGAGACGGTCATCTTGCACATTCATTTCTAAATTCGTCTGAGATCGTTACCATGTGTGTGCTTGTGAGTGAGAGGAACTGTATATGGAAAACATTTAGCAGAGTTTTAGAAATGTAAATGCCACACTCGATAAAACAAACACAGCTGAATATCTTTACTTAAAGCAATTGAGGTTATATACATTACTTAATGGTACAATAGCAGTGCCCCACCTGGGAATTGAAGTCTTTGAGTTACAAACCAAGTTACCAAACCATTACACTACGCTGCCATGAACAATCCTAGTGTGCGGTGTCATGATTAAGTTCATGCTACTGAAAAGCATGTATTACAAAATGGCTTCTTGGCTTTCCTGAGGCACTACATTAGAAAACTTTCGATACGTTTACTCAGTAGTAACCACCTAATCCAGGCAAAATTTGGAAGGGGGGGAATGTACAGAAGCAGAACTGATTTGTAAAGCAATGCTCTTTACAATCAAAGCAGGGAAAGAGCTGAACGTGTCATCCATTCACATTTTTTTTTTGGAATGGCACAAATTGCATGTTGGGGTATAAATATGAATATTTTCAGGTTGACCTTTGTGATTTTGAGGGAGAATAAGTTATTTGAAAGAATGCACACTTGAACTGAACCCCTGGTTTATAAATACTAGTATTTTTCAGCTTATCGTAGTTCCACCATTTAGACAGGTGTCCATTAGCAATAAAAATATATATATATATTTTTTTATACAGAACTTTATTGAATGCAGTGAAGACCAAGCTGTTCATTTTATGTTTTGGCAAAATCTGGTGGAGGTTATTTCAAATACGTTTTAAAAAGGCAGAGTTTTAAGGTAAACAGCAGTTTGCTGAAAGGCAAATATTTTAAAAGTGCATTTTAAGTAAACTGAACAATTTGACAGTGGTTTCTTTTATGAAGGAGTGCACTGAATGGTTTCACCATTTATTTGACCTGTATTTCATAAAAAATATATTAAAAAACATTACTTTAATGGAGTTAGCCACATGGCATTTAAAATTTAAATCCAATATTTCATTGCAACTGCATTTAGGCTTAATCTTTTTCTATATATATATATATATATATAAATGTATATATATAAACATAACACTGATTTCTAATTACCAGAGGCACCTGTAAAAAAATAAACATAATAACATTATGATTTATAATACAGTTCTAAATCATGTTCCAAGGCAATGAGCCTGACCCCACACTGCAGAAGTATGTCTCTGGCTCTTCTGGCTCCACAGTGTGGGGGCAAGCAGGCGAGCCTCAGTGACTGGCGGGGGGAAGGCCGCTGGCCTCCCAGTCCCGGGGGTCCCGGCCCTCTGCCCCGCCCTGGTGGGCGTGTGTTTGATCGGGCACGCCCCTCCCGGCCTGCGCTGTGGATGTCACAGTCTGTGGGGCGAGGGGGAGGTAGCCCTGGGCCTGGAAAATGTCCTCTTGGTCCTGGTCGTGGGGCCGGCCGCGGGGCGGGGGCAGGTCGGCCTGCAGGGTGGAGGAGGAGCGCAGCAGGAAGTCGTGCCGGGTCTCCAGCTCGGTGAAGCCGTTCCCGCTGAAGATGAGCCCGTCTCCATCCAGCCCCTCCTCCAGCTGCTGGGCCCAGCTGTCCCTCAGGGCTCCCCTCCACGGGCCCGCCCTGCCCCAGGGCCTCTCGGGGATGTCGTTTTGGGATTCAAGTTTCTTCTCGGGTGCGCGGGGGGCTGGGCTGTGGGGAGCTGGGGGGGTGGCGGGTTTAGGCGTGGCGGCTTCTGGCCACGCCTCCCGGACGGGGGCCCCCGCTCCGCTGGACTCCTCCAGTCCCGCGTCCCCCGAACCCAACTCTGCCAGGGGGTCAAGTTTGTCTGTTTGGTTTAGTTCCTTTAAATTTCTCAGCAGTGCAAACATACTATCTACATCCTTCTGAAAGTTAGTCCAGTCGTCCAGGCTGGGACTGTAGTCAGGCCTGTTGTCATACAGGCTGTCGTTCACGCTGTACAGGTCCTCCAGTCCTTGCCAGTTGACATCCTCGGTGAAGTTGGGGAGTTTAGCCTTTCCGTGTGTCCCATGCTGGCTGTGAGCTGGGGAGAGAGAGCGTTGGGAGGGAGGGTCAGAGCGTGCTCACGCTGTGGCCAGTGAGGGCTCAACACTCACACATTCTCCAGCGGATCAAAAAAACATGCAGCCATGCCCATCCCCTCCCCAAACCACACACACACACACACATCACCCCTGTCCCACCCCAGTATAATGGAATCAAGACCTGATTAGTGCCCCACACACCACTGCAGCACCTCATTTTGTTAGGCATTAAACCCTCAAGCCTCTGAAGCAACAAGCACAGCAAACGTCAACAGACTCGACCAAACACACTGCATTAAACAAAATGAAGGTCACAGAACAGCCACTGTGGCGTTACACCTCTTGAACAATCCAGAGTGCGCTACTGCACAAACACACGGGCATGAGAGAAAATCCAGAGAAACCTGGAATCAAATGTGTCATGAAAGAAAGAGGGATATGGGGCAAAAGAAAAGTCATGACGTACATCTGCAAAAAAAAAAAAAAAAAAAGAGGGAAGGATGGGGGGACGTTTATGAACACCACCATGAACATGCACTCTGCCTTCGGGTCAGGGCTTTCTACGATGAGGCACGTGACAGATCTGTGTGCTCGAAGACCGGCTGGTGGACAGTCGTGAGCAGGTGAGTCCCGTCTGACAGAAGGATGTAACCCACAGGTCTAAAAGCAGCCGTGTCAGGATGCTGGTGGTGTACAATTGGCAGGTCTCTCCGCTGTGTTTCCCGTTTGGGTTGCGGCTCTGCTGTTCGACCAACTCAAGGATCCACAGGCGTGTAAAGGAGCCATGCTGTGTGCTGAACACACGGATTCCAAACCCGCATTTTTCCTTTATCGCTTATAGGAAGCTATAGTCCCTATACAGTACTGTTCCCTGTCACATATGCTATGGTAGTTTGTAGTTTTTATTTTGTGAAACTAAAATCTAACATCAGATGTTAAATAGAAAACTGATTTTTTAGTTCATTCGAACAAAATAAGTTCATTTGAATGAACGTCATTTGTGGGTAAAGAGTGTAACATTAATATGAACCACCTGACTGGATTTAGAATCGTTGTCAATGGGAAATTTATAATGTCTTTCTCCATTCAGAGATTTTTTCCAACTGTGTTTACAACTTGATAAACAACTGGCCTTGTTCAGTCAGCTGTTTATCAACAACTGGCTGAACAATACAGTAAAAACCACCATATTCTTGTTTCCACTAACGCAAAAACCATGAAAATGCAACTGTTTTGCCCTTCAGGGTTTCAGAATGCTGACTTGGACTGCAGCCCAGCAATATATCAAGTTCTCAAGGAACACAAAGGACAGGGCAGTCACAGTGTCCATCTTAGAACAAAGTTCTAAGGACTATATATCAAATGCTGTAGTATATCTGTTTTCTTAAAAATAAAGATGTATATAATGTACTCATTGATTAGAAACACAAACATAAGCATGGTTTATCACTTGCTGTAATATCGGTTTCCATTCTAGAGCAATAATGAAGCAGCCTATAAGCCATAACATCACAACAGTGAGAAACATATTTAACAGGCAGGCTATTGATCGGCTAGTTTCACACTGTTTGTGAATAGCTCATCATTGGGAGTCCTGATGGAGGACTAAACCTCAATCACATGAGAGTCAGCTACAGCACATTGACCCCTCGACTTTGGACTGCCAAGTATATCTACTACTATCTCGACAGTGTTAAGCCCCCGGAGTTCCATGATACTAGACAAAACTTTAAAAGCTCAGTTCAGTCATCACTGATTAAAGTTCAAATAATCACAGCCCAAGTAGGCCTACTGTAACACCAAGAGAGCAAGCTTTAGCACAAGTACAGACAAAGAGAGAAGACCTTAGTGATAAATGACCTTAAGGTGGATTCTATGAGCTTTCCCAAAGAAGAGAAATGATAGATTAAATAATGCACTTTGGGACTGTTGATCAAGGGAGCTACAGATTCATAACTCACCATTATAACTTTAATATTTCAGCGATGTGGTTTGCTGGAGAAAGAATTCCAGGAGCTTATCGTTAATAATGAAGTCATGGAACAGTCCCAGAGCGATTAATGAAATGAATGGAAACCCAGCTATTCGTAGCAGGCAGCACGCGATCGCGTCACACCACTTTGCACCTCCGCAGGATCAGACACTCGATGGAAAAGACGGAGTGAATTTGCGGAATGAAGAGAGAATGGATGCGTTAACTAAGAAACTCACACGGACGAAAGGCTTGGCCTCCTCAACTTTGACCACTTTCGGTGCTGCTGTAGCCTGGTACGCGGGTGCCAGAAACAGAGAAGGTCAAGAGGAGCAGGTAAACAATTGCGTCACTGCAACACTAGCGTCAATCAGTCTCCGCACGTCAATGTTGTCAGTCGTCATTCTCTTTAATGAGATCACCACACGAATCAGGAGGATATTGTTTACATATACAATCTAGCCAGAACAAACAATGAGAAACAGCATTATGTAATTAATGTGGTTACTCCCTCACAATTACTGAAGGTATATCTTCCAGGACGCATATCTTTCAGGTAGCATGTATGCCTATTCAAAATCAAATAGTTTCCTCCCCACTTCTGATATAGGCTAGTAAATTGCATCGATTCCAAGGCATTTGCTTTAATAGCACTATATCAGAACTGAAATGGAATAGTCAAAAATGTTTCTATTATTATTAATGTGATGGGGGTAATGTTCATTTCCTGTTGATAGCATACAGTACATTTAAAATACTTTTTTCAACAGTCAGTGTGGAAAATGAGATGCTGTGGAATGTCATCATGCCTTTTGATCTAACAACTACATGACTCAGTATGCAAACGTGCATTTGCGTGCACATGCACCACATGATATTTTAAGACAATGGCATTTTGACAAAAAAAATGTGGCCTTATGATGTTTGTCTCCTTTTTGTATACAATACATAACTCACATTGTTTAGGATAGTACAATTGTTCTCAGTCCATGTGAATATCAATTAAGCTGTTATGCATAATTTTAGCCACGACTATGATATAATCAATTTCTTGTTTAAATTTGCATGCACATAGCTCATACTACTTCCATCACATTAAGCTAGCTTGAAGCTTACACACCTAAAAGCTGTGAACATGCAGTTCACCACACCGAAACGTTTTTCTGTATAAACATTTAGGTCTTGAAATGTATGGGAACTAGCATGTGAGAAAGGAGGTACATCTTTAAAATGAAACTGAAAAAGAAGCTAATTTTTCCCTTGAAGATGCTGACTGACTGTGCTTAATATCTTTGTTGCATTTGCTCCTAATGGAAAAAAAAGGAAAACATGATGTGGATTTTTTTTTAAATGCAGGGAATGAGATGGCTCTTCTCAGGTGAATAAATGTTACTGTATGATAAGCTTATGAAGGAATGGTGCAATGTGGGGCTCACAAGGTTGTTCTTCTGATGAGGTAAAGAAATGCATCCCCTTCGTACCAGTGCCAGCTGGCTTTTAAATTCACGTCTGCACCAGACGGGTAAATCGTTGTTAGAGCAAACCAGCATGCAGCCAAACATTTAAGCTCGATGCGTTTTGAAATATTAGTGGAAATGAGCTGGCCCATGCAGTTATTGAAAAAGCCACTGAATAAAACAAAAAAAGTATGGATACCTGTGTGGATCATAGCTTCCTCCATCTTTATTTCCTAATTAGGAAAATAAGAGCAATTTTATGTTAATGCTTAAATCAGTAAAATAAAAACGAAAAACGAGAAATAAAACATTCACACTGAAGTTCTTCATGCACAGCTTCAATTTCCTGAAGAGAAATGCACTTGAGTTAAACTCCTGACAGACAAAGTGAGGGCCACAGACGTGGAGAGGAACAGGAACAGGAAGAGGGAGATGGGTTGGGTTGAGTGGTACAGTACAGTATGTAGTGAGTTCCATCCTGAGTTCCCCTTTGAAGCAGAATCAACAAGGTTTACCAGAAAGTTGACATCAATTCCATGTGAGGTGAGTAAAATGTTAAAAGATCTAGTGTGAAAGGAAGGTGTTATTTTTTCCACACCAACTGTTTGGAGAATCAGTGGGTGCTTTCACATATGCTCCAGCACATTCCAAAGAAATCTGTAGACGTTTGTATTCATAACAATTGCACTGTAGAACACTTGAGTTTGTGTGCGTCACAAGGGACCTGCTGACCTTGGCAGATTCAATTCAGGAGGTTTTTAAGCCATGTTTATTGCTTTTAGCTAACCAGGTTGCTGTTTGGTTGGCTATCAGTAGCCTTTCATGCTAAATGCCTGCATTTATTCACCCAATTTCAACTCAACTGTGTGGTGCACTGCCAATATTACCCTTCTCTTTCTTTGGCATCAAAAAATCTTTCATCTGATCATGGGACATTTGTTACTTTTATTACAAAAACAAACCCGTACTTCTTGTCAGCACTGCTGCTACCATAGTAACAGCATACAGTGGAGCTCATGGTCAAACAGTTGTGAGGTATTTTCTGTCATCAAGAAACTTTGTGCTATATTTGAAACCATGCCAAGTGCAGCAACCCATAGTGAAAGCCGTGTTTACACATGGGTAGTTGTGAAACAGCACCACACTGCTTTCTAAAGTGCTCCAGATAGCCATATGTGAAAGCACCAAATATGACCTATTAACTTCATGTGACAAACGCTTTTCCATTTGATTTTAAAATATCTAATTTGAGTAATTTGCTTCCATCATTATGTTTTTTATTAAAATGAAAAGATAACTAGCTCTCCAAACTATCCCGTTATCGTTGTTGATGCAGTGCTGTCTTACAAATTAACATGAACAGTCAAATGACCTCTTTTTCTACCAGGCAAGGTTAAGTATTCTGCGCAAATCTGCGATGTTTGACTTAGCTTCAAGACCGAAATCTGATCGCAAATCAGCTTTTCCATTTCACAATGGTTCAGTTAGTTATGAAACCCTGGTATGTGAAATGTTGTATAATGATGGATGGTTCCTCTGACACAGAACACTGCGGATCTCCTGCAGTGCTGATGTCACAATGGAACTACCATGGATTTCGTCACAGAATTATGGGCCTAATACCACAAAGAAAACTGGATTCAATTTTGCGGCTTTGGAAAAAAAAAAAAAAAAAAGGCATTTGGAAGTAGCAGGTACAGTTGTTATTTTCACAGTTCACTTAACGATAAAATAAATGGAACTGTACATGACTCATTATTGGGTGTCCTGCCAAAACATAGAGAGGGATTATCATATACAGAAATACCCATAATTAAAAACAAACAGCAGACATAAAGTGCAATAAAACACACTGCTTGGGTGATTTTATACTATTAAAGCCATGATCTCAACAAAGCCCTGGCCTCGTTATTCACTTTCTACTGAGAGTTGTTACTACTTGGAATCCCTCTGAAATTTCCCATAAGGGAATAGAGCTATTACATGAGCTAATATTTTACAACAGACATCACTTATGCATGTAGATGTCAAATTAAATGCTTTTCTCTTCTCTCAACATTCTAAAGGGAATGCAAGATCAGAATTAGATCCAGTGCAAAGACTAGGACTGGATTTAATTATAAAGTGTTGGGTCAAAACAGGTTAAGGTGACCAATTGGAGAGGAGGAATCAATAATGACTTTTGATCTGTAAAACTCCAAATGCATGCAGCGTGCTGCGCTCTAAGACACTAAAACCTATAATCAAAGCCTCCCTTTCAGTGGTAGTACACTCTGTGGCTATCAGTAATACTACTGCAGACATTTAGTGGGCTTCCTCACTGCGCCTGCCTGATATTGCAGTTACTACCAGTCACCTTTTTCAGCGACATTTCACAGTCAAGTCATTAATATGGTAAATCTGCGGTACTGCTGCAATTGCATTAAACTGAAGCTACCTGAGCCAGCTGGCATTGAGCCATTGGCCATTTCAAAGCATGTGACTTCTATGAGCCAAAAAAAAAAGCAGTGATAAGGGGAAGAGCTACACTGCATCTCCTTTCGTGTTATTATTCCCAAGATCGGGAGCGAGAAGGGCGGGAACTCAAAATCTGTTCCCAAGAACTGGTAAACTGGATTATTAGCGTGGGATTATCAAGGTGAGTGCCTAATCTCAATCCCACGAAGAGAGCGGGGTGCGCGTCAGGGCCATACCTGCGTCCTGGCCTTTGGGTCGAGGGTTGCACTGTCTGTGCCCCTGGCAGCTGCGCAGCTCCATCAGCTGTGCGTGGAGCTGGTTCAGGACCTCCCTCTCCACTGAGTAAACCGCATTTGTCAGCTGGGAAAAAAAAGCAGAGCGAAACATTTCAAGCCACAGTTCGGTTAGTCAGACCCAGAGGGGCAGAACAAATCCACCACAGAATGAGCTGTATGGAATCGTAAAGGAAACGTATCTTCTGTTTTTGCGTTAGTGGAGAGTACGCAGGCCATATTGTTAGACATTGAAGCAGGTGAGCTTGTGAAATGGGCCAAGGCTTTATCTCTGAGGCGCTGTGCTCACCTGGTAAGGATCGCTGTTCAGGTCAAAGTATTCCAAGAATCCGGTGGCAAACTCGCAGAAGAGGGTGTTGTGCGTCTCGTTGATTGTCCGTAGGCACCAGTACGTGTTGTTGTTGGAGCTGGTGCAGGCACAGAATCCGCCCACTTCAAAGAGAGCAGGGGATTTAGCAAACTGCAATCTGACATGGTAATACAGGGCTCAGGAACTTTGAAAGCTCCTCCGTGAATGCATTTCAACAGTAATACACTCCCTTTTTAATACGCATTATTTTCCATTTGTATTGAGTGGGTAAATATCAAATTCCTGTGGGTGTGTGTGTGTGAGTACTATGAGTATGGAAGCATTATGAGTAGTGGGTTAACACCTGTATGCTAGTTGTGTAATAAAATGTGTGTGTCAGTAGTGTGGTGTGCCAGTGGCCGTTGTTGTGTGTGAACAGGTGTCAGTGTTGTGGTACATACAGTTCCAGAAGGGTGCGGTCTGCCAGTGGTCGTTGTTGTGTGTGAAGCAGGTCAGTCCAGGCAGGCTACAGTCGTCTCCCTTCTTTTGCCTCTTCTTCAGCTTCCTCTCCTTCTTCCTCCTCCGGATCTCGTTGAAGAGCTGAGCCTTCCCGTCAACCTCCTCCCTGATGGACAGAGAGAGCGGGCCAATCAGGCACCAGTCCCCACTAAATCCGTGATAACACACCCACCCTTTTTGGTAAGACAATCTTGTATGACATCACAGTTAGAAATACAAAAATAAATTCTCATTCTGGAAACAAACCATTCTGTTCATTTTACCACACACCATGTTCTTCTGGACAAATCAATAGATGTGCCCTATTTAGCTAATCAATCCCTGATGTTTCTCATTGGATTCTCTGCCTTGTAAAGGCTGACAGGGAGTTCTGTATCACCCCGGGTTACCAGACTGGGGGGTTTCAATGTTTTTCTTTTTATTTTTTACTGCGCCACCACATTGTTTCCACGTTACACAAACGATGACTTCCAGAACACCACTCCGCTGAACGTGCTGGAGTTTAACTTCCAGGCTTCGCTCCCGTTCCATCGTTCGCTCGTTTGGCACCCCCGGCCGCGGTGCCACTCAGGCGCCCACCGAGACGTTCTGGAGAAACTCTCTTTCGTAAACCCCACTGGCGCCGAGGGTTTGCGAAACAGCGACGAGCTTTCACAAACACGCTACCTCACAGTCTGTCAGAGTCACGCACATTCAACACGCAGCGCTGCTGACTGCCGGAGAATCAATTACCCCAAGGTTCAGCTGTTAAAGCGCAGCACCGCATGGACAAAGATATCTAACATAATCAAGACGGTGAACGTCAGCCACAGTGAATTACTAAGCTCGCTTAACGTTACAGATACGACGTGTGATCGAATAATTCCCTTGGTGTATTTGATCCGTGTTAGACCACACTTTGGCTGAACGCGCTTGGAGACGGACTGTGTTAGTGGAGTCACAACTGACAGGGACAGCGAGGTCGACAGACACACACAAGGCGACGCAGACGGACAGCACCTCTACTCACTTAAACGGGTGAAGATGGTCATTCTTGATCTTCAACCTCTCAGCTTTGTTTCTCAGCCCTTTCACTTTGCTATAGTAGCTGGTTTTTAATGAAGAGAAAACAATAGCTCGTTCACGCCTGCCATCTCAACGATCACAGCAACACCGAAAAGACCCCAGCAATGCATGCAGGGACCCAGAACACTGCAAACACATTTCAAATGTCAAATGCATTTGAATTACGAGTGGAAAACGTCACAGTGTGTGCATCCAAAGACCACAACCCAACTAGACTACTACTATTCAAAAGAGCTGGAAAAAAAAGTTTTATTAGGTTGTCTCCAGATTTCACGATGACAGTGCCAAGACAGGCAAATTGAAGCATGACAATTTTCCATTTAAAGGCAGTGACTGCAGAAGAAAAACAGAAACATACTAACACAAATTGCTTAGTCAATATCACCCTGACAAAGCCTCTACTCTAAGCTCGTAGCGTGACAAATCTTTTGGAACCGAGAGAGGTTCCTTTGGCCCAGTATCATGACTATGGCTGCTACGAGGACAAATGCCTTTCACCTCGCAGACAGCTAGTATCCGAAAGCAGGCAAGTGTGGTAAATGCCTTCATTGTGATAGTGATCGTGAAGTTGCAGGGTGCAGTTCGATACGCGCGGACACAGACTGATATCGGACAGAAAAGGCCCTAAAGTAGCGTGGGCCCTGCTAACAGAATGGCCTTTCTGGGTGGAGGGGGGGCTGTAATTCACACACAGGCCGAGGCTGAGAAGCGACTCTGATCAAACGTAGCGGCAGGGCCTTGAGTCTCTGTCAGCGATGCGGACAGAGAGCGCTGGCCGTCTTCCCAGAAGCCCCTCTGCGTCTCTCGTGGAACGGTTTCACAGGAAAAGCTGTGCTCGTGAGGCAAGCGGTGGCCTTGATCACTGCGCCTGCTCCCTCGCTCATGTCCGTGCCCTGACACCATGGGAAACGGACGCGAAGGAGCTCTGATCGGACCCAGGGAAAGAGTAACCATGGTTACCGCCCGATGCACTGATCAGATATGGACACGCTACGGGGAGGACAGCGGGACAGCAGTTTGGGCATGGACGAAGCAGGAGAGTTTCATCAGCAGAGATTCCACTGTCATTCTGGGCTTTATAATGCTTTATAATGCTGTCATAGCCAACTATACCGGAACATTCTCATAATAACCACTCATCCCATTTATTCACGCCGCATTACAAAAACGAATGTGATGTATATTGTGAATCAACATGAACTCTGATCTGACATCAAGGGACTGATTTTTTTTACAAAGGGGATGGATTTCATGCCACGACACTGGCTGTCAGGTAATTTGGGCGGAGCCTCCAGTAAGCCGGCTCCGTGCGAGGGGGCAGTCCTGCCCCATGCCCGCAGGCTGGGGGGAGGGGGGAGGTGGGGGCAGAACGGCGAGATCGGCAGGACAAACCTCCTCTTTCCGCAGTCGCACTCGTCAGGCCTCCTGCGCTTCAGGTGACCTCTGACCTCCCGCAGGTTCTTGATCTTGTCCTGGAGAGCTTCGATCTGCGGTCGCAATCACAGGAGAGGTCAGGGTGGGGGTCATGTCACGGGGCAGAAGGGTAAGGGCATGAGGGCATGAGGACCAGGGACAGGGCCGTGAGCTCACCTCCTGATCCACGTAGCTCTTGTGGTCCTTCCAGGCCCTGGAGGACTGATAGATCTCCCGCTCGCAGTGCACTGTGTCGTTCATCAGGATGTAGCACCTGCGGGAGAGGAGGGGTGGGCGGGGTCACGTTAAATGAGTACTGAGGGAAAAAACTGCTTGGTGCCAATATTTTAATACAAAGACACAATAGGAATACTTTGTTTGTACAATTAAACCATTTGAACAGTTGCTTAAAAAAACATTTTTAACAATGCACTATGAACAATAAGAAAATAAACAGGGAACTGCAGAGCACACAATAATTAAGGGTCATTTAGAATCTCAATAAAGAGGCCTCATTTGAGAGACCTCCTGAGATCAAATTTCGCTGGAGGCGTGTAGAACTGCAGACCTGCACATTCCGTTGATGAGCCGGGTGGGTGGGACTCACTTGTGCGTGACTTTGACGGAGTTTGGGTAGCCCACCGCGTTGGTGTCATCGGCCAGCATCTCTTCGGAGGCGTCGTCCGACTCGAGGTCGAAGTCCAGCTCCTCCCCCTCCTCCTCTTCCTGCTCGTAGTGCCTCTTGCTGATGTTCCGCGGGCGGAGAGCCGACTTGTCGTCCGCCTGCAGGTCGATGTCGTAGATCTGCCCCTCGAACTCCAACGA
This sequence comes from Anguilla rostrata, assembly GCF_018555375.3. NCBI lineage: Eukaryota > Metazoa > Chordata > Actinopteri > Anguilliformes > Anguillidae > Anguilla > Anguilla rostrata. Next base: position 50,685,858 of record NC_057936.1, on the reverse strand, counting down.
CAGCGACCGGGAGGGGCGCGTGTGAACAAACCGCGGCCTATAACCTGACAAACGGGACAGGACATATAAGTATCCTGTGCTACCAGGGAATAACACACAGAGGGAAGAAAGAATCCCAGATTGCAGTTTTATTACAAGGCAGGTGCAACTCATATTCACCCCACTAGATGGCCCCCCTATATTCCATACTCACACACTGCAAAGGATTGCTACCCCATATGTAAAATGATTAAATTCAGGGAATACTCAAAACCTCAGTCCTTATTAAGACACCACTGACAAAATTAGGGAATTATATTGACTGTTCTACCTTACTTTTCACTGCATTTAAGGCCTTGAAAATCAAATAGACGTGCCACAAGTATGGCAATAACAATTTTCCCATGTAGCTTGACCATAACATTGTCAGTGCTGCTCATTCAGTCTCCCACCTGTTCCGTATCTTCATTCAAAATGACAACTTGGACTTTACAGGCATGTCTGATTTGGGATAAGGACTACATTACCGTAACAGGATGCGCACATCTGTGGCACTCGCAATCATAATATTTAAAAATATATCTACATTTCCTAGTATCCACATGAATGCTCATATGAAGAGAGATTGTGTGTGCCAAAAGAATGTTGCCAAAAGCTCCCCTAACCCTAAGCAGAGCATTCCCAGACCTCTTTGACCCTTAAAAGAAAACGCTGTACAATATTTTCTCTGAAAAGTTCAATCCTGGACACTTTATAAATCACGGGTCGCACTTCTGCAGCGCAGCGACTAACGCCGTTTTACACGGCGGGAAATCTCCGGCGTGCTTTCTGGAAAGTGCTTTATACCGGCCTCCGGTGCGCAGGCCGGGGAGAAGCAGCCTGAACGCGCGGCGCTAACGCCCGAGACGTGATAAATCGCGCCGGGGGCCCAGCTGGAACCCGGGGGCCACTCACGCTGGCTGCCGGAGTGGGAGAAGTGGCGGTGGCCTCGCCGGTCGCCCCGCCCGGTCCTGTACTGGCCCTCCCCGCAGTCGCAGTCCTTCTCCCGGCCGTCGAACGCCCGAGGCCGCAGGCTCCTCGCTCTCTTCCGCGGGCCCTCCTTGGGCGAGCCCTTGCACTTCTGGATGCGCCACTTCCCCGTGATCTCCTCCACACAGTGCCACTTCTGCCAGGGGACAGCAAGATCGGAGTCAAGGCGCGTCGACAGGCAAGACGCACGCTCTCCGTGCCAGTGAGACTCTGCGACGCAGACAGCGGGGTTTCTGGGTATGCTCAGGGATAATATTTTCAGTGACATTGTTTTCAGTGTGCTGCCAGATTTTCATCCAGACGGGGCTGAGGAGAGACAGTTCTTTCAGGCCGACATTATGCGAAACACAATCCAGTGGAAATGAATAGGAATCAGAATCTCCTGTCCACCAGCATAAAAGCAAACCCTTCAAAACACTGACGCTGCCATGCAGAGTTCACGCTACCCTCAGAGCCTTAATGTTTGACCTTTCCCTGCTGCTCCTACCACCTAAACAACAGCAAAACACAAACAAAGCAAAAACAAACAGAGGAGACAAAGGCGAACATTGTAGCGCTCTCCTCGTTTAGCAGCCGTTTAGAGGGACAGAGACGATTCCCGCCGACCACATTTCAGACATTTGCTCACAACTGTGGGAAACCACATCCAAACAATGGCCGTGGCATACTGATCGAATTTCCTGTGAAGCGCTCCCATCCTGACAGGCAGCTTATGTGTCCGACAGTCTGACGGTAATGTTATATCTGCATGCGGGCCGGGGCGGAGGGGGGGGGGGAGACAGACGGAGGAGGGCGGGGACGGGACGGAGGGGACGGCAGGGGAATCGGTTCGCACGCCACCGGTCGGCGCGGTCGCGGCGTATCCGCGGCGCCCAGTCATGTGGAGAGCGAGCGGCGGCTTTTTTCGGGGGCCCCTCCGTTTACACGGCCACGGGCGAGCGGGCGAGCGAGTGAGCGAGCGAGGCCGGCCGCGGAGTGAAGTCTGGCGTCGCTCCTCTCCTCGCCCCGGCTTTTAGCGCTTTTTTTTCCACCGCGTTCCCCCGCGGCGGGTGAGGACGGGGACGAGAGGCTCGGGGAAACGCGAGTGGGCCGGAGTGACACCGCACGAGCTGCGACCTGCTCCGGGAGGCACAGCCCAAAGCTAACGCAGCTCCGCTAAGCTCCACCCGCACAGAGTCCTCATTTACCTCATTTACTACGAGCAACATGTGAGCAAGTGACAGTTTGCATTCACGCCTCCCTCACTGAAGCTTTACAAGTACCATTACATGAGCATGACAATGAAAGAAAAAGAACCTGCAGGACTGTATATTTTTTCAATCCATTACATTATAGAAGGAGCATCTGGCAAGCCATGGCATCTCTGAACTTTGCCAATGCCACTGGTTAAACCAATGTTACGAAACTAAGATTAGAGGATGGCAGGGCACTGTCATAGAAGCCATGTAGGGGCAGAGCATCAGGCTTATCACAAGTAAAAATATACATGCTATGCTGGTGCCCTTTTGTACCGTATTATTCAGCTTTAGCTCCGAGTTATTAACCGTGTCAGTGCCAAGCCTTCGGTGTCACAGCCCTGTTTAGAATTAGACATGTCACTTCCTGTGTGTTTATAGCCAGGCCGTGGGTGTGATCTGCAGCTGCTGATGGCTCAGCACGGACTCCCCCCATTCTCCTCCTTAAAGGCAGCGTGCGATGGTCAGTCCCGCAGTCAAGTAAGACACATTAGAAGCAAAGGCCATAAAAGCCATAATTCAGAATCATAATTCAAGGCAGGAAGACACATGTCCTCAGTTGCACAGGTGCTGTAAGGCGCTGGCATTCCCACACGAACACACGCTCTCTCACGCTCTCTCACGCTCGCACTCACGCACAAAAACATGCACACACAAGTTCTCTGTTCTACACGAACACACGGCTGCAGACATGCACGTGCACGCACAGACAGACAGACAGACACACACACGCACACACGCACGCAGGGCTAAACTTAGCAGCAGCAGTCTTTAATTAATGACCATATTAAGCTTTACATGCAAACACTTACGCGGTCATAAAACAGGGTCTGTTTTGCATTAGAAGTGCCTAAAAAAAAAAGCCTGTCTGCGTTTTAACGCTACCATGAAATAGTGATAATTTGTATTTTGATTTTTTTTAGCCCGGCCTGATTCACTGCCACGCCGCTTTCGTTTTAAAAGGCACGGGCTCGCCAGCCGCTCCTAAAAGGAGCTGATGAAGGAGCGCTCTCCGAAACAGCTCCAGCGCTGCTCCGCTCGCCGCTCGGTCGCCGTCGCGGCCGGCCGCGCTTCTTCAGCGGGAGCGGGAGAGCAGCGCTTCTTCAGCGGGAGCGGGAGAGCGGCGCTTCGGAGGCCGTTTCTGGCTCCGCCGCCTGGCCCAGTCATAAAAAAAAAGCAGCTCCCGGCCCTCGCGGAGTGGAAACGTTTCGGTTTTTTCCGTGACGGCGGTGCTTCCATTAGCGCGGGATGGTGAGACGGGGTCGGAACCAGACCTGTGCGGCTAGACGGACTGAAGCTATATTAGCCCGGTGGGATGCGGGCATGCGTATGTGCTGTATGGGGCGGTGCGGGGGGGCGGGGGGGGGGCGGTTGGGCGGGAGGTGGCTGTGGAAAGTTTACCTGTCCGGGCTGCTCGCAGGGGGTCTGGAACTCGGCCTGCTGGCACACCTCCTTCACCTTCTTGTACTTGGGCAGGCTGTTGGTCTGCTGGGTGCTCAGGCTGCCGCCGGCGTCCTCCTTCTTGCGCAGGATTTTCCTGCAACGGGAGCGGGGGTCTGGTGAGGAGGCGGCGGGCGGGGCTGGAACGCTGCGCGGCGCGGGTTACTGCGGTTACACTGCGACTTTGAGGTCAGTCACGTGACCCCCCCACCCCGCTCGGGCACAGCCTCCAGCCAGGGTCCCCCAACTCGGGCCTGCCAGCGCTCACCGCCGTCTCATAATACCAAAAAAAGAACCGCCGCAGTGACAGAGAAGAGAACAAACAACCCTCCGGGGCTTGAATTCAGCGGCTGTGTACGAGGTTCTCTTTAACGCATCAGCTACCGTCGCGAATGTGCTCTGGCTGTGACAAGGCAAAGGCCAGACCCGTTTGCAGCCAATAGGATCCTTACAGCGAATATCAGGTACCGTCTTTCTTCATCTCCGTTCCTTATCTCTTGGTCATTTTTTTTTTCCCTTACCCTATCTCAATGTGAGTGATGCCCATTCAATAAAATCAGTTTAACCCGCAGGGGCTACCTATACGACAGGCAACTCTACTACACAGAAAAACATCACCACCAATAAAGGAATCACTGTGAGTGACATTCACAAGCACATAAAATGAATGAAAGTTTGAGTTAAATGGCAAAAAGCCAAAGACACACACATTAATTATTTATGCAGAAGCAGTTCCTTTAATATGCCAGCAGGGGGAGCTTATATTTGCCACAGAGGCTACTTAAACTCCCTCTCTGAGTCCACTTCCAATAGAATGGGCCACACTGCATGTGAAACCCTTCGGGGGAAAACCGTCTCTGAACGCCTCTCTGGAGAGCCTAACGGCAGAGATTTGTGGGACTACAGCGTCCGGAGCCGCGCGTTCCCAACGAAGCGCCCGCGGCGTTAGGGCAGCTCGGCGTGTTAAGCGATACATGGACGGGGCCCTTAAAACCGCAGCGCATCGCGTTCACCGGCGCGTTTTCGGTGGCGCTTCCCAGCGCGGCCGGACCGGACGTTTTCACCGGCGGGCAGACCCCGTAGCTGCCGGGCTTCGGTGAGGGGAGGGGGCGGGGTAGTGTTCCTGAGAAACACGCAGGTGCTCCCCGTATCACGGGCGCATTCCTCCTCTGACACCCCGTGAGACCTCCTGTGTGTGTATCGAGTGAGGCTTCCTGTCATTCCTCAGGTAACGCCACCCCCGCCGCTGGGAGACTTTGTTTATCTTTGTGCGTGTCTAGCTCCCGAGCGGCGGTGTAATGTACCCAGGAGTCTCGGAGGCCGAGGGCGGGGGGGCCGACCGGAGTTTAAGGGGGGCTGGGTGTTTCGGGAGTGGCGCTGGCAGAATGTGCCGCGCTCCAGACAAAGACGTGCTCGTCCTCTGCTGACAGGGGAAAACGAACACCCCGCAAAGCCGGGTCAGTGAACCGCCCACCCCCCCGGGGGGGCACGAGATATCGCAGCGCGCCGGTAACTTTAGACAGCTGCACGTCACTGGCCAAACGCATTCGCGTAAAAATTCTCCAAACACTAACCTGAGCCCTAACCCTAACACAGGCCAGCTATCCAGGCCATGCTGGTCTGGAGCCTGTTCGGAGTACTGAGGAAAGCAAACAAGCAAAGGACTGGGAATCTGGTTCTGAGGAACGCTGGACATGAAGAGCCCAGGAAAATGTAACATTTGCGTCATCCGTGTCCGCTGCGGGCCCGTGACTCAGTGATAAGAAACAGGAATAAGAACTCTTACCCTCTTTCCACCAGGAATGTGTCTCTCCAGACTCTGGCTTTCCGGTTTGGTTTGAACCTGAAGTGCAACGAAATGCAATCATTTTATGGAATACTTTTGCCATGGAATCCCTGCGAGCTTGTTAGTTTAACATTTATCCCACATTATGCAACTTTCCAGCAGTGCCCTCAGGGTGCGGTGCACCCCTGACAAAGAACAAAAAAAAGAGATTCACTTTATTTTATTCTCTCTCACAATCACACGCCTATGATCGCCTATAATCACAGGCCTTCTGATTAACCTATTCATCATAGCGGTACAGGATATAAATGTAATTAATGAGTTCAATTAAGGAAAAAAATTAAAATTGCGACCTCCTAACTCTCCACTGTAATTTAAAACAAATGTATATCTGGAACATGAGAACACTTCCTCTCAGACCAAAGGGTTAATTGTTTTAAGAGTACAGTTGTTAAACAGGTAATTCCTGTTCACAGATGAGTCAGAAAAGGCCTGGTTGCTCCTGTGTGTCTTTAGTACTCAATCCACCGCACGCTCTGTGTTCTCCTGCTTGTGTACGTTACAGTAACACGTGGCATGGGGTCCCCTGAGGAGAGGCGTCAGACAGATCGGCCTGGATTTTCCACAGGATTGCTGCGTGAGATGCGGTCGGATAAAAATGAAATGTTGAACGCGACCTCTCACCTGTTCCCCGTTCGCTCCTGCTCCAGAAGTTTGAGGATGGACTTGCCGTCCATGTCGGGAGGCGTGTCCAGCCCCGCGATGTCCAGGATGGTGGGGGCCAAATCGATATTCAGCACCAGCTGAGTATTGCTGCAGATGCACAGTGTAAAAAAAAAAGCACATTCAGCAGGGTTGATGCCTCAAACACTCCAAGAAAGTACACACAACATTATTAGTCAAATCATTTAAAATTAATCTGTTTTCACTGTCTGATAGCTGTCTGTGGGTCTCCACAAGCCAAAAACAAATGAGATAAATAATATATCATTCCAAAATGCCATACTGCACAAATGGAACTGTAGGTGGAGGTGGTCATGTGACCAACTGGTCTTACACTGCTCCTGGTTCCACGTTGGGGCCCCGGACGAAGAAGGGCACCCTGATGTCGAAGTCGTAGGGCATGGACTTCCCCTTCACCAGCCCGAACTGGCCGATGTGGTAGCCGTGGTCCGCCGTGTAGATGACGTAGGTGTTGTCCAGCTCCCCCGTCTCCACCAGAGTCTCGTATATCTGTGCGGGCGGCAGCACGGATCTGCGTCAGGCCACCGACACCGACACCACCGCGGGCGACAACCACAGCACACAGAAGACCGACCTTCTGACCACACGGGTGTTTGTGAGGCTAGGCTAGGCTAGCCACCGCGCACAGTGTAAATATAATGCTCGCATTCATTCGCTCTCTCTGTGTCTCTCCCGCAGTACACATCCAAAACCCACAGCCGTGGCCGGGGCAGTGGGCGAAACTGGGGATTCGCTCACTTACCCGCTGTACGGAATCATCCACGGACATGAGGGTTTGAAGTCTCTTGCGGTGCAGGAAGTTGGTGAACTCCATGTGGATGGGCTTCATCGGGCCTGTGTACTGCATGATCCAGTGTTTGTCCATGTTGGGTGCGTAGTTGTAGCTGGGTGTACTAGGGACAGAATACACAGGTATAAGGGCAGACCACAAAGCTCTTCAGGTATAACAGTGTACTAAGAGCATAACACATAGATATTCAGGTATAACTGGGAGTACTAAAAGCATAACACACAGCCCTTCAGGTTTAACTGGGCATTCTAGGGGTAGAAATCACAGTGCTTCTGTTGTAATAGGGGAGAAGACTTTCTGTAAGCACCTCTTCACATTTTGGCAATCCCACCTCTCCATTCCATAACCAGAGGGCTGGCTATTCATTTATCTGCTCTCTTGACATGTCTGACAAGCGCCTGAAGAGGCTGGCTGATGGCTGTTTGCACAGGCAAATTCACTAATTCTCCCTGGAAGGTGGTTATTCCAGGGATTTCTGTCCATCGCTCCACGCGGAGTCCCAGGAATCAGGGGCGCTTTGGCGAGGAGAAATCCATTTGAGGGCTGGGCACACGGCTAAGAAAATAATTTCTCCCCGACCAGCCACCCCAAAGAAAACAGGACTCCCAGGATGAGATTTTAATATGCACGGCGCGTTCGGAGTGGGGAAGGAAAGCGCGGGTACATAAAAGGGACCGATCTTGTTTTTGGAACCGGGGGGCATTCCACTTGTCGCTCCCGTTGGCCGAGGCCTTCGCCCGACGCTCCGTCTACCCATCGGCTCACCCAGCTCCGCCCCTTAATGGACTCCCGCGACAGAGGCCGTCCATTCCGATGGAGCCCGCGGCTTCTGCCCTCTCCTCCCGCGGCTCCTTTTGTCCGCCGGCTGAACTTTTCACCCAGCCAGAGGAGCGGACTAATGCGCCTCACAATGGAAGCCCGTCTCTTTGCACCGCGCCGCTGAGGCACGGCCGGGGCCGACGAAAGCCGACAGGAATGCGGGGGTCAGACAAATAAATCAATCGATACCGGGGGAGAGGCGGCACCTGACGCCGCGCCGTGCAGCGCGGGGCTGAGCCGAGCCGCGGTCCCCCTCCCGGAACCTCCATCGCTCCTGCTCCGCTGAACGATGAGCGGGCGCGGCGGCCGCTCCGCTTGGCATTTCGCGGGTATGCCGGGACGGCGGCGGGGAGCCTGACGCGTTAATAAACACGGCCTTTTCTGCCGCGTCACACGGGCTGGCCGGTCCTCTCCTGCCAGAGGCCTTCTCCGCGCTCTCAGACGCGGCGCGTCAGCGGGAAACACCTCCGGTGGGGAATGCTAATAGCGTTAGCATCAAACCCCCCGCTGCTCTCGCTTCTTACAGCGCGCCCGCTCCTCCTCTGATTTACAGGGGCTGGTTCACTGCGACGGCAGCTCTCCACGTGCGTTTTGGATGAACTGTACTGGTTAGCCAGGAGGACTGCCAGCTCCACACGTGCACACACACGCACACACACACACACACACATCTGTATGATCTCCACTGCCTGAATCCAGCCTGGCTCGGACAGCAGCTTTCCTGAACACCTCCATCAGAACGACACCTCTACCAGTCACTGAAGCATCTCGCGCAGGTTCAACCGCTCCAGCGCCAACTGAAAGCCCGTAAGAATTGTGAAGACAGTGTGGCACTTTGCCAGCTCGTACTGTGGAGGCCAGGAGGGGAGGGGGGGTAAGATCAGATGCAGCCATGCTGTCCCCCCTCACCCCCCGCCCCCCGCCCCCCCCCATCAGCCTGGTGCCGGTCCCGAGCTGGCTAACGCGTACTAACTCACCGAGCGGCAATTCACACACCGAAACAACATGCCAGTCACACCGTGCCCCGGGGGCCCCGTACAGGCTGGAGCTATTCAGGGCCCCGGGTTCGCACTAAAAATAAATTAATAATGCAACAAAGGGTTCCTCTAAAGCAAACAATGCATTCCACATATCAGAGGGGCTGCAGAGTGAGAGCTCTGATTGATATGGGGGGAGGTCAGGAAGTCCTCTGGAGCGGGGGGGCAGGGTTTGGGGTGGGGGTGGGGGGCAGAGGAGCTCTACTGCCCTGCTGCTGTCTCTCGGGGGCCTCTCTGTGGGGGGGTGGGGTTTGGGTGGGGGGTACCCAGCGAATGGCTGGGTGTGTGAGGAGCTAAGGACAAACAGCCGCACGCAGAGAGACCGGTGATGACAGTGGAAACCCATAGCGGGTTTGGCTCTGTTACAGTGTTCCGCACAGGCTTGCCCATCCTGATCATACGTTTCCTGAACTATTCCTGGACTGGAAATCAGTTCTGATTTACGGTGGTAAAAGGAGGCAGCCCAGAGCATCTCTTCAGCGAGCACAACATCTCCCAGTCCACAAACTTCACAGTCAAGCGCATGTAGTTAACAATTCTGTGAAAGCCACCTCAGCAGATCGCTGTTAATGTATTGGAAAATATGCCTCCAGTCATTCTCAAAAGGAAAACTAGTTCTGTCTTCAAATTAAGCGCTCAAGCAAAAACTCAATGGCAAGGATTGATATTTTTAAACTTTTCCATGCAAGAAAAAAGGTTTCACATAGCATGCAACACCCACCGAAACAAAAATTACAGAGAAGCTTAAATGCACACACAAACAACAGCTGTGACCACACTGTCAATCACATCAATACAACTGCTCTTGACTAACCTGCAGTGACTACCGCTGACTTTGAGCAATTTTTTTTATGCCGCACTACGTGCTCAAATACGCTCTCGGGAATTCACAAAGACTCTTTCACATGCAGTTCTAATTTTCTCCTCTACTCCACATACACGCACAGAGCGAAATGGGAGACTGATAGAAGAGTGCACTAACACCAGTCAGGAGGAAGGGGCCTCTGAACATGCACTGGGAGTTACAGGATGAGCAGGGACCAAGGGAAGGGTGTACTAACATGGGAAGGGTGTACTAACAAGGGAAGGGTGTACTAACAAGGGAAGGGTGTACTAACATGAGCTGGGTGGTACAGTATAAACCGGGAGAAACAGGGTATGCCAGCACAGGGAGACACGGTGTGAACATGGGAGCCTGAGAGCAGGCTCTCCCTGGCCCCCTGGCCGGTGGTAAAGCGCGGAGAGGAGAAGGCGTGTGCTCACATGTGCTGGGAGGCGTTGGGGAAGTGGCCGGAGTACTGCGGGGCGGAGTCCTCGGGCCCGTGCGGCGCGGCGTGGCTGATCACCATCATCACCGGCCGGTGCGGGAACATCCGCTTGGACGTCCGGAAGAAGTTGATGCTGTCGTTGGTTATCAGATCTGTGAAATAATCCTGGATCGAGGAGGAAAAAAAAAAAGGAGAATAGAGTGAGTCCCTTAATACAAGCTGAAAAGCACGCTACGCAGTGTTTCCAGAAGCGTCCTGCAGACTGCACCGCAAACTCGACGCTCGGGGACAGCTCCTGTCGCAAGGCAGCAGCTTCAGAAAAGTGAGCTAACAAGCGCGTGATGGGAGCGTGTGTCTGAACTGGATTTGCCTGTTCCAGCATGCGGCTCTGTGAGACTGCTGTGTTTAATGATAAGGGGATTCAGGAGGCCAAGGCTGACAGTCACCGCCATGGCCAGGGGAGGACACAGCTCATCGCTCGGCTCACTGTTGTGACTGCAGGAGCAGCTCTCTCGCCCCCCGTGCTTGAGAAGGGTGGCAGAGCGCAGGCCGTGGCGGCAGGCACGGCTGATCCCGTGTGCAGATTGGGGCGCCTCTGCACAGCTGCGGGGGCACACCCCATTTTGGGTCAATATGGGGCTTAGGGACTCCCAGCTGGGGCCCTAGTGCTCGTCCGCCACCCACCGGCTCCAGCACATTAACACGGCAACAAGGCTTCTGTGGGGTTGATTTAGGGCAGGGGTCTCGAACTAAAGACTTGGAGTGCCCAACTGTCTGTTGGTTTTCAGCATGTTTCAGAGCTTAAGTGCACGTTACATACTTATGTACCGTCTCCAAGGCCTTAATTGGCTGTTGACTGAAAGAAAGCCACAGACAGCCGCAGACGCTGTGGGCCTCCAGGACTGGTGTTGACTGGAGTCCCTGATTTAGGCCTATGGTTCACAGGTCTGGCAGTGGCCCTAGCCGTCTGGCGCTACATCTTTCTTTAAATGCCTCGCTGCTCAAGTGGTAAATTAATCTTTGTTCCAGACATCAGCAGGGCAGCTTGTATGTGCAAGCATGGATGCACATGTATATGCCTGAAACTGTTCCCTTGTTAAGTCTCAATATTTTGAAGAAGCGGTCAAATGCACATATGAATACTACATTTTAAAAGGTCTGGGTTCACTGGGTTCAACCTCTTCTCCTCCTCTCCCTTCTTGTAATTTCTCCTGTATTTCTCCAATATTGATATGCTGATAGGAAAACATGCCAGCATGCATGTACACACACACACGCACGCACGCACACACACAATCAGTTTCTGCGATATACTGACGCACAGAAAAATCTCCCTTGTCTTCGCTACTGTTGGCAGGCACGAACATAAGATAGAAATTGTTTTCCCAAAACCAAAATACTGCACGGTGTGAACAAATGAACAAACAAATGAATAAAAGCTGTGCACAAAGCCCTGCGCCTCTGTCTGTCCGCCCTGAGTCACTGAGCGGAGGGAATGAGTCAGAGAGGAGGGAGAGGCGAGGGTGCGTGATAATGAAGTTGTTCGTGCGCACGCCTCAGAGTAATAAAACCAGTGATAAAACCACTAATAGAGAAATAATGAGTCACCGCTGCCTATTTCAGACACACCAGAATCTGTTTCCTGTACCTCGTGCCAACTGGCCTGGTGTGAGATATGCGTGCATATATTTATATATAACTACTTTATGCATTGACATGTCATACATAATGATGAGACTAAATGCACGCACTAGATCTATCAAGATACTGCTACTGCCCAGGTTTAGGAGATGACATGACATAACAACATAACATAACACATACATAACATAACACAACACAACATAACACAATGACAAGAACAGGCCATTCAACCCAACAATGCTTGCCATTTTCCCACCTCTAAAGTGTACCTAGTGCTCGATTTACCTACAGACTAGATAGTATCTTGCACCATATCAAGCCTGGTCTAGAAAACCCCTAGAGTTTCTGCCTTAGCTGCACATCCAAGGATATGACTGATTTATCCATTACCATGTCACACAGAGTGATGTGACTAATCCATACACCACATCCCTCCATTTGCCAATGCCACCAATAGTGAGGGTAGAGAAGACAACACCACTATAATGAAGCAGGGACTCATATTTGTCCATTCAACCAGAACTGATTCAAATGTGTCTTCACGGCGTGTCTCTATAATAATTTATAGAATATGCTCCTAGTCTCACCTAAGGAGCTCTCAACCTGAGCTGCTTCTCAACCAGCGGGCAACTTTGCACATTCGTCTGATTCAACAAGCGAGTCATTTCACATCTGAACACCATTCCAAACACTTATTTACCCAATCCATCAAACTAGCCTAAAATAAATAATGAAGCATGCCAAATGGTCTTGCGTCCAGACCAAGACACCTTCACTGCGGCTCCACGGGGCCAAACAGCCCCAACCTGTACGATGCTGGCGAATAGCACGGCTGGGAAAACAAATTCAGGTTTGTCAGCCATTCCGAGACAACATAGGCTACGGGAATCTAACGGTCCACAAACCGATCCTTCTCTGACTGCACATTTATCACCTTGCTCATATCCTGAGTCTGACACCGAGATGGCAAAACGTTTGGTTTGCCAACTATTTGTAACGTGGATCGGTTCCATCGTCTCAAAAAAAAAACAGTAGCGCGGAGCCATTTCTAAACAAACGTACTCACTGTCAAACCCCTTGACTTGTTTGCATTACAGGGCCGTATCGACGAGCAAAACGCTAAACTGCGGTGACAGGGAGTCGAGGAGATGCCAGGGAAACACAGTCCCTTTCAACACCGCTGAGTTCTGTGGTAACTGAGAAACACACTGGGACCGCAGTCAAACGGTGCCTACAGGTATTCAGGAGCAAATATCGCATTTGGCCTGTAAGCGGGAGAGGTGATCAGGTTCATGAGCCTCCTGTTGGCAGGCGAGGGCCCCCACGGGGCTCTGCCGAGGTGCTAGCGGGCACATACCTTGGAATACTCCGCGCCGTGCTTCTCCTTGTAGCCGTTCCGACAGACGGTGTAATTATAGAAGCGGGAATTTTTGATGAGCCCCACCCATTCCCGCCACCCGGGCGGAATGTAGCTGCCATTGTACTCGTTAAGGTACTTCCCAAAGAATGCTGCGGGAAAAAAACAGAGAGGCGTGAGCAGGAGAGAAAGTCGACGTCGAAATCGACGGCGGCTCCCGACAGGAAGAGCCCCGCAGCATCTCAGCGAGGCTAATCCATGCTTGTAGCGCTGGTCCAATTTAAGACCCACAGGGGATCAGGTTGCTGGGACTCCCTGGTTTTCCTTGATCAATAACAGTAGGCCTCTCCTCTTCTCTCCTAATAGGCCATCCGTGGATGTGGCCTCTTTCTAAAGTACCTGTAAATGTATGTTTACATTTGTGTGTGCTTCTTTTCTCCAAACCATGCTAAACATTTCCCCAAATCCAGGCAAACTGCCAGTCTACCCCAGAGAGCTAATTGTAGGCTAACATATCAGCGAGAAACCACAAGTAGTGCTGGAGCCCACAAGTGTCTATTCATGAGAAAACCGGCACGCCACTCATACTGCCAGATGGCATTTTGGATTTTCTCCACCATGGGTTACAATAAAACAGATTATCTTCATTTAATCTTTTAATTAGTAAGTAATTTTTAAAATCAATAATACAATTCTGTTTAAGGCTATGGTTGCAACAGTATTGAGTACTGGCTGTTTTCTCGCATTTGGGACTGTACAGCTTGTCTTGTTTGGCAGATTCCTGTGGAAATCTTTGGCTGTAAATTTGTCCAACAATGTGTCAAGCACTCTGGTGTGAAGATATCACATTATGATAGATACTCAACACAAAAAATAAAATAAACTTTATGCAGAGAACAGACATTCCACTGTGAACATCGGGAGAACTCACACTTTCCTCACTCAAAAGCCTGTACAGTGACTTGCAGAAGCCATCCTAAGTTAGCACCATTGCAATGCCTTGCTGGTCAGCCTACCAGCTCGTGCTATTGCGGCGCTGCAACAAACTTACAATGCAGCGGCCCATTCGCTTTTCAGCCTAAATTCTCGCATGCTACGCCATAGCTAAACACTCTCCACTGGCTTCTGGGAGCTGCCTGCGGTGAATTCAAATGACTCACACTAACATACCAAGCAGTGAATGGTACTGCCCCTTCCTATCTTCAGACGATGATTACAACACACACTCCAACCAGACCTCTCCAACTCCCATTCTTTCAGCAGCTGGCTGTCCCAGCTCCTCATCAAAAAGCTAACCTTTCCAGATTGCACCTCAATGTTTCTATTTTTTTTAAAAATACTACCCACCCTTCCCTTTATCTTGTAGTTCTTGCCCACAATGTAAAAAGCACCTGTGTCTTGCAGCCGAAAGTGGCTGCTAAGCGACTGAACGGTGAGCAGTACAGTGAACGGCGAGCCTCTTACCGGTCCTGTAGCCGGTGTTGTTGAGGTACACGGCGAAGGAGCGGGGCTCGTGCTGCGCCTGCCAGGAGGGCGACGAGCAGTTCTCGTTGTTGGTGTACGTGTTGTGGTTGTGCACGTACTTCCCCGTCAGCATGGAGGAGCGCGACGGGCAGCACATGGGCGTGGTCACGAAGGCGTTGGTGAACGTCGTCCCGCCGTCCTCCATTATTTTGCGGGTCTTGTTCATCACCTGCAGGGAGCCTGCGGGGAAAGAGGGACACGCGGCGGTGAGACTATAGCTCTCTGAAACCCCCCCGCCGCCGCGCACTGCAGCTCCGCTCCCAGAGCACGGCGACGCACCGCATTTTTAATCCCAGGGTGCGTGTTTACAGGCTTTGAAGCGACGAGAACCTCAGACAGATTCCGTTCGCTCTGATTACGGGCTGCATGCGTTCGCAGTTTGAGTAAATCTGAAGATTTCGCTGGAAAGCTGTAATTTACAGCGAGATAAAAGAGGCCTCCGTGCTTAGTCAAATTTATCTGTGAATGCTAACTGCACTCCCCCCTTCACCCCCCCCAAAAGGGATCCGACATCATGAAACCTAGGCAAGGACGGTACCTTGTTTCTTTAAAACCCAAAGGCACTTCAATGATTGCGACAAACAATTCACAGAGAATGTTTCTAACAGGGTGGGACCACACAGAGCCATTCAAAATTCTTTCAGCTAGGCCTTTATGTACACTAATTAATCCAATTTGGACCCTCCTTCCGTGACTGTAGCCTTTCAACCTGATAACATAGCATGAAGAAAAAAAAAAAAAAAGCCCAGCTAAAAAAAAAGTACAAACCTACACAGACCTAGTCTTCGACACCAGGATTTCATGGGTATGCAATTGAAAATTATACAATGAATCACCCAGCCGCACATAGTTTTGATAGGAAGCCACAGCCAATCATAATGTATCTCGCTGTGACATCAGCGTGTCACACCGGCAGAAGACAGATTCCTCTGAAAAACACTGCGGCTGCTTGCTGTGGCTGCTGGCTGCAGCTATGTGACTAAGGCTCTGAGCATGCCTGATATCTGAGGGATGCAGTTTCCATTTGAGGAGATCAACACGCAAATGACCGGCAAGCTTTGAATACGACAGAGCAGAGTCAGAGGCCTGACGTTAAACGCTGTGCGTTCAAAAGGAGGAATTTGTCAGTGTTGACGCAAAGGCTCTCCTTACATGTGCTTTGGTGACGGTGAATGTAACTGGAAAGAGCTGGCACTGACCAACTGCCTAGTGATGAGATTTAAACAAACAATGAAAATAAAGGAAAATTAGCACATTAAAAACTACGAAACCCAGAAAATGATTTTCATTTGATCTTAAATGTGCAAATTTATTATTGGTTTAAATGATAACTAAAGTTCTCTCTCTTTCAGTAACTAGCGCTCCTCCGTGTGCTGTATGATGCAAGCATAGTTCCTTGCTCTTCGCAGGGCGCTCTGAGGTAAAGGACAGAGAAAAGGAGGCTCGCGCTCCCTCACCCAGCTCCACGTCCTGGTCGTCGGTCATGATGAGGATGATGTTGGGTCGAATGTTCCTCCGGTCCCTCTGGACCCGGCCCCGCAGGCTCTGGCCCCTGGTGGTGAAGGCGGTGCCGCCCGGCGGGTCCACCAGGACCAGCACCAGGGCCAGCAGGAGCCAGGCCAGTGGGGCTGGCTTCATCATGGCTGAGACGGAGGGCGGGGGGACACCGGGGAGATCGCGGGTCACGGAACCAGAGCTGTCACTCGCAAGCCTAGAGGGAACACGGAAACACAAAATCAAAGCGTTAAGACACAGGCGCTTTGTGTTCTCAAAGTGTGTGTGTGTGTGTGTGTGTGTATGTGTGTGTGTGCCTATGTGTAAGTCTGTGTGTGTGAGTTTGAGAATGAGCATGTGAGTATATGTGTGAGTGAGACTGCATATGCATGTGTGAGAGAGGGTGAGTGAAAGAGGGAGAGAGTGTGTGGAAGAGAGAGTGTATGCATTTGTGCATTTAGGAGAAAGAGTCTGGCTGTGTCTGTGTTTGAGGAGGTGCAAAGAGACAAAGAGCAAACGTGAGAGTGAGATCCTACTTGGAAAGACAGACAGCAGGATCAAATGCTCTCCTGTCCATGTTTTATATGGTGGAGAATGTCGGAAAGACCGAAGAGATCATAATAGAGCAGGTCTGCGGGCTTGCTTTGTGAGCGTACCGAAATAAACGTCTTGTTCCTGTTGAAACTTTTTCACCACACACTCACCCTTGACATCATCTACATCTGTTGTATAAAGCAAACTGAATGTCTGCCCTAAATATAGCAACCTGCAGAGTAACCAAAAGACCAAACCTACGCATGCAAGCCATTTAACCCTTTCTGTCATGAATAAATCTTCTTGGATGTCTAATACAGTATCTATGATCTATAAAACAATATCTACATAAACTTATAAACCTAAATTACTTTTACAACATAAAATAAATTACAAAACAACTGAAATGTAAATAGTTGTAAGAATCAGAACATGAACACTTAACTGTCCACAATGAATACATCTAATCACACTTATTAAAGAAAAGACGGCACTAGATCTAACTGCTGTTACGTCTCACCTGAGAGGGATCTATCAGCCTCATGCTTAATCCAGAGCCCTTCTCCATCTGTGTGAGCGAGCAGGCAGGCTCAAACACTCTGACTGCCAGGCAGATCAGAATACAGCGCGCTCACTTCCTGTCAGATCACACCCCAGTCTGGCAGCTCTCTGCACATTCTCTTCAACTCTGTCTATGAGGAGCGGAGATAATTCAAGCCCCCGCCCCCTCCCCCCTCCAGCCTCCTCCCTGCCAGGCTCCGGCTCTGGGCCAATCACAACCTGTGTCTGCACGTCAGTCAAAGGCCCGCGAGCTCATGACCCCTGGTGGAAACACGGCGGGGCGTAAGGAGCCACCGGGGTCGCGGAGTGAAGGGCGGGCGTTCCGGCGCATTAACCCCATGCTGCACTCGCCAATCACGGATTCATCGCTTCATCCACGCCCGCCACCTACGAGGGCAAACCCAGCTCCCCGCCTGGGGCAAAATACCTGGCTTCTCCTTTCCATCATTCACAACAGACGTGCACATGAGTGGCGGATGACCTTATGGGAACTGCCGTTCTCGGCGATGTCACTCTGTAATGAGTGTCCATGGAGGGCCTACATGGGAATACTCATGGTAATGTTGTGGACTTAATGAGCTCCATCCAAACAGGGAGCCCATCGAACCTCGCACCACCCCCCACCAAACCCTCCCCTGCGCATTGACTTGACCTCCCATTGTGCTCACTCTGAGTGGGCCCATCCCACCAAAACCCGAGCACACAGACCTACTGCAAAGAAAAAAAAGTTAATGAAGGCTGAACATTTCCCCTTAATGCTGGGAACCCAAAGGCCAGATTAGACAACTCTCAGAACTGAGTTTACCCCCAAAATGTCTGGGTCTAAGGAGTAGCTTGTGAGAGCAGATTAGAGTTGGGATTTCCTCATTTGACCAGGACCAACATCCTTCTGCAATCGAGAAGCAACCCTCTCTGGTCGACCACCACAAAAACCTTAAGTGCTTATTGGATATGAGCTTGGAATGGCACAGTGCAAAACAAAATGTTGCTTTTTTGTCAGTTAATACTTAGCATGGAATATATGAAAATGAAAATTTTCACAGCTGTGGAAGAATAAACAAACAGATAACTTCAGTAAAGTCACGTGCAAAATTATATCTTCAATCCCCGCCCCCACTGAGATGGTGCTGATGATAATGGGTTTTCAGATGGAGGTTGGAGTGCTTTTTTGGACGGGTAATGCTTTGGACAGGCGGGGCTGGGCCAGCCGGTGCAGTCATCCCGACAGCGCAGTACAAACACTGGCGCTGTTTGGACAAACCCCTACCCTCCACCCCGACCCGCAGACCCCTACCGCCCAACCCCCACCCCCTGCACCCACCAGCTCCTCTTAAAGAACACGCGTTCCCCCCACGCTCCTACAGCAAGTACAAAATCCTCACATTTCACAGTAAAAGACCAATCGGCAAAAAAAAAAGAGCTGTCTGATGTTAGCCTGCAGCCACGATGCTCAACTTTGGGAGATTTATTGAACCTTGGCAAAGGTCCATCGACGTGAATTTTTAAAGTGAAGAATTAAGATGGGAATACAATGCGTTATTGTCTGATCTATCCCCTTCCTGTTATATTTTACCCCTTCCCCTAAGAAGGCATGGAGTCCTAATAATGTTAGCCTGCACAGAAGAGCTCCAGGCTCTGAAGTGGTTGGAGCATGAATGCAATGAAGGAAACCAGGCTGTAAGACAAAACAATTAAGCGACCTTTGGCTCAACTTAAACAAAAACTATGCAGACGTGTCAGCTTTGAAGACAATGCATCACACATTTATTCAATTCAAAGCTTCACTTTTTGTACAATTTACCACAAATGCCATCTGTTTCATTTTTCAGTTTTTTTTTTTAATATGCAATTTCAGTTTTCCATCCACCATGAAAACCAAACTGCAAATCAAGGAATGCAAAGTGATGGCTTCCACTGCCATATAGTGTAGGACACCTATGACAGTCAGACCACGGTCTGTGACAAAAAGATTCCAAGCCCTGACACCGCCCTTCAAGGCCAGTTGCCCTTGCATACTGTGGTTTCCATAAGCAATAGGAAACATGTTGAACAATGCTTTCACACAGGCTAAGTGCGATGTTTGCTTGAGACAAGAATGTTATGTTTTCACAGGAGACAGCCAGACAGCGCTAACTGCACCATCCCGTTCAACAACAGAAAATATTCTGCCAGGGAAAGGCTTCAGCGAAATACTCAGGTCTACGCTCACGCCTGAAACAAACGCACGGCGTGCGCGACAGCAACTGACAATCTCTCCTTTGTTTTCATACAAACAAACGGGGGGAAACAAAAGGAAATTTTCCGCAAAAATCAGACCTGAAAGAGCTGCTGGAACCGTTGTACATGCCTCGGGCTACGAGGGACGCACTGCGAAGCCTGTAATGAATATGACAGTCAGGAATTCTATGGACCATGGTGTCCTGGAGTACGGAGGCAAAGAGAAAGAGAAAACAGAGACACTCCAACCCAAACCACACGGCGCAGTTCACATCCAGTCCCCATTTCTCATGACCCTTTCGCTGAAAAACTAAAGCAATATCGCTAAACCTCGACTGCCACGTATCACTGCTTTATAATACGGACCCATGTTTAATCAATGGGGGAATGAGATACTTCTTATGTACTCTGGCCTACAATCCAATTAGCAGGTTAAAATGAATGAGTGTGAAGTCTGAAAACAATGGTTATCTACAGGTTAACAGCAGCGCCGCAACCTCCCCTGAAATTGCACTTGAAAGATTTTCCACTGTCAAAGTCTAAACTGAGATTTAATGTAACATGGCAACAAAATGCTATAATTTTAGACACTTGCTGTTTCTGGCACTAACAGCATTGTGCAGTGCCTGACCGTACGGTCAAAGTTATGACAGAGATTTACGATACTGGCAGAATTTTTTTGAAGCGTTTCGTATAACACAATTCTACCCAAAATCATCTCCCTTAATGACAAGCTCTTGTTGGATTGCACTGCGGACAATCTGAGATAGAGCCCACAAATTATAAAACGAAGGATTCTAAATCCATGCTATTTGATATCATGACCTGAAACTTGGAAATGGCGAAAATGATATATTCTACCATTTTCTAATTAAGTATCAATTCCAGTTACTCAATTTTTAAAAAGGTAGCAACATTTCCAGTTTGAACTAGATGGTCATCCATATGTTTCCGAATAACTCAATTAAAGCCCACAGACCACGCGGTTTTTTATCCTCAGAGCAATAGAAGGATTAGGGCAAACGAGCCTATAAAGCAGCCTTCACTGTATTAATTATAGTCCTCCGGACGAACGAGAGAAATTACATTGAGAATGGACTGAGAAGAAAGGTCTCGGAGGTTCAAAGGAGTAAAACAAAAGGCCATTATGAGGTCCATCGTTAATTACGCAGCGGCCAAAATGTGCTCCGAAAAAAAGTGCAATTTTCAGATTAATGGTCCTCAAGACAAGGGACCTTTACAACAAGTCAAAGAGTTCTTAAGATTTACTTTCATGAGAATGATCTTTTTTTTCTCCCCCCCCCAGTCACAGTGCAAAAAAACAAAAACTGCACTATCCAACAGAGGAATGCAGTCTAAAACCTTACAGTGTAGCTTTCTCATGTGCCGTACCAGAAAACACCATGGTGGTATATGGCTCTGTAACAGCTGAGCACAGCAATGGACCAGCAAAAGCTTCTAATGCTTCTAATGCTAAAAGCTATGTGTCCAGGCATATACTGTGAATGCACTCTCTGAGCATGCAGTAGGGTGCTCTGAGCAGCATGCCACTCAGATGAGACGTGCTTTGAGATGCATGAAAGGGGCTACATGAAAAAACAATCCCTTTTATTATTCAGCGCAAGGTCTCTGACCTGGTTTCAAACGCAAACCAGGTCAAAGACATTTCAAAGGCCTGCATTTGTCATTATATTTCTCAGGCCTCGTTTTAACTTGTTATCATGAACCAAAAGCTGCAGTAAGAGAGAGCAGCAGAAATGCATCACTTAAAAAAATTCTGGAAACAGATATGAAATTTAATTAACGACCACCAGACATTTCTAAATGCTCCTTTTTGCCTCAGCCGCATTCTCATAAATAGCTTGCGGGAAAAGAAAATGCACAGACTTTTCAGAAAAACAGCACGCATGGCAGACAAAAAGGGATATCGACAGCGATATCCAGACTTGACTGCAGAGGTGAAAAGGGTCTTGGGAGATATATGCCAGTTGTCGGCAGGCCACTTTTGCCCAACACCTTCCTGATCAATGGCTGCAGCGCTCTGTAAAGATGAATCCTGGCTTGCGGGGGGGCATTCTGAACCAAAGGAATTCGGGCTCATCTCGATGGTTTTAGCTGTCTGTTTCATGCCAGAGAGAGAGTGAGAGAGAGAGTGTGCAAAGCACTGCAGTGGCTTGAGGCCATGCTTCAGCTGTGGGGGCCAGGAGACTGATCCACAGCCCATAATGAGCTCTACTCAAGAAGAGGTCTATCAGTCACACTCTCTCTCCCACATCCTACGCACGACTTCATTACCATGCTGAGCGATTCAGTTACAGCACAGATACTCACCAAATGCGCACTGACCAAATGAAGTTTTACAGACATGCACGCACGCAGGCTCACACGCACACTCAAACATACGCATCCATATGCATGCGCACATACACACCCACCCACACACACACTCACATACGCATATACGCCTGCACACACATAAATAACATGGTGGAGAGGGTAATGGCAATCAAACTTCAAGCTTCCTTTTACAAAAAATCCAGCAACAGGAGTCATATTTGATGACATTTGCCTTCTGCTGTGCCAGGTGGAATTAAAGTGAATCCATATCACACGGAATACACTGACCATATATCACAGACCATGTTAAACGAATGGAGAGCACCGATCCTGTTCTCCTCTTATCTCTGATATTCCTGTGGTTTTCCTGTTATTCAATGAGACGCAGAACGCAGATGATTATGCACTGAGGGAGAAAATGTTTAGCTCACTGAAGTGGTTTCACTGCACTCTCTCTGCTCCAGGCTATTCAACTTAATCACTGTGGAAATAAATCCAATTGGGTCCTCGGCCAAAAGCATCTTTTCCCTGGAAAACACTCATTGCTCCTTTCAGTAAATAATACAGATTATATTAACCAGAAACTAACTGTGGACCATATCATGTACTCAACATCTAATTTGGACTGTATACTGTTGAAATGTTAGTAGATACAGTAAGTGATTTCTACCAATGTACCGTGTGCATCTGCTAGTGTGAATTTCAGCCAAATAGTGTTGATGCCTCAAATGTAAATGCTTAATTATTGCTGAAATCTTCGGCATTCAGCAGGCATTCATTAAGAAATGACAAACTTTCATGTCATCCTTTCATATTTTCTGTTTGGTTTGGTTAGAGTGATAGAGTCTTATGTCAGATTTCAACCAAAGAGACACAAAATTCAAGACGCAACAACTACAACGTGTTAACACAACGTCCACAAAGAATTAAACATTTAAAAGGGTTCAGTAACCCCCTCTGATGTTTGGCTTCCGTGTCTGGCTCTAGAGGGAACGTGGCATTTACAACAGAACATCCTCCAAGAGTCCATCCGCTTGTACAGCTGGGAAAACCTTCAAGCGCAGTTAAAATCAAGACAGCATACAAGACCTCTTTATTCCCCAGTATAACAGGCATCCAGGTCATGTGGAGACAGCGGGATCAATGTCTCCAAAGTCATATTGCACCGGTTTAGTTACTGTACTAAATTGTGTACCAAAGGCCTTTGATTACTGATAAATTATTTAGGCTGGCTGTTGAACCACGGTACTGTAATTCCAGGAAATCAGAGAACTATTAGCCTGATTACAGCAAGTCGCAGGGTTATAAATGCATATTTTAAATGTATTCATGTTATTCAGGAAACCGTACTCATCCAGGAAACTGGCCCATCACTCACCATGCGCACATGGCTCCCTCCTGTTACTCTGCCCCTTTAAGGGAATAAAACCTCTGTGTTCCAGAACACCTAGTCAGATGGAAGCCATAGCAAACCACAATAATTACATTTCAAAAGTAACGAAAGGCTAAAGAAAAGGCTCATTTGTATTTCCCTCCAAAGCTGGAAGTATTTAACAGGATGGGGGGAGCTGGGGGGGGCTGGGTTTTTTTTTTTTTGGGGGGGGGGGGGGTGATGACAAGGGGTGAGTGTTTAATTACAGCAAACTATTTTAATACATTCATTTCTGTAATTTAAGAAGAATGGCAATGGCTTTGGTGCAGAGACTATGTGAACCGCCATTGAATGAATCCCAACCCCTGAGAAAGGAAAGGGTACCTTTGTAGTCCCGAAACTGCCAGAGCGTGGCCATTAATTATGAATGCATGTAAAATATATCATTAAATTAATCCTGCTCAGGAGACTTCAAAGTTGTATCGGGGATGCCACCAGGTGGTCTGATGGGAAAGCCAGGGAGGTTCTGAGGAGGCTAAGAGGGAAATGATTAAAACATTTGAGGGGAGACTGTGGACGCGCGGGACCCTCCGTCCCGCACACTCTGCTCAAGTTTCCCCCGCAGGGAGTCACACAGTAGCCAAGGTACTGAGAGAGTGCGGGCAAAAGACAAGCAGAGAGGAGAGAGAGGAGAGGGCGAAACACAGAGAGAGGGAGAGGAAAACAGAGAGGAAAAGAAAGGAGAAAGGGAGGAGAAGGTGACAGGGAGTTGGAGAAAGAGAGGAGAGGGCGAGAGACAGGGAGAGTGAGAGAGAAACAAGAGGGAGAGAAACGGGGAGAAGGAGAGAGGGAGGAGATGGTGAGCGAGGTGGGGAAGGGGGGAGGATGAGTAGGAAACAGAGATTTAGGCCCTCTCTCAGATGGACACACTGCACCAACCATAAACAGGAAAGGCTCAGGCACAGCCTGATTCTAAAGGCCAGCAGGCCCAACGTTCAGCAGCAAGTGTTCGCAGCAGACCTGCGCCGTGAAGTCCAACCAACAGTCACGTCGTTCGGACCGAGTCGGAAGTCGCGCCAAAATAAAAGCTTTGATACGCTGTGCCGATGACACATTCATTTCCCTCCCCGGACAGCTTTGGAAGATCTCAGCGTTGTTATTAACTGGGTTATTTATACCGTTGGAGAGACTTCACTGTAGCTACCTTTTGAAGTTTAATAATTTGAGTTTAATAGTAGCGAGGGGCCAAAGTTTTATGGCACGAGGAGGAGAATCCGCGCCATTGTGTAGCACGCGAAACACTGGGCCTGTCGGTTTGTAACGGAACGGAGCGACAGAGCCAGCCTGCAGCAAGACGCACAGATAGAGACTGGGGGTTGGGGGGAGGGAGGAGGGGTGGGGGGCTTTCATAAATCTCACCTCCCCCTCGGCTTCACAGAAGGGGGGGGGGGGGACACTTTTCATAATCCCGAAAGCGCAAGTGTCCTGCAGGGCTGTTAATAACACAGGGCTTTACTATTCAGCCCTGGTCAGACTTTCTTTACACGTTTTTTCTCTGTTTTCACCGCATCATCGTGGCGGCCAAACAGAAGGCCCGCTTTGTTCTCTCGGCCAATTAATCCTAATCAATGTCAGGCAGCGCTGAAATATGGCCCAACTGTAGCTATCAATTGTCCTCAGGTTACCTGCCTCTTTTGCGGGGTCAGTTCCCTTCAGCAGAGCCTCTGACCGTCCCGTGCCATTTTGGCCAGATAGGGGGTCTTCCTGAATGTGCCGTTTTAAAAGCTCTCTGAAAGGTGCCAGATTGTGGCAGACAATACGGTCAATGAGGGAAGCAGATAAACAAATACAAAAGAAGGGAGAAGGTGAGAACGAAATGACTGGGTGCCATTTTCAAATATCTGCAATTTGGTCCTCACAACTTATGACAAACAGCATAAGACTGGCAACAGTAAAGTACTTTTAGGCCGATGGAAAAGAAAAACATGAACAACTAATATCAGCACCAGCAATGGTTTTCTTATTACTGCAATAAAAGTGCCGTTTATTTGCCTCATTTAAGCAGTGTCGAATTACTGAATTTTTTTACTGTCTTATGTCAAGACAGAACTCTGATTTACTTTTTGAAATTTTAAATGTCATTTTCATTATACACGTTTGTCAATGGCATCTGACATGGTCAAATGCAAAGGCACGACCATGGCCAACCCAGCGTTCCCGTGTTCATGGACGCACGCGCGTTCGCCCGTTTCACCACAAGCGAAATACTTCCACTGATATGCTATTACGGTGCCGCAGAAAATATTCAAATTGCTTCAGTGAGTTTCCACTGAGGTGATTGTTCGGAATAAATAAATCGCCCTCGCGTTTCCAGGGTTTCCAGTAACCCGGTCGCACACGAGGGAAAAAAAAAACAAAAAAAACACAGGGCCAAGCAAATTTCTGTTAGCGCTCGGCGTTTGAGCCACTTTAGCGATCTCTTTATTCTCCTCAGGCAGCCAGCTGAGGAGTGTGGCACGGCGGCGACTCTTAAGACATAAATCCCGTTTTATGTCCGCGAGCTCTCTCCGAGAGAGAGAGGACGCGCCGCCAGGCTTAGCTAGCCTCCGCGGTGAGCCGGCCGCCATCGCCGCGGGAACGGGAGAGCTTTCCCCCTTCTTTGAACCTGGGCTACTCATTGACGCCGGCGAGCGAGAAGGGTCTGCCGAAACGGTTTAAAGATTTAATGACCCGTACAGACTCTGAAAATGATTAATGCGCGGCTCTCGGATAGCTGCTCGTCCGCTAGGTTCGCTCGAAAGGGGGGGGTGGGGGGCACGGGTTTGGACACGACAGCAATTTGTAAGCAAACGCAGGTTGAATGTGATGCGCAGCGGCGCTACATCGAATTAGTTCTGACTCGGAGCCCTAAACGACGTGACAATAGGTCCAGCTCGACGCCACGTTAATGTCTAACAGCGTGTCAGCTCCAAATTTTGAAGCGCGAAGCTAATGATTCCTTGGCGATGCAGTGACGTAAAACTGGGTGTTTTCATTATTTCCACTCATCATAACAAGATAAATTTAATAATTTAACGTAATTCACATAGTACCATAATACTCTTTTTTTTGACGGATAACACTTTGTGACATCGATATATATGAAGGTGTCGCAATACACAAGTGCATAAAAACCTAAGATGGGACAAACAGCCAGGTCTTACGTAAACAGCTGAAATTGGGTGTCCATGTTGACCGGACTGTAGTAAGCAGCTGCACTGGGGCTGCAGTAATGAAGAGGGCCTAACTGGATTGAGCCCTGACCCGAAATGTAAATAACAGCTGGATTTACTGTAGAGCAAAACCACAGCCAGTGCTGGAACATCTGGGCTGACTGTCAGGACCGGGTTTGAGGCTTTTTAAAAAATTTATTTCCTCCTAGTGCACTTCCAAAGTACAAAGCCATTTTTACACAGACATAACAAATTAGGCTGCAGGACGGAAAATGAAACGCAATATTCCTGTTTTCTATGCTTTTTCAGAAGATATTCCAAATAAGCCATTTAAAAACACTGCCTACACGGGATTGTCAAGGTCATGATTTACGGCATGAATTCTGACACTGATCTCCCAATTCTATCCCCCTGGACGTGCCATGGATGGAAATGGGTAAGAAAAAAAAGATTAAATATGTTAAAATTAAAGTCTAAGTTTCTCTAAAAGAGAGAAAAATCTACATTTTTTTTTTGGACTAACACTAGTTTAAACAAAGACAGTTGGAAAGAGACAGATCAAATGTTCCTGGGTAACATTCCAGCATTTATGTACCAAAACAACACTGGCTTCTAGCCATTTTCCCTATGTAATTATCATGAGCGCGATAACTGCACACTGTGCACATGAGCATATAGACACAGTGAAATGATTTCAGGGAAACAGCGAGGGCCCAGCGAACACCAAGACTGCAGACCGGAATTTAAAAAACCCAGTGTGTCCCCAAATAATTTTGGAGCAAAATTCCAGAGCGAAGCCGAGTAGTTAATGGCTCTGTCACCAACTGTTTGCGAGGGTATTTCTGGCAGGGTTTGAAACAATACCCTTGCAGAATGTGGAACGTGTGCAGACATATTCCTGGGAAACCGTAGACGAGACGCAGCTCACAGGAAAAAGTCACTGGTGACCCTGCCCGTCATAAACAAGCTCTTCCGTTACTGAGACGCTTAACGCACGGCACCGCTCGTAAAACACGTTGCCGGTTGGCGTTCGGCGCTCTGCGTCGCAGTCGCTGTCTGCATCGTGGCGTAACCTGTAATTTGTGCTCACAGACGCTCTCGTTCGCGCCGCCTCTGGCAGCACCTGTGTGGCTTTCCGAGGCGTGGTATGGCATGATTTGTAATTCAATTCACTTCATCGTCCATGGTGACGGTAAGTCATCGCCTGCTTAAATTAGCGGTATTTAAAGGTTACGCCTCCTTGCGAGAGATATGGATTTTTTTATGTGCAAAACCTTCAAAGCCCTGCCGATAAACAGTTCGCATTCCCGACGCATGCACAAACAAGGACAGATCAACCGCTCGCGCCCCAAAGACAAAAGCAATCTCCCAGCGCGCACAAAGTGAGAGCGCAAGGACTTAATTTAACCTGATGTAGCAATAACAGCTGAAATCACATAAGACGATAATTCCATAGGATTTAGGACAACACAATGAGCTGGGAAAGACAGCACAGCATCGGAGCGGAGACCGATTGTTGTTTTCACCCGGCAAAGTGCAGTTCATGGCTCACAAGTGACCCATTCATAAATCTATTGCAGGAGCCATTGAAGAAACACGCTTAAAGGGCCCCTCGGAGAATGCAGCCAGCACTCGTTCTTCAGATTCGCCCCCTGACAAGTGACGGAGCCATGAAACCGCGGTTTACATGCGGCTCGCACGCCGATCCGACCGGGGGGGGGGGGGGAGAGACACACCGCCCATTTTGGGAATTACACAACTTCCCACAATCTCATGTACCTTAAGGTCTTGACCACAAACATTAAGTTCACTGACATTGACTTGAAACTTCCCACTGTAAACCACAGCAGAGGTCAGCAGCAAAGCTGCGCTGCAGTCTACGAGAGCAGCGACTCGAGCCTGCTAAGGGTCAGCTGCCCGCCAGCCCAACACCATTGTCTGTTGAATGTTTTTTTTTTTTCTGTGCCTATTGGAGGTGGAAAAGGGAGGGTTGCTGGCTTTTATTAAGCGGGCTGTCGGGTGAGCTGCGTGCGTGCCTGTTCCCTGGATTCTTCTCCATTATCTCCATTATGTTGGGGTGGGGGGGCGGCGGATGAAAGCGTTGGCCCCCCAGCGGCTCGGAGTTTTAACCAAATCCGCCTCAGATGCATTCTGACGGGAGTTTAATTGTACGTGATACAGGCGGACCTTTCTCTTTCACATCTAAAACAGATTGCTTCTCCCCGGGAGGCGGATTATTGCACAAGAGAGTTGACAAGGCAGGGACAGTGTGGCTGTGGGCAGGGGGGACCGGGTACGAGGGGGGGGGGGGTGGGAGGGACCGGAGGGGGGCACGGCACGACGGTAGGCAGGCCTCTGACCCCCATTCAGCGACCACAACAAGGCGGCCTCCGCGCTCCCCGCCCAGGAGCGGCCTCCCCTTTTCAGTTCAGAGAGGCCGACCTCTCCCCGCCTCACCCCTCTCTGATCCCTCGGCTCCCAAACCCCGCCCATTGCTGCGTGTCACGGTGGGAGGAGCCACAGATGCATTTCTATTTCAGAGCACTTGGTTTTTTTTTTCAGCAATGACAGATGTTCCCCTCACTCAAAAAAAAGTTTTTTTTTTGAGCAACTAGAAGCACACGGAATACGTGTACCATTTTTACTCATACTGCCCATTACACTAAAAATGAAAGCAGCAAGAGCGCATGAGATAACAGGAACATATTGTTCTGAGCTTAGTTTAAAGTGGTCCCAAAAGTAGCGAAGATCTGGATCACTGAAGCTGAGGTGTTTAGCCATGATTTAAGCAGGGGTGATACTCCAGAGCTTGCAAAGGAAATTCCCAGGAAGAATGAACTTAGTCTCAGCTGATGGGATTAAAGAGCAATTTCACAAGGTCTTGATCTCATGTTTGTCCATGATGACCTCAGATGCACTAGTGTGTGACTGGACAAACACTGGGGGTTCCACGGTGAGCTCCCAAAAATACAAAAATCAATCTGTGAAGGATATATTTAGTGCCTTATATATATTACCTTATAAATTCCAAGCATTCATTTTCCTTGGCACCAGGTTTACAACATATGAAATAAATATCAAAATTAACAACTCTATTAGAAATCCAAACTTAATCCATCAGTAATGGAGTTCAGTTTAACCAAATTTCAAACATTTTAAAATAACTTTAACATGGTCAAAGGGCAGAATTTCACAGCAAGTGGCAATAAAGCTAGTCATACAACACAGTCCCCAGAATGAATACTGTGAACTATTACAGCCTTAGCCATAATCTAAGGACAAACTACTCTCAACTAGAGAGAAAGAGAGAATGCATACGTAATGCTCAAATAAACAGTTATTCCCCAGAACAGATAACTATCAGTCGAAGCACACTGAATGAACATAACAAATGAGGTTTGAAGGTTACCAAAACAAATTTCAGAAAAGTCAATAATCCTTTGCGCTTTCCTACAACACACATCAATGTTCTTGCCTCTCCAGCTCATTGCCAGATGTCTGACACTTATGAAAGTGATTTGTTTGACACAATTGAGCAAACACACTGGTTTTAAAGCATAGCGGTGTTTTTATTTTCATAAACAACCATGAATCATACCTCTCTCAAGTGCCTCTGTTTCTCAGTTCCATAAGCAAAAAGGTGCTTTTGATTTTAGCTCATAAATGAATGCAAATGTCAGAGAAAACCCATGCATTCTAAACCTTCCATGTGGACAGTGTTTACAAGAAAATAGAAAATCTATACAACATGTGTATTTATGTGCATAAAGGCTATGAAATCATTCCCGACAGTTTTGCACGCTCACTCACATACCCACATGCACATGAGACAAAAACAACTGCTGACACATTTGATGTAAATTGAACACATGTTGTTCAGGTGCCTTACTCGAGGCATATTAGTGGCAGTTCCACAGTTCAACAGTTCCTTTCTCTCGTTCTATTGATGAGCTATATTTTGACTTCCTTTTTGATGAGGTGCTCTCAGTAGCAGGACCTTCAAACTGACCGCTATGTGCACTGTGTATTCTCGCAGTACAGCGAGTCTCAAGTTAAAATCTAATGATGAAAAACAGCTACTGGACTAATATTTGCTTTGGCAAAGGCTGCCTGGAATTGCAACTTATTTGTGGCAGCTGCTGCCATTGTTTACACACAGTGATGCAAAATGGACCAGAACGCACCTGGCTGTGGTAGTTGCAAAAAGCTCCTTATGTCAGCGTGTGCTGGTGTGTACAGACTCCGGGAACGTGCGTGCAAAGATGTGAAGCCCCTCTTAGGTCTTGCACTAATTGAGTCTCATGCAACCAATACTTGCAACTAATTTAGGCTTCGAACAGGACCACAATATAAGCTTGCCATTCAGGAAAAAGTAGGTCATGAATGATGCTCTTTTGGAATTTGGGAGCAGTAACTAGGCTGAGGAGGAACTTAAAAAAAGGAGCCTAAAAGCTTGTCAAAAAATGTATGAAGATTACATTAAATTTACAAAAATATTAAAAACGAATTTCCTCAATTCTGTTTTCCCTTCATTTTCAAGCAACAACTTGAGAAGTGCCAAATTAAAAAACAAAGGGTCACATGAAGAGAAAAAGTAAGAAGCTCGCTGTGACAAACATTGTGGGCTGCTGAGTGGTGTGGGAGAGCCAGGAGCCCTCCAGCACATGTGCTCCCCAAAAATACAGGGAAGAAAATATTACCAGACAAAAGCTGCAACCTGACATCAGGAGATGTCCAACAGCCAAGACCATAGGCATTCTATAAATGCATTTCTGTAATAAAAGCAAAATATGTCAGGGAAACATGATGTAGAAATGGATTTGTTTATGCACCAAATATATAACACATGCCCAATGCACATAACCTGTTACTATCGATCACAAGGGCAAGCCTTGCAATTCATATGGTGTCTGCCTTTTAAATTGCCAAACTTCTCCCTTTCAAATGTAAAGGATCATTAGCACCTATTCTGTCCCATCTGGAATACAATGCTATTTCTACAGTGCTGATGAAGCCATTTTCACATTATGTGATAAACTACAAAAATGTGCTTTCATCAGAATAGTACTTCACAATTGATTACCATCAATGAAAACTATGCAGATAGCACGAGCCACAAAACATTGTCCATATCATGTAGTGAAATCACGTCCTTCCCTATCTTGCGTATTAATCAGTCTCATGAAGTGTGCTAAATTCAGTTAGAAATGAGTAGCTGCTTAAGACACAGCAGATTAACAGATTTTGAACACAATTCACACAATTCCTGTGTCTACTTTGCAAGCACCTCACAGAGTATACATTGCCTCAAGCTGCATATTAATAATACACATCATATTGCCACTCCAATGCCAAAGTCTCACTGCTCACTTCAGTGAGTTAAATAGTTGAACTGAAGCATAAATTCTGACTTCCCCAAGGGTACATTGCAACTTTGACAGTTTATCCGGAAGATGTTCTTCAACAGTACACTTGGAGACACTTTCAGCCAAAAGTGCTATCCCACAAATAAAAAAAGATTTATTTACATTACTGAAATGTGAATGTCTGAACACTTCACTGAATCCTATTAATTTCCCTGTAAATAAATACACACATAATTATCCTACACTACAAACTACTTAAGATAGAAGACAGTTGATCGCATTAAACACCAGCAATGTTGATGACTTCTGAGAGCAGGCACATGGCAAATGTTTACACTACATCAGAAAAACATGTAATGCATATTTCTCCTACACGCAGTAAAAGAGTCACCTCTGACAATGCAAAACAAACTTTCAACTGCTTGGGTTCAAACAAAACCACTGAGAGTCTTTTGGTGCGAAGAACTCTGCATTCAGCTTTGGTTTGGGTTGATTGTCCGACAAAATGACAAACATTTCTAGCAAGTAGTTGCATGTGTGGAGGAGAGCACCCCATTTGTGGAATGTGC
The DNA here is from genome assembly GCF_018555375.3 of Anguilla rostrata. Taxonomy (NCBI): domain Eukaryota; kingdom Metazoa; phylum Chordata; class Actinopteri; order Anguilliformes; family Anguillidae; genus Anguilla; species Anguilla rostrata. The sequence continues at coordinate 50,653,544 of NC_057936.1, read as the reverse complement.
ACACACTAATCCCCCAATGTCTCAACAATTTAAAAACTTAAATAAATTCAATCACCGAGAAACTAATAAAGTTACAGAAGTAAGCCTGTGTGCCTTCAAAGTTTGTGTCATGCGCAAATACTATCTAATCTCAAACACAATTCCATCACTGATTGGGTGAGCTTTGATATTGCAAGCAGTGTGGATTTTATCTCTGTTGCACATTCTGTTAGCTTGTGACTGTGGATGCTTGCAAAGGCGGCCACTATAACACTATGAAAACCTTAGCAATGAGAAAAAGAGAAATAGGGATAAAATATTTACAATACCTGAAAGCAGTGAGGGAACTCTCCTAGTAGAAGAAAATGAGTCCTCTTGGTTTCCACAGCTCTGCCTCTCATATAGGTTGTGTCTTGAGGACCACACAGCTCCTGGAAGACAACCTTCCTTCTCTAATCCTTTCTCCAATGTGATGACACACACTAACCCCAACCATCTGTTGAAACACGTCCTCAAGCACTCAGCGCAGTGGTGTGTCAAGACTAACTACCCAATCCAATCACAGAGGCGGCTGGGTGGCTCTTCTGTAGCAAGAGGCAGGGACAAGGACACAGGGAAACACTAGCAGACGTTTGAAAACTCCGGGCATGGTAACCTGAGAATCACAGAAAGGGAGAGGGAGGGAAAGAGGGAGAGAGAGAGAGAGAGAGAGAGAGAGAGAGATGGGGGAGGGAGAGAGACAGAGGAGGGATAGATACAGCGGGAGGAAGAGAGGGTAAAAGAAAGCGAGAGAGACAGAGAGATAGAGAGCAAAATAATTTCTAAAAAAGAAGAAAGGGAGGAGGTGCTAGGGGAGAGTGTAGAGGGAGTGGATTATGCCTGCTGACCAGCTACGCTGCTCCTCACATCTCCCAAAGATCCCACAAGCACAGGGGGACCCTCGCTGGGAGACACACACAAGCCAAACAGCAGCCTCACGCTTCCATTCGTGCCGTGTGTGTGTGTGCGTGTGCGTGTGTGTGCGCGCGCCGGGGGTGGGGGGTGGAGGTATGGGGGGGGGTACTCCATACCTCTCGCCCTGCTGAAAGAGTAACAATTCAGCAAAGTATGTGGCGAAGCCATTTGAATGAATCTCCCTAAAAACAAAGCGCTGGCTCCACAAGCAAGCTGCCGTTTGCACTGAACTGTCACGTCTGCAGCTGGGTCAGCACGAGCAGCAGCGTTCACATCTCCCTGTGATAAATCTCCACACTGCCTCTGCAGCATTCCTTCCTTCAAAAAAACCCCATTGCCTTAAGTAATAAAGCGGCAGCAGGGAAAAACTGGTTTGGGTTACCGGGAAAACCAACAGGAGTGAGAGACTGCAGGCACTTCCAATGCAGAGTTTCATGCACAAATAGATTTCCTGGAGGGAAGGTGATGTTAAATTGTGTATACCGCAGTAGTCCGTGTGTGCTGGGGAATTCCCCCCAAAAACACTTGGAAAACTGGACAAAGTTTCAGTCCGGGCAGTAGGTTTTATACTGTCCACACTTTTTTGAGTCATTTTAAGAGAAAATAAATATTCTACACTATGAACAAACACTTGAGAAATGAAAAACATGCTAATTCAGTTAATTCAAAAGTAATCAAAGCCATTCACTCCTCTTAACGGTTCCTGTGTTTCCCTGATTGTGTGAAGAACTGAAACTCTGCGTTTTCCAAATGCCCTGGTGTCTGACCACTTAACTTCAAAAGCCAAACTGTGGCTTAATACACATTTCAAACGGGCTTGGATATCTAACAAGACAACAGTGAGTTAATCAGCAGCGCGGCAATAAAAACAAAAGGTGGTTAAAGGCCCCATTTGCATTCTCTTAGCACATTTCACACCTGCTTACTCAGTATCCACTTTGCCCGGGTCACACAGACCCCGTACACACCCTCGCAAACGAAATCATCTCCTCCGCTCAGACCAAACAAACAAACAGAGAGACAGACAGACAGAGAGACCGCGCTTTCATCAGCGCAGACGCCTCAGGAGGAAACGCACCGCCCTGAAAAACAAGCGGTCTGTTATTGAGCGAAAAATAAAAGAGCTGCTGCATGCCACCCTCCCGGCATACTTCTGCTTTATTACAAATGAAAAGGGGCTGAGCCACAAACTCTTGATTTGAGCCACCAGATGGCAAAACGTGTCTTAACAACACATAAAACCTTGCAGGGAAAAAGACCTGACTTGCCACTGTAGGCCTCCCCGACATTCAGTATTAAAAGGTTCAATTTAATGTGCTATGTTAAAATGTTCATTCTAAAATAAAAATAATTTTTAAAAAAAATAAAAAAAACTTGCATACAGATTACATAACAGAATCCCTCATAATCAAAAGGAAAGAGATTCGATCAAATGCAGGATTCGTTTTTGGAAAAAAACCACAAGAGACATACGGGCATGAAAAAGTTCAACACAGGGAATTCCTCACAGTTTTCCCCTCAATTTATCAATGGAATCAGCTTTCTGGTGAGAAGATTCAAATGAAAGCTAGACACTGAATACACATATTTCAACTCCTCATCAGCCCTGCCCATTATTTTCATTGTTGTTCAGTCTCTAAGCACATTGGGTTAAATAGAACAAACCTGTTCTCATTAAAGATACGCAAAAGTATTCCAGGTGGATGCTGGGTCTAAGGGGACGGGGTTATAGGGGACACAGAACTCAAATTAAATTGACCGAATTCACAAAGACGTACCCCACCCCCTCCGCATCGGACATCCCACCCACCCACGCCTCCAACCCCAACCCCCAACCCTGCCCTCATGGCAAGGAATTCTAAAGACCTTTCAGGCAGGCCATGGGCTAACAATGCTTCCTCCTCTTTAGTGGATTAAGATGCCTGCTAGGCCACACTGGTTTTTCATTTTCTGAATCCAGCAATACACACATACATTTAAACCACAATTTGATAGTTTGGGTAAACAGCATTTTAAAATGAAATATGAGAAGGAATCCATAATAAAAATGGTTTAAAAACATAAGGAATTGTAGAGAAAACAGACTTTTTCTTTTTCATGCGAGTTGCCAAATCTTTTTCATTGAGTTTTTACTCTTTATAGATGGTTTTACTCCTTACAAGAAATCACAGTTTAAAAAACATGATGTATGTGTGGCAATATCTACTGGATAATTTAAGTAAAGATTTATTGATTTAATTTGATTAACTGCATTAAAATAAACAATGGAAAAGCTGTTAAAAAGACAAAAAACCAAAGCTGCACACACAGAACACATTTTCAACGCACTGAAATAACAGACACTAGCATCTTTAGCTTGTCTTAAAGCCTTAAAAATGACCACAGAGAGAGCCAATTTTCGCTAGCTGTACACAGAAATCGTGAGTTCATGCACAGACCGTTATCTGTGCATGATCTCACTCTTATGCCACTTTAACCAGGTTGGCCAGATGCCCTAGCTGAAGTAAACTAACCGCAGGGCATCTGACACTGGAGGGGGACTTCACAGGCACCCGCTCACCTCCAGCTCTTTCACAGAAGGAATCCCCTGTTTGTCCGTTCCTGGAGGGGCCTTTTCTCTCACTAATCCTTTAGGGTTTGCAGGTGCAACCAGGGGGAGGGTTGGGGAGTGGGGGTTGGGGGTATGGCCAGTCCACATAACTGCGGCCCCAGCACTGCTTTAGTGAAATTCAGGCACGCACACAGACAGACCGGAGGTCAGGCTTGAGCCTCTGTCCCTTTTGCCCTCAGCCACAAAGGTATTTTTTATTTATCTGTTCATTTTTTTACTGATGAAACTTTTTTATTTTCGTCAGAGGGCAGGCTGCAGCTCACAAAATGATTCAGCGACTTGTTTTTGTATTGTTAAGGGCCCCCCTTGCTATTCCTAAATGTTTGCACCTTGAGAAATGTTGCTCAGCGCACGCCTCAGAGCTGACTCTACAGACAGAAACGTTGCAATCTCAGCATCCCGAATATCCGAGGCGCATTATCGTCCTGCGTGTGGTGCGTGGTGAACGATGCCTTGCTCCATTTCAACCATGTCTTTTCTGACCAGCAGAAAAAGAGGTGCATGATGAAACCACAAGTTAAGCCAATATCTCCAATACCATTTCAGCTAAACGAATCCATTAACAGCTATAATGTGCGTATCTAAGTTAGTTAACTCTAGGCTAGCTAGCTAAACGTCATCAGTCCGCTTTTGTAGCCTAGGTCATGGTCAGCACACTATATTCCTAATTTCTTTCCACAATAATTCATAACAATACAGGACATTGGCAGGGAGGTAGAAAGGGGGTATGAAGTAAAACAGCTAATGCAGCTCAACTAGCTCAGTTTCAGTGGCGACTGATGAGCTGAAAATAGACAGGGTGGAAAACGTTCCTTCAAACTGGTCATTGGTGTCAATCTGTTTTTATAAATTTTCCATGATTAACCGGTGTGCCAACGATGTGAACAATCAGTTGGCAGGAAAACACAGAACTTCTCCCCATCGTGGGGGAGATTAAATGATAAAATTGAAGTATTCAATTTTCATCAGTTTTAATGAATAAGTACACGTAATGATACGCCACTCTGATAACCACCACGTTAGCTTTAGCACCATGTGCAATAAAGGCTACCTAACAAAACCTGTACTTCAAGATAGTTTCAATGAAAACACCTCCATATTGCACCTCTTTGCCATGAATTTTCTCGGAGTGAAAGTTTGGAGAACGGAGAGTGCATGTATCCTCAATTTTAAATATTGTCAATAATGCTTACTTAATGTTCATTTCTTAAGTAAAGGTAAACTATATTGAAGACTAAGGTATCTGTGTGAATTACAGTGTGCATGTGCAGGCGGTCAATGGTGAAATGCAATTTGAAGAGACGGTATTGCGTGCAAACATGTATACAGGTGGTGTCCTTTATCTATTTCAGCTTGAGCCTCTGCCCCTCCAAAAGACTGTGCACAGCCCTGGTGAAATTCCCAGAATCACTGCTGTCTTGCTTCATCTGACACAAGAGCAGCCAACATAGAAAATGGAAATAACATTGGAAGCAGTCACACAGTCTCCAAAGATCAAGCCTTCCAAAGGCTGGAATCAGCAGGGGTAGAACACAGGGAAGACATTAGCTTTTGGAGATCGTCACCTTCATTTCAATCATTTGCGTGTGGGAAAGACGAGACGAACAGCTCTGGCGAGACTGGGGTATCGCTGTGCCAGGCAAATGCTAAGACGTAGCAGACGGCTACATCTATATTTACCCGCACCGGGCACTGATGTTATTTCCCGGAGTCCATGCCTTTGAGGGTTGAGATGGTGGCTTTCAAGTTCATACCAGCCAAGCACAGCTGACAGTTCCGTGGGGGGGGGGGGGGGGGGGGGGGGGGGTACGGGGAGGGGGCTGCATGTGTACGATACGCAACACTGTGTGACACTGCAGGAGTGGAGAAGCTAGCTAAGCCCCCCCCACCTCCACCACTCTGCCCGCATTCCTGCCAAACACTATTCTCCCTCCAACAGCTGAACATACAGCACACAAGGTAGAAACCGGCTCACGCAGACCAAGTCGTCAGACAGACACACCATACCCACAGACGCATGAGGCCATGCGCTCCACTGTCACAACACACATAAGTGAAGGCCCACTCACCAACTTTTCATAAGTACATTTTATCATTTACCAGTTCTCACTACCTTTTCAGTGAAAGCTGGTGCAGAGCTAAATGTCGCATGGTAAGCAATAGATCACTCTGATGTGAAAACCCATGCGTTGAGAAACACACATCCTGTTCCTGATAAAAGAGGCAGAGACTAACCCAACCACGCACTTTTATCAAGATACTGCAGAATACCCACGCATGGAGTTATGTAGCATTAGTGACAGTTGTTATGATAAAACATTCAGCATGAGGTTGCCAATATTATCTTTGGCAGTTTTCAGGAGTGTGAATTATGCGATCAAATTTCGCCGACGTACTTAGTGTGAGTATTTCAACATGACAAATAAAAATAAAAAAAACTTGAAAACTTATCAAAATTTCAAGCACCTACTCACGGCATCTAGTATAGATTGTAGTACTACTATACAATAATAGTAGTAGAAAAATAGCCATTTTTCATAGAAAAGCAATCCCCAAACCTAGCAGTATAATGTAATTTAAAGTAGTCACAAGTGCCATTTGCCTCTCTTCTGCTGGCATAGTAAAATCCTTCTTTCCCTGAAATAGGATATCACAGTATATGCATGATATACAGCTGTGAAGTAGGTATTTCTTTTTTTTGGTTCCCTCATGGAAACTCAAAATGACATCATTTGTTTTAACCAGATACGTCCGTCTAATTTGGCATAGGCCATCATAGAAAATTGCCTTTGTTATATCTTATCACAATTTCCCCACATTTGACCAGCTTCTGTCCAATAATTTCTAATGTGCAGCTCCTTAAAGAACCACAAAGTTATTCTCTCAGTTCTCTCATCTCAAGAGTGAATGCTGCCTCAAATAAGAAAGACTCGAAAAAAAATTTACAGTACAAACATTTTGGATTATACATCATTTTTTGCTTTTACAAAGATGTTTAACAAAGCTCCCAAATCAAAGATGGAATGCATATCCAAACCATGAATTGGTGCTAATTACAGGAAAATATTGCTTATTAATGGGTGGGTGGGAGGTTTATTTAACGTAACCACAAATCTTGGTCAGGGGGAAAATTCTGTGCAGCTGACATGATCCTGAACTGTTTTAACCAAATGCTGAATGACAGTTCCTTTGCAGTTTTCTGAGTAAAATAAGTAATTGCATATGAAATATTTCCATGGAATAAAGCTGTCTACATAAAATGTTATATCCACATACCGAATTATATTATTTATTTTATAATCACTACTCCTTCCAATAAATCAATGAATAATAACTTGTGATTTAACTGGGTGCAAATTACCAGCGGGATTTAAATTTTATTATACAACATTGATTTAAATTGCCAAATTTAGTACAAGCAAAACATTTTATTTTGTAAGTAATCCCATAAAACTTAATGGAATGCAGATTGGAAGCACAGGGAAACTCCAAGGGCTTTATTCAGCCAAGAAAGCTACAAGCGTTTTTTCTTATATATTCTCACGAACAACTGTCAGTAAGTGCCTCCAGATTACTCAAATAACAACAGCAGCTTTCCGTGCCTGTCGAGAGGGTCTGTGTTTCTTGGTAGGCATGGTACCTGCCATCAACAATCAATGGGCGAGGCGGGGTCTTCTTATTGGCCGGCCCCTTAGGCGACGTGTTCGTCTGAGCAGCCCCCATACCCCTCGAGTGTGAAACGGAATACAGGAGTTACTTCTCCTGTATCTGCCACTATTCCACCCTACCCGCGTTTATCAGGGCTGTCATCTCAGTTTCACACAGGCCTGCCGTCACAATCAATTAGGCTGAGGGCGGCAGCGTAGCACGGTGGGTAAGGAACTGGGCTTGTAAACGAAAGGTTATGGGTTCAATTCCTGGGAAGGGCACTGCCGTTGTACCCTTGAGCAAGGTACTTAACCTGCATTGCTTCAGTATGCATCCAGCTGTATAAATGGATACAATGTAAAATGCTACGTAAAATTGTGTAAGTTGCTAAATGCCTGTAATGTAATGTAAGGGCTGAGATACTGCAGCCCTGCTCTGTTTCACCCTCCCCCCTGACATAACCTGTTATGAAAAGCTTAACCCAAACGGGATGACTAGTAAATTCACTTAAGAGGAGTATTTCTAGGAATGTTTCTCTTTTTTGAACACTGAATTAGAATTACACTGCTGCATACATCCCATGACATTACCCTACCAAAGAGACTTGAACTGAACCGGAATACTTTCCGATCTGATCATGACAGCATTGTGAGAACTATCCATATCAAGAATGTTAATAGAATGCTGATAGTGTATGAACTATGCAAGTCATTATCTGTTCCTCAAAATATCCTCTTGATATGCTCGCAACCATGACAACACAACAAATTGAAAGTGCATCTAGAGGAGCGCATTGTCACAATCACTGAGTGCACCAGAGCCAGTGGAGTAACTCTATGCTGCACAGATAGGAGCAGATTTGGAGGTGATAACCCTTGTTTTGGTTCAGATGCGTAGATGGAAGTGCATTCCAAGGCATGCAAGTTGACACAAAATGGCAGCAGATTTCGCTGGCTGGGGAGGTGAGAACTCTAAAAGGATGTGCAACGAACCCTTGGTGCTCTCATCTCTCCTAGCTTATGGTAGGCCTACTTCAAAAAGCCTTCTCATTTGCGAGAGACCACAATGGCAGAATATACTATGACACCATGCAGAAATGATTAGCGAGCCGAGTCCAAAGCCAGAATAAAGATAAGTTCATTCTGTTCAAACAGCAGATGAAGAGCAGCTGTGAGCAGGATCTGACACTCGAATCAGGCAGAACAGGCCAGCATCACAAAGACAACAACTCCTCAGAGGGGACTGGGTTAGGACCTGAGTTTCTGAGGAAAGCAATGCTATAGCACTCAGCATAAATAGCAATTGAGAGTGCACCCAAACATTGGATTGAAACAAACCCCACACATGCAAATGTACCCTCCGACTTCCAGAAGTTCCATTTGCCATTACAAACCACTCATGCAATATAAGACTGATGACAACATGCTAAATCTATATAAAAAATAAGGGTGAAAGACAAACTGAAAATCTTTTATATTTTTTTTACTACTAACAGTTTGTGCATAACATGTTTTCCTCCCCAACTGTTCCATTAGGAAACTGAAATGTCTGCAAAAATGTCACAGACCTTAGATCTGTTCTTCATACAGCACCCCCCCTCAACCTCGCCCCACCCCACCAGGGAACAATCTCCAGTTCTTTTCAAAATACCGAAAATCAGAGTGCCAGGATGACTCACACGTCAAGACAGACTAAAATAAAAAAATGTGGAGTACACTTCCACTGCCTGTCAGATTGTGATCATGTGTTTTCCAATTCGCCAATTTAACATGTGGGAGCTGGTAGCCTGCATGTCCCCCATATTGCAATACATTTCCTTCTTTCCATCTTCTTTGGCCTCAAACTCCATGACCTCTGACCTTTAAATGTATCATGGCATGAATGTTAGGAATACAACAGTAATACAGAAATGAAAAGGCCAGTGGTGCAATTGGTCCATAAACCAATGACATCACAGTCTTCCTAATCAAGGAACTGAGAAGTCCATATAGAATGCTTTGCACACATACCCAACTAGCAATGCTGGGTTGGGGCGCTTTGATCTTGGATATTATTACCTATCATACTGAGATGTCTGCAGATTTACTGTCAAAGGAGTAAATTAATAATTTATTAATATTTATGTTTTCTATTGATACAGTATATGCAAGCCTGTTTTCGTTTAAACCACTATGGATAACAGGCAGGCCGTTTAAAGAAAATGGCAGGATAAAAAAGGGCTTGTTTTCCCATTTAAAGAAAAAGCACATTACATATACATGTGTTTTTTTCCTTCTGTTTCCAAGGATTGTGAACAACTATGGCAAGATCAAAAGCAGCCCCCATAAAAAGCCACTGTAGCTTAGATCGTTTCCATGGTGGATAGATAATGTTTTTATTACTGACAAACAAACATACTTTTTCACAGCAGGGGAAGAGCATCTACCCCGAAACACCTCTTAAATTGGGGGTGGGGGGTTGAAATGCTGTAAGAATTTGTCTGTCTTTTATACCCTTTGTTGAGTCCCACACACTGAGAGTTGCTTCAGCCTGAGGCCAAGACCTGGCCGCCTCCCCCCGCCACTACCCCCCACCCCCACCCAAGGTCGTTTCCCTCCACCCGCCAAAGAGCCCTGGAAGTTTACCTCCCACAATTCCTGTGGACAGTGATGGAAAGACAAGACAATGCCCCTTTCCCATCCTGGCCATGAAACCAGCCAGTTCCACAGCCATGGAAAAAAATGCTTTTTTTTGGATTCCAGGGTCTACCTCTACCTTACCATGCAGCTCTTTTGAAACAGTGGGGGATGGGGGCAAAGGGTCGTATGGGTGGCATGGCTGATTTTAATATTAATCCTTTTCCTCTCTCAGTCCTCAATGTCTGTAGTACACTTTACTGTTACTGGACTGTTCACATGTGTCGTTAAACATTTAACAATATATATAGTTAAATGCAAAAGCATTCAGACAGTGACACAATTTTTGTTGTTTTTGTACTCAAGTGGGTGAATGGTGTAGGAATTACAGCCCTTTTCATCCATAGCACTTGCATTTTAGGAGAGCAAAAGTAATCAATCACTCACTCACTCACTCACGGATGACCTTTGAGGGACGTTTGGTGGGACGCATGCGCAGGTGGTGCTTCGTTTAGTAGGACCAGGTGCAGGTGCATCTCCCAAAATCACCACTTCGAATGGCACAAGATTTTTCAGCACAGCTTTATCGCCTAACGTTACTTTTGCTAACCCTAACATGTTAGCATTTCGCCTACTTTAGTTAACCTACTTAGCGTGTACCACCGATAAAGATGTATGGACACACAGAGGACAACAAATCATGTTACAAAGGTGAGGACATAGCTAGCTAGCTATATAGTTAGCCAAGTTTTACTCATGACACTTTGTACAGGTGCGCCATGGGTCTGGACGGTTTTGTGCTTGTTTAATGTACAACTGTTTAATTGACAACTCTAACCTGGCCACTCTGTTCTTGAGGCTTGCCAGTGGTTTGCATCTTACAGTGAACTCTCTGAGGTTATGTCAGTGTAGACTCCTTATTTTTCTCTTTGATGCTCCACAGTTGAAAGTATTCTTCGGTCATTCACTACAATGGTCTTCCATGGTCTACCGAGTTGTTTGCTATTGCTGAGCTCACCAGTGCATTCTTGCTTCTTAATGTACCAAACAGTTGATTTTTACACAGCCACTGACTTGGCTACATCTCTGATCAATTAATTCTAATTCTTCCACCACATGATGGCCTGCTTCACTGACATTAACACTTATTCGGTCCTGTTGAGAGACAACAGTAACAGACTCCAAAGGCAAATTCCACAACTAGCTTTATTGTGCATGAACTAATGATGCAACAACGCACAGCTGGTAAAGAAACAGCTGAGCAGCCAATTGCCCAATTACTTTTTGTCCCCCTAAAATTGGAGGTATAAAAAGGGCTGCAATCCCTACGTGGTTCACCTAATATGGATGTAAATACCCTCAAATTAAGGCTGACAGGCTGCTCTTTAAAAGCATATTCATCATTTCATTTCAAATCCAACGCGCTGGAATACAAAGCTGAAGCAACAAAAAATGTGTCACAGACCAAATACTTACACACTGCACTATATATATGTTCTAAAAATGTACTTGGTTTTTATTTAATTTCTTGCAAGCTCTGGCAATCGGCAGATATTACAGAACTGTCAATGTTTTTGTCCTGGTTTGCCCCATGAATAATGTATATTCTGCACATGAATATTTTGTCTGAGAAAGCTAAGCAGAAATCAGAGGTCTCTATTTAAACATTATTTTGTTGGTGTTATTACAACATGAACACAAATAACAAGTAACATGGAGATGCCAGAATGGTAGCTAGATGAGTATTTTAAAATTCAGTCTTTAGACAGAGTGGAGATTTTAGGCCATATCAGAAGTAAGGAGCCACAGAGGGCATGAAAAGAGTTTCTATTACAGATGCAATAAATCCAGGCTGTATGACAGTTTAAACACCATTGCTGCCAGCTTACCTTAAAGTCCAAAAAGCGCTTACACAGTACAGGCATTTAACTGGGCAAGTACACATAGAGAATTAACAACTTTTCCTTTGTAGGCTCCATGGACCCTTGACTAACACAGAGGATGGTGCCCAAATAAAGTTTGTGTGTGTGTGTGTGTGTGTGCGTGCGTGTGTGTGTGTGTGCGTGCGTGCATGTGTTTGCATAAACACTGGTCATTTTTAACAGCACCTCATTGACTGCTAACTGAAAGAGAAGCACCATTGTGGCCGATCAGGAGCTATAAGGCTTCCCCGGGCCCTGAGGATCTTTTGGACTTCATCCTTGGGAATAATGCCCCATGTCCGGAAATTTATTTTAATCCTCTCAGTCGCAGAGGTGAAAAGCGGGAACAAGAGGAAAACGGAAAATCCGTATGTGAGGAGGCCTATCTCCAGCGCAACATCCCAAAAGCCCGGTTGAATATAATCCTTAAAAGCATGCCGCCACTGGGCTGTTGAGAGAGAGAATTAGAATTTGTGTGGGGTAGGTAGTTCATTTGATAATCCCCAAGCCCTAAATTGTACAGAGGGCTAGAGATAAGACCAGGAAGTGAGCAGCCGGCTCCACGTAAATGCAGCTGAAGGGTGGATAACATAAAGATGGAAAAAAAAAAGATCTGGATGCAGCAAACTGGATCAAAAAATTCTGCCTAAAAAAATTCACAAACATCTCACAGAGGCCTTCTGAACACAGTGGTGAGGTACAGCAAATACTGTGGGCCAACAACTCACATGTTTAAAAACATATCAACAAAAAATTCAGCGGAAAATTATTCGTACAAAACTATAGCTTAGCACACAACAATTATCTTGCACGTGACAAAGTAAAATAAAATGTTATTTTACCGCAAATAATGCTGAATGTTATGTCAGCACACGTACAGATCCTATCTACACTGGTTAATTAGGTTAAAATGGCAGCATAACGGTTTGAGATTGGAAACTGGTGCTGAGGGCACTGAGAGTTTCTTGTCCATGCAGAGAGGGAGCAGCGTGGGGCTGGTGATTTGTGATTTTCACAAGGGAGGGAAGTGCTTTAACCTGGCCCCTGAATTTCTCTACTACTGAAAGGAAAATAATTACTATGCAGCACACCACTAAACAACAAACTGAGCAAGCAGTTTGGATTCATCGCCCAGGTTATTTATAGAGTTTATTACTGTGCTCCTCTGGTGAGCAGGAGAGGCCATTTGTATGAAAATAGGTGCTGGGGTTACGGGGGGGTTGTTGGGGGGGTTGGGGGAGCCACCCGCCCCTGTGCGCTCCTCACGGAGCAGTCACACCTGGCGGTTTATGAACGGAGCGCTTGAAAGGGGACATTATGGCGAGGACACAATGGGCAGCGTCTGCGCTCCAGCCACTGAGGGCCCCGCTGAAAGGCCGCAGCTGCCGCCCTGAGAAAGGGCGCCTTCAAGTGCCCCGCCCGCGCGCCGCGGCGGGGCCGTCTGTGAGAGACAGCGTCGACCCCTCACACACTCCAAACACAGATATTCTACCTGCCCCTTCCTTAAATATGGATACCGATAATCATTTTCCTCAATAGCATTCCTATTCGTATCTAGCCTATATGAATAGGAAATGGAAGTATTGTAAAAGCAAGCATATTTTTATAATGTTTTTTGAGTGTAATAATGAGCTATATTAGTGTGAAAAATGGATGGGCACATTAAGAGTGTCGTTGCACATGCATAGAGGTATGAGGACCTAGTTTCAGGGCTATTCACTGGGATTCAGGAACGGTGATGGATCGGTTCTCCGATGTTCAGTAACATTTTTTCCTCACCTCAGGGTTAACATTCAAGTTACCTCAGGTCAGGTTACAAAGTCAACTCAAATTACTACCAAGCAAATATGCCAACTTCTGACTCCTCAACTCTCCCAGTCTCACTCATCAGCCAAATATTTTCTTAGCTCCTGCACACAGAAATAAGACGGTCGGTATTAATTCCCTCCCTCTCGCTATCCAAGAACTTGGTTTATATTAAAAACAAAATCGTCAAATGCATCGTTTCGGGGAAAGCAAAACTTGAACCAAGTGCACCTTCAATATTAAAGCCAGTACTGGCAAAGACAAATAACTGTAAACAGAAAACAAAAATGTGTTTGATTTAAACCTAATCTCCAGACAATTACAATCCATACATGTAACTCGGCTATTCGGAGAAGCACTTAGGCACCCTGTTGAATTATCAAGATAGCTGCTATTATAACACTGAACACTGCAAAAGAAGTATGTGAATGTGCACCTTCATAAAAGATCTGCAGCTCTGCTCACCTCCCTTCATGAAAAATATCTCCAATCTGGTTCATTTGGGTCTGTAGTTGACACTGGCATTAGAATCTCACAGTTGCAGGCAGTCAATTTAGGCCCCCCACAAAGGTTACAGGCATTTGAAGATGCCAGGACTATCATACTGAAATTAATGCAAGGGAGTGTCGCCCTTTATTACTTAAATAGCATATAAATTTAATTTCAGTTTATGATAAAATTTAAATATTTTGCATGTCTTGACAAGAGGTAAACGTTTTATTGAGCTGAAAGGACAAGCCACAGTTCAACAAAAAATAATTCAGTGCCATGTGCTACATATTCTTTAATGCATTTAGGTGCTCTGTAATGTTTAATTTCACTGGGGTGCCCAATAAGCCTTAAATGTATTTTGTCAAGCCGCAAAGGTTAAATGCATTTGATTGCTTCATAAGGTTGAAATTAATTTGCGTACTTCATAACTTTTTAAATATATTTTGGCACTTCATAAGGGTTAAGTGCGTTCAGACTCCAAAGATTCTACCCATTCCCATATGCAGCCATTTAAAAAAAAGTTCAGCCTAAAGAACTCTTCCCAGCCTTGGGAACCACTGCAAAATGGCGTGACCATCCGGCATCATTACGCTAGCATCCAGCTAATGGAATAAACACAAGATACTCTGTGCCATGTCCCCCTAAATGGCATGGCTCCGCGGGGGCAGAGGGGAGAGGACAAAGTGATTACCTTGGGGGTAAAAAAGAAACTTAGAAAAGACAAAGGTAGGCAGTGTGTTGGGTTAGTCCCTAATATGGTACGGTATATCAGTTTTCACCAGGAGGCTTTCAGCGTAACTCTAGATTATTGTGATGTTTAAATAGCCGCATATACAAAAGCAACATGGGCAACACTCAGCGGTAATGAAAATAACTGAAATAATTATTTGGTAATCCTGATCAAATAAAAGCAATAAACTTTCCTTTGAAGCTGCTTAATTTGTTATTGCTTCAGACATCAAACCACAGCGAATGGATTAAACATAATGAAAATTCTGTTATTATTTCAAAAAAATGAAATGGGTATGAATAGATTAAATGCAAAGAAAGTGTTTGTTGTTGCACAACGCACTCATGTTTCCTATGACCGTGTCGTTGGTATGGACTGTGGTGAGACCCCTCTTCTTGGCTCCTTCAAAGCAGTTTTATTAAGGAATGCAAATTGCACTGATACTGAGCACACCAGACATCTTTGAAGAAGCTGACAGATCACACACTGTAGAGCTTTTAACAGGTGCAAATTCCAGTAATATTTCTATGTTGGGCAGGATTGCCAACACTTTTCACTATGTGGGTCAGTAGTGGTCAAGGTATGATGGGAAGCACAGATTATAGACAGGTATAACTTCTCAAAGCCCAATTTTTGTTCTTGCTTAAATATGTGACTACATCAACCTCAGTCTCTTTTATTTCCACATTGCCTCAAAGCAGGCTGTGGCACAATTGCAACACAGTGCATAAGAGTTGAAAAGGACTGTTACAGAAATGTAAAAAATGTTAGGTCATTATCTATATAAAGTAAATGATGTAATATCACTGATGACCAGCGGAATTGATGAGGTCAGACAGTGATAGGGTTTCGCTGGCTGTCCAGCACAAAGCCACAGGCACAATTTGTGGTGCTCCAAGCCTATCATTTACCAGCTTTCCCACCACTGACGAGAGCCATCTTATAATTACACTTTGTGTGACTGTTCCACTTAGCACACACATATAGCACACAGTCAACATACATGTCAACATTACAATGGGATAAAAAATGTCTCAGCCACAACCAAGTAAGGTTCAATTCATAATTAACTAGTCATAACATAAATGGGCCTATGTCAAAAAACCTTACAAGCTGTACCATGCCAAACATTTATAAAATATTTGGCATATCACAATGGTATAGTTAAAGTCCAACAACACATGTAAAGAAGTACACTTAAACCATTTAATAAAAAACAGACTATCCAATGTTGTGCATATTGTCAACCGTGAAATCAATTTAGACGCTTTTAACAAGATCTCATTCCAAACTACCATGCAGATGATGCACAGCACAATCAGCGTACAAAGACCCTTCCTTAACAACTGTGTAGTGACAACAAACAGACAAACCATCCAATGAAAATCCCTGACCCAAACTGAGAAAAGGCTAGCGCGTAGCAACCTCACCTCTACACTGCAGCGAGAGCCAAGTCTGACAGCACCACTAATAATCCAATTAAGCAGATAATTTCCTCTTGCCACACATTCTTTAAACAAATGAGAAAAAGCTCAAAGTCACAGGAAGAAAAGGGGAGGAAGGACAGGGGGCCTGGAGGGGGGTGTTTGACTCTTGTGTGTATCTTTCAGCTGCTACAGGGAATAGAAATGCAAACCCGGCTTTCGGAGAGCGAGCTTCAGATCTTAGCAAACATGGCCGGGCCCCAGCGCTCCAGTTTGTGACTATCCTGACTGTGCTGGAAACTGGCTCCCTTGTCAAGCACTGATCTTTTGTAAAGTTCCCCTGACACGCAGCCAGCCTTCAGTCTCAGAATGTGCGCTTGCATATGCATGAAGCGGAGCGGCCATCCCTCCCTCCCTCTCTCTCTCTCTCTCTTCGCTCTTCTTCTTTTTTTCCCCTTATTCGGTGCCAAACTACACTCTGGAACTAAGCTTTCTCCCCCTTGTTAAGTTGGATAATTAGTGGCCATCGGTCCTAGGACGACACTGAAAAGAAATGAGCCGATGACTTGTGCACTGGATCATGTCCGGAGTCCTTCCCTGCCAGCGAATCAATCGCCCCATGCCGGAATTGTTTTAAGAATCAAATGGGGGGGGGGGGGGGTAGGTGGAATACGCATGAATGGGGTGAATAGAGAGAGGACTGTTGTTTTAGACATATTTAAAAGGCATCTTGATTCAAGCACCTTTCTTTAAATCAAAGTAACAAACAGATCATCAGTTTTCACTTCCTCCCTTCCCCTCCCACCCTTGTCCCCTTTCGCATCCACCGTACCTGTTATCATTCTGCTGAAATACTTTCTTTCCAGCTGATAAAGTCACTGACGGTGCGGGTCAGAGATTAGTATCCGGCAAGTCAGGACAGAGCGCCTAGTTAGGCGTGTGACCGGGGAGCGGCCTTCAACCATGCGTCTGTCTGAGCGACGGCACAAAGAGGGTTAAAGATCCAATCTCGCCAGGCGCAAAGATGGCAGAGATGCGGGGCGCTCTCCTGTGGATTGTGCATTCATAAAGAATTCACGGCGGAAAGGGAAAACAAACAGAAGGAATTCTGAATATCCCCCCAGCGCCTTATCGCCTTTCCCGAGATATGGGATCGTGAAAATGTATCTGCGCAGAGCCACGGCACGGCCGGGGGGGGGGAGGGGGGCGTTTGGAGGAGCACAGCACCTTCCTCTGAAAACGCACTTCTGCGGCAATTAAATGCTTCAGAGGGGAGGACCGGCCCCTGTGAGCTCTGCCCGTTTCCAACAGGGGAAAATAAAAGGCTTTTCTTATCAGTTCAGCACCTGGTAAAGAGTACCGCCTTTGTTCCCCTGGAGTCGCTGTCTAATTCCCCCGGAGCTCCGGGAAGGCCGACAGGTACTGAAAAGCCCCACTGTTGCGGCCGCGCGGACGTGCCTGTTGACTGCCCTCAATTGACTGAAACTCCAGCTGATAAGGCCTCCCCCTCTGAGGGAGACCACGGGCACGCTCTCCACCCGCCGGTCCCGGGACCCTCCCGGTATGGACCTTCACCCCGTCTTACGCCCCTTGTTTCTTCTGTCCGCGCCCGCCACTCGCCACCCAATGCTAAACCCCCAAGGGCATTCTGAGGGGCCTCCTGCTTCTGGAGCCTGAAAGTTCAGCTCAGACACTTGAGCGTTTATCAAGCTCTTCTGTCTTATGCAACCGAGATCAGAGTTTAAACTGGAAAAATACAATTCAAGGTATTTTTTTTTAGGCCTTTCATATCCTAAAATAAGGCACACAATATTTTCTTGTACTTCATTTCCTGTTAGCATGCTGAAACAGATGGCTTGGCTATCCCTTCCACATCCGTAACGTATTGAATGAATACTTTCATAATAGGACTAGTCTTCGGGACGCACAACAGCCATACGCTTCTGATACATTTCACATATATACATAATTTAATGATGCACATTCTCAGAATGTTTTGCTGGCTGAAATGTGTGAAAAGTTTGGGTCAAAGTAGAACAATTTTCTTCACGTTCAAACTAGTTACATCATGACTTAAAAGAAGAAACAAAGCATGCTTTACCAAAACAAGTAACATGGTATCCATTAAAATATCCATCACTTAACAAAACACTACAGTTCAGGAAATGATGGAAATCCTGTTCTTCTTTGGTCATAATGGCATTTTGTCTAGTACAGACAAACATAATATACATAATAGCATATATTTTCTTGGTGTTGCATGCTCAAGTGCACATACTGCTCATTGAAGATTTGTACAGTACATTGTTTAGCATATTTTCAATTGCGATGGCAACAAGGAATTTAAGTGATATTCATTTCTCACATATCAGAGACATTCATCAGTCAACTACAATATTCCAACATTTTCTGCTTTATTCAGAGACATGCAGACAGCTTTAGACACTGCAACAATTAATATGCATTGAAAGTGTTCCAAGATATGAAAAACTGAATTAGCTGTAAGCTATGAATTTAACCTCTCCAGAAGGGAAGCCTGGATCTTTAAAAATGCAGAGCACGATATGTAGCCTCTACATCTCTTTATTACACAAAGATTAATGTACCTAATTTCGCAGACACAACACGGAAACCCAAAACTCGATACGAGATAAAACATGTTGATGGGTTCACGGCCACACACACACACACAACACAAATTCTTGACGAAATGAGAGTTGGGTTACCTTAACACCAGTGATGAAATAGTAGAGGGTTCTGAAACCAGCGGGGTGATACTAGAGCCACAAATAGTTGTGCACACATCAAAATGGCACTGACATCCCAGTTCAGAAAACAAAATAAGTTGAATGTCTTTTGAATGTTAATCTGAAAGACACTGGTAGTCATAATAGCATTAGCATAGCATGAGATAGTTAAATGCATATATGAATATGTCTTAATGGGGTGGGGGGGGGGGTGGTAATGAGCAACAATTTTGAAAAATGACTAACTGCAATATACCGCCGTTGTCTCTTTGTACATCAATCTCTGGCTCAGCTTATTTCCTAAATTCACTTCTTATTAAATATTTCCAAAGGTCTGGTCACACAAACATTCATTACAACTAGTTACAAGCAATGCACAATAAGTGCCACATACTGGAATGGAATCATTTCTAGCAGGGTATTAGTGGGGCTTTTGAGAACGCACCATTTACAAGAATGTGTTTTTCTGTCACAATTTGTTATTACCATTCTTACTTCAATTATTTATTTCTTAGAGATTGTGTTGCCAATTAACAAAATTGTTTCTGTAGAACTTATACAGTAGCACCACTGTGTAATGAGCATGGTGCAAATGACTTCAACAATACTTCCTCCTTGAATCAACAAAACTAAAAATGTTTTGGAAATGGGGTATGAAGAACTTACTCAAATGTGCTTATGAGGTAGAATTTTCATTGACTTTTCACTGTCTAATGCACATACTTTCTCTTTAATACAACAGAAAAGGGTATAATCTCAGCAGAACATTTATTTCCTTCAAACAATGTTTTGACCCAAATCCTAACCCCCAACTTCACATAATGCGTTGAGTCCCCTTTGATTTAGTGAAAAGACAAATAGAAATAGGATTCTGTGTTATTACAACAGACTCAGTGGAGGGAGGCGCAATTTGCAAGTTTGCGGTTTTTATATCAACCCTAATGTCATACGTTCAGCCAGACGTTTTCAAAACGTCTGTGTAATCCGTACGGCTGTGCGAGTCAGAAGAGTCTCAAGACACGCCCGGGGGGAAGCCGTTCCAGCCGAACGACCCTGAATCCACACACTGCATTAACTAGGCATTCTTTGCGGTGGCTGGCAAAACCAAGCATCAACGCCTCACTCACTGGGTACACCTTTTAGACATGGTGGCAAAAAAAAGAAAGAAATGGCGTTAAAACCCATTTTCAAATGAATATGCGACCACCCAACACCAATTTCACCTCTGTGAAGAGGCCACACCCCAAAGGTTACTCTCCGCCGATAGGCCAAACACAGACATTCTTCCACATCTTTGCTTAAAATACATCCTCAGCCACATAATACCCCTGCAATGGTTTCCCTGTGAATTTACTTTGAATTTATTGCCATTAATATATATGTAATAAATTATGTAATATAAACTTTTCCAAGGAACTGTGCCGCTGTAAGGCCAAAGTACTGTGCAATCTACACAAGCTAATGTCAGTTCATTAAAGACTTCAAGTGATGTAGACTTGCATTGCATTTCACTGACAAGACCAATTACACTTCCTAGTTAGGTAAAACTTTCCATTGAAAGAAGTTTGTGTGTGAGTAAGAATGTGCACTACCTTGTAAAAGATATTCTCAGGCCAGTTTCAAGAGCAAGCAATATTTCATGGCACCTAATACCATTGCAATGCAGTCATTTTCAGTTCACCTTGTCAGATCTATCTTCATGGACGTCCACCATGGGGTTATGTTATTCTTTTGCTCTGTGACCTCTCTGACATCACACTTGACCAGAGCTGTGGGAAATGCCAATGGCCTTTGACCTGCTTTGAAGAGAAAGAAAGACAGCATCCTTCAACCATTTATATTCACAGCAGCTCTTAAGAAAAAAAAACCTTTCAGTTCAAAATTAAGTCGGGACAAATAATCCAGTCAATCATTAAAATACACGTTTTTGTTCTTAAATCTGCATTCAAATATTCTAACAAGAGCGAATTCCAAACACCTATCTACTCATAGCAATGTTAACCACTTAAAGGGCTCATGGGCAAATGTAGTGTATCATCAACACAATCTGAATGGATGCATCTTCTAAGAAAAACTCTTCTAGTAAAGTCGGGAAGGTTTTCCAATGTGCAAAAAACTGCCTACGAAAGCTCGCAGGCAATGATTATGGTGGTGATCGGGGAAATTCTTGGGCATCCTGGAAACCCAAATTCTGTCTCCACAGGAGGCGTGATTCAATAGTATGGTCAATAAAAGGTGGAAGTTAGCTTATGAAACCTCAAAACCAAACTGAGCAAACTAATTCTAATACAGAGCCCATCGGCCCATATTCAAATAGGAAGGAAGTCCTTTTCCACAGCGATCTCTGAAGTTGATTCTTCAGACTAAATGGCCTTCGCTGACGCTTTGTGTTTGGCCCCTCTTGCCTAACGTTGTGTAATATATTAAAATGTATGAGTCTTCATTCCTCGCCATTCAAAGGGAGCCCAGCTATATTTTTACTGAGCGTAATTACACACGCGGTGGAGGGCGGACCCCCCTCGGTGCGGATGCTATTGTTTATCACTGGGAAAGCAAAATAAGAGAGACTTGCCAGTGTTTAGGCAGGGTAGATGCACTGCTGACCCAAAAGTGGGCATTAACAAGTATTAGCAGCGGGGAAGCTTACAGAAACATGACTCCAGGCCCATTTCGGCCGGGGTCAGTGCTAGCAGCAGCTCAGGCGGACCCTGAATGGGGGGAACGACAGACAGGGAGCAGAAAAGGAAAACACCTTTTTCACATTGTGTTTGACTCCGCTCTTAGAAAAACCCTTTCAGAGGAGTGTTTGAGCGAAGGCCGTCGCAAACATCGCAGGGGAATCTCGACACGTCGGACGCCAGAACAAATGAAGCACAAAGAGGCTTTTCAATGAACCAAGAACTGGGCTCTCTCTCTCTCTCCCTCTTTCTCTCTCTCCCTTTCTCCCTTTCCCTCTCTTTCTCTCTGCGTTTGAATGTTCCAGACCCCGGTGGGCCATAAAGGTCAAGGCAGCGCTTAAGTACATCTGCAAACGTGTTGAGCTTTAACGAATGACTGAATATGCGAGGCTGGAGGAGTGCTTTTCAAGCTTTGTCATTCTGGATCTTTTTGTGCTTTGCGTGACAAGATCAGATGTGCTTCTCACATCAGCAGCTCTAGAGGATATAGTTTCATAACATTTCCTTGGACTTTATATTTTTTATTTTGTTCTCCTTCCCAGCTTAAATCACAACAAGACTTGATTGGATTATTATTTCCCTTGCGATATGACAGTATGGTTGTTAACACAATAGGACATAATCTGCGAATAAAAGTATTTTCACCTCAAGAATTTTCATAGACCTCATCAAACTTCAGCTAAGTCTGTGAGAAACCAACACATACCAACCATTATCTGCAAGTTTGTTCTGACCAGTCTTTGCCTGGAAGAAGGAAATCAGATCTTAGGTTGACAGGGTCCTAATTCTATATCTAAATAACCTCAGGGACAAAGCTAAAAGCCAGGTGTGAACTGAACAAAGTATCTCTAGCTCCAGTTGTGGTTTGTTAACTATCTTAAATTACCCTTTTGTAAATCACCGTGTAACCATAAATTGTAAATTGTATAAACTAACAGCAATATCATGCACACTTATTATGTGACTAGAATATTAACCATGCACTTATTCATGTGTTTGGAGAATCACTCATATGCAGTCTTGCCATGTGGATTTGCAGAAATTTACATTGGACAGCAATAACACATTTCAACATGGCTGATTAAAGGTGATTTACAACAAATATAACAAGCTGTCCATTAGACTCAGGAGAATCCAATTTCACTGCAGAATATGTCTGGTACAAACCACATATTCCTGTCGACCTACACCTTTAATTAACCGCTGTACATGTGCGACTCTCATAAAGAGTACCATAACAGGTCTGTTTCCAAATTGCCATTCATGTCTATGTAAGCCCACATTCAACCATGTAGCCTTGGGGGACTTCAGATCAGAAAGCTACGGTCTTTCAGGGAAAGTCATTCAGGCCCACGGACCTAAGAGCACGTTAGGGTACTGCGAGGGCAGAATCCAGGCTGTGGGGCTTTCTCACATTAATCTTCAGACCTGTGTGTATGTCAAAGGTCTCTGGACAGCCAAAAGCTCACTTTCAGGGTACTGGGAAGAACGGTGATTTTATAAGGAAAGCCCTTGTGAAATTTAAACTGTTACTGCTACGGGCAAGAATAAATAAAAAGCAAATGCAGCTGCAGTCACCAATACGGTTTAGAGGGTTCATAAGGTTCACTCAGGTGATTTATTTTTAGAACACATGTACTGAATCTGGCAGATGCCCCTGACACCACTGTGTAACCCTTTATATTCCGGTCTCTTCTCACACTGAAAGACAGAGATACAGCAAGTTACATGAAGTCAGTGTTTCATTTCATATCATTCATATTTTGCATTTAATATAGAGGCCCAACATGATGCACACACTGCTATTAGAGGGAATGAATCTGGCACACTACAGTGACTTCAAATATAACACTACAGCCAAAGCATATCACACATTCTGGAAAAAAAAAACCATAATGTACTGGCCATGTGAGCACCCTTTATCAGATGAAGGCGGCCATTTTAATTATTTTCAGATTTAACAAACTAAATATTTAAAGGAATGACACAGTATGCCAGCTTACAAGTGCATACATGTAGTGCATAGGCTACATCTCCAAATAAAAACAATTTCTGATTTATTCCTTCAGAATGTTATTTTTTAAATGTAGACATTGAAAACTGTACTTATTTTATAAGAAGGGTAAAATGGTTAACAATTGATATACTATCATGCTTTAAAACATAAAACATTCAAAGTTTATGCAAAAACATATTGCATCTGACTGGAATCTAATTTTGTGTTCTTTAATACTACAAAATAATGTCCAAATTTGTAGATGTAGAAATATATGCAAGCGACCAAGAATCTGTTTTTTTTTTTTTTTAATACAAGTAATAGGTTGACTCTGGTATTTATTTCAATAGGCTGTGTAAGTGCAAGATGTGTTATATACTAAAGTAGCCTCATGAGGAGATTACTTGATTAAACAGAGGTGACGTATTCAGAGGTGAGATTCGGCAAATAAAACCAATAGACGATTGAAGTGTTTCATCTGGAGCCCAAAGCAACCATCCAGGTTTTACATTTCAGCAGAATGTTTATACTGAACTTCAAGAATGAATTTCTGAAGCAGGCCTCGCTCAGTGGAGGTTCTGATAAGATAAGCTATTAAACATGGTTCATCACAGTCATTAAAGGATATATAGCCGCATACATCAGTGTCCTTCTATTAGGAGAAGACACTTAGCCTGAAGTATTTACAGTTGCGCTGATAAGCCTGTCATATTTGCAAATGGGATTTAGCAGATGTTCGGCCTCTTGCGCTGATGCAATCAGCAGCACTGGGCAGGCCGGCGAAGCGGTCTCGCAGCCGAGAGCTCCGCTTAGTCAAGGCATGGAGGAGATACATGACCACCGAGATACTGACATGCCCCCGTTCCCCCCCGAGGCACTTCGGGCCTGCTCCCGCTCCCCAGACCCGTGTGGCGTTTGTTATTAAGAGAACGCAGGGCTATCGCCAGCAGCATCGGCGCAACCCCCGTGAAAACAATGGCGCTGTCATCAGCCACTTTGCAGCGCTGTGGAATGACGCTGGGTCTGGGCTGACAGTCCCTCAGCCACTGCTTATTAATAGCTTCGCCTTACAATGGCAGTGGAGTGAAAAGCCAGCATGCTGTTTAGCCTCCAGTCTAAAATATGTCTACAAGTGTGCAGGATGTTACTCTATATATATATACACACAGTATGTACACACACACACACACACACACTGCTCAAGGCAGTTTTAAGAGGCCAGCACAATCTCCATTCATTCTCCCTGAGTTGGAAAACACAGCCAATTGGAAAAATAATTAAATGTGATAACTGCTGAATGAGAGTATCCTAAGGCTGCAAGTCATAAAGCTGCAGGTGGTATGAGTTAACAAATGAATGAGTAATGTGTTAGTGTGCCGAATTTATCCAAAGGAAATATGTTTCTTTTGTGCATATGATTCCCACTGGTTAAATCTGAAATGGTAGGGGAAGTAGGGTACAGTGTGCTAGAAAATATTTTTCTGTTACAAATCACTCATTAATCCTAGCACGACCAACAGAGATGGGCTTTTCAACGAGCCCCTCAGTATGAGCTGTCATAACCAAAGGGCCTGGTGAATGAGAAACAGACCTGGGGTAACATTCGTTGTGGTGTCATGGTTTTCTGCCATTTATTCAAGTTTTTTCATTTAACTTTAAACGCCTCCAAGGCATCACAAACCATTGGGAAAACCTTCACACACACACACACACACACACACTGATGGATACATTAGCTTGTCAACAACTCCATGACATGGGTGTCAAAGACGAGCACAGGTGTAAACCACACCTTGAGAAAGGAGCATGGCTCACTTAAGTAAACGGACCATAGCTCATCCCTCAATACTTGGCAATACTTCCAGGAGAATAAGTGAATTCCACTCACAAGCTCAACAGTATTTTAGAGGCCCAAGTGCAACTGCTGCTTTTCCAGACCCAGAATTCCCAGTGGATGAGCAACGCTTTCTTTAACAGACTTGCCCAAAAGCAAGGCTACAATTGAACAGACAGCCAAACATGTCTAATGTTTCCCCCCTCTTGTAAATGTACTTGATACATGTTGCAGTACATTCAAATGCATTACATTTGATGTTTAAAGGCACAAGCACAATAACGTATGAAGTTGCATTTCCACTTAATCCAGAGAAGAACTTACAAAGTGAAGCCACTTTCTAATGCTTTCCGGTGTTTCGCAAGGCTCAGGACCTGAATCCGTTTTCCCTCGACATGTAAATATAATACACTGAAAGATACACTGACATGTTCGCTATGGGACACTGTCAACATCCATTCTAGAAGGGCTTGAACAGAGTCAACTTTTCTATTTTTCATTCTCTACTGACAGGGATTCCCAACTGTTTTTCACTTTCTCAACTTTTCTATTTTTCATTCTCTACTGACAGGGATTCCCAACTGTTTTTCACTTTCTCAGTTAATTCCTCAAAGTGCAAAATTAAATGAAATACAGTGAAATCCATAGTGAGTAATCAGAATATTTGAGGTGAAAACAATTACAAGATGCACTTTTGATATGCACAAAACAACAGTAGATTTTTATAGTCCCTGTAATTTTATCTAAATACGTAAACTCTTATCTGCAGCCTATCAAAACCAAGACAGGAACATTACTATCAGCCTGTATTTGTGGAGGATCCCTTAGCTCACAAAAGCATTGGAAGTTATTTTACATTTGAATTCATCTGTTGATTCATTAATATTATGATTTTGCTCCATTTTAATTTGTTGGTGTTTATTTTCATTTTTCCTCATGTGTTCCATTCATCCTGCATGTACCATTCAAATGCAAATTGAGAAAACCATATCAGTGAATTTGGTCTAATCTTTTAAATGCATTTTCCCAGGTTTAGCCGGATATTATTTCTCCATCACGCTGTGCTGTGTTCCACTCTCTCTTTGTGGCAATCTTATTGTGGTTGGAAGTATATTACATGCATACTGATTGAAAATGCAGCCTGGACAGGAAATCAAATAAAGCCAATGACAACTTGACATTGTTTTTATAGGAGGGGATTTCTGTCACGACATATTGTAATGTTCTCTGTAATAGCTGTGCTTCCTTTTAAAAGGTTGCAGCTCGGTCCTAAAATTACAATTTACCTTTAGCATCAAAGCACTTCCCTTTTTGATTTTAACTCATTTGCTCTGATCTGTCAACCAGAAAAATAACCAGAGCCAACTTCAAAGCGCTGCTTTCTGTGCTGAACCTGGCCCGGAACATTCTACCTTTATCCCTTCGCCTAAGGTAAAACGCTCTATTATACGGGAATTGGTTTCATTAAAATAATTGAAATCATTTGAGCAAAACGGGAAGAAAAATACGTTAATAACTATCAGTGTCCTCGTTTCCTAACAATTCTGCCAAAACAGTTTATTCTCTTATAATTAAAAACTTGCACACCGGTACCACAGTGCTGTGTGCATTTTAACTCAACTATTTAATCCTATTGCCATTATCATTCAGAAAGAAATCTAGAGCATACATTTATCAGTGATTCACTGAATTTCATAACTGCGTGAATTCCAAAGAGCTGTATGAAACATTTGGACTGGAAAACAGAGGACTGTACCCCCTTGTTACACACAAAAAATCCACTCAGGTGTGGATTTTTTTGTGGACCTACGACTGCATGAAAGCGCATAACAGCAACTGAGAAAGCAGGCCTTCTCACCCACATAATCTGATAAAACTGGCACACCATTGACCCTTAAATGTGTCCAACCAACCCTGTTAGAGCTTACACCACTTTGCTGACCGTATTTGTGCTCAATGAGAACATGGGGAAAGTCCCAAATAAAAAAGCTGGTGACTTCATACAGAGACTAAAATTAATTAAAACCACACTATCATCAATATAATCTCAGGTTTTGCAATTCATGACGAGGGTAAAAAAAAAATCATCTATCTTTCATGGGGCAGAGAGTTAGCAACCCAATATTTCAGTATCACACAAGTGATCAATGGGCAAGACAGAGGGTGACAGACCCTTCATTTATGGCTACCCTAATTCCATAAAGCCTGAATTTTGGAATGCTAACCTGAAGACAAGAAGCTGATTCCCACCCTTTGGTTGAACTTTCCAGTTGGAGCTGGGCTTACCAATACATCCCAACAGAAACCAAGTCACCTGAGACCCCCTAAACCTCAGAATCTCTGCAGAAGGGGAGCTGGGAAAACCATGAAATAATAGTTTTTTCTATCTGTGCCAAAGTCAGGAAGCTTTCTCTGTTGGCTGTGGCCCACAGGAGCAGGAGCAGGTAATTGAATCCCAACAAACGGCTCCTTATCTGGCAAAGAATCCTACCCCGAGGCTATGTGGTGATTTCTTCTTCCAGTACTGACAGGCAACATAACTCTGAGTGTGGTCAGTGTCTGCCCTGTAAAGCAATGCTACTCTCACACTCAGAGGCACTGCTGTGCTGCTTCTCCCACACCACCTGTGGAGTGTGCGAATGGGGTCTTCCTGGAGCTGCGTCAGAGCGGTTGTTCCAAATGAAGTGACGTCCTCCATCCCCTGATCTGTGTGCGAGTACCACTGTGTAAATACTGAGCTTCTCTGTACAGCACATCGAAACACCACAGCATTATCTGATGTGATTTCATCAAATAAAAGCCTTGGTCAGTTGAAGTCGTACAACTCATGGAATGCATCCTACATGCAGGCATTAGCACGTTTCATTTTACTCTACATGAAAATGTACCATACATTCTTTTCCATGGCTGCTGATCTTGTTCCCACAGTGCAGATGGTTCCTGACGTATATTAATATATTTCTCAGGTTCTCCAGTAAACTCCTGCTTCTTGGCTCAATTGGATTTGACCTGAAAAAGCCCTCTAAATTACAGCACCATCTGGGTTTTGCAACCTGAAGTCAGTATTCACCAGTATTCATGTGTGGACCAACTTTCTTTTTGCCAATATGTGCTAGAGTGGCCTTTATCATCTTGTCTACGCATTACGCTATAAGAGCAATTAAGCAAAGCACTGAAGTCTTCTCAAATGGTGATGTTGAGGAAGGGGAGGGGAGGAAACCCTCAGGGATATCACCACGGTTCCCAGAAAACATAGGTGGTGAATGGATAACAGCAGATTTCTCCTAAAGGTAAACTCTTACACTATGCAGTACGCATCAGTTTGCAATTTACTACATTAAAAGCTGCTGACCTGATCTTGCAGGCCATTACTTTTGTGCATCTTATAAGGAAGTTCGTTCCCTTGGGCTTATTCTTGCATCAGTACTGAAATACTCAGAAATGAGACCACCAAACTGGAAGAAAGGACACCAAGTGATTAGATTGGGGGCCATAGTGAGGCCAGATTTTTCGGAATGGGTATAATCAAGTTAGGGACAGTATCTGCGTATCTCCTATCTCAACATTCCATCTTGCACTGCTTGCTGAGCCTACAGCCTTGAGGAAGGCGTCAGACTTTGCCTTGTGTCAGGAGAAAGAACACAGCAGCAATGAAAGCATAACCTTCTGAAGACTGTCAGAGCATTCTGTGTTTTAAACATCGTCCGCCAATTTTAGGAGAGCTGCACCATGATGGCTTGCTTTCCTGCCATTGACACATATTTGGTCTTTGTTCTTGAGAAACAACAGCAACAGACTGCAAATGAAAATTCCACACATAGAATTATAAACCTGACGTTTGTTTTGTTAGCTTACTTGTGCATGAACTAATGATTCAGAGACTCACAGCTGGCCGAGAAACAGTTGAGTAGCCAATTGTTCAATTACTTTTGTTTCCATGGAAAATGTATAAAAAGTGCTGTAATTAAAAGATTAATGATCCAAACACTATGGCGCCCTGGAAATGGATGGTGGGGGGAGCTATGCATGAAAAGTGCTGTAATTTCTACGAGGTGAAACCAAAATGTATAAAAATACTGTTTAATAAAAGCTGAGAATTTGCACTTTAACCACATGTGATTAAAACCACATTGCTTGATTATAAATCTTGGAGTCCAGAGCCAAATCAAGAAAACATATGTCTTTGTCCCAAAACATTATTGAGGGCACTGTACATTTAACCCTATAAATCAGAGCACTAGTGGGATCTGCGATCCCCAGTGATTTTCTCCATCATTTAAAGACCAAGAATGACTGTTCCTTCTTTCGAGTGCAATATGGGAATCCAACCAAATGATACCAGGCATAATCCAGCATTAATGAATGAATAGTTTCTGATAACCAATTTTGATTCACAAGTCTGTTTTTGTCTGTAGCCAATGAGCTTCATTTGCAATGAGACTGCAGACAGCATAGGTATTTTCACATGTGATATAGATCTCCGCTGATCAGCCGAAGAACAAAGGCTAGATGAAATAAACCACTTCTCTTTTGCTGCACACACTGTGTTTCATTGACATCCAATGTTGTAGTTTCAAGACACACTTAAAATAAGTCGGCATTCCTGTGTACGTGAGCACCCAATGGACCCCCTTATTCCTAATTCTGACCTTCAATTTGAATGTATGACCTCATTTTAACAGTCTCAGCACTGCAGTTGGTATGAGAGCTGTATATAGACTTGATTCACATTTCATCAAGTCATATTTTCCATTTTTCTTTCATGTTCATTTTTTTCTGATTTAGGGACTATTAGTAGTGGAATAATTCCATTCAGCTTTCAACTTAAATTTAATCAAACATGTCCAAAACAACATAGGATCACATATAGACTTTTCCATAACGACTAGACCAACATGACTGACAGCTCCTCTTCCAGATGTAGAGAATAAGCTCCTCTTATTTCACAGAGCTTTAATCAGAACAGAATTGGCTGCATCTGCTTGGAATCCTGCCAACGAATATGTCTAGCACAGCCAAAGGGGCTACAACTAAAATTAACTAATTTTGTACATTTAAAGAACCGTGTATGTTTTTTCAGATGTTAATATTTATTTGTTGAGTCAATACAACACTACAGAACTCCTGTCAGATTATGAATCTAAATTAATTGTCAGTACTCTATGTCTACACCAACACATAAAGCTTCTAGCAATACAATGGTGACCAGCAAAGTACCTAAACAAAAGCTCATAATAGTTAAGAGAGTTTAATCAATTTGCAATTCTCAACAAAATATTTATTAATTTCACATTTGCATTTACACTATGTACATAGTGTATATGGATGGGGTTGTACAAGGTGAGCCTTCACTAAGAGCAATGCAACAATACAGTACATTAAGTCCTTATAAGCCCACCTTTTTCCTTACAAAACCTTGATGGACGTTGTCTGTGATTTCCAAAACATATTTTCCGTATAATCTCAAATTTCCATTTAAGAGAGATTTTAAATGTTCTCCAGGATACAGATACAATGACAGTGTGTCAAATGCTGTAGTAACAATGCCATAAGCTATTAAATTAATGTAAGGTGACATCAGTAGTAAAACATGATTTGTCTCTTCTACAGGAATAAGGCAAACTCTCCATTCAATTCCAGTATTCATGAGTCCATTAGTCCGTCATTTGTATAGTACATTTACTGTGTGTTTGCTGCCATTTAACTGCAAATTATTTTGTTTCTAAAACCAAACTCATTTAATGCATGAGTTATGCATGTATTGTTCTGGAGGAAGGAG
This sequence comes from Anguilla rostrata, assembly GCF_018555375.3. NCBI lineage: Eukaryota > Metazoa > Chordata > Actinopteri > Anguilliformes > Anguillidae > Anguilla > Anguilla rostrata. The sequence goes on along the minus strand of NC_057936.1, from coordinate 50,622,329 downwards.
CCTCTTCTTCATGACCAATTCTCTTTTTTCCCCAGAACATATTCATATATAAATATATGACCATGAAGTGCACCCAAATGCTAAAAGTGGATACTTATTACAAATGAAATATGTCTGATGTGGAAATATATAGACAGCGATCTGGGGAGACCACATTGTCTCATGCCATGCTGCATGCATTATCTAGGCTATATTAAAGCATAACCATACTTTTTCCATAAATAATAGCACATGATCTGTCTAAAGAAGTATGCTGTGATGTTGCTGGGAAAAGTATGCCTGTCTCAGATGTGAAACCCCTGCACAACCTCATTGTCCTTTACAGATGGCATCTAAGCAAGGAGCCTATTATCAGAATATCTGCCCACCCATCAAGTACCTCTACAAGGCAGACAAATAACCATTATGATAATGTTGTCATTTTGGCTTGAAGTAGTCGACAGTCTATGAACGACAGAGGTCTTTATAAAGTCACTGATGGGTTTTAGAGGCATATCTGAGTTTTCTGCTTTTAAATACAATCATTGTCTAAAAGACGTGGTTTCAAAAAAAAAAAAAAAAAAGAAAAAAAAAAATACATGCCAGTATACCATATGCCATTTATATAGTTTATGGATCATTAATCAGATGCCATCACCGCATAGTTACAGCGTGAGATATCAGGAGAACCGCATAATAAAGAGACCAAAGAGTCTCCTCATTTTACATATGACATCAGTGGGTGACAGCAATCATCTGCAGTCTGTGATGTCGTGGAAGCATGCGTCTAGTACCATGGGAACCTACAGTATGTCTAATAAAATGCTGCAGAAAATTAAGCAGCAAAATTAACTGGTTAATGACCGTAATGTATGCCTTATTTATTTCCAGGACATGCATGAATAAAAGATTGAACTGCACCCACAGTAACAAAATAACATTACACTCTAATCTAATCCAATACTTACCTCCAATTTCACTGCTTAGTTAGTCTCTACTAACAAAAAGACTAGTGTGTGGCATAAAAGATCTCCAAAAAAGTCAGTTAGGCCAGCTGCCAGCTTAGGGTATAAGGAGTAGACTTTATACAGCACAGCTAATCATTAGTAGGCTTTTCTATAATTTAACCATTATACATTCCTTTAAACATTACAAAGCACTCATAAAACAATGATCCAATATAGAGTTCGACCTCACAATTTATTATTAATTCAAAACCTTAGCCTCAACCCTTACTTTTGTACTTAGTGGTCCCAAGACCATATATACTTTACAATATATCACTAGTATTCAGCAAAAAAAGTAAAAATTCATCTATATTCTTTATGATGAAGACAATAGGTGAATATATGTCAACAAACTAGTAATAGGCAAACATTTTTCAAAATAAATTGCTTGTGATTTTTTTAAACTTTATTTGACCTAAAGTCAATGACATTGGCCATATGTGCCATGCCACTTGGATTGACAGCAAGGTCCTCACTCCCTCTGGTACTGGTATTGGCCAATTATCAAATGTGTCAATCAAAAAAGGCACCCAAACATTACTGCCCACATACTCTTTGCTCAATGCTGCTTGGTCCTGTCGGAGGCCAACATGTAGGCATACAATATGTGGAAACATTCTCCTGGAATAGCTCAGCCTCCAGGAAAAAAAGAGCCAAGTACCTGGGGATGTAGGGATCAGTAAAAAAAAAAAAAGAGGTACTTCAGTGGAAAAGAGTTTTGGAAAAAGGGGAACGACATGACTGAGTTACGATGAGGGCATGGGCATGTTCAGTGCCGAGAGCCGGGAGCTAGCCTCCGACAAGCGTAAGCGAAGTCCCTGATGTTATGAGTCCGCGTTTAGAATTCTAATGTTTCCAGAAGTGGCAGACAGAAAAAACTACCTGCCACAGGGGCTGGTGGAGAAAAAAAGATCATTTTAGACCCTAGACAGCAGCCTCTGAAAAGAATAAGGCATTCATCCACAATGACTTCAGGTACTGGATTGTAAGTATGTAGCAAGTGCTCCAATTTGCCTCAAAAAACTTGAATGGGAGCAGGTTTGTCTCTCACACAGTGGGCAGGTCTTGTTTCATGACTGTCAAATAAAATAACTCTTGAGGTGACATGAAACATTAGCAGTGACATACTGTAGTAGCAAGGAAAATAGTCCAACGTGACTCAGCATCCCACAAACTGGCAGATGCCGCATTACTGATCTGTACACATTCATCAAGAAGCAACAGCCCCATGTAAGCATGCAGGTCTGTTTCATCAAGCTCCTTCCAACTATTGCCAATCACACGTCTCCTTTCCTTGCTCATCATCACACACAGCACAATTTTGCTTAATAGACTGAGTGAAAATCTCAAAAGCAGATTTTATGTCTTGGTCATGTGACACTGCGTATCTGGTTGGCCCTGGGGCCATTCTTATTCTGTTCTCGACATGTACTCTGCCCTGTCTCTCATAAGGAGCTGAGAATCATGATATATTGCCTTTTTTTGACATGCTGATGTCATAGCTTTGAGGGACGCCCTCCTCATCAAAGCTTTCTCTTTTTCCAGTCAATAGAAACTAATGAGTTCCATGAGCTGTGAGACATTTTGCCTCCAACAGTAATAGAAAGGTACACCATATCTGATGATTACAGGAGACCCAGTGATGAAGTGCACACAAAATGTCACTATTTACCCAATGCAGTGGGTAAGGCAATGAAAAAAGCCACTGTGTAGAATTAGGCCATCCAGCTCTAGCTTGTGCTAAAGCGGTACTTGCCCTGCAGCACATACCGTGTAAGATGAAAAAGTATTGACAGTGCAACTCCAATAGTTCAACAAAGTTGCTCAAACAAACTGATTGAAAAAGTTTTCTCTCTCTCTATCTCTCTTTCAATCTCTCTCTGTAGTACTCATTTACTCACCTGTTCTATTCTCTTTATCTACTTGGCTCAAGGGAAGGGAGGACTCCACTCACTGAACAGACACATACAGGCAGAGATGGAACCAATTCCACTTTTCAACCACTTTTCATTACGCATCTCCAAACACCCCAAGCTAATAATTCTGTATATTTGCACTCCACTGGAAAAACTAAATACGAGCCAAAATTTTTATGTGCAAGTGCATAGAGACCAATATATATGGCATGTCATAGAGGAATGTCTTTCAAAATTCAATCAATTTGATCGGCAACATTATGCACACAAGCAGCTAAGAAACGCAGCCCAAAAATAACTCTGTATTCTTAAGCAAGATCAACGAGTGGCACTCGCCACCGCACCCGGCAATAACCTCCCACTGGGCAGCGTATTCAGACTGCCGAGGTGCAGAGTTGACGTGGGGACAGAGAGATTCTTGTTTTGCATTCGCCTTCCTTCTTTTTTTGGCCCCACCTTTTTCGAGCGTTCGTCTCCTGGATCCTGGGATGTGCTGCAGCCCGTCTCTCCACACGTCACCCCTGTTGCTTTGTCTCGGCCCGCAAGCAGAGGGAAGCTGCTGATTTACAGAGCCGAAATGGCGAGATAAGCCTGGTCTGGTGCAAGGGCAGGACGCGCCACTACAGCATTCCTAATGGGAAAAAAAACAGGCTTCTGTCATGTCACTGGCACGTTTTTATAAATGAGGTCTGCACAAGAGAGACTAAGAATGAGTGTGGCAAAATCCAAATACATATTCCACACTGTTCCATGACTTGAGCAAGCATGGTCTTTAATGCTGTTAGCAGCATGATTACAAAACCAGACTGCAGGTTGAAGAAAAACCAGTAGTTTCCAACAAGTGGATAATACACTCTCATTACAGTACATGAGCTGATGTGGCCACAGAAATGCTCATACTGTATGTCTGTGTGACTAATCGGTATGGAGGTAGTCTATCCTTAAAAGCCTTAACCAGGCAGACTGATTGCACAGGTGTGGCAAAATGTGGTTGCCCTAGTCATTACCAACCCAGACTTGAACCCATCAGAATCTAAACAGTGGAAACACCAATGAAACCAGTGTCTGGCCACCCCTGGACATTGACACTCCCTACCCCCAAACATAGTAATGATCTCTTCCCCTATTTACAGTCAAAGATGCATAAAAAAACTGCCATGATCAGACCTAGCATTTCAACATATAAAAACAGACACACGGCTTCCATTTTTTTCAGATTTGGCTAACGTAGTGGTGAGAAATGAAGCAAATAAAAAAATTTCAATTGATAATTTGTAAAAATTTACTTTAAGGAACATAGTGCAGCCAAAATAATTTGTTTTATTTTAATGCATCTCAGCATTAAAAGCTTCCATAAAAAAGTTATATGAAATACAAGATTTGGCAAATGCGTGCTTTTTCTGTCGGTACGGTACTTACAAAAAGCACATCCCGTCTAGGTTCTGTAGCCATTTAGAAAGACGGTCAGCAACACAATGTCCTCAAATGGTTTCATTAGCAGTGCGGTTCAGGAAGAATAATATATACACTGTCTGGTGAGGCGGGTCAGAGGATACCTGCTGCTTTTTGATGTCTGGGGCCGGTGCTCTTGTTGGTCCGTAATGAAGGAGGTCACATGGTGTTTTATATGTGCATATATGCCTAGCCGTCATGCTCATTTCACTTTATTCTGGCTTCCAAACTTCTCTAAATGTTACGGTAGCTCTGTAGCCAAGCCTCCAGAATTAGGGAGCCAGGTTGTTAATCGCACAGGGGAATAGGGGCAGAGGGGGAGAGGGTTCACCCCTCAAACAGATGTCACAGGTGGAGCAGCTGAAACCACGCTGGGGCACGTCGGCAAGTCGAAATGCACTCCGCGTAAAATGGAGCTTCTGTACCCAATGAGCCTCGCAGCTTTAGTCCAAAGTCAACAGGCTGGCCTCTCAGACAGACGCTAACTGAGAGGGCAGTGTTTAATGACTGCGACTGCTTCGCTGGCTTTTCCTCGCCTTGTTGTGGCAAAACCTCACTGCTGCCACTAGCAGCCCAGGGAGCGGTTCACTCACTGAACAGCGATGGGCATGGCTGCTCCTCAGTCGCAAGCAGAAAGAGCAGATAATAAAATCTGCACGGGCAGTATTTGCAGATATAAGAATACGTTATTATTTCCATGTGAAAGTAGAAATGCAAGGTTTCTTCTTACTTTTTTCCCCACTATTGCTAGGTGACCAAAAAAGTATGCTTACACAATCAGTGACATAATTAACATGTCCCAAAAAAGCAGTGGCATAGATGTCATTTTAAAAGGAAATGGGGTGAATGACCTTCATTCAATGAACTATGACTATGACTAAAGGTAGGAAGACAAAACAAATAATCCAGATCACATGCAAATCATGTTACAAAAAGAAGTTCACTGAATTTATGAAAACACATTCACTGTTGTTTTGCAATGCATACAGAGTTAAGAATATTTTTGTACTTTTCTAAGTACCGAATGTCTTTTCCAGAACAGCTCAACATTTCCATTTCCACTTCCATTTAAAGGGCTAAAAGGAGAACAGAAACCAGGGGGTTCAGCCTTTTTACTGTGAAAACAGCAGTACAGTATGCATCATGCCCTCGAAACAACAGACAGCCCTTATTTCATAATCTGTTATATGGAGACTAGATACTGTAAATGACACATGTAACTTTAACGGTTTAATAAGGTCTGTTAAAAAAACAGCTGGACTGTTTTGGCAGTTATGTATGAGGCATTGGCCAAAATGCACAATTGGATTTGTGAATTACTAATAATTTCTGAAAGTATAAAATTACATAGATATTTATATAATAGTAACACCGGATAGATTTATTGAATTGCCACTATTCTTACCTAGAAAAGCACATTTCCTGAACTGTTTGAAGTGCCTGAAAGTCAGGGATATGTGGTGTAATTTATACACTGTAATCTCCTTTTTATTCACAACCCATATGCATTATTTATGTCATGAATTAATACACTGTGTTCAAAGTCAACAGCACATTCTTCACTGAGATCCAGATGGACTTAATCCACCATAAATACACAATGATTCCTACTTAACCTTTCATGAATGCGGTGCAGAACCTTTGGGAATCCTGATTTCCAGCACAAAAAGGTATTGGGACACTGAGGAAATGAGAGCGACATATGGCTATTTAATATAATGAGATAATTATAAATTATTATTCCTCATTCTTCCTTTCATAGCATAATCATTTAGTATTCTCCAGTGTACATGGCACTGTACAAATACTATCAACGATGTGAAAGGGCCATTTAATATCAAAAATCTTGCTTTTCTAGCACTGAAAACAGAACAGATGTGTCGAACAGTTTGTAAAACTGAAGGGAAAAGGTTACTGTCATTATAGTCTACACACATAAGAATAGTATAAAACTACCGAACAAGCAATTATGAAAAGAACCTACCATCTGCAAACTGCGGTCATAACACAACAGTATTTAATGTATTGCTCAGTTTTATTTAAGGCTTTCGTCACATAAAATGAAACAAAGCGAGAATTTTTGGGTTCGTCAATTAATCACCATTATTCAAAAACAGTCATTAAATGCTGCATACATTAGCAGTCTCCTCAGGCAAATGCACCGAGGGCTCACTTTCTGAACAACAAACGCTCAGATGCCATCCTCCCTCCCAGTCACCAAGCAACAGTGTTCCCTCAACCTTTGAAATGAGATCTCGTGACCCTATCAGCAATAAGAGCACAAGGATAATTTGACAAATGAATAAATGAGCACTGCAAATGTAACACACCTGTTTATACATTCTTAAAAGATCTACCACCAGCTAATGTGCCAGACTCAAATTTCCTGCCGATAATTGGCGTGTGAGAGAGAAAGGACGCTAGTGTTTACACTTTAACTGGTTCATTTCTGTGCTGCTGGGAGACAATAAGGTGGCTAACAAAAGCCTGCTTGGGCACAGAAAAGCCCAGCTATGGCAGCGGCTGGAATAAACACTTACTACCCTAAAGACTACACTTACCAATATGAGGGGATATCCTGTTTATCATGAAAAATTCTAACAGTATTCATTTAGGCATTACTTTTATAACTGTAGGATGATACACTTTAAGATAGGTATCGATAGTACTGTAAACACAGAGAAAGTCAATCGGGGAATGCCACAATGCCGGTTTCACACGGAAACATTAGGATTGTAATTATTTGGGCCCAAAGATTTAGATTTTATTTATGGATAAATGTATTCCGATTTATGCACAATGCTTAGCCCAGTGACACGAATCCAGCTGAAAGACATAAAATAAATATTACTCCACTGGTCACATTTCAGAGACCTATACGGTCCACAGACATGTACAGCACCTTAAAACACCACACAGCCTGTTTAAAATGGCACCTGTGCATACAGCATTTTATTTTTAGCAGACCTCGTAAAAGTTGAGAACTGCACCAGGCTTTCCACGAACCATAAATTAAACCGAGTTCGATAAAAGGTAGGAGCAGGTACCGCCTCGGATGGAGCGAAACCTCAGCACTTCCCTTCTGCCCCCCTCCCCACCACCTCCCACCCCTAACGCCCCAGATTTCCACACACAAAAAAAAAATAAACAGTCGCCACCGCTCGCCCAACGCTCATGACCTCACACTTACGGCTATTTGCTGAGCCAACCGCCGGCCGGCTGAGCTCCGGTGTCTGGTCTGGTCGGTCGCGTCACGCGCCAGATGTGGCTTCGCGTCACAAGGGCCGCATTAATCCCCGGCCCGCTCGTCAGCCACCTTTGGCTTAGCCGCCGGATGGGCTCCAAGCCACAGCATTGTAAAGCGCACGGCCCCAGAGGTTTCCAGATAGGAGCGCTCACCCCGTAACTCTATATTTTGTGTAGGAAATGAGTCATAAATTGAGGGAGCTCCTTCGCTGAACGTGAAAGCCAGGACACAGAGAAGGGTCTGTGACCGCCAGGGAGGCGTAGAGCAGTACTTACTGCACTGCTCTCTGGATCTGGACTAACACAACCTGATCCAAAAACAAAAAAAGCTCATGAGTGTACCTTTTCATGCAAGGAATGGGTGATAAAAATGCTAATGTGGAACAACAGCCAAACAATGTTTATCTAAAAAATGTAATAACAACTTAAAAGAAAGACTAATTGCATAGAAATTCAAAGCACAATACATAATTATTAAAATTAATAAATACTGTAATATTGGGGCATACTGTACAATTTGACACACTGTAGTTATTGACATTTTTTTTTAAAAGCAGGAAAAATTATAATGCACGACAAAGCATAGTTATGGTACTGAACTGTTACAAAGCTAAACAAAGCGTACATACCTATCTGACATGGCTGACTCCCTCAAAGTAACTACAGTTCTTTCACTGTATCACTACATGTTCATTCATTGTTTCCACTTATAAGGATATCGACCAACATCCAAGCCAATGAAAAGTGCCCATTATTGTTTAAACTATGAAAACAAAGGGCAATGAGGAGCTGAATCTTTTTCAAACAAATAACCCTTTACAGAACTAGAAAACCATGAGTGAAACTAGGAAACCTCCACATACACGCTAAGGGCTCAGGAACTGAAGCAGTATGCTAGACACAGAAGAGCAGGGTCAGGGGTGGGCGATGGGCGCTTGAAAGTGTTTGGAAAGTGGGCAGTGGGGGTGTGTGGGCAGTGTAGGGGTCTTCCCTCAAGTACCCTCACAATAAAAGAAGAAAAGCAAGACTGCAGAGGTTTCAATATTCTCATGGTTCACAGCAGTATCAAAGCTGAACGATGTACCGTAAATATATGTTGGAGGTCCCTGAGGGAGACTCAGAGAAATGATTATAAGTCTTTACTAACATGTGCCTCAGAGAGGAAGAGATCTCAGGGTAATTATGGGCTTTATCTTTGTTCTTTTACAGCCACTGGTGACAGTAAACAGGACAGCACACATATTACTGTCACACATTAAAACTGCATAGGACAAAGGGGAAGCAAAAGAACACAATAACCTCTTCTTCTTTTGAAGGAATCAAGATTCCTGAGACTAAGCCTAGACCAGGGTTGTCCAATCTTATCAGAAAAGGGTCAATGTGGGTGCTGGGTTTTGTTGTAGCACTACAACATCAGATTCAACTAATTAACTAATCATGGTCTTCAACCTAGATAAGTACAGTTAGGTGTCTTAGTGCTGGGTGGACACCCCTGGTCTGCACCAATCAATTAATTCCCATATTTCATATATTATATATGATATATATTGATAAGCACACATGCATGTTTGAAATATCTATTTCACACAAGGATGAGCCTACAATTAAAATGTCACTTTCGGACCATAAAAAACGTAATGAGAAAACATTCCATACTTCCAGTGTGAACGCCTCCTTAAGGCAATAGGACCATGACCACAGTAACTGTGGGTTTAGGGCATGTTTTTTGCACTTCCTGGTTTGTCATTACAAGCTGATGATTTATGTGAACCATTAAGCTGCTGCACAGACCTTGCTTGCCCATTTCCTGATAATGGGTATGTTGTAATCACTCTTTAAACGAAACCTATTAAGAAGCTGATAAAACAAAACTATCACTGCATGGACCATTTGATATAATTTACAGACCGTTCTGCAACACCATTTAAAAGTGCTACCAGGCTTCAGCTACAACTATGTCACAGGATATTTAAATGCCAAAGGAGCACCCAAGCTGTTCTTTTCCCATTCCTTATTGCTGTAGACAAAACATGTATATAGTATTGAAGTGAACACTGAACTCCAGAACAACTGAACTCCTGGACCCTGCCCATTACTCTCCATTTATAAATGCAGCCGCTCAATCAAATCTAAAGGCAGGCATGCTGGCTTTATCTCCCTCTCACCCTCAGCATAGATGTTCCTGCAGGAACATTCGCAGATTGTGGAACTATTTATCACAGGCTGATATGAGCTATGAGTTTGAATCTCAGACTGGTTACATTTTCCACATTTTTCTGTCTCTTAGGGATGGTAAACATCCGGGTTTATTTTGGAAAATGAATACCAGCAGGTGTTGAAAACGTCCAAGTAGCAGCTAGCGTCCGCCGCCGCCCAGCTACAGGGGATCTCCAGGGAGGGATGCCTGTCAGTGTCTCATCTTCTCACTATAGGCTGCAAGACACAGCATCACAGCCAGCAGTGTTTTCAAACAGAAAATCTCGTTCTCTGAAGGGTCATGAAATACGGAAGAGCTCCCTGGACCAGTTCCACACACACCAGCGTCAGCAGACTACATCTGCGTTTCCCCCTCACAGATGGCTAAACAGCAGCCCCCTTGGCGTGGTTCCTCTGAAGACATCACCATTAGCAACCAATATTATCTTCTGTTTATTATGGTGCTGGCATTGAGGACTGCTGTTCTGCTATACTCCAGAGAGCAGTCCCATTCACCCACCCAAGCATCTCCCAGCCCTAATCCCAATGGCCACATATTAATCTACATCAATGAAATAATCAGCTCTGAGAACTGGGGACACTCTAAAATAACACACAGTTCCTACATTACATCCTCCAACTCTTTTTCACTGGCACACCCAAAGTCTGCCTGCTGTGTGCACTGTCCACGCACTCTCAACACGATATAGGCTATAAAACAAAAATACAAAGAGTGGCTAATGTGAAAATGTCCTGCAATATCCCTAATTAATCTTGAGAATAAAACCATATAGAATTTCAATAGAATTTCATTTCTTGGTGTACATGCCATCGGTATACAGTATTCACTTTTCAGTAAAGAATTATGCACACGTACAAGCAAACCCATTTGCCATTGCTGACAGCAAACCACTGAGCAGCCTTAACGCAATGGTGATTATACTGGCACTCCCGGTGCTAACAGGTATAAAGATCATGTTAAAAGGTCTCGAAATAGCGATGAATGGAAGAAAATGACAGCCCGTGAGGAGGGACTCCAATAACTCCCCTCCTCCCCTGATCTTATCAGCCAGTCACCATTACAGGTAATGAGCATCTCAGGCCTACACTGCTGGCCCCTGGGGAAGGAACACTGGGCTCTGCACAGGAAGAAAGGCCAGGGGCAGGGCCTTCCTCAAGCAGAAGGCTTTGATAATACCGTCAACCCATTTCCACAATGCAGCTGTCCACATTTACTTCAGTCTACATTATGTAATACTATATAACGTTATGCAAACGCAATAGATTAAGAACATTTGAGTAACATTTTCTTTATGCGGTGCGATTGGTGTTGAGATATGCAAGCAATTAATTTACTCTCTAAGTGCGCCGCCACCACAGACAGTTTCCTGGGAGTGGACACGCAAACTAAAGTTCAGTGCGTTCCCCCCAGACCGCAACAACCTTTAGTGTTTAGTTTGGTTCTGTCTGCTAGCTTTGTCAAACAGACTTTTTACTCCCCCCTGAGTCACCACTTTTCTGAACTACGTCCAGTCTTTCCACCATTGGCTCCTTCAGCTAACCTTTACTTTCAGTCACAAAATGTTTTGTCTGAACATTTCCTGGCTCTTAGTTTTGCGGTCTTCACAGACACCAAGGAGGGGAATTACTGTGGCACATTCAAACCTTTTATTTATTTATTTTTTTAAGTGTCAGAGTTTCTAATTAAGCTTAGCTTTTTAATAAATAGACATCATGAATGCCGAAATAGACCAGTAGTAATTTCTATACATATGAAACATTACCATTTACATAAAGGAAGAGGAATGTTTTTCACTGCGTTTCTAATGTATACATTCACAGGTGTACATCTGCAACATTTGGCCATCAACCAAGGTAACATAATTTTAAGGCAGCCATACTGTACGAAAAAAAACGAAATTACTCAGACCTAACCCAAACAAACTGTGGTCAGTTAATTTTCTTAAATATCATTTTTCATTTATATGTTCAGTGAAAACGCAACGTGAGACACAAAGAGATTTCAGTTGCGACTAGAGTTTGAGTTTATATTGGAACTCCCTCAGGATCCATAAGAAGCACTGTGAGCTAATTTAGGAGGTTCCCCAGGGTCAACCTCTGACCAGCTGGTCACAGAAATATAATTTTATGGGCACGTAAATACATTTTTATCAGAAAACAAACACTAATAACTCATAACCCATATACACATTACATAATATTACACAACTATATGGGGTATGAGGGAACAGGTAAACCAACACATTGTGCAGGCCTTATCACTAGCCTATATTTTTTTAAAATCTCACAAAAAAGCAGTTATTCTGTACTTTAGCTAATTTGGTATTTTCAATTACAATTCATCTCATCACTTTCTTTTAAAATAGACACTGCAGTCCTTGCCAACCATGTAAACATAATATGATTAATAAAAAGTAGTAGACAATAAGTAGATAATTCTCTAAGGATGATGACTAATAAACACTTTATAGATAGATAATGCACCTCTCATGACCACAATAATATTTTATACATAAAACTATTAACAATGTAAACACATTTTTTTCTCTTGTATACATTTAATATATATAGTGAATTACATTCAGTATACATTCTATTAGATCCATTATATACAATATATACATCCAAATTAAGGTAGCAAAGCAAAGACCAATTGAGTCTGGACATCTATGTATGGAACACAATGGTTTGGACTTCCCCTTAGGGTGTAGGTTCCAGTTAAAACCACATCAGACAACAGAACATTTCTGATAATGGGCACTGTAGAGAGCAGGGAACCATAAATTGCAGCTTCCTGTGGAAAGTGCCCATATTTCAATTCAGGCTCTTTCTCACAGGAAGTGGGCTGATCAACAGCTGTTGGTCACCTACATCTGAACTCCTCGAGCCTCGTGCTTTGGTCCCCTTTCAAGTTCCACAAAAGCATTCACACAATTGGCTGAAATTTGCATTTTACGGTCCAGGCCTGAGTCGGACGGCAGTGCCAGGAAGTGGGAGGAGAGCGGAGAGGAAGCTCCGCATCAAGGGAGGGCGGTGCCGGCCGTCGAGTCCAGCGTTAAACACGCTCGCTCACAAAGGGACGCTCCGCGGAAACAAACGCGAGCCGTCCTGTCCGCCGCTCGCGGACGTGAAACGCAAACGCGGGTGACAAATTGGCCTGATGGGCCACAGAATCACAGCCATGAAGCCGTCTGTCACACACCGTCCCGGGCTACAAACACAGCGCATCCAGAGGATTAAAGTTTAGATGCATCACATTGTTCGCAAAGAAATGGGCAGTGACATGAGAAGACATTCCGCAAAATGAGACCGGAGGGAAACTGCTTTATTTCATTAAACAAAAGTCTTATCGGGGAGCCATACAACAACACAAACGTAAGTGTGTTTGACAATCTGAAAAACGGGCGCCATTTCACGTGGAAGAAAGCCCATTTTAACTCAGCTTCAAAGGGAATCATTGCCCCGAATCAAACCACAAGTCACATTCGCTGCTTTTAAATTAGAGCAGTGAAAAACATTTGTCTAAAATCACATACCACCAATCAATTCATATAACGTGGAGGAGTACAAAGGACGCTCTTATTGTAGGAACAAGACCGTGTCAAAAACACCAGCCATTTTGTACTTTTAGTTTTGACCAAAGGTTAAAGGAAGAGGCATCTCAGAGTTCTTTATTTTTGGTTGCAGGGTCTGCCTTAGAGCATTTTTATTCCTTTAGCACATTAAACAAAAATATTTTTTGAACGTGCTTCATGAAACAGATTAATTTCAATGGCCAACACTTCAGATGGACAAAAAAACCTATGCCCATTAAAATCTATTAAGGAGAATTATAAAAACCAATTCCAATATTAGGAGCAGTGAAAGGTAACACTAGAATACGTATGGTTACATTTAGAGGTATGCCGTTTCTTCAGGTGCAGTCTCCCTGAATATAAACCAATCAAATAAATGAACAGGTTCTGTGCTGAAATGAAAATACTGAGAAATTTACAGGTGATCACTTTGATTAGGCATCATGAAGATATTCTTTAGATTTCATTCATTGGGTTTTTTTCTTTTTTGGCAATACTCCATTTTTTCTCATCTTTAAATCTGGAACATGCAGTCAAATTTCCAGACCCGTCTCAGTGATGCAATCAATCTGGGCAAATATAGACAATCACGCATCCTCCACAGAATCACATTCTGCCCAACCACCCACTTTCATAAATGCAGTCCACCCGGGTGACACCATAATGTGTGGTCCTATGGGGCAGTGAGCTACAACTGGGGCTCCGGCATCAGACTGAGGGGCCCCTAACAGTAAAACCTGTTTGAATAGAACAGGCCATGCAGAAGCCCTCCATTTATATAGAGAATATTTCAGAGAATGCCAAAGATCCTTTCATTTATTTGAATAAATATCTCCTTTCAGTTCTGCCCAGATATAATCTAACCACGATGTTCTCAAATTTATGAACATATTACATGTTTTTTCCCTTAAATAAACGTTGTTGAGAAATTTCAGCTCCGACAGCCTTGCGAGCCACATAAAGCATAACACAGGCTTAAACGTTTGACCAAAAGTGAAGAAAATGATCGTAGTTAGACCACGGGCCGGTTTAGTCATTGCCCACAATCTAAAGGTTATTGCACTTGGCTTCTCCTGTGTGTATGTCTGTCCTGTCTGTCTGTCCACATCAAGGAGCGGCACAGTGACTGAGTTTTGCCATGAGAGGTCAAAAGAGCGAGGTTCTGTATTCTGTGACAATTCTGGCTTTCTCGTAGACCTGGCCGACTCCTTCATCACAGCAATACAAATATCTCACATAAACGGAGAGGCTATTACCCTGTACACCTGCTACAATTTAAGAGATTCTCGGAGGCCCAGATTTGAGGAACGGAGGAAAAACATACTGATCCTCACCACACCCTTTGCGTTTCCTCTCAAAGGGGCCTTCGAGGCGAAGGAACACCAGGCCAGGGAAACTCATTCCGCCCACAGACTCCCAACCCGCTGAACTATCATCATAACAGAGCCTTCGCGCGCGGCGTGTGAGCGCCAGATCAGAGCCCCGTCTGGCTGTTTTCATTCCGCACGTCTGCGCCTCCGCCCCTGCCCTGCCCCCTGTCCTCCGACACTCGCCGCTTCTCGCCGGGTCGCGGTGTAATTTCCTATATTTCACAAGCCTCGTAAACAAACGTTGCCGCCGCGCAGCGCCAAGTCCTCCTTCCTTCCCCTGCACCTGCCATGGACGGGAAGCGCATGGGAGCGTTTCCTCGCTTTTAATCCCGCTATTCAGAGATTTGCTTATCATTCATTACCGCTCAGATTTTCCTCCTTCTTCCTGGCCCACGGAGCCCTGCATCTGCCGCACAGCTGGCTGCTGGTGGAACCTTCCAGAGCTCTGCTCGGTTCTCACCACTGCTCTCCGCACTCGACTCCAGCTCGACAATTAAACACTTTCTTTTCTCACACAAAAAATCTTAGAAGAAATGGTGCAGTTTTGTAGTACCCTGGCTTCAGGGAACAGCCACAGTGGAGTCCGAGGAGAGTAAGCTTAAAACCTTTCCCTTCTTGGGTAAATACAAAAAGACTCTTTACAGAGTCCATCTTACTAGAACAGGCAGTGGTCTTTCAGATGCTTTTTTTGAGAAAGCACTTGCCAAGAGGTTACAGCATAAATTTGACCCTTGCCTAAAAATACCCTCTGATCTCATTGAATAATTCTACAAAAAGCAATAAAGATCACACAATGCGTTGGTGCGGGAATCAGCGCTGTGTGTGGGGGCCAATGACAGTAAAGGCAGCCAGGATCGTAGCCTTTATTTATGGAGACTGGAGCGGCTTCAGCTCCCCGTCCTCCCGGCGTCTTGACAGACGTGAAACGCAACCTGCCCAAGCCCACCCCTCCCTCTGTTTGTTTAACCCCCTCCTTAATACGCACACCCAGTGCCCTTTAAAAAGCCCCATTTCAATACGGTGCTAACTCAGCATTCAAGTTCAGCCATCTGTCTGTTGAATGTGTCAATGGGGTAACAAGGCTTTAACACACACAACAAGAGGCAAATTTATGAACCCGACATTGAAATTCACAGCAAGTGCTGGAGGGGAGAATGCTATGGAGGGGGATTACATTAGAGACACTAGAAAGAAAAATGGCCTCTTCTTACTCGCAACATATGTTACATTGTTGAAACTTTGTAATGGTCTTTTTTAAAAACTTTACTCCCCGGCTGAAAGATACTCAAGGCAATGCATTTGCATAGTTGCAATGCAGGAACAGTCTAGGCAATTAATTGCAATATAAAATTGGACTCGCATAATTACAAAGATCGTTACAAAGACAGAAGGATCATTTCATTGGGTATGTTGAGCAGAGTATGTATGGAGATTAGCCAGAGACAGTTCTGGGTTTTGCTGTAGTCAAGCTTGACTGCACAGTTGGCCAATTACAAAGATTCTGACATTAGCATATCTCCAGTATGCCAGTTATCCATTTACGAGTTTGGTTGGAGAAAAAAACAAAACAGAAACAGGCACACCAGGACCAGGATTACCAACCTCTGATCTACTGTGTATCTCTGATCTGGTAGTTTTGCGAGCACGTAAAACGAGCTAACTAAATGGCCAACACATTCACGCATCACAAATCCTGCTAAAGCAATTATCTGAGAGGGAGGGGAACGTCTTCCTGTCGTAAGCGAGGCACCTTAAATGAGCAGCTCATATAGGGAGCCCCGCCCCCATTCCACACCTGTCATCACTGGACAACTGCTCCCCTCTGGACCTGCTCTCCTGACCCCCTGACCTCAAGGCCAGCGCTTGTGCCCTGGAATTTAAAGGAGCAAGACCCGGAGTATCTTTACCATGGAGAACAGCAGAACACTAAACTGGGACAAAGAGAGACGTCTCTAGAGTTTCCCAGTGCCTCCGTGGCATGCGTCCGCCTTCACGTTTCGTTTCTCAGGTGATAAAAGCGTTGACCTACTTTAAAATCAGCGTGGCCCTTTATTGGCCCTCTGGGTTTATTGTCGGATGCACTTCGCTTCACTCCAACAATAAGGTGGCTGTTTGTTACGCTCTTGTGGTCAGTTAGTAAAACTTTGGGATTTCTTAGCTTCAACTCACTTTGAAGTTTCACCACACTGTATCGCATGCTCTGGAGACACGCAAGGAAGACACGTACATCTTGTCTCTGTCACCTCAGAAACCACATGTGTGTTTAAATGTGGTCTACTGTACCATTTAATTTGTTCTACAATTAAAGAATGAGTGGTATAAGAGAGCTGTTAAAATACACTACAGCAAAAACATTTAAAGACCTACAGGACCATCCAGAACAGTTAATCTGGCCTTGATTTAAATTATTAAAAATGTTCATTCCAATACAATCAAATCCTCAAATGTATACATGTTCAAAAGCCCTTGGTGGTACATTCACTTTTGCTTGGTTTAGCATACAAAAGCTTAGTGAAAGATGTTGTAACCCTTTGAAGAATAAGATTTTACAATGTTTTTTTATTTATTTTTTTATTTTAAATCAGTGTTGCAGAACTCCATGAGTTTCAATTACCAGGATTGAGGATCACATCAGCAGAAGAGTGTTCTTCAGTTAAGAACATTCTAACCACAGATTTCTTATTTTACACTTTAAAGGGTTAAAGGCATTTATGATACTGCTCTCACAGCCATGAATACACCATCTCATCCATTCAACTGCAGGCTGAATGTTCAGGTCTGTCCTCTCAATAAGATTCCTGCTCATTTAGCCTTAGGTTGCCATGTCTCTTCAAACACAGACAGAATGACAGAGAGAGGGACAAAAACAAATCTGTCTGATAGATCTCTCTTTGGTGTCCTCATCCATTTGCAGCAATGAGACACAAGCAAACAATCCACACTCACAGCCTAGCAACTCTTTGGACCCACAGACATGGGACAAGGCCACGAGGGCCTTCATCTCCACATGAATACAAGAGATTAAGATTTTTATCATTACGCATGGGCAAGTCTCCCCTTTATCTGAGAGTGCCATTAAGACTTACCACTCCAAAACAAACTCCAGGAGAGGCTCAAAAATCAAGAGAAGATTTGACTGACATGTAAATGTAAACTGTCCCGATGAATTGTTTCTAAACTGAATTGCATCCCTTAAAACATGACTACATTTCTCCTCAAAGAGTAAGGCTTAAACTACACTGGCACGTTTAGATAATTACATATTGCATACATAAATTGCCTGATTGTGTATTTTCCAGAGAAATTAGTTGCGCCAACGTTGAAGACACCACACTGCAGTAACATGATCTGATGAAACTGTAACTGTGGACAAAACAAAAAAAAAAACATTTCTCTAAATGGCCCGATTTCACCCCGTCTTCAACGCAGCCCCCCAGGGTAGTTCAAAGCATCGTCCCATTCCCCTCATTACGTCCTCTCTAATACGCCCGGCATCGGTGGGAAAGTTCAGTTTCCACTTGAGAAGTATGCTTTGAGGCACTGGACAAATATTTCCCCTGCGCGGCAGCCTTCTCCCCTCTGTTGTGTTTAGACAGCCTCCAGAGCGGCGCAGAACAATCAGGCGAGATGACACCGGCGACGCAGCCGGTCCCCGCAGAAACGGGCCGGATCGCCTCCGCCAGACTGCACTTCAGGGCCGGCCGCGGCTCCGTTTACGCTCCACCGCTTAGCGCAGGTATCAATTAGACGGTGGAGGTAAAGGGGGGGGGGGGGGACACACACGACTCCATCCACAGAACGCAATAACAGTCTCTCGCGTTTCAAATTAAAAGCTTTCGATGTTCAAAGCGAGAAGCGAAGACGTAATTGTGCCACTCGAAGCAAAATGGTTCTCAGATGCTTCTCCGTGCCTCAGAGCACAGTGGAGACGGCACTCTGCCCGACTTACCGAATTACCCTTTTGTGCATCTCGGAGATCACAGCTAAGTGACGCTGAAATGCTGCTCTCTGAGGTATGAGTTGCATGTTAATTGGTGCTTGCTGTGAAAGGTATCCGTAGCGGGAATGAGCCATTATGATAGCTTTATGAAACTGACATCCTTACATCAGTTGGCACCAAATGATCACATTCCAGTGAATGCAGAAAGTCTTAAACCGGATTAAACTGGACTGAAGTTAACATGCTAATATATAAAGGATAAGCCTACTCTAAGCATGAGACTGAAACACTGCATACTATAATTTCAGATTACAAATTTATACTGGGCAAACAAATAGCACACATGCCATTCTCACTCAAATTCTCACACAGCCACATGCTCGTGTCCATCAAACGCAGCCAATTCTGAAACTGAACCCTGACCCAGAGGCTAAAGGTCAGGTAATATTATTAGTTCAGTAAGCTGTCCATTCACATGACTTAAAATTGTTTCAAAAGCTACTGGCTGAACAATGAGTAGTCCATCATACTACCCCATTGTCTGAAACCATGGTATTTGAAGGAACATACAGAAATGTTGTTGACCTAAAAACTCAAACATCAGTCGTAACTGATTTGTACAACATTAAGTGAAGACCAATTTCTATATCTCCCACACAGCTGTTTTATATTTGAAAATTGTTATTTTATAAACAATTGTTAAACATATAAACCGAGAGGTAGTACTGCTGAATGATAAGTTGTAGATCATTTACAACAGTGGCATATCTGCAGTTGCAGTGCCATGAAAAAGTATTTGCCCCTACCTGATTTAATCTATTATTGCATATTTGCAATAAAAAATGTTTTAATTATTAATATGGAAGTTTGATAACTTTTTTCATTAAATAAATTAAATAATAATTAAAGAAATGTGTTATGTATTTAATCAACTTCCCCTTGGTCTAAGATTACATTTTGCCTAAAGATGTGAAGCCGTTCAGTGTGACAAATATGCAATAACAAGAGGAAATCAGGAAGGGGGCAAATACTTTTTCATGGCACTGTATGTTTTTACGCAGTAAATGCCACTGTCACTTTTCTTGGGGGAGGGAGGATGGGGTTTTTATTGACTGCAGAAAGAGTCATTCTGGGGATACGTGCTGTTATGACAATTTAAAAATAATGGCCGTAAATGCGAACCTGCACTCCAGGATTTCCTCTAATTATAGCCTCTGACATTCAATGCCGGGATAGATGAATGAAGCCTGCCTTTGTTTTTTTTTCTCCGTGGAAGGATGTCTAAATAAGTGGGTTCATACGAGCTTGACTCAGAAGCATCAAAAGGCCAGCAGGATGAGGATCAATTTAGAAGTTAACCTTCACAGATGCAGGAAACGTAAACATGGCATTATGCTAGCATAAGGCTAATGAAATTTTAACTGGAAATGCAATATGTCATTAAGCCCCGTGACATTTTTCACAGCGCTTAGATACTTGACACTGTGTACTGCCCGTATGGCGCTCCAAACCACGCTTTTAATTGATCGACGTCATGCTACTCGGGAGCGGGCTACTGAAATGCAGCCGGGGCGCATGTAGCCTGTTGCCGTTACTCCAGTTTGACGGAGCTAAAGCACAGCAGAGTTACCTTCAGCAGCCCCAGTGTGACCAAAATTTCAAACTGCTTTTGCTTTAGGTCACATTACCATGGACGCATTAGCATTCGCAAGGGGCATTAATAACAAACTGCTATTCCTGCGGGGATGTTAATAGCAACAGCTTGGGCAGAAATTTCTCTAAGGAAAAATTAAAACAGGCAAAACCTCTAAAGAAGGAATGGTGGACTGAGGCCTTTCAGCTACACTGTCTGTGCCCTCTTGTGGAAGACGGGCACAGTTGAGCAGAAGCTCGCTCTACTTAACACTCGCCACGGCTGCATGGGGGGGTCTAGTGAAAATATTTTGGAAAGTTCCCCTGTTGTCCAATCCTGTCTCCACACACCCAAACTCACACTGCTGTGGATTCTGGCGTAATACAGAGACCCTTGTTTTACAGAAACATCTTATACAAAAATAGAAGCTCTCAACGATCAGTGATTTAATGGCTACTTAACTTCATGCAGAGCTTCTTCACATCCTCTCCAAATGTGAAGTAACCCTTCAATATGCCCAAATAATAGGATTTGGAGAGCCGCTTGGCATCTCACCAACCAGCTAAATAAATGTATGATCTCAGATCAGTCTCCTCCTTGTTTTCATAGACAGAATACGGCAAGAAATTGTCAATACTGGACACCTATTTTCCAATCAAAATAAATATTGTTGTATGTGGACTCTGTCCTGGTCTCTCTGTGTAACTTTCAGAAGAGACAGAATGTGTGGATAACTGCATTTGGAAACTTCTGGAACCCAAAGCAGAGCCAGGCAATAAGACGACACTTTCCTGAATCTTCAGCAAACCCTGGAGTATTTAACCACGGATAATTATGTTTACTGCTCATATCATGTTGGTGCCAAATAACCCAGCACACTGTGAATGTAAATATGCTTTAAGTAGTTAAAGCGTTGTTAAATCTAACACAGTTAAATCCTCACAACCTGAAATAAAATTCCAAACAACTTATTAAACTCTTCTTATTGCTCTTATGCACGCAAGGTCACACTAAATACGAACAAGAAATCAATGGCATGTATTTGCTATTTTTTGCGGTGAGAAATGTTAGCATTTCCAGCTGGAAGAATAAAATTGATGGGTATCATCCAAGGGCCTTGGGTTTGAGGTCACTTCATAAAGTCATTTTCAAGCACAATGCTTGAAAAAAAAGTATCGACTTACCACTGAAAATATTAACACGAAGCAAGTCTGAAAAATGGTTCGGCCTCAGGAATGGTGATGCTGTGAAAAGACTGCAATAAAAATACTATACATAATGCATAAAATACATTCACAATTTGCACAGTGTATAAAGGCACGTCAGTCTTGTTGTGTTGATGTTTCATGATGATTCATTGGCAATAATCTAAGCAAAATGACATGAGAGAAAAAAATTAATCTGAAATTCTTTTTAAAATACATTGCGAAAGGAAAACAAATTACAGCCAGGGACTTTTTTTTTAGCTCGAATTTTGAAACAAGCATTTCCCCAACATGAACACAACACAAAATCAACAACTTTGAGATTCTCTTAAAGAAGTGTTCTGAACACAAGCGAGCATGTGCAAGAGGAATGAATTCAGCGTGCTGCAGCACGCGGGGATCATGCACTATAGGCTGCCTGCGCGTGTACACGTCTGTCTACCTGCGTGAGAACTCTGTGGAGCTTTGCAGTCTTCCTTCCTATCCAAGACACCGTGTCCTCAGACGCCCTTTCTCCAGCTGCCACCACATGATATCATCTGGCTTCCTTTAGTGGCTTATGGTGCTTATTACGCCTAAAATGGATAGGTACTCGATTGCAGCACTTCAGTCAGATTGTGGCAGCCATTACCAGAACATCATGCTACCTGCAGACATTTGGCTAGTGCAGTCTTCTCTGCTCCTGTGACTAAAGTTATACATTTTTATCTGGAAGCCTACCTTTGTATGAAAACAGTACATTCACAATTACATATGAATGAATTAATGACAGCAAGAGGTCAAGGGTCGGTTAAAAAGTAGGAAATCAAATAAAACAGACAGTCAGTCATTTCTTATGGGCTACATTTTCAAAAGACACAAAATCCTGAGATGAAGAAACTGAAAATCCAAATAAAAATACAGCCAAATAAAAAAAAACGCCACAGTTTTTCCAGTTTTAAACCAGATCGGAGAAAAATAAGATGACTGCATAGTTCGAATATCAGTCACACTGATGACAAAATGATTTACAGGAACAAATTTGACTTTTCCAATGTTCTGGGAGATCCACCACAGCTCTGGTGAGACTGACGTGAGACTAATTATTTTTGGACAAGTTTAACTTCCAATCAGTTTTCATATATAATGGAGTTCAGGCTCTTGGCAGCATTAGACAGTAATGGGGAAACCGGGCACAGACTCAAAAATGGGAGAAACCAAGCACCTCCATCGTTACTCACAAAGCCCCAATGAATCTGCCCGTTACCGTTTACGTTCCTCAATACTCCACACCTTCACGCCACAAAAAACTGACCACGGAGCAGCGGAACGACGACGACATCACGTCAACATGGTAACGTCACGGCAACGACTCAAGCCGACCGTTACTCTGCGGGAGCCCGCAAAGCGCCCCCAGGTGTGCAGCAGCCGAAAAGGGCCCGGTCTAACTGTTCGGAGAAAAACAAAACGGCAGCAGCAGCAGCACATTCGCTGCATGCTCTGCGTGATCAAAACCAGCAGAGGCCTATAAACACCTCAGGTTCACAAAGTTCTTATCCTTTCTCTGTGTCCCTTTAGGCCAGAGACATTGATTAGTACCCCCATACTACTCTCTCAGATGCTTATTTATGAATCAGGAGGTCACCGGTGAGATATTGGCTACAAAACAGGAAATCTAGCGTACTGGCTCTTGAAGTGTACTCAGCACTATCAACATGGGATATTGTATTCAGTAAGATGATTACGTGATAATTTGTCTCTCAGCTGCGTCATGGGAGTTCAGCTAATTCACGCGGCTGCATGATGATTAGCTTCAGATGTTTTTAATCGGTTTGTTGGAAGATCTTGTGTGATTACCATAACTAAGTCATGCAAGGCAAATGCTATCGCATACACATTAAACATTAACAGCCTGCCTGGCACGGAAAAAAAATAATCCTCAGAATTCTGGAAATGATAATGGTCAAAACCATGGTAGATTACTTTCCCAGACAACACTTTATTTTTCTGTTTTTGTTTTATCTATTTCTTTTTGCAGTTATTTTTGAGAGATATGGAATGCACAAAAAGTTAAAGACAAACATGCATGAGATAATGACCTTCTGACAGCAGTGAGTTACAGGACACATAATGCATACAGACGAACCCTATGGCACGTCGGCTAAATACTGTTCTACCATTTATCACAATCAGAGACCTAAACACTTTCACCAAAGTGACAGATGAGGAGGGATTCTACATTATTAAGCCCATGATGTTTCCAAGCCAACAAATTTCTCATTTATTCCAGGCTTCATTCTTCATATTGAATATTCCAACAAAAGACATACAAAGGCCAACAAGACATGCTGAATTGAGGCTATTCTAGCTAAAAGAACCATGCAATCAGAAACATAGGTATCCATTAGTGATGTTAACTAAGCAGTAGACAAGACAATACTGTGCCAAACTGGACTGGAGGCCATTTTTCCTTCCCTCCCGACAATAACATGCACAAGACATTCAGCAGAACCACTGTACATTGTATAATCCTAAATAATGTCTGCTGTGTTCACGATCATTACTACACCAATTTGGAGATTTAACAATGTTATTTCCACCACTCTTGTCCCCCCCATGCCCCTGGCTAAGGGCTAGTCTTGAAGGAAATTTGTGAGGCTCAAGCATGAAGTGAAGTATTCTGAAGCACAAAAATTCAATAAATAAACAAGACAGGTACAGTTCGCCAATCCAGTCGCGAACCCAACCCAGCGTCCAGTTTCTGTGGTCCAGAGACAGAATCCTTTTTGTCTGAGACATGAACAGCTCATGGAAAATAATTAAGCTATCCAATCCAATTATTTCTATCCAACAAACACTTTCTACTCTGGCTGACCCCAACCTTCCATGTGACACATCTGAGCCAATTAGAGCTGAACAGGGTGAGCCTGTATCGAATTAAAAAACAAACCTATCCAAGTCAGCTTGTGATTTCAAGAAGTAAGGTGGAGGTAAAAGAAGTAGGCCATGTTAGAACCAGTGTGCTAGCACACAGGGTCACAGCTCATCCCAGTTTTCATGGAGCAAGATATCAGACTATCGTCAGGCACTTAACCCTACACTACCTCTTTTGGGGAGTTCTAAGCAGAGGGACAATGGTGCTTTTTTTTACCTTTGGTAAGACTTGGCTGCCTACCCAACCTCCAGATTTCAGGTGTTAGGGTTGACACTGAAATCACAAGGCCTCAGCACCAGCATTAGTGCCTTCTCATTTTTTTGAGATAACCTGTGTGATGGTTTCAGTGTCTAAGTAAACAAAAGCAAGACCTCGGCAGGACTTCCTCATGAGCAAATAAGTACCAATTTAATAACATCTGGATGTGACTTCATCCACAAACCATGTGGATCAGGAAGCAGAACCATTGAAAACTTTTCCTGTATAGTAATAATAATAATTGAATAACACATCAGCGGTTTGTATGAAATGTGTGGTGCAGGACTGCACATGCATTTTAGCCTACCTTTTAATCTTATTTTTCCTTTCCAAAGGAAACTAGGGAAGAAAACTTTTATACAGGAAAATTTTCTTGACAGGGTAACAATAAGCCACAACCCTGATGAGCCACAGGTGTGCATTTTTCTTACTAACGGAATAGCCTAGATCTGCTAAGACAGAACTAAACACTGCAGAGTCAGACTGTGACTTGAGTCTGAAGAAGGAAAAAATGTTTCTGACTGATTTATGCCTATACATAAACAAACAAATATGTCTAAACCTGTTTTTAGACGTTGGATTAAGACAGCGTTTTGGCGCTGCACTTCAGTTACAATTTCCACTGTTCTCCTTCGGCCTACCATTTCCTGAAAAATATGGAACAGCAAAACAAGCTCTCTGGCACAAAAATAGAAACAATACAATAAAATCAGAGAGAACACAGAATAAATCACAGACAAATAAACTTCCATATGCAGACACAATTAGCTTGTTGCAATTTTACATATAGGTTCAGATAAAAGGGAGAAAATCTTTTAGCATTATTCAGATGTTTCTGGTGGTGAAATTAATGCTAAAAGTAACAGGAAAATGAATACAGAATGAGCAAAATCAGTGTTAAATCTTAAACTTTGGAATTATTTTCTATTTTGGAGGTGGTTGGATATAATCTATTACCTGACGATGACATTTTACAATATGTATAAATATCATCGCATTAATCCAGTGCCGTATTATTTCCATAATATTTTGTTTAAACCTTCTCCAGATTTTAAAAAAGTGAAAATATTTTGGTGCACCGCAAGAACAAGCTTAGATCTTTCCATTTTAAATAATAATAACAGTATGAAAATTCTTGTGTTACGTGAGTCATCAGACCAGAGCCGGTGCAATACCCACATTAGTGCCTGCCAGCCCCAAACACAGAGCCCTTGGGAGGAACTTTCACTGTCTGAAACTCAAACCACAAACGGTCAGCGACCAGAACTATAAAACTGTCTGCTTCACTCTGCATGTCGGGTTCATTCTAGTTTATTCACACTGACAGTGGGGAAAACCAAAGATGCACTTGCCACGCGCTGAAATATAGCAACCTTTAAAGAACACTCCTTCTATTCATTCAGTTGTTCAGTTGTACTTGGCCATTAAGTTCACCTGAGCACAGACTTCACATTCTAGGTGACACTTTAAAGAAGGAAAAACAGAGACATGAGGCAGTATATTTGTGTGCAAATTATATCCTATGCTAACAGTGCTAACTATTAACTGTACCTTATATTTTATATTACATGCCCACATACACAAAAAGGCAAAAGTACAGGACACTGCATCCAGCACAAGCTGGGGTTAAAGTTAATGCTCCTTTTCTAAGCCTTGCATCGCTCCATAATTCATCACCAGCACTACCAGGAGTTTTTAAAACCAAGGGGAATGCCAGCACAAAATACTGAAAGCACTATAAAGAAAAAGGTAAAACGCAAGCATTGCAGCTCTTTTGCAAGCAGCACAGCATATTGTAATGGTCAACAACCCTGTTGATTAACCACAGCCTTCACCACAAGAAGGACAAGAAGGTGATCAGCCTCCTGTAACTGCTTTGCATGTTAATAACAAAAAAGGCTAGACTTTCTTTCAGAATGATTCTAAAATGAATGACAAATACAACATGAGAGAGCTGCATATTTGCCACAAATCACAAATAGGTTTATTCAAAAGTCTCTATACTAGGAAACTGTATTATGCAAGCTTTTAAAAAAACATGTTGGATATGAGTATAGGTTTTGGACATCATTTTGATCTATTGATCATTCTTGACTAACCATTCTGTGCAGTTGTGTCAGCACTACAGCATAAAAAGGCAATTATGATCAAGTGGCTGGGGCAGATGAGGACAAGCCTGATGCAAATCAAGAAGGAAATCTAAACTAGGAACAAGGACATTTTTTTTTTTTTTTTGATGAGACCAATGTCTATGTGTCATCTAGATCATTCCTAGACATTTTAAACTTAGCCCACAGCCAGTCAATGACAGGCTCAAAGTTGGAAGACAAGGAGTTAAAACACCATCAGTTTCAGAAACAGCAGCAACGAGTTACGCTCATCAACGCCGCGCCGTGCCGATACACTCACCATAATCTTTACGAATTGAAGTTCTATAGCCGCTAGGTAGCCCTGCTCAAACCATCATACAGAGCTCCCTATTGACGAGTGTGTCCATATAACACAAAAGTCAACTACAGGTGTACAATTCCACTATCCAACCAATGTGGATAGATTATTCCCTGCAAGTTTCTATTGTAAAGCCTGCCCCTCTCACAATGACAATGAGTACTTGTGCATGATGCACAATTCAGTGCAAGGTTCTATTTGATTGCAGAATTCGTGAAAATGGCAAATTGCAGTTGTAAATCTTTGCAGAGAAATACACATCCGCAAGTTTAAAAATTAACACAGCTTTTCTATTTGTATTCCAACTGACATGCGTTGGGATACCAATAGATAGATGCCCTAAACACCACTGAATTTGTCCCTCTGGTTGCACTGAGTGCAATCCAAAACAACAAAATCAATTAAATGTTTTTTTGTCCATGCACGCACCCTTGTTGTATTTAAGAGGAGTTCACAGCACAAGAGCAGAAGGGGAAATTTGCTCGAGACCTCCCAGTTATAATGGACCAGAACACTTTTCGAAGCCCTCTCATCAGCAGCCAAATGAGGAATGCACTTGTTTCAATGAAGCAGCCTTTCCTTCAACGCTGAACAATCCAAATGTCTTCCGTCTGTAAACAACAGTGATTAATAACTTCTGGTGAGCCTCTCAGCAGAGTGGTGTTCAAAGAGAAATTTTCTTTTATGCTGAGCAAGTCTGCAGAGGCACTGGGCAAATACACTGAAATGTGCCAACTGCTTGGACGAGGCAAAGAAAATATCCTAGAGAAACAAAGTAAAATCCAAATTGATTCCATCACACTGAGAAAGACTGAAAAAATATATTGCTAAGAATTCTGCTGAATGTACAGTAGACCTGGCAGGGATAACTGAATGGGGAACTCAATTGGATGCAACACCAGAATTCCAATGGTCTTAACCATTATATATATATATATATATATATATATATATATATATATATAGGTATATATGGAGGTTTATTTAACATAAGACTGAACCTTTTCAAAAGAACGCTGTCCTAATGGCAACTTAACTACCAAAATGTCATCAATGCTGTTACATGCAGCATCTTACCACCAAGACAATGCTTTAGAAAACACAGGTAAGTTATATTTGATGCAGTCTGCATGCTTGCGATACCCACATCTTCAGGCCTCCAGATTAACTGTAATGTGCATGTCCGGGAAAGTAAAGTAAAATGCATGATCGGACAAGTGAATAATATTTTCTTCCTGTCGGAACGGGACAGCAGAAATATCTGTCATTTTGCCGTTTCATTTTATAACCGATTGCAATAAAACGGCAAAATGACTAATATTTCTGCTGTCACGTTCTCTTAAATCTACAGAAAGAGTTTCACCAGTGGAAAAATATAGCAATAACCCGTCCTATAATCTTTTATAAATGTATGTTCTATATAAAATACTCATTATGCAAAGAAACGCCACAGTTTATTTTGAAACATAGCAACTGGGGTAGCCTACAACTACCACTGCTGATCTTTTATAAAATAAAACCATTCAAGTCACAACAGTTTTAACGTAAATTTCGATTTGCATTGTTACTGTATGAAAATATGTACAACATTCGCTGCCACCGTTTTTCAAGCGTTCTTTGGGTTGTATATAAGCCCTAAACGTAATGTAAGGCCTAAACCCTAAGTCACAGTAGGCTACATTCAGGAGACTGGTGTTTTCAATATTAGGCTACATTACTTTTAACTTGAACTATGCATTCACTCACATGCAGTTTTCTCAGATTTCCGTCCGATTTTTCACTTGTGCTGGATATCATTATGCCGCAAAAAACAAAATAAACTTTTTATTGTTTGATTAAACAAAAACACTGCCATGAAATTGCCCGAAAACAAGGCTGTCTGTATTTTTTCCAAATCTGGAATTTAGTCAAACATTGATCCACCTGCCACTAATTGATTGCAGTGTTAGTAGCGTTTGCATATAGCCTACCGTTTCAGGGAATGCACTTTCCACAGTTTAAGCGGTCATTCACTTAGTTACATTTATGCCATCATGGCACGGTCCAATTTAGTTTAATTTAACAACCCGAGGGATTGTCTGAAATTTTCTCTTATGAATATATATTTTTTTAACTCAAATAAATGGATCCTGTGCTTTCTTAGTGATATGCCACTTTCGCATTCCCTGTTTACACAACAGTTTCCTTGTTTACACTAACACAGTTTCCACTTTAGTTCGTCGCACTGGATCAGAGCGTCTGCTACGTTGTTGTTATGTAGGATAACTAGCTACATACTTGAGAGTATGTAAGAGTGATAAACGTCTTTTGCTGCGAATTTATCTGTAGGCAACTTGAATATGAATGTATCGGTAGCTATCCCATTCATTGATTTTTTTTAAAGATAAAAACTAGGCCAGGCTTATCGAAGTGTTTTTATTTAATTGTATATGGTCATGTAGGTTATGCAATTGCAGGGAATGGTAACAAAATAATTCGCAGAGATTCATTAGCCAGTTCGTTTTTCACACGAGTAAAACGGTGACTGGACACAGACACCAGCAGAACTGTGTGCAGATATATTTAATCACAATGTAGAAAACATGTCAATGCACTTTGTAGCGTACACAAATGCACTTAATTGCGTTTGCGATCAATAACATGCCTACACGTTCCACTGTCCAAACAAAACTTTCCTCCTTTCCAAAGTATGGGTAAAATCTGAATTAATTATATTTAATATAGAATGCTTCAGCATCACAAGACGACTGACTGTACTGTACTGTGCTGTCTTGGCTGATGAAATGCGTTTCGCTGAGTATTGGAAGTGCTGCTCAGTTGCAGAACCCATTTCAGAAAACAAAAAGTTTCCTAATCATGAACATGACCTCTGCATGCAGAGCTATCGACTTTCATGAACTATGAACTATCTTGGGTCTTAGCTCTGCAAACAATCCATGGGAAAGTCACTGGGAGGGGTGATTATGTGCACCCCTTCAAAGCAATAGATTTATTTGTGATATTTGTCAGGATTAATATTGCTATCCTCTGCCATAAATAAAAAAGATGATGACAGTCATCAGTTGACCTTGTAATCTAAAACTTATGGGAGTTCTTGTTGTTTCATGCACTTGGGTGGGCCAGTGGCTTTTGAAAGTGATCAGTTTATTGAGGCTTGCTGATAAACAAAGCATAATGGAGCATATGAATTCCAAAGAGCCCATTCGAGGGTGATTTACCATTTCCATGAATAAGTTTGTGCAACCCGCCAAAGTTCACACCCCAGAAGCTATATATATTCACTCACCAAGTCTTTCTCTCCAAAAAAAAAAAAATCTTAGAAGATTTTGGTTACTGAAATCAAAAGCCATTGTGCTTAGACTGGAGGAAATCTGTCATACTCAGTGCAAATGCCCCCCTCTGCTTCTGACTATCATTCTTTTCTTTCTTTTTTAAAAATCACAGTCTGTGATATTTAAACAATAACAGAGTTATTCCAATGTCTTCAGTAGAATTCAGCAAAGCCAGTATTTGTTCATTGATAGGGTTATTTTTAGTTCCAGAACTGCATAAATGAAAAGGAAACAATATATAAATGTAAAAATTTTGTTTTTAAAAACACAACTCTGGTGTGCAATGCTGCATATACCATATTTAATATGAATTCCATTGAGGTGTAGCCATAAGATAATGCTTTTGTAATGCCCTGTCATATCTGTTACAGAAATCACCCTTCGTAACAAGGGGCTTATGCAAAGCTTTCTTTGAACCACATCCCATTTGTAGCGCGTGGCTTCAAACGCTCTGTTCGGGGTTTGGCGAGAGGAATCTCGATTAGGAGGGCATTTGAGCTACCTGGGCGAGCCTTCTACGGGCTCTCCTCTGTTTGCATGGGAAATTAAATCGAAACACTAATACCTCCTCTGGTGTGCTCAGCCAGCAAAGCCAGCTGTCACATTTTTGATCTTCTGTGATACATACATATTATAACTGGGACCATTTATCTTATTCTGCCCAACTGACATACTTTAAAAATATTGATAATTGATCACCATGGGAAACTTTTTTTTGTAAACCCAATGATGCTGATTTGTAATTGCTAGTTCAGCTTAACATCTATGTTAAGATTAAAAAAAAAAATTAAATCAGTTTTGCAAGAAAAAACAAACCTGGTTTATTGTTTCATCATTATGATCAAAGAGGAGTCCAAAGAGGCATGTGAGCAAATTAAATTAGCAAATGCTTTATTTATTTTTTATTTAAAAACAACACAAAATGAATGTAATTACAGTTGAAAATGATTATTTTAAATAAATTATGAAGACATATTTTCTTCTCTGCTCTGTTATTACTAGTAACCTTCAAGAAAAATCTTAAACAATTGCTTCCCCAAAGTATACAAAGATTACCTACAATGATGAAAACTAACATGATAACACAAAATCAGTAAGGACATCAGATTCTGGTTCAGTCTTATACCATATTGAGGGTTTTGTGTCCAACAAAGTCAAAACACGGGCTTTGTTAAACCCAATTTTAGCTTGGCACTCAAAATCATATACTAATTTGGGACAACTGGCATTTTAGGGTTATTATAGATGAGGGTCAAGTATATTTACAGCAAGATTTCCGAATACATTGATATATTTTTTTGTTTCATTTTTGTTACTGGTGATGCATTGAAAAAATAGAAATAAAACCACTGTTATCCTTTCTAAAGCTTGTGCTTCCTCAATATTTGGTGTCAACATTTATCTAACTGATACAGAGAAGTAAGTGATTAAACAAAAATCCAGATTGTAATTTTTTATTGCATTAGTTTGGTTGTGTCTAGAGTCTACTGCGAGGGACTGAAACGTGCGCCCAGAGGAAGAGCTTCTGGGACGTGGCCAGCATCTTTTCCTGTTTCACGGGGCCATCCAGTGGCCTAGCTTGCTGAAACCAGGCGAGAGCTACAGAGCAGCCTGCCTACAGAACCAGGCGAGAGGGACAGAGCAGCCGGCCTACAGAACCAGGCGAGAGGGACAGAGCAGCCGGCCTACAGAACCAGGCGAGAGGGACAGAGCAGCTGGCCTACAGAACCAGGCGAGGGAACGCGGTACAGACCCGGCCTCGAAGAAGGGACAGAGCAGCTGGGGGGCCGCCTACAGAACCAGGTGAGAGGGACAGAGCAGCTGGCCTACAGAACCAGGTGAGAGGGACAGAGCAGCCGGCCTACAGAACCAGGCGAGAGGGACAGAGCAGCCGGCCTACAGAACCAGGCGAGAGGGACAGAGCAGCTGGCCTACAGAACCAGGTGAGAGGGACAGAGCTGCCGGCCTACAGAACCAGGCGAGAGGGACAGAGCTGCCGGCCTACAGAACCAGGTGAGAGGGACAGAGCAGCTGGCCTAAAAAAGGCCATGGTGCTTATTGCGAGGCCTTGCTGCTGGACCTGGGTGATCAGCTCACTGAAGACACAGCATTTCACAGTGCACCGTAATTTCATTCTGTCGCACAATTTTGTCTTTTCATATTAATTTCTGACAAACTAAATAGTGCTCAAACTACGGTTAAATTCGAATGATATCAATGTTATGACTTACACTGTAACAAAACAGACAGGTCGGAGAGTAAAGGTTCAAGTGTAATATCAGGGGTGGGAGCCAGATGAACGTGAAGACAAAATATAATATTTTTATATTAGTAATGTCACATTATTTGACGGATATAGGAATGCACATTTCAAAATGAAGTATAACTAATCCAGTAAAGAGAAGGCTCAAATGTAACTCAGTGGTATGAAATTATGTGTTTTTCTTAGTTGATATGACTTTTGTAAAGACTTTTGTTTGCTTTAGGGAACATTTGATGTGCATCGATACTGAGCTTTTCTCATATGAGCTCATCTACATAAGAATGTGAAAATTTGATTGTGTTCAGCATTCGCTGCACTGAACTGCTTTTTTAGGCAGGAAACTCTGGACTGTTTGTTGGTTTTGGACAAACAGAGCATTAGTGAACTGTGATGGAAAATAAACCAATTTCACTGACTTTGATTGATCCGTAAATAATTTTTCCCCTTGTCATCATGGTCCACCTACAGTGTGGTACTACATGCAGGCCTAGTTTCACCTCTCACCTCTTTAATAAGTCACTCATCAAAAATAAAAGAAAAAATACTCATACATACAAAATGTGACATAAAAAATGTAAACAAACACACAGATCAACACAATGTACAGTGTATAACCCTTTTGCAAGCTACAGACTTCCACAGTAATATGGATACAGTATTGTAATTGGTAAAACAATGGCTCAGTCTCAACTGCTTTGCGACCAGAGGCTGTAAATGGCATGTAAAAGCTGTGAACGTGGCAGTTCAGGGCGGGTGCTATCAGGAGGTAACAGCAGTATTGTGGCACCAGTCCCACAGTTCTGGCACAAAATGCTTGTTACACAGCTGACATGGACCTGTCAATAACCCAGAACCAACAACCTATGAAATCTCAACAGAAATATGCTACCCCAGAATGCCGCAGAATCATAAAAGCCCTGAAACCCCTGGAACCAATACAGTACAAAAACAGTATTTCATGCAAACATCGTGGTGTTATCAGGATCAGAACTGGTTTGTGTCTTGGAATTCTGTGAGAATGCATAACATATGTGAGCCAGTGATTTCAAGTAACATAGCATTGAGCAATGTCCAAAAGTAAAAATACATGTGCATTTTAACAAAGTAGGTCATCAACTATAAAATCTTTGAATGCAAAGTATTTTCTTTTTTTTTCTTCAGCACAGACTTCAGAAAAGCATGCTATATGCAGACAAAACAATTTATAAATGTAAGGTTTACACTCTACAGTAAAATACCCCTTCATAAACTTTCTAGCTGAAGCTTTCTTTCATATTTCAGTAAAGTTCATAGATTAAAGCTTCTAAGAAAAAAAATCTACCTCTGTGAGTAAAAGTATACCATTTTATATGAATTATAAAAATAAACCATTTGTGTCATATTCTCCCATTTTTTCAAAATGCCCATTAGTTTGCATAATCATTGGATAGGATCACTGTTCCTGGTCCCGAACATTATAGGCCTGTAAAGAACAAGACAAAAACATTAGTCTCCTAGAAACCAAATTCAGACATATTTAACCACTAATAAGAATAATAACTGGAGTAATTATCATAAAACACGCTTTGATATTCAAACATGTCAAAGACAACCGTGGATTGGAAAAAGCTGGTGAGAGCTAGTGTAGCCTGCAGCTCAAGGGCCATTTCATGCTCTGTGCATTCTGGGATTAACAAAAGTCAGCGACTCGTATGTGCTTTTACAACAGCCCCTGTTTGGGTTGGTTACAGTGGCTCTGCGTGGATATTCTAATATTGGAAAGTCATTTCTGTGAGTCCACTGGAGTCCCTTTCAAAAAGGCGGTGAAATCCGGCTCTTTCCAATTCGCAATAAAAACCGCAGACAACTCCACCAGACACTTCCCTCATTTCTATTAGCTTATCCTTCTACACGTGCATCTTGCAGCATAATGACTCAGTGGAAAGAGGCATTTGCTGTCACACTTTCCAGTGATTCTGCACGACTTTTTGAGACATCGAAAGCACAGAGTGCATTTCAGATGAGCTACCTCTTCTCCTGAAGAGCACAAGTCATTAATCTATAAACACAGGCATGGATGACAATGCATGCATAACCATTTCAAAATACTTCGCTGTTTGGCGAAGTCATAAGTAGACAGGGACACACCAAAAAGTTTGTCATTTTAGCAAAGGCATTTGTTTATATGCAGGACTATACCTTGAAGAACAACCCAACTCAAAAAGCACAGCCAAAATAGGTCTCATGAATAGATTCATTTTCATAGTAAGGAGAGGACAAAGTATCTAAAACAATAACTGAATAATTTGGGTTATTTACTTCATGAGACAAAACAGAAGTGTGTTTTACAGGCCTAAGGGGCATATTTTCGAACAGATAACATGAACGTCTCCTTCAAAGAATGCAGTTTTTTCCCAGTAAGCCTGTTATCATTTCACACATCATTTCAGAACAAATCCTTACTGTTGTAAATGTGCCCACCTGAAAACACTGATCTTTTAGCAGAATCCCGTACTCCAGTCTGACTGCCTGTACACACAATGCACAACAAAAAAAACATGTTAGTTCTGCATGATCAGGCATCCATTTGCATTTATTATAATCCATTCAAATGACATCATACACACACAAATATACTCTGTAGTATTAGAGGGGCAGTCTAATCATTTTTATGACATTTTAATGAAAATCACATACCCGTAGACAAATATGTATTTTTCACAGTTCACAATGTTTTTCAGTCCTCTCAATAAGGAAGGGTAGTCTTACTACTTATTGCAATATTACTTTCTATATGTTTCAATACATTGAAAGAATGCTGGTACGATGAACTAAAGAGATAGCACAACTGGACCATGTCCACTGAATTTGAACTCTCAACTTCAACAGCTGGAATACAGGCAATTCAAACATTCACAGATGGTTAAGATGAGCTAAATAAATTGTACAATAAAAGTACTTTGAAGGTTCAGAGAGCAATGGATGCTTTATAGTTCTTTTGCAGATAATAGAGATATAGACCAAGATGACTAGCATATCATATAGGGGCTGATATAGTCCAATTATCATACGTGCTCAGCAGAAAAAATGGAACCAAATATGGTAGACACTATGTACTTAGATCATAAAACTGAGATACAACACGTTGGGGCTGTCTTTTGTCTCATTTTTAATTGTCCCATTAAAGAGGTGTGCTCATTTGAAATTCAATTTTTATTTTCCACTTGTCAGTAATAACTGAATTATATAAAGACAGAATTCAATTTAAGAACCACATAGATGTGCGTGCTTTTAAATGAAGTATCAAGTAATTTTCCCTCACAGAACTACAAAAGAGAAGCTGTTAAGGGAAATAAAGTGAGAGGAACTGCTTTTATCTTTATAGGAGATGGTGGTTACCCCATAGTGGAAGTCTCTAAAATAACAGGAAATTGTAAAAGTTCTTTTTTATTTGTTGTTTTTCTCAAAACAACTTTGGTGCCAATTTAGAAACAAGCGCTGGCATGCAGGGGCTGACAGGAGAATCAGCACCAAAGATGTCCCATACCCCGCACTGAACGATTCAGCGCAAAAGTGCAGCAACATCTCGCTCTCAAATTCAAATTCAAATTCAAAATGCTTTATTGGCATGAAATACACTTGTACTTATTGCCAAAGCGTACACATAGAAACAGGAACAGGAAACATGAAATACGAACAACATTGTGGAAACGACAACAATGCAATACATTGGCTATACAATAATAACAATAATAAAATCATAACAATAATATCTCGCTCTCTCTCTCTCCTACACACACACACACTGTCTCTCTCTCTTTTCCCTCTCTCTCTCTCTCTCTCTCACACACACACTGTCTCTCTCTCTTTCCCCCTCTCTCTCTCTCTCTCTCTCTCTCTCTCCTACACACACACACTGTCTCTCTCTTTCCCCCCCTCTCTCTCTCTCTCTCTCTCTCACACACACACACACACACACTCTGTCTTTTCCCTCTATCTCTCTCATGCAGGGGCTGACAGGAGAATCAGCACCAAAGATGTCCCATACCCCGCACTGAACGATTCAGCGCAAAAGTGCAGCAACATCTCGCTCTCTCTCTCTCCTACACACACACACACTGTCTCTCTCTCTTTTCCCTCTCTCTCTCTCTCTCTCTCACACACACACACACACACTCTGTCTTTTCCCTCTATCTCTCTCATGCAGGGGCTGACAGGAGAATCAGCACCAAAGATGTCCCATACCGCGCACTGAACTATTCAGCGCAAAAGTGCAGCAACATCTCGCTCTCTCTCCCTCTCTCTCTCCTACACACACACACTGTCACTCTCTCTTTCCCCCCCTCTCTCTCTCTCTCTCTCCTACACACACACACTGTCACTCTCTCTTTCCCCCTCTCTCTCTCTCTCACACACACACACACACACACTGTCTCTCTCTCTCTCTCTCCCTCTCTCTCTCACACACACACTCTGTCTTTTCCCTCTATCTCTGTCTCTCTCTCACACACACACACACTATCGCTCTCTTGAAGAGGGCAAGGACAAAAAACAAAACAGATCTGTTTGTTTCAGTAAATGTAAAAAAAAAAAAAATCCCTTGGAACAGTCATATGCAGTTGCTCGTCATTTCTCTCAATGTTTGTGTATGAAATGTCTCACTTAACCGGAATTCCCATTTTACAAGTGGAGTGATCCAATAATTTCTCATTCATTTCCGCACGCAGTGTTCTTTCTATGCTGAGCCCTTGATCTCGTAATTTGTTTACTGGGAGAAGCATATTCACTTGAGAACAGTATTGTTTGGGAAAAGCTGAGCGTACAGACAAAGGGAGAGACCGGCTACTAGAATATTCGCATCAGTGTAGCACAGTAAATTAGCTAACAGTACATTAGCTCTCATTTTATAAAACCAGCAAGGCTCCTTCACTACAGGCTTGGCACTGTCAACCACTGTCTGGTGTAGATCATGTGCCTGGGTTGTTATGGCTCTGTAAGCATTTATTATTCCAAAAGATATTTTTGAAAGTTCCCTCAATATAAGAAAGAAGAGCATGTGAGTGTTCTGGAAACTTTTGCTGGTCAAAATGGCTCTATAATTATTAAATTTTTTCTCTCTGTATTTTTTTTTAAGCTGACCAGTTCTCAAGGACATTATTAGCTGTTTGATCTACCCATGTTCTGACTAGTCTCGAAAGCCAGGCCTGGATTACTCAGCCTGGCATGTGGAGATTAGGTGAGACAAGATTTGGTACTGTACTGTTTTTTTGGATCCGGGTTGTTCAAGTGTGTAAAACCTTCATTTCAACATGATTATGTAATTGATCGCATAATTATGAGCACAGGATTGAGAAACGCAGATGTATTAGGGGACTTTTAGTAATATAACATGTTTATCTTTTTTGATCTTTTAGGAATGCCAAAAGACTTCAGCTGAATATGTTTGACAAAAACATCCTGGGGTGGTGAAACTGTATATGTTTTTATTAAAACAATATCAAACCAAAAGATACCCAATATTCTACCTGCGAGCTTTGCTTGCTTATAGAGTTTCTCCCTCTTGTCACTAAGACAAAGTGTCACAGGTGCCCAAAGGGTGCTCTCGCGCTCTTTCCAGGTGAGATCAATCTCTGCCCCCAACGGCTTGGCATCACAGTTCATTTTGATTCATCTTCTACTATTCGCGTGCAGGATAACGTGGCATCATGCTTTAATGAAATGAGAGGGCATCATTCCAGCTCTCTACTCGCACGCTAAATTCCTGTAACAATTTCACCGTTCGTGCTACCGCTTGCAATAACACATATCTGTACGCAACCGCTTTAGAAGAATTGCAGTACCCGGTAAAGAAAAAAAAAAAGGAAAAA
Source organism: Anguilla rostrata (assembly GCF_018555375.3). Classification (NCBI taxonomy): domain Eukaryota; kingdom Metazoa; phylum Chordata; class Actinopteri; order Anguilliformes; family Anguillidae; genus Anguilla; species Anguilla rostrata. The sequence goes on along the minus strand of NC_057936.1, from coordinate 50,583,728 downwards.
AAAAAGCTGGTTTTGAGAAACTCAACGGCATGCTTTTTGGTTATTTCCGAGTCCCTTTCAACGACTGTGTCCGAGTTCAATGTCACCCAAAGCGAGAAAGGCCGGCAGTCCACTCACATTTGTCCTTTTCGGGCTGTTCCACACAGTCGCTGTCCGTGTCGCTCGGGATGAGCCAGGGCTGCCGAACGGCCTGCAGTTGCTGGTAGAAATCGTCCTGTCGGATGACGAAAGTAGTGACCCGTAAAAAAAACCCAGCCAAATTACAGGAGAATACAGAAAGCAAGGACATAGACCACTGGCAAACATGTTTGGCAGGTCCATTACTTCCACAGATGTTTTTATTTTCCTTTAAATTAAGTCCACCTAAGAGTACAATCCTTTGGGCCAAACATGAATAAATTGCCCAGTGGTCTATTCAAAAGGATTTTATGCGTTCTTATTTTTCCATGCTAAAATGTGATATCACTCTTAAGTATTATGTATACATATGATGTACATATCAGTGATAAATTACACACTGACAAATCTTTACTTGAGTTAAAACTTTTAAGACACATTTTAAAAAGAATTTATTTTTAAGAAATACAGTTTTCCCTTCTCAGATTTCTGTATGAATCTGCACAATGGTAGGACCAGGTGGCTTCAATCAAACATGATTTGTGGTTCTGAAGTTTAAAAAAAAAAAATTAATTCCCTAGGCGTCAACCAGTAACCAATATAGAAATAGTTAAATTCCTTCTTGTGATTAATACAACCATCAAAAAGGGCTTTGAATTTAACAATACTGCCAAGCAATAGACCGTGAAAAAGAACTAAAGAAAAACTCAGCCCAGACATATTTTTTCCCCACATAGATTCAAAATCCTACCGTACCCACCTCAATCAGTCCACTCACATGTCCTGCGATTTTCATTGCATAAAAATGTCATGTTCCATTACAATCACGGTCCAGCCTGCCATCTTGTTTTATATCCACAACAAATACATCATATGAAGAAAGATTTAACAAGTGGGTGGCCAAAGTCTCACTCAGGACCCCTTCACTTGTACATTCACAAATTATAATTATAATAGCTCAAAGGTCTGTGCTGCTGCCATATATCTCCATTACACTCCTGGATTCTTCCTTAGCAGATATCACTGAGTCACTTGACATGACCAGCTTATAATGAAAGCTTTCACAGGTAGAAACTTAACCTTTTTTTAAAAAAAAAACATTGTGAGATTATAACAGACTTTTAACAGTTTGATGTTTTAAATCACTGTATTTTCACAATATGTATTACTATGCTGTTGTAATTCCAAAAACCTTGGGGGTACACTGTTTGGTTGTTCTTGTTCTATGCTCTTCAGATTAATTAGGCGTGATTGCGCCATTTCACTGTCTAATGATCCGAGTTTAACTTAAAGTTCTGGAATGGCTAGTGCGCCAGGGAGGACGGTCATTACCTCTGACATATTGGGCCTGTAAGTGAACGCTTTGCCCAGGCTCTCTGTGGTGCTCAGGCCAGGCGGTGTGAGCAGGGGCCTCCCGGTCTGGCTGGTGGGTGTGACGGGTCTGCTCCTCGATCTGCCGAACATCTCGTCCTTGTTGCTATGGCTGCCAGGCGTGACGGCTCGCGGCATCAAACTGTTGGGGGTCAGAGGCCGGCTGGGAGTCCTGGGCCGGCTGCTTGGGGCGTTGGGGGTGGGAGTCCGGCTGCTGGGGTTGCTAGGCGTCTGCGCCCGGCCCATCACCAGGGAGGTGGGCTTGTTGCTAAGGAGGGGCAGCACGGTGCCTTTGGCTGAGAGGGCCCCGGGGGACAGAGGCCGGGAGGCTTGGGCGGACAGCGGGAGGGAGCTGTGGTGGAGAGGACTCAGGCGCAAGCTGCTGTGCGGGCTGTTGGGACTCCTCGCTAACTTCCCTTCGGTCAGCTTGGCAAGGTCTCGCTCCACCTCTGTGGTGAAAAAAAAACCATAAACACACAATCCCTCACTTACCTGTTCACTCCTGTCTATCTCTCACCGTAAATATCCAAAGACTGTGCACTTCCTAAGACATTTCAGGGGAGGGTCTATTCATTTACATGACCATAAGTGTCTCTTTTCATACATATTCCATCTCACCATTCTGAACCTTAAGAAGCAGGACTCTAAAAGCCTCTTTTTTTTAAATGAGAATGATCAAAGCACTAAAAAACCAGCATGTACTGCCTGGAGAGCAGCTATTTGAGGCAGTGAAGGGATGAGTCTACCAGCTGCTCATTTTTCCATGTAGTTCAGCTCTGTCTCTTTAAAGCCGGTTGCGTTTTTCCTGATGTTTATGTTTATTTTTACTAGTCATCGGTGGCCCCATTTACTGTGTAAACTGTGGCCTCCCACCTCTTCCTTCAGCTATGATCTCAAAATTGTGTAACAAGCTTTTGTCAATATGGCAGCAAACATAAGATTCCATTGGAATTCACATACAAGTTTTTTGTTTGATTATTTGCTAAATATTCAATTATTATAGTTTATGGAAAAATGGCGCTGCCAAAAAGTGAAATATCATAAATATAGGATAACACTCAAAAAGTACATATTTTACTACTTTTAGAATCATTCAGAACTTTTCATTTTCACAAAACAAGCTTGGAGTTAACATGCATGAATTACACTTCCAGGAATGACTCAAAGTAAAATATTGTCAGGGTACCAAATACGTGTGACATGTAATAAATATCTCAAATACAGATGACATGTATTTCATAAACCTTGACTTCCTCATTTATGAGCAAACATGGCGTTCTCCAAAACAAACATTTCCCTCCACTGCAAATAAAAATGTGAAGCACATGTTATTGTTTTAAATAACAAAACCTTCAAATTCAACCATGAAAGCTGCTGTCTTACTATCGGACTTACACACCAGTGAAAGATAATCTTGTTTGGGAAAAATGACTCCAGATTTATTGTATACCATTATTCTGGAATCAATTAATTTAAGTTAAAGACTTGAATAATTAGATTGCTGTCTCCACATTTGAAGAAATACAATTGTAAGGAGTTAAGAATTTCCCCTGAGGCAAGACACACATCTAATTTAGATTTTTAGGCAGTCATAATGCCTGAACTAATTTTTAATTATATGCATTTTCAGCCCAAATATTTTGCATTTGATGGCAGCAAACTGAATAAGTTGACATGAACATTTTCTCAATTTGAGTATAGTCACTTAATTTCCAATAACATTAAATATTGACCAAACATATGTTGCTGTTTATCATGGAAACAACCGGCATAGTGACATTTGAAAACTGGTATAGAATTGTATATACATCACACATTATATATCTGCATAGCTTGATATTTACTGACTTAGTTATAGTTTGTAGTTCCTTTCTCAAAGCTACAGAGCTAGTGTCCAATTTGGGTGAAGAGGGGTAGGCAGTCTAGAGAAAGGATTTAAAATGCACAGAGGCAACAGAAGTATGAAAACAGTTCCTGTTGTTAATGTTCTATATTAGAACCCAGTGGAATAAAACATGATTTACAGACACATGTGCTGTTCCACAGCTAACCTTGAATGGCAAGCCCCGGTGTTTGTTTAAATACATCAAGTACATGACATCCAAATTACATCTGGATCACCGGCACTTCCTAAATTCCACACAAGGCCTGCTCTGAAAGGAGAGCCAGACATACTGGCTTCCAATTCGACGTGATATCACCTGACATCAAGTTTTGCACCTCCAGCAAAATGTGAAACAGACAATAACAATCTGTAATTAACCTTCTTTAATCAAAACAGCCCAGGATGAAAGACTGCAGGAGCAAGGTATGCAGTTCCTCCATTCCAGGGAGTATTAACTCTTCACTGATAATGAAAGTGGCTGGTTTCAGGAAATTAGAGGACGACTTGTTTTACTTTCTTTGTAATGTACAAAGTGGCCTAAAATGGATCATAAATAAGAGATATGCAGAGATATGTCATTTATATTCATGGAAACTGTGAATGGGGACTTCCATGATGAGTCACTTATCAGTAATTTGTATAGCATAAAGTAACCTAGATTTACCCAAATTATAATAAAAATAGAGTCAAAAGATTTAGTTAACCACATAATGGGAGTGAAAAATGAGATAAAAGTGAAAGCTTTGGCTTTCGGTATGGAACACATTAGCAACTAATAAAGGCATGAAAGGGGGAAATTAGGTTGTTCAATGGCTTAATACCCAGCCGTGTGGGGAGCTCTCTGTTTGAATATAAATGTGCGTAAAACAGCCAAAAATCAATGCCATCTGAAGGCTGGAGGGTCTTCCACGAGCACGGGGTGTGTTGTAAACATGCAGACTTCCGTTGATGCTAAACTGCCAAGGCACTGTTCGCTTTCTCCAAGCAACAGATAGCATATTCACTTCAGTGAGAGCGAACCCGGGGTAGGCGACAGCGTAAAGATCGGTCAAGATTACGAGCGCAGTTGCTCTGCTGAGACAGAACACACTCCTTACCGCGGGGAACCAATGCGCTTCTCGGAACCTTGTAATTCTGAAACAACAGAAGGGGGTGAGCGAAGGGCGAACAAAAACAAAAGGCAGGAGAAGCGTAAACAAAGCGCTGCGAGACACATGTCTTAGATTTGACGCACGTATGGTAGCGCTGCTCTTTGGTCTACTCGGAGGCTTCGGTGCAGTTAATCATCTACCCCGGCGTCACTCGCTGCGCCCGCCTCAAAGTCGCCCGCCCCGCGCTCTGCCTTTTCAGAGGGGAGCCCAGATCAAAAACTGATGGAACACGCCGTAGCCGAGGCGTGCGATTTCCAGACAAAAATCTGTCAGCGCTCGCTGTACGAGTCGCACGTTTTTAACGGCTTTGAGGCGCCTGGCTTATTAAATTAATAAAAGATGCCCTGAGTGATTGTTTTTCCAAAGACCTTAATTGGAGGATCAGCTTTTAATTAAGACAATCAAACTCCTCGGGCCCTAGCTTATTCGTTGGAGGGAATGGCGGAAGGCGCCTGCGAGCTCCCTTTAGATGTGTCACCGTCGACGGATTTGCGGTGGCGTTCAGCGTCGACGCGTTTGATGGTCGCTCAGTAGTAACCGCTGTCTGTGCGTACCGGCGAGATGTTTCCCCATGGTCTCCAGCTCCTTGGAGAAGAGAGAGTCCTTCAGGAGGGCTCCTTTCTGGCTCAGGGAGCTGCCGCTTCTGGCAGTCTTCAGATCTGAGTCCCAGACTGGTTGACGCTGGTGAAGAAGAAAAAAAAAAGGCGCATTTGAAGAAAGCCCCTTAAATTACACGTTTGTATTTTTTTTTTTTTTACTATCCCTAAATTCTGAAGTCGTATTTGTTATAATGAGAGGCAATTGCAAGCTTTTAATGGGCATTAGAAAAACATTATGAACCACAGTGAGCTATGATGAAGGGCCTTTTGGGAATAAGGCATTAACTTTGTTCCTGAACATCAGTGCTACACCAAATGTCAGTAGTGGTAAAAGACATTTTAAAATAACAATCAATAGACTCATGGGAGCTGTGAACAGAAGTTTAACTGGCTCAGGGCCGGACAGAAACTTTACTGCTATTACATTACAAATTCACTAGTTTGGATTCAGTTTTGAAATGTAAAGCATGAGAAGAGAATGGGTGCAGTACAAGAAAAGAACATCACTTTGTTCAGAGCTCGCCGATCATATTGCATGTTTGATTCCACGAGGCATTAAAAATGATCCCACAATTCTGTCTTTGATTTGCTCAGTGCATTAGCACACATATTGCCAGCACTGCACATTGAACACAGTGATAATGTGAGCACTTGAGCTGCCTTGTAGCTGCCAATAAGAGGAAGGCTGTTGTTGTAAGCCTCTGGCCCGGGACACATGAGGACAGAGCGCAGAAACAACAGGAATAACGATGCCTGAAGCAGCATCATCATCATCTGCCTGCCATATAAGGCCATGGATTTCTGGCACCTGCCATCATTTTATAAGAATTATGTTTGCAAGGACTGATATGCCAAGTAATCGCAGTACATATATTACACTCTACGTTATATCCCTAAGGTAATACACAATCATTTCAGCCCTAGGTGTAGGGAAAATGCACACAGTTAATAAGGGCAGTTCTCAGGCTCTCTAGAAAAATATCAGCTTTTTACGGGAGACATTCCTTCACAGCCGGATCCAGGAGTCCTACTGATATGAATACAGGATCTCTTCACTGTGCATGCGTTCAAATTAATCGGTTGACTGCATGTGATCGGTGGAATCGGGGGCAGGTGTAAAATCAAACCGTATAAAAACATTTAGCAGGTACTGGCGGTGAATTAATATGGCTTTATCTATATAGAAAATCTTATGAACTTCTACAGTACATAATTCCTGCCCTATGGAACTTAATAAATTGGCAAAGGGGCATTTATGTACTGAAGTCCTTCACATGACCTCAGACCGTGTCTGATTAACTCCAGACACGTACCCAAATTGAAATGGGGCCATTGAAAGCCACCCCACGTGTGGCCTGAGGAGACCAATCAGGTAAAACATGATTGTGGGGACCCTGGAGCTAATACTCACGCTTATTAGGTACAAGAGGCATGGTGCGGTGGTTAGACCGCAACCGATCCCTAATTATAGCCCCTGAACCAAGCATCTCAGTGGGCGAGACATGCAATGTTTATTGATTGCACTCCGCGACATCACGCACTTCCTTTGTGAATTTTAAAGCCTGTTGTAGAGAATATCATTCAAATATGCTCATCAGAGAAGCTTGTGAGATCGACAAACCAGAATGCACATCTGCATCTGCCTTGAGATACAGACCTGCAGACAATAATGAAGAACACACATGTGCAAAATTGCATCAGTCCACAGTGGAAACACACAGTCCAGCTTTTAAATTTGACCTTTAACACCATAATACCTGCACTGATAAAACTGCATATTTACAAGGGCATCTGGCCTCTAAATACTACCCTCCCCTGCCCCAAGCACAATATAGTAGCAATGTGCTTGAGATCTGCTGTTTGGTTGAAGTCAGCACAATTAATGCAGGAGGTCTACAGAAACAGCCCACTGTATTGTGTTCCATCTCATTTTTTTTCCACTTGGGCACCTGGAGTACTTCAAGCCACTTATTTAGGGTTTCTTGTGTTTAACACACAAATAATTCTGACAGACCAAATTGACTGAGTAAGTGTAAGCTTTCTGGTTTTTTGAGAAAGTCAGTCTAGCTTTCTCTGCATTTTTTCAGAAAAACTCCAGCTACTATGCCCTCTCAAAATCTATTGTGTAAAACCTATTATCATTTTTAAGAGTGTTGTTAGAAATGACAAGGCTAAGAAGAGCAACCTTCTTAAAGAACTTCAGTATGTGTCTAATGCAACAAAAAAAAACAAGCATTTAAAATTGGTAGTAACAAGCAAACAGTATTTTAGTCAAATATGTAATCTATGTATAAATACAGTATGTTTCTTTGCAGGGGTAACAAGAAGCATGTTCCTTAGTTGTCTGTTATCACAATTTGAATTTGCTGTGTGATTTCACAAATTTCCCTCACCTCAATAAACCACAGTGTTGCTGAACTCATCTCGTGTTGTGCATTTGTAACTGGTATTGTAGGCTGTGGCAACCGATATGGATAATGATATAAGATATACGAGTGCAGTAGAATCAATCACTGGCACAGCCATTTCTATTAGAGTCTACACAAGGAGGCACTGAAGAGAAAGTACAACTCATGTACATGTATATTATGAAGCCATGGTGCTGTAGCTTTTGTTTAAAGTACAGTACATGGGATAGACTAACAGACAGATTAAAGGAAAGAACAGGTACTCAGAAGGAAAAGTATAGGGAGTATGATGCTGGAAATGCATCTTCCTTACAGGGACATTCCCAAAATGTGACTGGAGACCTCACTGATCTGGATCAATGGCGCAAGCAAACTGCCTATGAAGATGAGGGCAGTTTAATCGCATTACAGAGGGTCCAAGTGCGGTCGCTATCTCATCACAACTGAATTTAGAAAATGAAACATTAAGTCAGCATGTAAAATGAGGCCAACTGTATAAACCAACGGTCATGCAAGTCACAAATCAGGCTTAAGCTACAAGAGATCAATGTTCTGTGAAAACAAAGAGAGAAACAGTAGGCAGGCTACAAGCTGGCACTGACCTACAGTGGTTCAATCATACAGAGTATTCTCAGAGTACAGAGCAAACTGGGATAACCTGAATCACAGGTCTCTGAAGGACCTTTCCATTAAAAGCAAAACACACCAAGTCAGTTTGAGATGGTCTCAAGGGGAGGTGGGTTATATGGAGCTTAAAATTTCAACAAAACCTTCTACGACAAGGGACATTAAGCTTGCTCACATAAACAAAAAGGTTGACCTGACATGTTCAAAGCTACCAATTTTGTAATATTGCATGGTAGGGGTACCTCATGGAGATCACCATGCTTCCTCTGGAAAACTATGTCTTTAGAGAGATCCTTTTACCAAACGCAAGAAAGATACCAAACGGCTATACACATGAATTTGTGACGGAAACAGCCTGATGCTAATTATCAGAATGTCCACAGGCTGAAGCCTGTCAACAACGACAGTGCAACGCCGTCAGAAATTTGATTTGATTCAAAGATATGACTGAAGCTTAATGGCATGTAAACAAGATTCAGACTTTGTAACTGACATCCAGCTTTGAAACCAAAAATAAGAGCTTACCAACAGTAATTAAACGTAACCACTATTATTAGTAAACTGCCAAAAAATACAGAAAATATAGCCATAAATGTGAAGTTAACTATGTGAAGATAGAAAGGATGCAATTAAAAACAATTTCAATTAACAATTTTGGCAGAACTATCCATACTCCCCATGCAATATGCATATTGATTTTAGTGAAAATGAGAAGAAAGGATGGTTTGAACATAAAATTTCAAACACATAACAATAATACTTGAAATATACAGAAGAATATTGAGTTATGGTATGCTTTTGGCATAAGGTTGGCATTTCTTGGTCGACCTAATATTAATTGTGTAACATAACTTACAAAAAGAACAAACATTTTTTAGCTTATGTTTACTAGAGTCCCCATTAAGACTTCATTTGCAAATGTGCACACAGTTATGGTGATTTCCTTCTTTTCTGAAGGCTCAGTGCAAACCCATCAACATACGGTTCTACGGTGAATCCACCGTGATGACCCAGAGTACAGAGCTGAGTCAAGACCCTAACTTATAAAGGAGATGCCCTCTCGCATTCACCAGATCACTGGCCCGGGAGGAAGTTTGAGGAGAAGAGGAAGAAAAAGAAAGCTAGCAGTGAAGCACTGAGTGACCTGTCCCTCCGGCACGAACGCTGATCCAGCCCAGACTCCTCCAGACAGAACTCACAGGCAGAGGGGAGCAGCCTGAACACCAGAGCAGCCCAGTACTGCAGTTCAGACTCACCAGACTGTGTGTGCTTTCAGCAGGAGCTTAAGGCAGATGAAGACCAGGCACACGCATAATGTTAATGTCAAGAACATGAGCACGCATTCTTCTGCTTCCCATAGTCTTGGAGGGCAGTGATGGAGCTATGGACAAGGGGTGAAGGGCTTGGAAAGACAACAGCAACCCCAGACCAATCACCGGTGGTAACTGAGGGTGACCCGGTGGAGAGACTCCATGCCAATCGAGCAGCATCTGCACCCAGCAAGCCTTTATTGGCTGATAACATACCATTAGACTGATATGTACAAATAGAGCTCTCCTAGAGAGAGGCCAGTCCAGCCCTCTACAAGAAAGAAAACGCCACTGACCACATTACCACAATCCCACAAGGCAGGCCGTCAAACCGTTTTAAAGGACGCTCGCTTTGTTTTCTGTATATGAGATGGAGGACAATAAGAGGGGGAGGGGGGGCAGGGGGGTTATAGGGTGGGTGGGAGGTTCGGGCCATGCAATTTTTGTTGTTGCATGTCTGAGTTTTCAACGTCTTGCTCAAAACAAGCTGGCTCATTGTACTATCATGTGAAATGCTGCCATATTTTGCTTACATCTGCTTAATTTCCTTTTTGCCTTATTTCTGCATACTTTTTGATTTTTTAAAGCCTTTTTTAAACAGCTTGTTTCAGAGTGTATGCCTTGTATAAGGAAATGCAAAACTAGCAGCATCTTTTATGTGTGCAGAAATGCATGTGTTTAACATATCTGTACCCAGCACAGGTTGGCAATGTAGTGTGATGGTCAGGGACAAGGGCTTGCAAACCACAGATTGCTGGTTTAATTTCCAGGTCAAGCACTTTCATATTTTTAGAGACACAGCTATGTAAATTGTGTAGGTCTCTCTGCATAACAGTGCCTGCTAAATGCATAAATATAAATGCATGCAGAGAAGAGGCTCCCTGTGCAATCTGGCCATCAGTCACTGTCCTTACTTCACTTCCATGGTGATATCCAGTATAACGGGGCAGCTGAGTTCCTCTGCTCCATGCAAAAAAACAAAAAACGCTCCTTACACATATTAATCAAATAAAGCTGCATTGGCACTATACACACACACGCACATACGCACACACATGCACGCACACGCATACACACACACACGTACACATACACAAGCACACACATACACACAAGCACACACACACACACAAGTATACATGCATGCAAACGCATGAACACACACACACACACAAACACGCATGCACACACACGTACATGCACATGTGCACACTCACACGCATGTACACACAGACACACACATGCACGCATATGCACACAGTGAAACAAACTCACTTGCATTATTGCATCTATTTAGAGACACCAGATTAACCACAAAAGTACAGTTTGTTCTGTAAGGGCTCAGATTTATTAAGGCAAGCAATTTTCCTTTGTCTAACTAAAAAACAAGAGATTCCCTGGGTTTCCAAGACCTTAAAAATGTAATTACTAGGGCCTTGTTTAGAAAATGGCCATTGGCTTGGTTACTGTTTCACAGAAAACAGTCTTATTAAATGTGGTGGCAGAATCATGCAATTTCAATTTGGGTTGTTTTGTAGATGGAAAATGGTGATACACTGTGCGTATCAGATACATCAGAACAAGGACAACAACTGTGATGATGGCAAAAAGGACAGATGTGGTTCTGTTCTACATTATAGAACAGCTGGTTAAGAAATAGTGATTGCCAGAAACAGAGTGGCAACATGAGAAAGGAGGCAGCATATAATGTGTGATAGACCTGTATTTATTTATTCTTTATTTATTTTTTGCCTTTTGCAATAAGGCAACCGATTAAGCATGAAGAAATTAAGCCACATTAGAGGAAACCACTAATATGTTATGTCTCTGGTAATACTGAAAAGACTTGACGGAAAAGAAAAGCATATAAGGCTATTGTTTGGGCCAGGCTCCCCAAAACTGCCTCTTTCCCCAGATAAAACACTGCAAGGGTTGTCGCCCAAAAAATACAAAATTCAAGTTGGCAGATACTCATTTAATTTGCATGGCAATTATGGTTTCAAAGTTATTACCCCAACATTGTTCATGTCCTCAGTAACCTTTGGTTCACCCAGTGGGATTAGTTCCTGACAATGCAGTTATGAGCTCTTAACCGGTTTGTGTTTTACTAAGAAATGTCAAAACCACCAGAGGAACTGTGGCAGCTGATGAAAACGATTTCATCAACCTTCACAAAAAAATAAGTGAGACCTATGCAATTGCTTTGTTTTTTAAATGTGTGCTTGTCTTTGTAGGGCATCAGTTCTTTACTTGAACGTTTCCACACAGCACCTCAGCTTGGAGAAGGTTATGGCAAAGGCCAAACAGAAGAGCTTTCTGCTAAAAAATCTAATTTTTTTCATTTTAGGATGCAGAAAAGCGACATGTAATAGCTTTGCATAGGCTCTATAGAATGCTGTTCAATTTAACAAAAATGGAAAGGCATAGCGATTACAGTAAGGGTATGACAGTTAGAACTGAAGCAACTCATCATTAGCAACTGGATAGATGGGTTAATATAGTACCACCATGTTACACAAGATGGCTGGTGAAACTGCCTTGTGAAAAACTTACAGTACTAAGTCAATTACAGTACAGCTTAAATGAGTGACATGGGAACTGAATGGAAAGGCCCACCTGCATAGTAGACACTCATTTAATTTTACGTCAAATGATTTCCCATGGGAGATAAAGAGAGTAACGCTTCAGATGAGAAAGTAGCCCCTGCAATATTAAGTCTACCCCTGCATTCCCAACAGCAACTGACTGTGACATAATTTATCCCAGAAAGATTATTCTCACCTTTAGAAATATCAAATCAACAATGCTGTTTAACAGACATACATAATTGCATCATGGCAATTATACAATGTTTAACCCTAAAACAATAGGCTTCTGATTCAGAATGCCTTGGCAAAGGCTCAACGTGTTTAATTGAGGCGGTATCATTTGAAACTAATAGGGTAATTCAATGGAAATCTTCCTGAAATCACCCCAGCAGTTGCTTTTAAAGAATATATCTACAGACTTTATGGGGCAATTATCACCTAAAGTACTTGGCACAAATGGGGGTGTTTAACTAATGACAACCATTTACAGCTTTAAACTAGGGTTTTTTCATGGATTTTAAATAAAGCAATTAGCATGTCCCAAACACCTGTATATCATGAAACTCTTTACCAATTTACCAATAAACGCAAATAGATGTACCAAGATGAGCTAAAAGACTCCATTTACCTAAAGCAGTATAATTACATTGTCATGTATGATTACCATTGGCAATCATTGTTTAATATGTAAAATTAATGAATACATTTCACACTCAGAGATAGGCATAAGCACCTATAGTAAACCAACACATAACTGGTAGGTATGACCTCTGAACTATTTTTGGACTGAAAATGTACCCATAAAAGCAAAATGTTTTGTTTTCCAAAGTCGAGAGCTGAAGGAAGAAAACCCCAGAGGACTAGTTAAACTAACGGACCATCAGAAATGAGATATATCTGCCTTTCCAATAGTGTCCCAAATGTAAGATTTTACACTGAAAACAACCACGCTCAATTCTGAACTGCTACAGAAGGTGATCTGGGAAATTGGCAGTTATATATATATACATATGGTCTACATTAGGGTACATTTTAAATTGTCTGACACCGCTTATGCTATTGACAGTTTTTTTTTTGATAGAGGTGGAAGAAAGTCTACAAAAAATCTGCAGACCAAAAGCCAAGGAAAACCTTTGAATGTATTTGAAGCAGAATCCATAGAGGATGTCAGGTATGGCATACAATCCCACAAAGCAGAATAACATTGGTCATTCTGAAATACCACGGAAAGGGGAAACTGCACATATTGGTATGGCCATGAGCATGGCAATTTCATGCAGAGAAGCCGCATGAACACACTGTCAGCCATTTTCCATCTGGCCCACACACACTTAGTGGTCGGTTAAAACTTTTTTCTGTAGTATGGTTTTTAAAAGACCAGCACTGTGTTGGAATCTTTTCAAACAGTGCATCAAAATTAATTCATATCATATATTTTTAATACACATCAAGTTTCCTGGCTTATATAAACCTTTTACACATGTTCAAAGTTAGAATGCTTTATAAAAGTAAAACTGCTACTTTATAAAGTCTTTATTTTAAAGCACTGGCACTTTAGTCCTGCTTGGCATGCAATCTTAGTTTCCCTCCGTAATGTAATATTTGACTGATCCATAATAACAAAAAATTACTGTTAAGTGGTTATGTTCTGTTTACAGTATTACTAATCATTATCTGCTACGGCATGTCTGATAATCAGTAAAATGCTGTTTTGCCAATATGTTCTCATATTTGGATCGTTCCTGTTGCGAGGATGATCGCAGTGGTTTTCTCTGACACTCTCACAATGAGGATGAAAGGAGAAAAACACATTGTGGAGCTTTAATTAATCAGGTAACGCGATCGTCTTTTGTGCAGTAATCGAGTATCACTTACGGGCCCCGTCACCTGAGACGCGCTCTCAAATTCCTCGTCTTCCATCACGGCCTCGACCCCGGGCAATGGACCTGCTCCAGACGGCAGACATCCACAAACCGCTGTTCACACACACACTTACATCACGTCTGACCCAAACACAGTATTACACCTGCAGGATTAGGTTACGCGGCAGCTACGCTTAAAACCGTCTTTCCATTCGTAAATCACAGGGGAACCCAAACGAACATGTGCAATACGATTCAGTTTTGAGATGTGCTGTGATTTATACTATTATGGAATAAGCTGTGCGGTGTATACGCTTCTCGTTCAGTACTGCAGTGCACGCACGGTATCGTATTCTCATGTGGTCTTGTGTGCGGCAAGGACTTCATCTGGAAGAACCTTGGACATAAAAAATATTGTTCCAAAAAGAAATGTGAGGATGTTGAAAAAAATATGACTTCCAGCCTACACACAACTGCCGTGTTACACAACTTGTGTGGTCACCGATGACACAGCCATACTTACAGGAAATTTCAGGCACCGCCTGCTCGGGAATTTGAGCACATGGAACTTCTTCATCTCTGCTGTCTGTGAGACTGTCTCCTTGAAGCCTGAACAACAGAGGAAATAGAGCACTGGTCATGTGTAGGATGTTTCCCACAGCAACAGCGTATCTAATGTTGGACATTTTAATGAATTTCAGTCTCCCAACGGCACATGGATTCATCATTATGACAGTTACCGCACAGTGAAATGACATACGTACAATGAAACAATACTTTCTTGCGTATGTGTGGTCAAGGCCACATATACACAACAGACTTGTCTGGACATTACTACGACATTAACGAAAACTCAATTATAAGATGCAGCTAAACTCAATGACCCCGAGTGTTGGCTGACTGCACAGTGCATTCACAAAAAGGTGAATGTATTGGAGTGAAGACAATGGAGTTGGACTGCACGTCATAAAATGATATCTGATCTGACTCAAAACGCTCCATGTATTCTGCCTGACTGAATGTGTGGAGACATTGCGGCTCCATTCAGAAAAGGCAATGAGGCCAAGATGAACAAGTCCATTCGTCTTATCTCCATCACTTGGGAATAGCTATCTTGGTATGCGGAGGCGGAAAGATGGGGGAAAGTGCAGGACGTGTATCTGAAAATCACAGATTGTTCATTATCAACATCAGTTCCTAAACCCCCATAATGCTAACTGCTCTTGATATCTGTTGTTTTTGAAATGAGAGCTTGCTAACGGAAGTGTGGGGGTGATATGGAGACTGCTGGCAATGAACTCTTATACATGTGCAATAACTAGTGTTCTCTCATATATGGAAATTCTAATTCACCATAAAACAGGACTACTTCAAGGGCCTAAAATAGCCATACTTATTCATAAATGTGGTTACCACCCAGCGTGTATGAGTTCATTGACTTCAATATGACAATCCAGGGAACTGATGGTGTAACACGGGACATTTTATACTAATACTTATATTAATAGTCTGAATTTCAGCATACTATTCATTTTTCAGACTTTCATTTTTCCAGACTGTCATGACTCTAACAGTTGCGTTGTTTGAAATCTTTAACCTTCTGTATTCATACTTTCGTACTACATAATACGCCACATTTTTACCTTTCACAGTTTCCATCTGTGTGCACCTTGACTTTTCTCAAGTTGAGCCTGAGCTGTTAATCTCAGCCATTTAGTCCTTCAGATGATGGAAAATAAAGTACTGCTGTCATGATTGAACATAATGCTGAAGAATATCAGATTATTTCTCCCAGTTTATTCAAAGCCAGAATCAGTGAAGTAAAAGAGCAATGGGGCAGCTTCTGAGGCATTTTTCTCCCTTTGCTTTTGTACCTCAGTGACAACAGTAAAAACCGAGCGTGTTCTCCGAATGCCTTCAATGTGTGCTGCGTGAAAAAAAACCCCAGAACGTGCCTGGTTTGAATAAGCGGCCTGCCGTCTGCTGGAGCCCTGAGCACTATTCCATAAAATCCCATACAGGAAAAATAATTAAAACAACGGAGCCGGCTCCCCGAAGACCTAAGATTGGTACTGCCGGCCTCCGGGGCATCGCAGAGCGGGGACCGCGTCTGGGGTCCGTTTAAAGCCGGGGGTTGCGGTCGCGGCGACGCTCCTGCCAAAGGGATCAGCCGGAGTCTATAAGGAGCGCGCGACGGCGGGGCCGACCGCAGCGGCGGTCCGCAGAGAAGCACACGGCGCAGAGAAGAGGCGCTCCGCTTCACACTCGAAAGAGGTGAGAGCGTACGAAAGGAAGGAAACACGCTACTTCCTGTCTGCTGGAGCCGGTTAGTAACCACACACCGAGCCGACGGACGGCACGTGTAATTCCGCAAGGAAACCCAAACCTGGAACCGGGACACGTTTTGTCACCGTGGTGGGCCTGGTGTGATGCGATACCCTAATCCCAAAACACCACTTTTGTTCTAGACCAGTGGTACGCAACCCTGTTCCTGGATATCTATGATCCTGTAGGTTTTCACTCTAACCCTAATTTGGTACACCTGATTCTACTAATTAGCAGCTCAACGAAGATGTCTAGCTGTTGAATGAGGTGTGGTTTTTTTAGGGTTAGAGTGAAAACCTACAGGATGGTAGATCTCCAGGAACAGGGTTGGTTACTGCTGTTCTAGAACAAACTTTCATTTTGCAAAACAGTGTCAAAATAAGTGAAACATCAAACACTTGCTCCTATCGTGCCGTTGGATTGGCCAGTCTGAACTAAACTGAGTTTCCCCCGTTATTATGAGATACTGCTGCGGTTGCCTTCTCTCACGGTCGCCTGGTGAAAAGGGGAGGGGGGGGCGGGGAGCTGTGGGCTGAGGAAACCACACGTTTACAGCCAGCCCAGCCGGAGAGGCACTTCGACAGCAAGCAGAGGCTCAAAGGCCTTTCAGGCCTGAAATGCAGGCCCTCCTTCGGAGCGTCTGTCACCGGTGAAGCGCGAGCCCCGCCCTCCCCGCCCAGGTGATGAGGGGTGAACGCTCAGCGCTCGGCACGATGCACTTTCCACCCGCAGCAGACGGAGGAATCCGCCGGCGTTTGCCCGAGTGGACGGGAACGCCAGGAATGCTGCTCTGACCGCCGCGCGCCCGCAGTCTGGCCGAACGGGCTGGCCGTATTCCTGCGGTGGCCTAAGCCCTCGCACCGAGCTCCACAAGGGACGCACGTTTAAAAACCACACAGAGCTCAGGCGTGGAGCGGCCGCGCCTCCCAGGCCACATGCGCGGACCTTCAGAGAAACTGGAGCTCTGAAAATGAGCAGCATCGCGCACGGCAGTCTGTGAGGCCAGCTCAGCCCTCCCCCTAAAGCGCACACTATGAAGCCTTTGTTTTCCTCCTTTTCAACTGCTCTGGCTGACATTCGTCTGCACTATCACCTGCTCAACCTGGAGTCTTTAGTATGCACCTATGTTTCTAATACCATAGAGATTCTGGGAGGCTCTCCCTTAACACTATAAAGTAAGGACTTTTTGTCCACAACTTGTACTATTTCTGTGGGTCTATTTTTTCATTTAGAAAGAGGCAATGTAAAAATAAACTGCCTTCGACATCGCTGGTATTAATTTATCATTCCTTATCTCATTTTACATATTTAAATGTCCATTTCTGACATATGTGTAGTGTTAATTACAGCACTATCTGACTTTTGTAACAAGAAAAGGAAAATTTGTGACTTGCTTTTGAGCAGCGATATACATGCAAGGCAGCCATTTTGATGATTTACCTCAGGTGAAATTGGGGGCAAGGAGCTATTAGCTGATAAAATTGGGCTGATTTCCTTTATGGAAATTGCATAAACTGCAATATATTGTAAATGTGCAGACATTTCTGAATGTATAATGATGGTAACACCCTATATAAAATCCTTGTGTGGCCAGGGGCTTGATTCTGGACCACAGCATTTGGTTTGTACTGTGATCTCATCTCTGTGTGTGACCCTCTCTGCTTTCCCCCATCTGAATAAAGTGAAGAAATACATAAGACAGGCACACAAAAACATGTCATTATAAACAGATTTCAGACCACAGTATTTTTATGAAAATATTAATAAGCAGACATAATTTTTTATATTTGCACATGTATTGCATGCAATTTCATAATAATATATTTCAAAGATTTTTAAGAGCACTTCATTGCAACAAGGAAATTTGGAATTAAACCAAGACAGGGAAAGTAGGCCTGAGAAACGTACAGTACATTTCACTCAGGGCACCAATCCCTGCCTCAGCTAACAGAAGCTAAATCACCATTTTTCAGAAGCACGCGATAAGCCACATAAACCACCGAACTAAAACACCCAAACTTTTTGGAGATAAACATTCTCGCGACAACACCGATTGCATTCAGCGTCCCGCCAGCTTGAAGGTAAAAGCTTGCACGCTCTCTGAAGGAGAGATAAGCGGCAAGAAAGAAAAACAAAAAAGCTTGGACCCAGCGACCGTAGAGAGGGCTGGCAGGAGCGTGCCTGCCGTTTGACCTCAGGGACGGTGTCTATCGGACGCCGGCATCGCGTTTCAGCAGTGCGTGAGTCCTATCGCGTCGAACGCACAAAGATCTCTGCACAGGTCCAGGCCGCGCGCGTCCGAACAGGAAACGCCACACGAAACAAACTCCGATAACGCGGGCGATATCAGCGCTCGTCCATCTCAGAAAAAACAAGCAATTTTGGAATGCACTTAAGATATTTTTTTATCGGGGAAATGTGCGTATCCCGCAGACGGGAGCGGAGGAGAGGAAGCCGCGGTTCCCTGCGACTTCCGCCTGCAATCGTAAACATTTTTATACTTCGTTTTATTCGACGTTATCCGCCGCATCGCACGCCGGCCGTGAAATTTCATTGGACATGAAACGCGATAGCTCACTTGCGCGCTGGATGTGTTTAGGAATGGTCTGGCTGCTGAGTAATAAAAGGGTGGTATTTGGAGAGCTTGCGCGTAAACCTTGGCAGGCCTGAGTCACAGGAAGGCTGGATTGGACACAGGAGGAGCTGGCCCGGCCGGAGGCAGGAACGGGCGGAGGAGACAGAAAGTAAATGTTTACCTTGCACACCTTGAGCAGATGTTGAGGGTGACCTTGGCCTGGGGCTCGGGACAGTACGCGCTGCGCCCCTGGCTGAACTTGCTGCCGGACGGCGCCAGGCTGGTGACGCCCTCCATCCGCAGGTCGTCCAGATCTTCTGCGAGACAAGGGGGTCAGAGAGAGACGTCGATCAATCGCGGGCGCCTCGCTGCTGAAAGGGGCGGGGCGACCCCCCTCAATCGCGCCGCGAGGACGACGCGGTACACCGCGCACCAGGGGGGTGGGGACATGGGAAAGCCAGCCCGTGGATGCAGCTCGTCCCCGTCCCCGCGCAGATGCTAATACTGTAACGCACATAAATGAGGAGACACGGCGATGTCCGTCAGCGCCGGGAGCCCGGCTGATTGGCTGACGGCGCTAGCCGAAGCGGAACCGAGGGCGAGCGGGCCCCTCCTCCTGCCCGCAGGCAGGATCCGCTCCGCGCCGTCCCCGTCTGCATCGCGTGACAATCTGAAGACGTCCGCATGCTACGCTCTCCAGCGCCATGCCCGCGCTTCACTACTAACAGGTGCAGGAGGCACGTTACGGCTTGGCAGCCGTCCCAGCGCTGAGCTGCACAGGGATCAGAGACGGCAGCTCTCTGCTCTTCTGTCCATACACTACAGCTGCTCTCTCAGAGGGAACGCTAAGAGGCTCTGCATATGTAATGCTTTTGTCTGGCTCAATTTACTTTTTTGGACTAGATTATACCAAAAACCAAACAAATAAATCTACTGTGTAAGAGTGGTTGGTGTTTTTTTTTTTTTTTTTAAACAATAAGAATGCAAAAGTAATTCATAAAAGTGTTTGTGAGATAACAATTTGGCCTTCTCTGGCTTGTATTCAGTGCCTGGTGAACTGGTTAAATTTCATCAATAAGAGACCATAGGGAAAGACTTGAAGAATCCCACATTTTTGACATACAGCAGGTAATCCTCTTTAACAGTCAAAGCGCACAGTAATTACCTTGAGATGAGCTCTGTGGTAGATGCCATTGAGCCACAGAGCTGAAAATGGAAAAACCCTCTCTCTTCACAAGACCGATTTATCCTCCTGCAAATACGACTTCCATTTACAAAACACAAAAAAATCTACTTGTCAACACACAGCTAAGTATGCCATTGTTGGCACGGATATAAATTTGGCCGCGTGATATATTTCACTTTTAAAAGTTAATGCAGGGCTTGTGCAAAAGTATCACACACAATGAGCCTCTTCACAGCTTCCTGTTAAACATGAATACATCTGCCATGACAGTATTTATAATCCACGCAAGTGGCCTACAAACAAAATCCCTCTCAAGACATATGTTTATCAATCAGTCAAAATGTTTCATGTTTCAACAAACTTTAGTTTTTGATTTTTTTCAGTGGAAGTATAGCGGATGGAAGTGTGAAGAAAATCACACGCAGGAGGAGGAAATTAAAATGTGCGGCGCTGGATTGGAGATTCCACCGCACCTCACATTCTCAGACAGACTCTTGCGCACCTGTTGCCATCCGAAGGCCGCGTTACACGAAACCCTCTTTGTTACTTTTCCTCGCCCGATATTGCGTTACTGCGCTGACTCGTGGGGAGAAGAAGATCGCTTTGAAAGAGGAGGAAGCGTGACTAAGCGCCCGGATTAGAGGAGAGATTTTCACACACGGAGAAATTCTCCCCGTCAGTCAGCGCTGGCATACGTTGCTTTCTGACCTGTCACGTCCATCTCAATCCCTCAACTAATTCAGCCGCGCCGGCTGAACCGGCTGAGCTGACGGGCCTCCGCATTAAATAAATCACATGAGCTGCACTTAGCATAGCCTGTTGCAAGAGCTTGAGCTGGGGATCTTCATATAAAGAGATAGATGACAGATAAAGGAGCAGTTTATTTATCCCCGAAAAGGAGAAATTAGTTTGTAAAAACAAACAGGACGACGAACACAAGATTATAAAAATACAATACAGGGCACAAGGAGAGGGAATAAACATTAGATTAAAAGACAATGTTATATGTCACAGCGCAAAAACCCCACAATGTATTATTGTTTGAAATGGATGTGCGTGCCAGACGGAAGACAGTGACGTGCCCCCAGAGCTCAGGCCCCCGATTGGCTCCTGCCGGGAGCTCTGGCGCGCTGCAGTGATTTGGCCCTGCGTGCGGAGACGGCCTTGGTCGTGAAACGCCATTAAGTGTTGTGATATTAAGTGTCTCATTCATCATCGCCGGCGGGATCCAAGCGTACCGAGCGAGCGCCAGAGGCCGGCGCGGGCGCTGGCTGTTCATGGGAAAGTACAGACCTGCGCCTCCCCCGAATCGTCTGGGTCTGCGGGGGACGGCCGCGCATCGGCGTGTCGGGTTCCCGGTGGGGTCATTTGGCAGTCGACGGGGACGACGGATTTAATGTACAGTTCAGGGGTACCCCAAGGTACCTTTGTGACCTCTCACAAAAGATAAATTGGAGCTTTTTTTTTACATTTTCTACTTCTAGTTTTTAGAACATACCTCCTGAAAATATTCAGCCATCTGCCTTTAGCTGTAACATGCTTATATACCATTCATGAAGGCAAAGGGTTAACAATAAAATAGCATTAGCAGCACGTCATCCTGCTTAAATTTACTTATTCAGACACTAGATGCCACAGTAATAAAGCCTGATGCTGTGGTCTGTTACAGCCAGTCCTTCCACCATTGAAACACCATCAATAGGTTACGCTGCCTTGCTTTTAACTGGAACTGCAATGACAAAATGCTGGCTGATCTTATCTGTATTAGGCTCCTAATCTCTGCCAGAGCAAGAGGAGACGCTCAGTGAACCCATAAACTCATCCTACTTAATGTGACTTGCATTGGGACCCATAAACTCATCCTACTTAATGTGACTTACATTGGGGTGGCTTTTTCTGTGTGTGATTTCCCACAGAGATTTGCCTTTAATCTGGGCTTAAATCTGTTTGTTTCACCAATGAGCCCATGACTGAGCCCCTGGAGAAAAAAAAAAAAGATCTATAAAGATCTTTAGGCCCAGGCCCCCTTGATCTGCGTGACGTGGGAGCTGAGCTCTTGCCACGGTAATGCTAAAGGTCTAAAACACTGTTTTCCCACTCATCTCTGAGCTTCAGCTACTGGGGAAACTAAACCGTCACCAGAAGACTCTGTTGTTACGTGACACTAAAAGAAATTTGCAGCGCTCCGTGTTTCAGAATAGAGCATGAGCAGACTGACGGACCGAAGCACTGCAGTCTCAAAGCGAACGCGCCGGAAAGCGTGGTGTTCGCGCTGATTCTCTGCAAAAGGGGTTTGTGGCCCGACCAGAGGGCGGAGCTTTCTGTAGCCGGCGAATGCATCGCGCAGATCCCGTCCAACGGAACCATCGTATCAGCTGCTGCGTCTGCACTGCCAAACCTGGCCCTGTTCCATTCCTTTGGATGATTTGTAGAAAACGCTGCTCATTTCTGGGAAAGGCTGCGAAACATTGGCCGCTTGCGTAAAAAGAGAGCCTGTTCGATCATGTCCTTTTCCAGCGCGCACTATCAAATAACCTGCATTTGGATCGGCGGTGACTGAGCTTTTTAACAGATTTAAAATTAAGTCAACCTCTAACCTGATTCATAAAAAGGAAACTTGGTTGAAACGAGCAGGATGTAGCGCTGATGCTAAATTTAACAGTGTAACACGTCCAGGCCCTGAAAACGTAGAAGTGATGGCCTTTGTTAAAGTGCGCTCCTCTCACCCCAGCTCTTAACTGCAGCTGCTTCTCAGCACGGGCCATTGAGAGAACCTTTATTTGTTTAGTTTCACATAACTGTGTCTACATTCTGCTTGGTAAGGGCCCGTAAGGATGTCGAGAACGCGCTCGAATATCCCTCGATCTTACCGGAGATAAGTGTGCGTTACATATTGCAATTACGACATGGATTTGTAAACAGCAGAAAAACGTCACCCTTGGCGGCTCACGTCTAGACAAAACAAGAGCCCCCACAGCCCCCACCTCCACATCCCTGCCCCCACGCATGCCCTTCATTCAACCACTATGAGGCAGCCATGCAAGACTCCACTGTCATTCGATAAGTCTCGCTTGAAAATGAAATGGGTCTACGCCTGCTAAGAGCAAGATGGAAAGAATTTGAAAGATTGTATCCTTAACAAAAGCCCTGGGCGTGACAAATCCCACCTTTTAATCACTTAATGGACAAGGAAACACTCCACACTTTCAAAAGGGTCCGTTTTGAGGAAGCAGTGGCCTTCCCTCCTTTCTGTACAAAATAACTGTTCTTGAAATTGCATTACTCTATATATGAAAATTACTCTATATATACGAACTCTGTATATCCCGAAATTAGTCATAATGTGCTATTACAAAAATATAAAAACCAGAAATGTACAGTAACCATTGGCATCATTCAGAAAAGGTAGCCCATGACCCCACAGCCAGGGATTTATGTCGCTTAATTCCCCATATAATGATTACTAAGCCGAGCCTTGGGCCACCAATGGCAGCCCGCCACAGTTCTACAATAGCGAAATAATTACAATCGCAACTTTGGTGATTTCTCCGGTGGCCAGTTAATCAAATCTTCAAATGAAAGTGGGAAAATCACCGTTGGAAAAACATGGGCTGACGTCTCTGGCTGGTCCCTTAATGTGTGCTTCAGAGAGTGGAGTGCTGTAATTACCCAGAGCGACTGACAGATTCCACCTTCCTTTGTGAACGAGGCCCGCAGACCGGGAGACCCCACAGTCTCGCCAGCCGCACACGGCTCTGCATTTGCGTTTCATTAAGAGCCGAACGCGCTGCTCCAACTTGGTGGTTTGGTCTGAACAGGGAAACTTTGATGTGAGGTGGGGAAAAAAACGCATTTGTTTGGCTTAGTAATAAAAGTAATATTCCAGATTTAATTTTCTAATTACTTCTCCAACTTCAATTATATTGCTTTACTCCCCTCCCTTTCCAGCACCCCCACCCCCCCAAAAAAAGAATGTCAGAATTCAAACCATCTCTCAAAAAATATGATCAATATCAGATGTAGAATTGCACATAAACAGAGGGGAAATCCAAAATGATGCTTGTTTAAAATTCATATCAGAAATTCATATTTATTCATGGTTTAAATTATGTCTGAATCGCATGCAAATGAGATTCTTTCAAAAAACGTTCAGTTCATGCGATGCCATTTCTTCCTTCTACAGGACATACTGTGTTCAGTTAACCATGGAGAGGAAAGTCTGGAGTCACTGCACTGTGTAGAAGGAGACCAAATGAGTTCATCATGCTAAAGCCAAAGCAACAGAATTAACTAATCAGTCTGATTTGTTTGAAACTGTGTTGATTTTGACAAAACTTCACATGAAATATAGAGCAATTTTAAGTTGTTTAATTTTAAAATAAAGCATGGCATGCCCTCATTTATACACTCTGCTACATTGCTGAAGAAAAGTTCTGGATTTTAAAGGAATGCCAATTTTAACATATTGAGAACTACATAAAAATACAACACTCCCTCAGGTTAAATACTGCCATCTGCTGCTTATGAAAACAGTTTAGGGGTGGGGTGAAAATACAAAAAGGCACAGACATTTCGCACCCATTTTGATGTGAAAATTTGACAGCTGTGGTATAATTGTGAAGAGCCACTGAGTCTCGGGATGGGGCGATTGAGTAATGGTCTGGTCCCCTGCTATGCAGATGGACAGAATTCCCCTAGAATGCACAGCAAAAAAGGTTGACATGGTTTACCACTGCAAACATGGACACTAATTAGAAAGTAGCAAAGGAAATAGTTTTCAAAGTAATTATTCCATAACGTCAATAACTCATTTGCTATTTCAGCTATTTGTCAACATCTCCATTCACACATAAGAAATGAGTAACTAAGATGCCGCCAGTGGAAATGGATCTTCAGATCACTGTCAGAATTAGATTCCATACTTACAAAATAAGAACTAGAGCATGCAGGGGAGGAAATAGTTAAGGAGCCAGTTCACACTTGAGCCATTAAAACCATGGTCTATATAGAGTTTATATAACGTGTACAGAAAAGGGTTCCATCTTAACCTCAGTCTTGCTAAGTATTGTCTGAATGCCAAATATCATTGAACACCCTGTACTGTTACGATATCTAATATAATGTATTAGATCATACATCATTATTAAATAAAAGGAGACAAGCATTGGGTGCAGTGTGTTAAATCACTGTAATATGCCTCACAATTAAATTACCAATTTGTGTATCTTTGATTTCACTGGACATATAAATAGCACAATTATATAGGCCATTTTTCCATCAGGATAACAACTTACTGTACCCAGACGCATATACTGAAAAACATATGCACTAATATACAGTACATCACTTTGGATAAAAGCATCTGTCAATATACAGTATATTTATATATAAACAGTATATGAGTGCATGTGCTACTGTGCTTCCAATCCAGCTATATTAGATAGATTTAGTAGTATCAGGGTAATTTACCCCATCTGTGTGTGTTATCGTCATCATCATCCTCCTCCTCCTCTAAAAGGGGAATAATGCACCTCATGTTCACCCCAATGATACTGTACAGTGCTGCTGTTTGTTTACAGAGTTGCTATGGCAACTGTTGTGTCTTTGCTTGCTGGAGCGAATGAACTGGCGTCAGGAAGTGAGGAGCGTAACGTCTGCCAGCCCTGGTCGTCCCCACAGGGAGGGGGGAACAAAGAGTTAAACCGATCTTTAAGCCTGCGCATTCTGACCAGATTTCTCATTTGCTAGAGGCCCCAAATCAATAGAATGAGAAGGCCGCGCAACCGAGCCCGTGGACCCACAACTGGAAAGCCAGCGTCCCGATGACTAGCTGCCACAGCTCTGCACTCAGCTTCTTTAATTTCAGAGCAGCGAGTCATTAATTAACAGTCGCACTCTTCTGACCCCAAGTCGCTGCCTGGCAGACGGGCAACGGTGCCAGACCAAAACTACACCGCCGTCTCCATGGTGTCTCCTCTGAAGTGTTCCTCCCCCAAATTACACATTTTGTTTCAATTTCACGACGTAGGAAAAAAAGATAATAAAAAATCCCAGCGGCGTGTAATCCTGCCATTAGGAACACCCTTAATCTAGCATCAGAGCGCCGTGTTTAAATTACAGAGGGCTGGATGATGTCAGAGCCCGGGCCCCCATCAATCATTCGCGGCACGAGAGAAAGGGGGATGAAGGTGCGCTCGGCCGCACGCTCCCGTTTCCCGTTCACCAAAGCGAGCGACGACCAGCGCGAACCGTTCCAGAGCAACAATGCAAGGCTCGACTCCCCAGGGATCATCGTTACCATAATCGCTGGTGTGGCCCTTTGAGGTTCAAGCACAATAAAACATGAGTCATTTATAACCACCGCTGTCAAATGCCAAATGCTTTGTTTCAGGGTCTCCGATGACCAATGAGGTTTGAGAGCTGTGGCCCGGTGCTGTCGCTGGAGGTATGGAGCACTGATGATGTCAAGTGATGCCGTTTCCAATAAGCAACACTGCCAGAAACACCGCCACCATCTCCAACAGGGTGGAAGACTTCTTCACACACCCAGAGCAGGTTCTTCTCAGGCCCGGAGAAGGCAAATTAGGGGGAGATGTCATTGAGACAGCCAGGTTCCTTGTGAAAGGAGTTAGGGTTTCCTATGGTTGGGTGGTGGGCACTCCTGTTCAAGAGAATTTCCATGCTTATTTTCCTTTTGAAGACACTTGATATTCCAAGGAAATCAAATACAGCAGAAACCTTAATTTAATTTGACACCTAAAACTTGCCCAGTTGAAGTCATTCACTTTCTGGTTCTTGGGAAAATTATTTTCGAATGGTTTCTCTGTCACTGTTGTATTCCATTCAGAGATCCGGTGGATTCTGGAATTATTCGTTTAATTAGAGCTGCTGACTGGAGGGAAACAGCTTCTGAAGGTGTCAATCAGCACCAGGTGTTTTAAAAACTGACTTACTGTAACAAAGAAACATGCTTGTTTAAGCACAGCCTTAATACATCCATCACACTCACATACACACACACACACACACACACACATTTGTATTTTGTTGTCTTTTTTCCATATGCACTGATATACTTTTGGCATGTCAGTGTACAGTATGCATATTTGTCATGTCGGTAAAAAAAAAACCTGAAACAATAAGGCATCCACAGTACTTTAAATTCACGCTCAAGTTTGCTTTGGGGATCAAAATGCTTCTGGTCTAGGCTATTGTGATATTTTTCTTTTTTGAGAGCTATGTGGCTATACTTAAATAACAGTACATCCTCGGTATTGTATTGCTACAGTGCCTCATCTGCTGCAGTAATCTGTCCATATGTATCAATGGATAATATTTAATATTCAATAGAACTGGCGTATATACTGTAGTAAAATATATACTGTAACATCTCCGCTCCGAGCACAGGGATTCTTGAACTCCTGAAAGTTTAAGTGTACAATAATGTGCACACACAGTGTGTAATCAAGAGCCATTAGATGTGGTCTCCTTTGTTTTGCAGTGCTCTTACTGGTGGGTAGTTTTGCATGTGAAGCTTTCAAATACCCCTGCGTCTCTGGGAAGGAGTTACTGCAGATTAAAGCAGTTTCCCTCTCTGTTATATGTCATTTTATTAACTAACCAAAATTCAAAAAAACTAACTGGTGCCAAAACCATGTTTCAGCAAGTTGGACTCCATTTGTAGCTTTATTTAAAAACTGTATAAAGTGTGGTTGTGTTGGTAGAGTCTGTGTAGGATAAGTAGTATAAAATTTTTATATGTCATATTTAATTCCAAGAGGGCCCTTACTACAAAAAACAACACAAAATATGGTGTTCTTCACTGTCAGACAGTGCCATTTTAAAGATGTTTTTAAAGGTCACTGTGAGTGAGTTCCTATTTTCCTGTCTGATGTATATTTCTAAGCATGACTCATGTTAATATTTATACATAACACTACCTTAAAATTATTCCTATAACAGAAGCAGCTGCCATATTTTACCAAATGTACCAAAATACCAAAAACTCTTCCTTGTGCCCACTATTTAAGTCACAATTTAGACAAAAGCAATGAAGATATAATAAGCCATTAACAACCAATGTACTGAACATTCCTGGAAAAGGTGTCACTACTGTTCACTGTGATTGGCAGTAAATCCTTTTTTACTTCTTAAAGTGTCAATTGTTGAGAAAGTTACTGATTGCAGTCCCCAGGATATATTACCTAAATGTGTCTAATGGTATGCTAATGTAATCAATGGGATTTAAAGGGCTGTGATTATGTGCACTTTCTGTTCCTGTCAATCATCCCTTCTGCTGATTCAATATGGTTAGGATGATAGGAAATGACAGTAAAACATTTTTGATGGTCACAAATGTATGTTCCAATACTCCTTAAATAGTGCAAACTTGTGCAAATTCCAAAATCCTCTGACATCACAATCAGACTGAGGTAATAATAATGCATGTACCCCATTTATAAACTGAACAATAATTCAAATGAATATAAAAAACCCTGCTAAAAGGGGACTGGAGGAATGTGTAGGCACTTGCCTCAGTGCAGTGATGGACCCCAGCAGCCTGAATAACACAGGACCATGTAGGCAGTAGCAGCTGTGGAGCCCAGGGTCACAGTTGGCATGGCTCTCCCCTGTCGAGCCACTCATCTGGTGGATTGGGCAGCTGGAGTCTGCTTGTGCTTGCCGCATCACTTCTGAGACTGCACTTAAATTATATTGCAGAATTCACAATGCCATATTTCAAATTAATAATCTTACACCATGTCTGTAGTGCCCTTGAAGAAGCCACAATGGCTTTGATATTGCCTAGTTATAAATGAGGCAAGGCTGACACCAAATATAGATTGTGGTGTACAAAAATAAAAGTAATACCACTACGTTGTTAAAGTGACTACCTCCCTCTAGTGGTGGGAAGTATACTCGCAGTCATTTTCTGCATAAAATCATCAGATTATTTGGGCTAATTCTATTTATCACAAAAATGCAGTGCGTTGGTAAGTCATCCCAATTTAATAATGGCTTGCAAAGTACATAGCACATAAACTGGAACCACTGTGTGTCCCAAACCTGACATCAGAAATGTCCAATATAATCTCAGTATTCAAATTTGGTTTCACTGTTCTAAAAAATGTTTTTGCTTCAGGAGATTATTAAAGCCTTAGCCACTGTGCATTGTGCACGCTGTGAGAATACTGTAAAATCATCTTTGAATAACACAAAACTTCCACTCACACACACTCTCTCTAACAAGCAAACACACGCACGCACACACACAAACACACAGCAGGAGCTCAGTTATCGGTTCCCATATGGCCCAATTGAATACAACAAATAAACAACAAAGACAAACTGTAAAACGTCCAAAGGATTCAGCTGAATGCTTGACAAATGAAGAGCAAACGACGAGAGCAGCAACAGGGAAAAGTTTCCTCATTAGCATAATAACACTGACTGGGCTAATTTCTCAGCAGAGCAAACGCTGAGGCGAAGGGGGATTTCAGAGCCGTTCCTAAGCCTTGGTGGATCCCTCACAGGCTTACAGTACGCCGACCGTTCTACTTTGTGAAATCACTCACACCATTTTACAGCGAAAACAACACACAAATATTAGACAAAAATGAACAAGCACCGCACAGCAAGTGCATAAGAGCAGGGACAGGGCCCAGAGAAAACAGGAACACACAGTCCTGCCCCTGCTGTGGAAGCACATGATCCTGTGCTTAATTTGCTGATTTAGCTTTAGACATGCTGGCAGGGAGGGGGGAGAGAGGAAGCTGGATAAGGACTGCGCTCTTCTACCTGGTAGACATATTAACACATATTATAAACACATAGACAATACATGAACACTCACACATACGTACGAACATACACATGCACACACAACATTGAACGAACCAGAAATATTCAAGCGTGCAAAAATAAAAAAAGGCAATATCATGTCTGTCTTTGCCTATTTTCTCTTGCTGTCTGAAAAACATCCATATAACTCAACCTGTAAGGCATAAACACTAATCCCCCACCGTATGAAATGGCAGCCTGAATTCCCTTTAAGCTCACAGGCCTGTTTGCAAGTCTCCGTCTCTCTCGCTCTTACAAAAAATGCAATCGCGAAACAGGCGACGTACCCAAAAAATGCAACCCTCCATTTACATGCAAATCGCACACTGTCACGGCTGTAAAAACTGGCCTAAAAATGTATCTTGTGTGGCCTCTCCTACTGCATGAAATAGAGCAGGGTGGAGCGTGGAGCGGTGAAAGGCCTTCGGTGTCGCATGGTCTGCGGCTGGCTGACGCGCTGGCCTGCGCGGGTCGTTCGTCATCTTCGGCGTGCGACAGCACGGTTCGTTTCCCGCTCGACGCGGCCTTGTGTCGCCCCGGCCGGGCCCTGAGTCACCGTGGTTTATGCGCCGCTCGGACCACAAAGCGCCGCATCCCTGGAGGACCCATGACTCATTCACCCCTCCTCCTCTAACCCCGCCCAGCTAACCCCTGTACCGACGGTACATCTCAGGGAACACAGCATCAGACGTGCTTCTTAGATTAAAGCAGGCCATGCAAAAGACTGCCAGGGATCGAAAGACGCGGGGGGTGGGGCAGAGTGACAGGCACATCTTAAACCCAATGAGGACCGGCCTACAGCTGGACTTGAGAGATCTGAACCAGCTCTGGCCCTATGGTGGGAATGGACATCTGAGCCGGGCTCCCCAAAACCTCGTGTTCACACGTCTTCAGAAAGCCCACAGTCATTTTCACATCTTGACCCGCAGATGGGAAGGTTCATGCCTTGTAAATGTATCCATTCTACAGGGCTTGTGCTTTTGAGGGAAAATTCAGATGTCCTCCCTTATCCTCTGATTGGCTAGCCTGTGCTTTCCACAACACAGCTGTCGGTGGTTATTGTAGGAAGATTCACAGATCTATACCGATGTGGAGAAAGGCCTAATGTGTTCATTCTGCTAATGTGACACCCCCGCTGTGATATGTACCCCCTGCTTGTGTCATTACCAGAAAATTGATCCCTAGTGGCCTTAAACCATCTGCACAGTACTGCTTAAAAATGCATCTTTATACTCCAGTAAATTCAACTGCAATATATTTTTTTCCAATCGCTTTGTTTTTTGCTCTCACCTGAAAATCCTTATGTTTTAAATTTCTCTTTGGTATTTAATTTCTGTCCATTTGATTGTCTTTGCATAATCTTATAGTCTAAGCTCAACCTTCATTTTTTATATATTTCAACATTCAGCGTTATATTCCTTGTCGCTTGCATTTCGATCACTATTACAAAAATGTATTTATACAATGAAAATGAGGTATTTCTTATGGTTTTGTCCTACTTCTTCCACTTTGTCAGGAACCTATACAGCAAGTATCTCCGAATAATATGTGTATGCATTCACAATCTCTTTCATAAACAAATATAACTGACTTACTCTGAATGGAGGTTTCAATAAGCTACACTTATAAACAACTGTCACACAACTTGAGTGTTAGAATTTTATCAGAACCGTCAGTAGGATCTGTAGGGATCATTATTCCCCATCTTCCCCAGCAGAGGGCAGCCTAAAGTTGTCCAATTACAGTAATAGGCATAATGGTTCTGTTCCGATCAATGCAATTCATGCGACTCAAACGATGCAATTCATAACAAATTAAGTGATCTGCAATGTACAATGTGAACACATTTAGAAAATGACACTTGAATCATTCTCTTTTTTAAACATCATTACGGCATGCTGAGCTGGAGTGAAACCCTGAATGTTTTCCATCACAGTGATGACAGGAAACAGTGAGCAGCTTGGGGCCGACTGCGCTGTCCTATAAGGCAGATCCTCGCAGCACCAGGAGCCCGGGAGAGGTGTTCGGCTTGCGGCTCTTGGATCAGTCGGCGTTCTGCCTGAACACTCACGAGGCGAGCTCACTCAAACCCACCATCGCTCAGACGCCTGCCAGCGCCGGGGGAGCCCACGGCTGCGGAGCGGCGGGGAGACGGCAGGCTCTCAGGGGCCTCCGGTTTCAGGGCCCGGGGCCCGGGCCGCCGAGGGGCCGCTGCCGCAGAGCTCAGTGAGAGTGATGGGACCCTCTCCCAGGACCCCGCCGCCTCCTCCTGGAGGAATCTGAAAGCACGGCACCGCATCACTCACTCAGAAACCCGGCCGGCTCTGCGCCCAGCCAGAAACAGGCCATCAGGGCCCGCCTGTCCTGCGGAGGGATCCGGCCCAATTAACATGCGGCTGACGTCCATTATGGGGCGAGTGATTTAATCCCGCCACAGTCGCTGCAAAACCACCCTTCTGATGTGAAGCAGTCCCGGTACAAAGCAGCACGCGGCGTTCCTCCTTACATAGTCCCTAACGACCGGTGACATGCTGACATCCATGCAATCGATGCATTGGCCTTGTGAATAATGAACCCTTGTACAGGAGCCCCCTCCCCCCCCTCCCCACTCCTGCTGTCCTACAAACAAAGGGCAAGGCGCCCTTGCAGCAGAGCCACCGGGCTGGACGGAGGAAGCACACGGATTTTGGGCCAGAGTTATGGATGGGCAGGGTCTTCCCCCAGCTCAGGCTGCTCTCATGTACCTGTACTTCACGCCAGGGCCTGCGGGGACAGCAGTCTAACCCACAGACGCTGAGAGGCGGTGGAGAGAGGGATGTTCAGAGGAAACCTGTCAGACCTTTTCCTTTCACAGCAGACCAGCCGGCTCATTACGGGGCTCACCCAGGGCTACAGAACAGGCTTCTGAACCCACGGTCTGACACACGGGCATCGACTGAAAGCCTGTTTCTGAACCGCCAGCTCACTCACAGAGGCCGCAGTCCGCAGAGTCCTGCGCTAAACAGCCTCACAGTTAGCTTTCCAAAGGGCAATCAGACTTCCAGCAGCTCGGTTATGCTCCAGTGTGTCTGAAGTGCAGCCTCCCTCTGCAGTCAGGAATGAGCAGAGATCTGATAATCCGCCGGTCTGTAATCAGATTAGCAGCGGCCCCGGTGCCTGTTTGATGCCGGGCGCGGTTCTCCCACGCCGCCGCTCCATCCACACCGACTGGCCTTCGCCGTGCCGCTAATCCCATTATTCCCAACGCACTGCTGAGGAGAGACATTTCCCTGCACCAGGGACTTACATTATCTCCGCAAAGGAAGCGTGTCAGATAACGCACTGAAGATAACAGATACGGAAAATGGAAAGGGGGGGAGGAAAAAAGAGGAAGCTACGCGCAGCAGCCCCCTGTTTTCCAGACGGCTGAGGATGACTCACAGAGACTGAGACGCCCAGCCTGAAGAGACCCCCCCCCCCGATTCCTCATGCACATGCATGCACCATGCAGCCACACTCTAGTGTTGCAGTAGGGCTCCCCAGGAAAAACCATCCAGGCCGAGCCCTCCGCCATCCAGGCCCAGCCCTACACCATCCAGGCCTAGCCCTACACCATCCAGGCCCAGCCCTCTGCCGTCCAGGCCCAGCCCTCCACCATCTAGGCCCAGCCCTCCACCATCCAGGCCCAGCCCTCCACCATCCAGGCCCAGCCCTCCACTATCCAGACCCAGCCCTACACCATCCAGACCCAGCCCTACACCATCCAGGCCTAGCCCTACACCATCCAGACCCAGCCCTACACCATCCAGGCCTAGCCCTACACCATCCAGGCCCAGCACTCCACCATCCAGGCCCAGCACTCCACCATCCAGGCCCAGCACTCCACCATCCAGGCCTAGCCCTACACCATCCAGGCCCAGCCCTACACCATCCAGGCCCAGCACTCCACCATCCAGGCCCAGGACTCCACCATCCAGGCTTAGCCCTCCACTATCCAGGCCTAGCCCTACACCATCCAGGCCCAGCACTCCACCATCCAGGCCCGGCCCTACACCATCCAGGCCTAGCCCTACAACATCCAGGCCCAGCCCTCCACCGTCCAGGCCCGGCCCTACACCATCCAGGCCCAGCACTCCACCATCCAGGCCCAGCACTCCACCATCCAGGCCCAGCACTCCACCATCCAGGCCCAGCCCTCCACCATCCAGACCCAGCCCTCCACCATCCAGGCCTAGCCCTACACCATCCAGGCCCAGCCCTCCACCATCCAGGCCCAGCCCTACGGGGTGTACGAGCCACTCCGAGTCTCCCCCTCCAGAGAGAGAGAGACGGTGCGTCACAGACCGTGGCGACACATTCATAAAACAGCGGCTACCTGTGGGGCGCTTTTGGCAGCCCTGCTGGAGCTAATTCAAGGGAAGGGCACTCAATCAGCCGAGCCCAGGAAGCCGAGCGGGGCGCTCAGTGGAAACACGCTCGCCGCTGTCAGCGCTCGCACAGAAGTCACACGGGGTGAGGCCCACCGTCGCAATATTTCAATAACTAATCAGCTAATTAATTTTAATCAGATAGCAGTATCTAAATATATGCAGAGTGGCATCCTGAAGAAAAGGGCATATTAATAATTCAACACTATATGCCCAGTCCAAGTAAACAGGTCCCCTGACTCATCGTGGTTCCTTAAGGCATTACAGCTTACTTTATCTGATGTCAGATAACACTTAACTTTGGAAACTGCAATGGTAAGAACCTCTACAGTCTATATCAAGTTCTAACAAAGCCATAATGGATCATGTCTCAGCATGTATAATTCAAGATAGTTCAAACAGTGTAATTGCTATAATCTGTAGTTCAGATATTCCAGATATCTCATACTGGGGGCACCCAATAGGCACAGACTACGAAGTACCTCTCCCTGACAGTGTGCTGAGATCCGTAGTCTAGTCCCAGGTTCAAATCTCAGACTTGGCTGTGTCCCTAGGTGTCCACAGCTATGAAAGTCAGCGAGAGGTACACCTATCCTTCACTTTGAATCACCTGCCTGCTGTAGTAATGTGTGGACTGTAGGGGGTAAATAGCCAGTCGCTAACAAGAAGATCAGTGAAGAGCGTACGCTACACCCAGGGAGCTACAAGCACAAATCAGGAGAAAAACAGGGGAAATTGTAGAAATCAATTCACCATGACGCTCGGTGAATCCAAGAGACAAAATATGAGTTTTAAAACTAGAAGACAAAGACCTTTCAAACCTTTCATACAGCGCTAGTTGCTACGGTTACCAAACAAGCTAAATGAGGCATTTTCCCTTGTCATCGTTCAGGGCGTACGCTCAGTCGGATCCTCCGAGGTTCGCTCCAATTAAGATCAGTCATCAGACCCATGTGACATGAAACAAAGCTGCCAATGGAAGGACAGGTTGGACGAGACAATTAGCACTGATGAGAGGCAGACGGCTGACCTTCACATGAAAGGGACACGTGCTCTGAGCCGCCCCACTCAGCGGGCTCGGACAGGTCCGCCCACAAGCCTTCAATCATTCAACTTAGGGCAGGAGGCAAAGTTTTAATCAGGAACCAACCCACAACAAACTGTTATGTTCTGCAGAGGATCATGGGAAGGCTGGCGTATACGCATGTACTTCCCCGACGGACACTGAGAGACGCCCGTTAAAGGGTGGGGTGGGGGAGGTTGCTTTAGTTACCCAGCAGCTCCATGGCGTCGTCCTCATCGTCGATCTCGTCCTCAGTGACCGAGGGGGCGGAGCTGGGGGCGGAGTCGAAGGAGTCTTGGGAGAGCATGGCCGCCAGCAGCTTCTTGTGGTGCTGCTGCTGCTGCTTCAGGCCCTTGCTCTTTGGCTCCATCTTCAGGCTGCGGGGAGGAAGAGGAAGACAAAGAGGAACAGTGACCAGTTTTTAGAGGCCAAACTGCGCTTCCAGTGGGCCCCTCCCTCCACTAGAACCTCAAATGAAAGAAAAAGAA
This sequence comes from Anguilla rostrata, assembly GCF_018555375.3. Lineage (NCBI taxonomy): Eukaryota > Metazoa > Chordata > Actinopteri > Anguilliformes > Anguillidae > Anguilla > Anguilla rostrata. The sequence continues at coordinate 50,547,927 of NC_057936.1, read as the reverse complement.
GCTACAGCACATTGCATCACACAGGATGGTGTAAAATCAGCTGTGTTCCATCCGAAAGCAAAATGAGATTCACCACGCTAACACGCCAAGCTGCTCAACCGACAGGTGGCATCCCGCTGTGCCACTTCGGGTGCCACCCCACTCCGCTCCGCTCCGGCTTGACGCCTCTCGGTGAACTGTTTGATGTGGTAAACAGGCGCTCTGTTTAAAGACGCGGCTGATCACCTCGCGGCGAGAGCAAGGAGCAAATTACAGTCAAAACGCTTCACAAAGAAACCGGCAGCTGAGCGACGGGAGCTGTCACCAGAGCGCACGGGAGCGCCGCGCCAGACGGGAATCCTAATTGCCCGTGATGGACTTCACAAGTGTTTGAAATCATGTTCCCCTTGTCAAAAAGGAGTTCCTTTGCGAAGCTCCACCCGAAATAAACACTGAGCATTAATGAAGACCTGCACGGGAATAAGCCGCACTACGTGCATGGCATTATGAAACGTGCAGCGAATATGAAATAGATAAATGGCTGAGGGGAACGGGAAGGGTTTCTAGGATACTGCAGAGGAGCACTGTAATATCTTTTCAAGTCAAATTCACACCTCTGGGGCACTGGCGAAAATGCCACCCCAGAGGCTCTACCAGTGGAGATTCATACACATCAGGGTTAAGGGCCCATTTAATAGCTACTGATTAAGAAATAAATTCTTCACTTTGCACCATTTGCACACTGAAGTTTCGTTTCACGTTTTTTTTTCTTTTTTTTTTTTAAATAAAGGATTAAAATAGGCTTCAAGGGTTTGATTTGATTGTTATCTGACAGTGTGTATTGATCATTTAAAGGTCAATATAAGTGCAAAACTTTCTTAATATCCTGAGCGGAACATTATTATGCTAATGTGGTATATCAATACAGGAAAGCGAGATCACTCTTTTTTTTTCTTTTTGTTATGACAGCAGCACAGTCAATTTTCTGAAACACTCCACAATATTACTTTGTCAGCAAACCTGGCAGACCAGCTCCCATTTACATATCCAGGCTAGGACTGCATTTTGCTACATTACAGCCTGAGACAGAGACTTGAGCAACATATCCTACAAAGACAGCACACAGAAAAACAAACCCGAAACAGCTGCAGGAATCGAAAAGCAGAAGACCTTGATGCGCAAATTGGATCAAACAGATTCTTGGGATTTGTGAGTCAATATAGCACAGCTGGATTACGGTTAGTTAATCTGATTAACATAAATGTGATCTGCCTTTGGTTTATAAACAAGATTAAATAACCAACCCCATACCTCATGTTCTGCTGCACCAGGAGGAGGGAAATGTTGTTCGGCAAAGTACGTCCTAATTAAGAGATTCTTCTCATGGGTAACTAACAGCAACAGGGGCACCGCTTATTTACACAGAATTCCATTCTCCGTTCTCTGAGTTGCTACAGCCACAAATACAGCCATTACTAACATGCCTATAACATGCCCCCTATAAGAAACGATGACGAAGAACAGCGCAAACGTGTCTTCTGAATTAGATTAAGCACTTAACGTGGCAGACGATCAAACATTCACTAATCCTAGTATTTATCCCGCACGTTTATGTTTAGCAAGCCTCCAGAAAAATGTGCGATTCATGCCACTATGTTTAAACAAGCATTCAACAGAAAGAAGCAACTTGTAAAAGATAATGTCTGTATTTAATCAACACCTATAAGGCACTGTAAGAATAGTCTCAGGATTTCCAAATCCAAAACCAGTCAAAGACTGGATTTCCCATGAAAGCTGCATAAATATGCAAATTTGAGCCACTGAACTGAATTGTTCCCTCACTCATCCTCACATTAGGAATTACACCAATACGCATCTGATTAACAAAAACTATGAGGATGACTGACAGTAATAATTGCTTGAAGGCGTAGCCCTATGTGATACCTGTTCTGAGATTTAATTTTAGCCTTTTTTGTGATACAAATGAAAGGTATAATAACATACTTTGCCAAGTAGGTAAAATAATAGGCATTTAATTGGCGCAATTATCAGATCTGATTCATGTAGCAATACAAAGGAAACATTCTAAATTTCCAACATCCACGTCATTATTCATTGTTAACAGGATTATTATTTCAAGGGCTGCACACAAAAAGTTCCCTCATTTCACCTGAAAATTCCATTCTTAACAAACAACATGAAAATCGAATGTGTGCATGTGTGTGTGTGTGTGTAAATAGGGGTTATTGCATTACATTACAGGCATTTAGCAGACGCTCTTATCCAGAGCGACTTACACAACTTTTTACATAGCATTTTACATTGTATCTATTTATACAGCTGGATATATACTGAAGCAATTACGGTTTAGTACCTTGCTCAAGGGTACAACGGCAGTGTCCTTGCCCAGGAATCGAACCTGCGACCTTTTTGGTCGCAGTTCCTTACCGACTGTGCTACACTCCGTCCATTGCAAGTCAGTTATGAGGTTAGCTTAATTTAAGCATGTCAAATTTTTTTCACAGTTTGTGCTATGCAAGAACATTACATTTTAATCACATTAAACATAAGTACAAAACATATCAGATATTCAATCTAAAATGTAATCATAAACCAAAAAACAGTTTATTAACCTTCCTTTCAATGCCAGAGGGCAAAAGAAATGACTTCTGTTTTTATAAAATCAGGAGATACAATCTTTTGTTTCAGAGTATAAATAATTCCTATTTTCTACATTTAAAAAGTGTAACCTTCCACACAACCGAACAAGTAGCCCAAGCTCTTATCAATGATGTTAGAACAAGGGTCAAAAAAGAAATATCTACATTTTTCTTCTGGAGGGGAACTTTGAACAATGTGTTTCATTACTCAGCGGATTCCTCTCCTGGCTGTAGGCAACATGTGCAGCTGGGCCTCGTATTCGATAAACAGCTGTGCAGCGACACAGCTGGAGCCCGTAGATCTGCTCCTCAAAGCTCCAGGTGCTCTCAGCTCCGCACCACTGATCCTGGATCAGCTTAACGAACCTTCATCCTGACCCAACGATACCTTTTAAAAGAAAACCAACTGATCTAAGGTAAGCACAGGGGGTGGAGTGGTGCAGCCGCACCTCTCTCGGACAGGAGATGCGGTGCCGGTGTGAGGCAGAATTGGAAATGCGGGGATGAGCTCCGCGTAGCTGTCTGTGCATTTCCAGGGGGAATCGATACATTTCCTCTCCACTGTCATCACAGGGAGGCCAGCCTGCAAAGACTGGAGCCCCCGGCGCACGCAGGTAATATGCTGCCGCAGTCAGTAATAATAACAGAGAAGCATATATATTGCAGATGGGCGCGGAGCTATATTGGTTGAACCGTGACCAGGGACGTACCAGCCCTATAAAGACGAAATTGAGCAGATTACCCTTTGGAAATGTTCAAAGCAATGACATCGGTTCTTCTGATCAAAACACAGCCCCCTGAAGGGGCCTTCAGTACCAGAGTCTGCAGGTCCACCGTTCATCTCCACCAACGCCCGCCTGCAAATTCTCTGGGGATCTAGGCAGAGTTAGATTCTTGGTTGAAAAAACAGACTATTATAGTACATTACAGTACATACAGTACTTGCTCACTGCTCTGGTGGTGCTGACATGCTGAAGCGAGAGGAAGCAATGCCCATATACAGAGCTCATCAGCGCCGCATTCTTGGCTTACATCCCTGTCTTATACTGTAGCTTCCCAGCTACACTGTAGGTAACCAACTGACTAATTCCGCACTCCAAAACAAAGGTGACATGCCCAGGAATTAGCACCTTAGCCAAAATGTGCATACATAGTCCAAGTAGCACTATCAGAAAACATGCACTGTATCATATCGACAGATTTTCACCATGTTGAATTTTTTTTATCAGACGCTAAAATATCTGTCTCAATGTGAGGAACTAGTAACAAAGGAGATGTTAGAAAGCCCTATTGTACGCTAGGAACATAATGTTCCACATTTTTTAGTGTATAAGAAATGACATTCTCTCATCTTTGTTTCAGTTGAGTTTTTAAAGGTAAGTAATGATTCCTGTGCTGAGGAATCTCACAGCTAATGTTGTCTGAGGGCTCTCTGAAGCCCACTTTGAGCATCAGACACATCTGTCACAATAAAGCATTTTGGCTCCCTTAGCGCGGCTGGCTAATGTCTTCACAGCCACATCCGCTGCACACACACACACACATACCAGCAGTCCATCAGCGATCCTTCAGAGACCCATCAGCAGGATTTACACTGTGAAAGGTACGCGACCCACAGCGCCTGGCCCCGTATGTGGTGAATGAGGTCAGGAGGAGAGGAGAAATCTTTATATTAGCGAAGGAGCGAAGGGCCAGCAGGAGAGAGGACTCATTAAAATGGCTGCCACAGCTATGACTGGCAGCCCAGGCGACGCATGGATTAGTGTGCAGGCACTGGGATGGGACATGCTGTGATGTCATTGAGCATTACCAGAACAAATGACCTGGGCAGAACACCAATGGATCACAAAGATTACAAGAGATTCAATTATTTTTTCATAACCACGCAGCAACTTCAAGGTTTACAGTGCTAAATGGATGGCCACAATGACTGCTATCAAACAAATGCCCTTTAACCTGTCATGCGTCTGCCCATCTTACTCCGTGGTCTGAAGCATCTCTTCAGACAGCACCTGGACTATCACTACTCTGCAGGGCACTCGCAACCTAGAATTGCCCTTATCATTTGTATCCTTCTAATTTGTTCCTGACAATACCACCAAAAGTGAACATTTTGCATTGTTTTTCTTTTTTGAGCTATGTCTAGGCAGGTGTCCAAAAAAGCCATTTGGAAACTCCAAAAGGTCACTTGGTAACCAAATGATATTATGGGTTATTAGGTGTGTAAAATTCCTCTGGCAGCAGCCGGTCCGGAAGACTGTAGAAAATAAAAAACATTAGCTATCTAGTTTCATTGACTGAGTGACCAGATTGATTTAAAATTTCACCAGAAAAAAACCCGAATGAATGCAAATAAAGGGGTTAAACATTTAACTTTAACATATTCTGAATTAGAATAAAATATGTTCATGCTAGTTTGGAAAAAAAAACATGTTATGTGAATCTCTTGTACGATGTATACATACTATAAATACATCTTGGGGCCCCTGTTTTATTTTAATATTTATGAATGTTTAAAAAATTCAAGAAGATTTACTTCTCCTTGAAAAAGTAAGAATGTTTCATGGAAACTTAATGCATTTTACTGACACAGATAAGCAAAAGATAAAGGCATGAGCTACAGTCACTGTAACGTACAGTACACAAAGAAGGTTTCCTGATAACATCGTTTTATTTTTAACAATATTTTTCTGCCTTTTCTATATTTTCTTCCCTTGATTGCGCTGGTTTAAACCAAGCCAGCTGTGAAGGCAGCGGTGTTTGATTGCTGCAGACTCTGGGACACAGCCGGGCAGAAAAACAGCCCCGCCCCCGCCCCTCAGGTCGCAACCTGTGCATGACTGCCTTTTCAGACCGAGTTGCTTGGGAGCCCACAGCAATAAATTCGGCAACACTGCACAATTAAACATTTAGCAAGAAAGGCATTTTAGCAGATGTTGTTATCTAGGGTACGTGACGATGGTAAATCAAAAATATCAAATGCAGCAAAAATTATCTTAGCAGATGTTATCCAGTGTGGATGACATATTATATTTTACACTTCATGCTTTTTCTATACTGTTTAAATAGGACCGTATCTCTATATAAGAGGAAGGGCCTTACTGTATATACAGTATTACTGTCCTCATTTATACATCATCACCATGTTTAGTGTGCAATTATTAAACATACTTTATGAAATGAAAAAGGAATCGTCAATCACCAATTCTCAACCAAGCATCATACAGGGTTGAAAACGATCAGTAACCATTACTGTACAGATTACAGTTTGGAGAGACCAAGGCACGGTGTTCTGTACGGAAGACAAGCTGGACTGTGTTGTCGGTGTATGAGGAGGGAGTACATGGAAAAACAATATGCCCAATGCACACATTGAGAACGTGCTTCCCCCTCAATAGGTAATTCAAATCCTAATCTTCCTGAGTTAGGCGTAACTATAAAGCTGAACTCTCTGAGAAGAGTGTTGAGCTGTATTGGCCCTTTCTGATGCCCCTGGCAGTGTAATTTCGCTTCAATCCAGTGAAAGAATAACCTAATGGAATTAAAGCACTTGTGTCAGCAGGACTTGGAAAATGATTAATGACTTAATAACTGATCCACTCCAATTAGCCGTATCCTCAATGGAAGGAATGCGTCTTGTGAGTCCCTCACACACCTGCAATTAATATCACCTTGACAACAGTGGTAAGGCGTACGGAGTCACCACTGAGCTCTGTCTGTAATTATTTTACACACAGTGCACATGCAATTTAAAGACCTAATTACTTTCAAGGGAAGGTATTACTTAACCTCCAACCACCCACACATAGACCTACCAACTGAGCTTATGCAGAAATATAGTAGTAAATCTGTCAATTTAAAAACATGACAGATTTGTATTATGATTTATGACAGAGCATGCCCAGAGCATGTTAAATGCATTAAGCAGAAGCATGGTCAGTTGAAAATATACATACTGAAAGAGAAAGGAAATGGGACTTATGGGTCCTTGCAAGCTCCTTTAATGAGCACAGAATGTTTTTCCACAGGGTAGAGCATGATGATTCCGAAATCCAGGCAGTTGCAACCGTTTGAATATTATTAACTGCGCTTAAGAAAGACAAAGTAAACAAAGGTGCAAATGAGTAAAACGGTTGAACATGCGGCGAGTGTCCAGCTTTATGAATTATCTAACCTTTGACTTTGACCTTTGACTGTGAATTTGTTTTCTACTCAATGTACCTTATTGATCCTTTTTAAAATTTGAAACGCATTTAAATAGGATTTGTGTTTTGTTCCTGAGGCTTTGATTAATGCGATGATTTGTCACTATTAGAACACATACAGCATTCAAAATGGAACTGCGGAGGTGGATTTCATTATTTTTGATTTCATGGGGAGATTTTTCATAAAAACTATGCAAATATAAAACAACACCTCTTACTAAACTGACTACTATCATCAACACGCAACAAGTCAAGCATATAGGAAACAAGGCTTTCTTGCTAATGGAAAACTATAAGAACATCACAGCCCATTAAACATTTGAAAAATACATTCAGTTACTCCGGATGATTTCCACAGAACAAGCATCCAGTACTAATATCCATAAGTATGTTTTTAATACAATCAAGCTATGGCAAATAGAGCATGTACTAACTCTGAGAAAGCATACTTTGTTTACTTGTCCTCTTGTCCTTACTCCAGACCACAAAATTATGCTCCCAAAACAAAATTTAAATACGTAAATATTTTCAAAACAAATGCATACAACTCAAAAATGTCCTAATTTCTGGCTGTGACTGAGCATCTCCAGAAACAGTATTATCATTTTTTTATGGTTTAATAAGAGTGAGCAAGTGGCTCCTCTGAAGGAATGACAGTTTCTCACTGTACCACTAGGTGGCAAAAAGGGCAGAAAGCCAAACAGTGCCGGTTGAGTTCTTCATTTCCATTTGCTTTACGAACATCTGTTAACATTCCTACTGCCATTGCACTATGTGAGCAGCTAAAACAAATGCAATGGTGCCTCTAATCAGTCAAATCACAATCACAATGCACTTTGTCTGCCAAGAGACTCAGCATTTTCTGTTGTTATGTTTTTTACACATCTTTTCAACCACCATTTGACCATGAGTGATCAGTCATAATATTGTAGAAGTGACAAAAAAGCACTCAAATCGGTTACTCTAAGTGAGGGGCAACATTTATTGTGATTAAACTGAATTGACTCATAAAAGTGACAGTTACTATGGAAGCTAGGCTGTGCAGACTAGCAGAACAGCACTAGAAGACCACAAATAAAACATTTTACTGACCCTTGCAGTACGTTTCCTTTTTCCAAACCTCCATAATTAGAGTGCCATTACAGGCAAAACCTTGAAACATACTGTATCTTCAGAAAGGCTTATCGCTTCGCAGGTTTTTTGTCAGTTTAGCGACCCAGTGCCATGTTCAAGGCCACAAAAATGTTTTTCACCACACAAACCATTACATTACACCGAAGATACATTTACAGGAATATAAGAGTTGCCACTTTAGAGATAACAGTAAAGGCATAATGGTGAAACACAAGCCCCTAAAAGGAGGCTCTGGAAAATTAGGACATCTCCAACTCCAATTTCTGTAATTTCGTGACACCAGGTTTTAGTGCAACTAGGGTGCAGTTGTTTGATAGGAATACATTAACTGGGTGTGAGGGGGTTTGCTTTCAGTACTGCCAATCAGACAGCCACACGGCCAATGGCCAAAGAGCAAGCACGTTGTGGAAGATTCACGAGCGTCTCTACAGACCATTACTGGTGATATCAAAACAAAGGCGACATGGGATAGTTTGCATTTCTGTATTTATTTCCCCTTCAAACAAAATAGATTTTCAGTTCATGTCAGTGTTTGTTTCTTTGATTTTTTTGTGTTTTTTTTTGCTGTCAATTTTTAATTCCACTATTTAAAAAAAACGTTTTAATCGCCACTTCAGCTAAGTTTCATTTATTTCAGACATGCACTTGATGAATGTACGCTCATTAGAGAAACAACTCTGCAGGCAACCGGTCTCTGCTCACTCCAATGCATCCATTTCAAACACAGCTTTTTGCTTTTTTTTACATCTGTTTATACAGCTGGAAACAACTGAAGCAATTCAGGTTAAATACCTTGCTCGAGGGTGCAATTGGCAGCATCCCACCTGGGAATTGATCCAAGGGTATGAGCCCCATTCCCAAACCATCGTACTACACGGCCACTGCTGCGTCCTACAGAATACAGCGCAGCATGAAGAATGCATAGGATTTCTGAGGGCTACACTGCAATATTACCACTCAACCATTCCAAACATCCGAAATGCATTGTTTATATTCAAAAGTTCATTCAATCATTGACCCAGCCCTGCCAAAAGCAGGAATAATAGAAAGTTGTTTTCTGGGTTCGATATGTGTAGTAAGTAGTAGCCATGATTTAATGGGTAGCCACGGTCCCCTAACAGCCATAAAAGTGCTGCCAGTAAATGTGCTTCATGTAGGCCTCAAACAGCATCCCATTATGTACTCCATTTTACTCTAGTCACAGGTAAAAAATGAACATAAGAACCAGAGCACCTACGTGCGTATAACAAACACGTATCTTACACTATTAGACAGATGAACAGCCTGTCTCCCACATTCCGTATGGCTCTCATTAAAATAGCTTACTGAAAATTAATTACCTCCATACAGGGACAATGCCTAAACAGCCAACATCCGGCTGCATAACTGAACACAGCTTGTATATGAAATAGTTTCACAGGAATAAACTAAATGTTTCTCGCAGCTGTGTTTTGTGTTCATGCTTTCATACGGTATGTGCAGCGTATTCATAATGCCACCAACACAGCAATGCAGCAGCGTGTGAGTTTAAACCTGGGCTGGGTTGGTTTAAAACACAAACGCATTATTGACCACAAAACTTGTACAGTGTTGTATGCTCCTATTGACACACCCCTTATTGTGGCATCCAACCCATGTTGACGCAAACATGTTTTCTGCAGACCATGACACCACCAATCCTGGTGCAGCAATAAATATTCTGTTTGCAAGAGACAAAACTAGCAATTCCACTTGCACCAAGGTAAATTTGCATTTATGTCATCACAAAAACAGGGCCCATAGTATCACACTGAATAGAAAATAATTGGAATTTTCAAGCAGGAGAAAACATACATGCATTCATATGCAAACATGTGCTTTCCATTTGGGGATTCAGACCTGTTATTTGCCCTTCTGGTACTCTGTAAAATGTCTTTGTGACAGTATTCTGTAAAAAGCACTACACAAATAAAAACTGAAAAACTAAATTGAAGCTTGCTCATGCACACACCTGGTTCACACACAAACACAGGGACTCACAGCTTCATACACACACACATACACACACACGCACATGCACACACACATACACACACCCACACACACGCACTCACTCACACACATACACACACACACACACACACACACACACACACACCACCCACTGCACACACACACACACACACACCCACACACACACACACACACACACACACACACACACGTGTCACACACACCAACACACACACACACACACACACACTGACACACACACACACACACACACACACGTGCACACACACACACACACACACACACTGCACACACACACACACACACACACACACACACACACACACACACACAACGACACACACACACACGACACACACGTGCACACACACACACACACACACACCCCACACACACACACACACACATGCACACACACACACACCACACACACTGTACACACACACACACACACACACACACCCACACACACACACACACACACGTGTACACACACACACACACACACACACACACACGCACACACACGTGCACACACACACACACACACACACACACACACACACACACACACACACACACACACACACACACACACACACACACACACACACACACACACACACACACGCACACACACACGCTCACCTCCCGGCTGGGCTGTTGTCCTCGCTCCACACCTCGGTCTTGGCCCTGGGGACGGGCGGCTGGAGCATCTCGGCGGCCAGCGGGTCGGCGTCGTCCTCGGGGCGGCCCACCCACTCCCCGATCACCCGCGGCCGCATCAGGGACGAGTTGTACGCCCTGGGGTCCTGCGGAAGTCCACCCCGCCCGTCAGTCGCTACGCCTGTCACCCGCCCGCCACGCGCCCGCCACGCGCCCGTCTCAGTCCCTCAGGCCTGCGCCGAGGCTCTGAGGACGTCACAGCCAGACAGGCAGGCGCTCCCGCTAGCGCTAGCGCTTCCGTTCCCGCGAGACTCGCTGCCTCCTCTCCCCGCCGCGCCTCGAGGCCTTCCTGCAGCGCCCGGGCTTTTCTGCGTCTGCATTCTCTCCTGTTTCCTGCTTATTGTCATTCCACACTGGTGTTAAACTGCCACTTCAACAGCATCGAATAAGCTTTCATTAAAGCCGCTAAACTTTAACGTAAGGTCGTGTCAGTCGATGTCACCTCAGCGTTTGGGAGCGCGTAACATTCTGGCGTATTTGCATACGCTCGGCTCAACCGGCACACAACCGTACATATAAACTATGTACAACGCCAGCCTCCCACCTCAGCGCCACACGCGCAGATACATAAAATGAAATGATGTAAAAAAGGGGATTCAAATTTCAAACAGAACCAAAACCGAGGCGCATCACAAGCCTTTCACGCCGACAGACAGACAGAGCGCCGCAATGACGGATGCCGTTCCTCACAAAGCCCTTTGCTCAAAGGATTGCTTTTCAGTTCAGAGGGGCGGTTTCATTAGATGTCGGACCGCGTTCGTTTCCCGCCGGCGCTTCCAACTAAAACCCCGCTGCAAGCGGAAATGCGCCGCGCCTCCATGTCATAAACAGGTGCGGGTGAAACAGAGGTGACGCAAGTCTGGGGAAAAGTTAGTCGCAAAGCCGAAATCCAGCACAAGGGCTCCTGTAGCGGGACTTTTTTTTATTAGTCTGCAATCTCCCGGTAAACCGAGTGAATCCGTAGGGCATCCTATCACACCTGAGCAGGTGAAGAAGAAGAAGAAACTGATATCTTAAATATAATTCTAATGCGCGTCGGAGTGTGGTAGCTCACTGAAATGAACAGATAGCAAAAGCTACTTATTTAAGCACTTGGTGATTGCAATGAATGCTGCCAGATCTTATCTTTCTTCAGCTCGCCTTCAATATCTCATGAGGATTATGGGAGTGAAAAGCCTTGCCTTTCACATACTGTACGGTATTTAAAGACCCAGACTCAATCAACATTTGTCCTCAATACCGACATGCAATTAGAAGCAGGTGTGCAAGCATAGTTCGTCAAGTTAATCCTCAAGATTGCTGAACTGGCCAAACGGGCTGTTGAAGAAAAGCACAAAATGTGAATCTAATCATGTTTCAAAGGTAAGGGCATATGTTTATTGAATCCAGGCCGAATAGAACGAAATGCAGCAGCAACCAAACAATGATCGAAATTACACATTTATCAATTTTTTTGGGATACAAATATGAGCAAATTAACAAAAATAAATTGGAAGTTTGCAAAAGCACTGAAACGGCCTTCTGTTCTCAACAGTCACCGCGGGTAGCCGTGCGGAAACGCAGGTGGCTTAGTATTCTGTTCAGGTGGAGCGTATGTTTCCTAACGTTTTACACACCCCCACGGAAAGGAGCAAGGATACACCGCTCAAGCAGAGCACCCTGGAAAAGGGAATTGAATTCCGTTTCAAAAATGGATTTCATGTTAAAGTGCTTGCTATTCATTGCATCCTCCCTTCCAGGAAATGTGCTGAGGGCCAGGCCATAGACCCAGACTGAAATCCTGGTAGCTTAAAAGCCTTCGCCCGCGGAATTCAATGGAAAATATGCATTGCATACATTGGGCCTCATTCACGAAACATGTGAATCATGTTTGATGTGTAAGAGCCTTTACACCAGAATTTCGGTATCCATCTTTTTTTTTTCTTATCTATATTTGTTCATGGCTGTTTCTTTATGCTAATTACATCAACGGGATTGGGCATAAAAGTTACAAACAGTCAGCATTCATAATCTCATATACCTGAGATATGCACAAAAACAAAGAGCTGCACATATGCCATGAATCCCATGTTGGTTTTTTGTAGATACATTTTTTAAAAAAAACATAAGTAAGAATAATTTATGAAAAGTTTTGTGAATTAGGCCCATTGTGCAGAATTTTTTTTTTTTTTTGATGTCAGTATAGCCTTGTAACAAGCATAGTCATTCATGACTAGCATTGCTAGGCCTGGGAGATGAATATATTCTGGTGGTTTGGTCAGGAAAGCAATGACAAAACATGGACTTGTCCTCTGCTTACCAACACACACTGACACCTCATAAGCACAGTGCTGGTTCCTTTTTTTTTTATTTAGGACAAATAATGAGCTTCATGAACCAAATAATTATAGATATGTGAGCCACACCCTGTAATCACATTGCCTTTCACATAACAAATACGTATCACTCTGTATTCAGATTAACAGTTACAGTTAAGCTTGATACTTGCCATGGATGTTACTCATTCTCACATGTTATAATCACTAAACTCTCAAAGCTCTTTCTGTGTCTACTACCACAGCACAGCACAGCACAGCACAGCACAGCACAGCATGGCCATTACCCTCATTAGAGCTTTACGATCTCTTCAACAAACACAACCAGAGAGACAGAGGGCTGCTTTACACAGACAGTTAACCTAATCATTTACACCACATTTAACACAATAAAACGCATTTTACCTGGTCAAGCTCATCAGAAACTGCAATACCTGAAAGACATGAGGAGAGAGGGAGAGAGAGAGAGAGAGAAAGAGAGAGAGGCAGAGAGAGAGAGAGAGAACATTTCCTGCCGTGTTACAGCACAGTACATTTGCAAACAGACATACAAAAGATAATTTCATTAAAGGGCATGCACTGGTCATCTGTACAGAATTTCATTAATGGCATCTCTCTAATGTTAATTAAGCAGAGACGTGTGTATATCAGACCAGTAAAGGAAATAAAAACTACAATTAAAATACCATATGCTTAATGAACAATGCATATTTCACATTTCTAATGATGCACATGATAATGCATGTTATTTCTATTTTACTGTCAAAGAGGATGCTGAGATGAGGCCAGATTCACAGCAATACACAGAATGATATCTGACACTCGATTTGTCAATGAGCCCTCGAGGACTGAGATGACAAACACTTAAATATTAGTTCCAAAGGACAGATGCCTGTGTGAAGGAAGGTGACTGCAAGGATTAATGGATGTGAGTTCACCACAGTAAGCTGGTTATTTGTGTGAGTGTGTGTGTGTGTGTGTGTGTGTGTGTGTGTGTGTGAGCACACATATGCGTGTGTGTGTGTTTGTGTGTATTTGTGTGTTTTTGTGTGCATGTATGTGCGTGCGCATGTGTGTATGGAAATGCGAGCGTGAGTGTGTGTGTGCATGCATGCGTGTGTGTGTGTGTGTGTGTGTGTGAGCACACATATGTGTGTGTGTGTGTGTGTCTGTGTGTATTTTTGTGTGCGTGCGCATGTGTGTATGGAAATGTGAGTGTGTGTGTGTGCATGCATGCGTGTGAGTGAGTGTGTGTGTGTGTGTGCATGCGTGTGCATGTGTGTGTGTATGCGTGCGTGTGAGAGTGTGTGTGCATGCGTGCGAGTGTGTGTGTACGCTTCCATGCGTGTGAGTGTGTGTGTGTGCATGCGTGCGAGTATATTTGTATGTGTATGCATGCGTGCGTGTGAATGTGTGTGTGCATGTGTGCGTGTGAGTGTGTGCATGCGTGTGAGAGTTTATGTGCATGCGTACGTGTGAGTGTGTGTGTGTGTGTGCATGCGAGCGCGTGAGTGAGTGTGTGTGTGTGCATGCATGCGTGTATGTGTGTGTGTGTGTGTGTGCATGCGAGCGCGTGAGTGAGAGTGTGTGTGTGTGTGTGTGTGTGTGTGTGTGTGTGTGTGCATGCGGCGTGTGAGTGTGTGTGTGTGTGTGTGCATGTGAGCGTGCGAGTGCGAGTGTGTGTGTGTGCGTGCATGCGTGTGTGTGAGTGTGCACACGCATGCGTACTTCGGGAGAGGTTCTCCAAGGCCTTGCCCAGTTTCTTGCTCTCCTGGAGGATGTGGTTGAGCTCGTCGAAGTCCCGGCTCTCCGGTCTGGTTCTCCAGTCCCAGGGAGGGTGCTCTATTGACCTTGGCACTGAAAATATCCAGAGCACCAAACAACTTAACACCTCCTCTCAGCTCTCATTCACTGTCCTCAAAATCTTTCAGAGCATGTCAAAAAGCCTGGAAAGTGCTTTAAGGAAAGTCATTTCATCCTTTTATTTATTTTTTTATTTGTTTATTTATTTATCACCTCTTCTGTTTGTCATTTATTTCTTTGTGGGTTGGTGCTGCAAATACAAAACCATTTCACTTATTTGCAAGAACATTTCCTCAGCGATAGCAGTCACATAAATGGTAAATAGGTTGGTGAATTCACATGCGGTTAGAATTGAAATGTGTCCTGCTATTACATTACTGGTAAAAGAAAGCACTGTTATATACAAGTCAAAGTGCAACACATAAGTGGAAGAAAAAAACCTTTTTCTTTCGACCCGAGTCATTTTGACCCTGGTGAGCTTGACTCACACATTTTTCAGTGACGATACTGCATATACCCAGCATCTCCCATTACCCTGATTCCACGTACCCACAGGGTAAGCAACAGCACTCAAGCTAACAGGCGGTGGACAGAATCTGATGACAATGTTGCGGCAGTCTGCAGCCTTGCTTTTCTCCCCTCCCCTAAGTCTGCCTGGCACCGTGACAGCAAGAAATTGAAGTGAATATTTCAGCGTTGTCACGGTGCCAAGTGCATTGGAGGACAAGTAATTTCAGGCAAGCCAAAAGAGGGGCGTCCACTGAGACTCCACTGAAACTACAGCACTCGCAGCATGGCGTGGGACTCCAGGGACAGTCGCGCTGCAGCCCATAATGGCTTCAAAATAAAAGCCATGTCAAAATAAGCGCTAATCAAAATAAATGTACAGTCACGGGGATCTGTGGTACTGGCCTCACATTTACCTGGGGTCATGCTACAGGGAGAGCATGCTAATGCTGTCAAAATGCATTCTGTGGAAGGTTCGGGCTTTCATGTTCCGCATACATATCAGATCATGGGTGTGTTGGACTGCATGAGTGAAAGAAATGCCGTCCGTTGAGTTTAAAATGTGCACATCATGATTTTCTTTTTGGAAGATTTTTGTACAATTAAATAACACGTTTCATATTTGTAATTTCAAGAGCAATATATTATTATTATTATTACTATTATGCCATGTTGTGTGGTGCTCAGATATGGATGTCAGCAAGCGACAGCTACTGTGTATAAGCTACAGTATACAGAATAGCATGCGGTATTGTGCGCATGCCCCATTTAAATTCAGTGATGAATTTTTATTTCACCCTTGTACTTTAAAACCTGTTTTAAACAGGGGGTCCACAGGCCACTGGGGATCCTTGAAGGAACTGTAGGGGGTCCCGGGCCAGACTTGACATGCAATGACTATATATAGATTTGGGAAAATATTTCAAAATGTTTCGCTTTTTTACTTATGATGGCGGCCTCCGGGATGTCTGGATGGGGCCCTGGATCAGAAGCCGTTGCTTTGAATCATTCAAATAAATATTACAATAGAGAAATCCTAAATGCTGAGGTATCTGTATAATGCTCAGAGAATGTTTTATTAATCCAGAGGGTCTGTCATGTTCCTGAGGAACACAGTATTTCTCACCCCTTGCTGAGCTTCTGTGTCATCTGTTTCAAAAGGTACATAAAACAAAAAAACCCAAACTCAAAACTTTCCTAACTCAATTCAGGGATGTGATGGAAAGTCTCTCTTCTCCTAGGCCATTCTCCTCTAAATCAGATTGTTAAGATTGCTGAGGCAGAAGGAGTAGCACTGACAGTGACAGAGTGTAATGCTGAATACTTTATAGCATCGTGCATATCCCTTAAATTAGCCACCACTTGAGCGTTCCACTGTTTTCAGCACAGGCCACAGGATTGTACTGTGACTCACTCCATATCAGTTTATTATTTATTTATCTGCAATGACAAGGACACCATATACTTACACATTAAGCAATTATTCATTGAAGACAGAAAAAAGACCTGACTTTACAGTTTTTCTCATTTGCGTACACACTGGTACTTGAGACACGGTGACCAGAACCTGAAACTCATGTACCAAACCCCTATAGCAATTTTTCAGTACAAGCACATTTCCTGCTTGTCACTCAGACTGCAATTCTAAACTACACCTTTTACAAAGTAGTATGCACAATTTTCTATTTTGGCACGATTTTCATAAAATGAATGTGTTCACATGGAAAACATGTTTACAGTATTCCTATTCTCTATTATGTAGAAAGCTTTAAGTACCCATCAGTAAAAAAAAAAAATATTTTTGCAATTGTATTTGCCCGTTTTATATTTGAGTATGATCACATTATACAATCATTATAATCTTTATAGTATTTTTTTGTTTCGTATTTAGAACTTGAGGAATGAGGAATAGTTACATATACGTGCATAAACAATTGAGAAAAACTGTTAAAAAAAAACAGACATGTAATTACTAAACAGAATTTGAGTCGTCACTTAACTGTAGCCTTTACCCCATCTCCCCCACCCGCATTACGCAAAGAATTTAAATATAATCAGGGATCAGGTGTGAAATAAAGTGCAAATCACACAAAGCTACAGCTGAATGTCCTGTGACTTCCCTCCCTTGAGTTCAGAACTGAGCATTCAGCCTACGTCTGCACCGGAAGCACAGGTGTTTGTTACCGCAGCAGAGCTACTCACGTGACTTTGATTCGGGCGACGGCGGGGATATATTGGACACCGCCAGATCGCTCTTGGATTTTTTGGGCTTTTTGGGGTGCATCTGCCACGGCTTCTCGTACCCCCTGAAATCACGCCTTGTCCCTTTGTTCTCTGCGGAGACAAACGGCGTGAGACGCAGGGTTCAGGCTCTGCTCTCTGGAGACCGTCTCAGACCGAACGAGAGCACAGCAGAAAGGGAAGCAAAATCACATGCCCAGCTGATGCGCTGCTCAGCTGATACCACAGAAACTTCGCTGTGTGTTGCAGTGATGTGAGCTACACCAGAGTATAACTAATATAGTGATCATAAGGGCAGTTATGCCAAATCAAAACAATGCTGACTGGCCAAGTAGTTTATCATGAACTTTCCATTAAAACTCACAGGGATCAATCTACAGATCGTGTTATATCAATGTGAGAGCCATACCCTGAGTGTGTGTGTGTGTGTGTGTGTGTGTTAGTGCGTGTGCATGCATGTGTGCATTTATGTGTGTATGTATGTGCAATGTGTATGAAGCAGTGCAGTACGTGTGAAGCAGTGCATAGTGCATGAAGCTGTGCAGAGTGTGTGAAGCAGTGCGTGTGTACTCACCCGCTAAGCCGGTCTGGGCCCACAGAGCTGCAGAGCCCAGCAGAGTTCTCTGCAGCTTGCTGGGGCTCCCCTCTTTAGTCTGCAGGTGATTGATGAGAAAAGGAACAGGATGATCTGGGGTCTCAGTTATCAGTTTGGTCATCATTTCCTATTAGAGTAAAACAGAGAGCAGTCAGAGTGCTGCTGGGCACACAGATACAAGTTCTAAGCAGCTTGGGAGAGGTAACTTAACAGTGCAGATTCTAAGCACACAAAGCATGGGAGAGGTAATCTAACAGTGCAGGTTCTAAGCACACACAGCATGGCAGAGGTAATCTAACAGTGCAGGTTCTAAGCACGCACAGCATGAGAGAGGTAATCTAACAGTGCAGGTTCTAAGCACACACAGCATGGCAGAGGTAATTTAACAGTGCAGGTTCTAAGCACATGCATCATGGCCAAGGTAATCTAACAGTGCAGGTTCTAAGCATACGCAGCATAGGAGAAGTAATCTAACAGTGCAGGTTCTAAGCACACAAAGCACAGGAGAGGTAATCTAACAGTGCAGGTTCTACGCATATGCAGCATGGCAGAGGTAATCTAACAGTGCAGGTTCTAAGCATACGCAGCATGGGAGAGGTAATCTAACAGTGCAGGTTCTAAGCACACACAACATGGGAGAGTTAATATAACAGTGCAGATTCTAAGCACATGTACCATGGAAGATGTAACCTAACAATGCAGGTTCTAAGCACACACAGCATGGGAGAGGTAATCTAACGGTGCAGGTACTAGGCATATACTGCATGGGAGAGGTAATCTAACAGTGCAGGTTCTAAGCACACAAAGCACAGGAGAGGTAATCTAACAGTGCAGGTTCTAAGCACACACAGCATGGGAGAGGTAACTAACAGTGCAGGTTCTAAGTACACAAAATATGGGAGAGGTAATCTAACAGTGCAGGTTCTAAGCATATGCAGCATGGGAGAGGAAAACTAACAGTGCAGGTTCTAAGCACATGTACCATGGAAGATGTAACCTAACAATGCAGGTTCTAAGCACACACAGCATGGGAGAGGTAATCTAACGGTGCAGGTACTAGGCATATACTGCATGGGAGACTTAATCTAACAGTGCAGGTTCTAAGCACACAAAGCACAGGAGAGGTAATCAAACAGTGCAGGTTCTAAGCACGCACAGCATAGGAGAGAAAAGCTAACAGTGCAGGTTCTAAGCACACACAGCATGGGAGAGGTAACTAACAGTTCAGGTTCTAAGCACACACAGAATGGGAGAGGTAATCTAACAGTGCAGGCTCTAAGCACACACAGCATGGGAGAGGTAATCTAACAGTGCAGGCTCTAAGCACGCACAGCATGAGAGAGGTAATCTAACAGTGCAGGTTCTAAGCACATGTACCATGGAAGATGTAACCTAACAATGCAGGTTCTAAGCACACGCAGCATGGGAGAGGTAATCTAACGGTGCAGGTACTAGGCATATACTGCATGGGAGACTTAATCTAACAGTGCAGGTTCTAAGCACACACAGCACGGGAGAGGTAATCTAACAGTGCAGGTTCTAAGCACGAACAGAATAGGAGAGGAAAGCTAACAGTGCAGGTTCTAAGCACACACAGCATGGGAGAGGTAAGATAACAGTTCAAGTTCTAAGCACACACAGCATGGGAGAGGTAATCTAACAGTGCAGGCTCTAAGCACACACAGCATGGGAGAGGTAAGATAACAGTTCAGGTTCTAAGCACACACAGCATGGGAGAGATAAGCTAACAGTCCCTGCAGAGGAACCTGTGTGCTAGCAGCATAGGACACGGGGCTGTTTTTCCTTACTTAAAATTATTTACATCTGCAAAGCTGCTAAATCAGCTTAGTTAAAAAACAGGGGAAAATACTGAATGTGTTACCACTGTGTTGTTGTTTTTTTACGATTCTTCCAGTTTTGTAACCTTGTATTTGAAACAAATTCCCTGTTTGATCTATGACCTGTACAAATTACTGTATGTAAAAGTGCCTTTCTAGTGATCCTACAATTTTAAAGATGCATTATGCAAATGTATTCTAACAGGAAATAAAATGTTCACAGGCCTCCCATAATGACATTACAGCAGGGGTGGTCCATGCACTAGAATACTTAATGAAAAGCCCAAAACAGCACTGGATTCCATTTTTATTATATCGATGCTCACAATTCAGTATGATTGCTACAATATTTAAGAATTTCTCATGTAAATTAATGACAAACTAACTGTATATAATTATTCATGCCATTTCCCATGCGAACAGTTACTTGTCATTTTTCTTAATTCACTGGTAATCTCTTGCATTCAGTAATATCTGCTGGGCTGCACTCTGTCACAGAGAGTTCTGTTTCCTGTGACACTGCAGTGGAGGCTTTCCATTGCGGACACACAAAAGGTTCATTATTCAATGTTTCTTCCTTTCACAGTCTGTGACCCGGTTTTTGAGAAACTATAATAATGGCATCATGCCCGCCGGCCTCCCCCACCCACCCATTCTTCCGTCACAAAAAAGGTCAAAATGAAAACGAAGAAAACCGTCGGATGAGCCTGGTTACCGAAATATAAATATGGAATATGTATGGCGGTCAGATATTTTAGACGTTTGTGCTAACTCGGCTGGAAAAAAAACCTGCATGACCCATAATACCGCAGGTGCTGAACCACGCACAAGGGAACAAGCCAAGCTTTCGGAATGAACTCCAGTTGACTCCTAATGTTGGATTAAGCAGATTCGGAAAACCGCTATGCTACCCTGGCAAAACAAGCAGATTTCCCCGCCCGGGCTGACACAAGCAATGTCAGGCACCGGCAGAGCTCAGTGTTCAGGCAGAGGATGAGAATTCTAATTCTGTCATTGCGGAGGGAGGAACGCCTGCCAGGCCAAAGTGCGTAATCCGCACTGGACTGCATGCCAAGGGCACGACTGGAAGGCCGGAGGAGCCCATTAAGATGCCAGAGGAGAAATGCTTCCTGCTCGCTCTCCCTCAAGAGATGTGCAGGACATGTGACACATTTTCCAGTCCCTGGGACCAGCTGAAACCCGAGGCCTCCTTTCCAGGACTCTCAGATAGCCGCATTCCTAGATGTGGCACGTCAGAGGCACTGAGGAATCCATTTATGCTCCTTGAGCATGCATCACAGCAAAGGCCGTGATAGAATGGTTGTGTCTATATCAGCAAAAATATAGCACCGTGAATTGGCGGAAGTTAACTTTCTCAAGCTATAAAACCCCACAAGCATTTTTATGCCTGATAATTATGGACGCCGCTAAAAGTTTCAAGCACATAAAAGTGAAAATGACAGCTTTGACTTTGCGCAGCACAGATGCGATGCGCAGTTTGGATTCTCCCAGGAAAGCCGTGGAACAGTGGGGCATTACCCACTCCAGCACTGGCTTTCGGGCCTCGTGCCAGCTAGGAAGATTCACTATGGCCGATTACTGTAGGGAAGAGGTCTATGTACATTTTATGTTTAATAAATATCATTAGGGCGACTTGCATAACTTGTCGGTGTACTGAAAACCTGCTCTACAAAAACCTCATTCAAGGGCACCACACAAACACAGCACTTGCACATATTCCACTAATTCAGGCCGCTGGCTGCATTCACAGCGTTTACCAAGCCTTTGGCATCTGTGATGGGTGCATACACTGTGTAGGATGACACCCCGCACAGTAACTGTCAGTCTCACTAAATATGGTAATGAGGTGATTTAACTGCAGCGCACAAAGGGGAGTACATCACTCTGTGCTGTCACATTCTGTACCAAACGTTCTGTGCCAAGCCTCCTTTTCCTTTCGGGGGGAATTTTTGCACACAATGATCATTTGCATTTAAAACGATCATCGTGCAAGCCAGGTCTACGTAAGGAGCGTGACGGCTGGAGCCCTCTCACTTTCCCTTTGACACACTGGCCCGCAAAGCAGGGGCTGAAGTGCTCGCAACAGGCCACACAGGGCTGCAGGAGGAAGGGCACAGGAGAGGAGCGTCTCTCAGCGGCGTGGGTGTCTGCAGCAGAGTATCACTGAGAGGAAGCAATGCAGTGGACCAATGAGGAATGAGCAGGAAGTGAAGAGCGGAAGCTATAACTGGATAACTTTGACACCCTTTACACCTGGTGTTAACATGCATCTCAGGTGATTAGACTGCAATCGGATACCACTGGACCACATAAAAATACAGGTGTAAATTCACACAAGACACAGTGAGGATCGATTGTGAACCACACTTAACACAAGTGTAAATGCAATAGGTTTCCAACCCACATGCAACAGCTACATAAGAGAAAATACGTGTTCACATAGCGTCACGGACGGCCACTATTATCTTTCAAGGGACCCTCTTTTATTGCAAAAATAACGCATCATCGTTAGCCTACAATGAGTTAGTTACAATATCTATGCAGAGGACTCGCACACTACCGAGAAGGAGGATGTCGCGTGTGCAGTTGTTTGAGTAGGAGGAAGTGAGATCAGATCATGATTGGATCTCAATGCAGCCAGTGGAAACACAATGCCAGGTGTAAATGTAATCCGGCTAAATCCTATCTGGATACAATCTGGATATGAGATGCATGTTGATAGCAGGTGTAAAAGGGGGTCTACTGTATATGTGATGACGCACTTTACAGTCTGCTGGGCACACCTGGGTAAATCTCTTACCCCAGCAGAAGCATTGCCATTTTTATGGACCTGAATCAGCAGAAAACATATGAGCACAGAAAGGTACGAATACAATTTTTTTATTTTTTTTATGACGCACCAATTCCACATGACCTTGCTGCCACTTGGTAAGCCTGGCAGACAGTCCGTCAGCCATCCCCATTCAATTTCATCTCTCAAGGACCTTCTAGCAGAGAGCTGAAGGTGACAGTCAGAGAGGAGAGAAAGAGACTTTCTGCTCGGCCCTGCGCTCACCACACGGCACAGCTGCTAGCTCTCCAGCACACAGAGCCCGCTGTTCTCACTACCTGTGCTGACAAAACCCTGTGTGCTAATGACGCACAGCAAGCCGCAAGCACAGCGCAGTGCGCTTTTCTGTCCTAAAGAAACTTTCCCACCAAACCCCATCATACACGGAATATTGGACATACAGGCGGACTACCTAGCATGAACAAGAAAAAGACAATCATCTTGGAGTGAGGACAGGCAATATGCAGTCGAATCATAACTTGAAAACAACTGATTTACTATGTACTCCCTGTACCACATTGTACTTTTAATTACACAAATGCATTGGTCAATTTTGCAGCGTTGGATCCATTGTGATTGGTATGATTTGGAATACTGTTATTGCTTTAAGGTTATATTCTTTGTCAATTCAAAGATTGCACACTTACATATAAAAATGACACCAGCTTTATGGACTCTAGCTTTACGTGAATTCTTTCTTACTCTGTTCACTGTGGAGAAGATTGCTGCCTGTCATGGCTGGAGGGCAGGGGACCCTGTCCTTACAGCTGCGTTTGATATAAATAGTTTCTGTGCTGCCGCTGTCTTAAGCCTGGGTGTCTGCGTGAGTAATCTATGTTTTAATGAGAGCAGACACTGCCTCTCTCACACACATTTCACGCTCCCGGGAAACGACACCGACCGGAACTAAACCGCTTGGTCAGTGACTGGCCGTACGCAGGATATGCAAATGATGCCCTTTATCTCCACCGATTGCATTGTTTAATCTCATTAAGCATCCTTCAGATACTCGGAGTGGATGCATGCCGTTCATTCAAAATCAAGATATGAAGGCATTAGGCAAGCATGTTTGTTTACACGTTTGGGCCGCGGAGACACAAAATATTCTGCAGATCAACGGCGCGTGAACATTATATTCCGTCGCACAAAACAAGCATTTACGCTCAGCTCCGCATCTCTCAGGGAAGCAGTGAATCACAGAGTGCCGGCTTGACAGCATCGTTACAGAGCCCCCGAGGGCAACACAAAGCGGGACGATTCTTAATACTGCGCAGAGCCAGGTTTCACCTTGTCTTTCGTCTGCGCTCGTGTGCGGCAGGATGTTAAGGGCTGCAGACAAATAAATAAATAAGCGCTGCCGGTTTTGTCTGCGGCTAAGGGAGCGCGCTCGCAGCCTGGCAGAGATCCAGACCCTGAATATGCAAGGCGTGAGCGCAGGGGCAGGGAGCTGCGGGCCGAGGGACTGCCCTCTACACGGCCCTGGTAGGCAGCCTCTTCCATCGCTGCTCCTCTCCTCCATCTCCCAGGCCTCCTGCCCGTGCCTCCGTCTGGCACATTCTTTAATGGGGGGGGGGTGTTTCAGACGAGCTCACCTCACAGTGAATTAATAACGGGATCAATTAAGGAGAGCCTGCTTCAGGCCACGTCTGGAAGCCGACGGCAGGTCGTTAATAAGGTAATTAACCGTAAGGCTCCTCAGCCTCGTACACACGCAGGCCATGCGCGCCTCTCGGCCGGAGCCCTGTTTGAGGCAGCCCGTGGTCTCGCAGGGTCTGAGTCTGGGACCGTTTGCTGGAGCCAGCCCGCCTTTATGGCCGGCCCTCTCTTTGCGTTCAATACACGTGACATTTTGGTAGCGGTGCAGCATAAAGGTTAAGGACACTGGGCTTGTAAACCCGAGCCTGTAGGAGGAGCACTACCTTTGTACCCATGAAGAAGGCACTTAACTTGAATATCTAGCTGAATAAATGGGCAGTACATAACAGCAATGTAATGAGTGCAAGTTTCTCTGGATAACAGCATCTGCTGAATATTTCAAATGTAAACTTTCTAAAATGGTGTCAAGAGCAGGCTAGCGACAAACAATTTGCTAACATTTACAGCCCCGTCTATCCTTTCAGCTCTGTACAAGGTGCCCTGCTGTCTCTTAATGTGGTATTGTACAGCAATCATGTTTTAATAAAACTTTTTTCATCAGACTTTCACCCCACCGAAGGAGCCACAACGACCATCTATTAAACCTGTACCGAAATTAAAATGTAATCCACAAACATCAATCTCATTTGTATTGCATTTTTCACAATAACAGTAAGTCAATCAGGCATATCAGGATTATAAATAGCTTATTAACTATGATGTGCAATTTCAATCTGCACTTTAAACTCACGGATTGCAAGAAGGATTGATACAGGGCGTACTGCGGTTCTCAAAGTGCACTATTGCTTTTTTATATTTCTAATCCCCACTGGGAACCAAAGCCACAGGTTTGAGAAAACAGCCACTGCTGATTGATTCTTCATTCTTTTCAGCTCGATTTCCCGATAGAGATCCAGCAAAACAGAAACCCAGATCCATCAGAGTGGTGTGACTACAACGTGTCCTAAGATGCTGATAAGCTCACATCTGATTATAGTATTTACTTCTTAATGAAAACAACACATAAAATAGCACGATTCATCAAACTACAAGAAGCAATATCTAAACACAGGTTGAACCTGAACTCCATATGCACATTTATGAAAGGGACAGAAATAGACAAGCTGCACAAACTAGCAATGAGCTACATTTTCATTTCTGTCTGTGTGTGAAGCATATACAATCAGGAATTACTGTTCTTTACCCGAGGTTCACCATCTCACAGGGTCACACAAAGCTGAGAGTGAGGAAAGGTAATCTTTTCTGTGCCAACAGGTGAACCACATGGCTACAGTTTAATGTACAGCTAAGGGTTAATACCTGTACTGTAAATTGTAGAGTACAGCCTGATACACAGATATGGGTTAATACCTGTACTGTAAGTTGTAGAGTACAGCCTGAAACACTGTTATGTATTAATACCTGTACTGTAAGCTGCAGAGTACAGTCTGACACACTGGTGTGGTTCCACACAGTTTGGCAGTATAAGCTGTGGTCATAAGCATGCATGCTTGACTGGTAACCTGACTGACCCGTATATATTACCCCCTTTAGCAGAAAATCAATAGAGGTCAGTAAATGCTATTTCAGCCGAGGAAACCCAGTGACCTTTAATATGACTACGGAGCAAAGAAGTTGCTGAGCACAGCAAATTTAAAACCTTCCTGGTTTTAGAGGTTGGGCCTGCAGTCAAACCACATAAATCCTAACAGAGGATTTCACATTGAGAAGGCGGAGCTTGTTTGACAAACATATATTTTTTTCTCTTTTTCACAACCAATGCAAAATTGGTAATTGAGCCATTTGAGTTGCGAGGAGGCAACTGCACCAAAAGCACTGAAGCTGAAGCTTGTGTTTTCCCCCAATGCCCTCGCCCATGGGCCAGTGGCTGCTTTAAATACAAGGCAGCACAATGCAACACGACAGCTCCTACCAATCAGAGGAGAGCAATTTCTCTCAATGATAACAAGTCTTGCCGGTAGTATCTAATGAAGAAATGCAGTTGTAATCTGAGGAACCTATTCCTGGAGCAATATGGTCCACAGTGTCCCGTTTCTGTGGCAAATGGCACAGCCACGGCTCACACCTGTCCAGACCTGGTTCAAATACATATTTGTTTTGGATTCAAATACTTTTCTATACTTCACTGATCTTGTCTGGTGTATTGGAACCAATGAAATACTCTCAAAAAGTGCAAACCCCACATTCTGGTCATATTCGCAGGCTCAATTACACCAGGCAAGATCAATAGAGCACAGAAAAGTATTTGAATCCAAAAAAAAATACATATTTGACCCAGGTCTGCAACTGTCTATAGGCAGCTCACTTATGGTGGGCACCTTTACTGTCTGAGTCGTTTAAATTTAAACAGTTATTTCCATTTCTCTGCTGTCTACTCTGTATGTAGCACACCACATTGATCATAAATTCAATTTCTTAGTGAGTTATGTATGAAATTCCTGTACTCAATCCCAATTTGGAGTTTTCTACTTCACTCTGCTCACAAAACAGGGGTTTGGGTAAAGGGATTGCAAGTAACAATGTGACTAACCTTGTATTAATTAAAAGAAATGTAATGTCAAAAAAGCAAAAAAAAAAAAAAAAAGACAATTTCTCTAATATTTCACAATCAACTCTGACACCAGTCGGAGGACTGACATTATAATTTATATGTGCCCTGGTCTAATGGGCTCCATAATCTTATTTCCTAAAACCTGAATTATTCAGCAAGCACAATTTATTAACCTTTTTTCAAATGGAGACAGTTTCATCCGCTGTATATAATTTTGGATCATATTCAAAGCAGAAGTGTTCCAGGCCAGCCCTTAAAATACTCAATTCCCCCTCCAGCAAAACTGCTTTTCTCTGCCGTAAACTCTCAATCCCCATATTCTTCTTCTTTTTTTCCTGAACTGTCACCCAAGTGTAAGGAACATTTGTTTTCCCATATGCATCTTCAGGGCATATAGTTCCTGTTCAGGTTTTTATTTTTTTATTTTTTATTTTTTTTTAACATCCAAATCAAATGAAGGAATTAAAACAGGCTAGATAATACTGGCTAGAGATTTATTATCCAAGGCTAAGGCTTTCATTCAAAACACATACTATAGTTCTCTAAATAGCATGTCTATGCCCTTTTGACTTGATAAAGACATGGTTGCATTTAAGTGGCTAATGGCGCAAGCAATTAGAAATGTGAATTACAATTAGAATTAGTGAAATGAATGGTCAGGTTAAGTAGAAATTATATACAATGGATTTACAAGCAAAACGGCAACCTTACAGTACACGGGCGGAACAGACTATTTCCACTGTGAACCTTTAGTAGTTTTCTCATGTTTTGGCTAGCCATTTTGGTACAACACCATTCAAATGAAGCTGCTTACCTAGGTCTTGTCAACATGAAACATTTGCGTCGTAACAAAAGGACATTCCAAGCGGACACTGAAAGAGTATTAACATGACATGGGAGCTAATTCTCTGAGTGACTTTCAGAAGATGTGCAGCGTCTGCATCCTTGAAACAATTGGTTATATGAAGGAAATCAAGAACACCGTGTGACTCGAATAAATAACAGTGTGTACCCAGCTAACCCAAAACACTTCAAGAATGATGGGGAAGATTCTGCTTATATTCCCGTTTGGTTTTGAGATAAAATTATAGTTCCCCAGACCGTCTTCAAATGTATTTATTGCTCCAAATAGTTTGGTCAAAGAAACCTAGAAAAATGCTCGAAGCGTATCACAAACAAGCTCCCTTGAAACATCGTGGTATGGCTATGATTTTGTCAAGAAGAATGAGGGCCTCACACAGGTCACAACCCCCATGGAATTACAGTAAGAGATGCCTATGCCTATTTAAACAATACTCCAAGAAGACAATAACCAAAATTACATCATGTAACTTACAGTACAGGTTACAACCAAAGTAAAAAGAATCGTTTTAATTTAGACTGTGCCCTACTGGTTTGTTGTTCAGGGTTTGCCATGTTCGTAACAGTATGAGGTGCATGAATTATGCCGCTACCATAAAATGTTTGCTACATTTTCCTGAAAATGACAGTTTTTATGCAGCATGCAATCTTCACATGGTTCATGGCCATTCAACTGGCGCTGGGACCAAATGTGGCCTGAAATGCTCTTGGCCCTTTGCTCTTTGAGAAAATAAATATATTGCTCTGATGCATTATCAGAAAGGGACTAGGTTTGCATCCGCACAGTGTCAACATATATGCCACTACTGACAAATGTAAAAGTAATTGTGATGCATAATTAAATAATGCTTCTGCTTTGTTTAAACTGAGATGCATTTTATTCATACAAAGTTTTACAATTTTTACAACTGAGAAAACATTTGGCCCATATGTCCTATTTTCAAAAAGAATTTGGACCCTGGGAAGAAATAGCTAAAAGTACCTTGATGTAGAGCATTGAATTGTGAAACATTGCCAACATCTTGATAGCGCTTTGCATAAAATCCACAACACAGTGGGAAAAAACCTGTCCGCTAAGAAAACCTAGGAGATTAAACAAAAAGCTACATGCCTGTTTCCAACAGATCTGTATCAAACTGTGCCCAGAGTATACTTGTTTCTGCCAAGTCAAACAACTTGATCATGAGTAAGTGTTTTTCAAATGACTTTATTTTCCAACCAGCTTGCAGCAGCCCCAAAGTTTATGTGAGCGCTGAGTTCGGACTGCTGAATTTCTCTTCAGATTGAACATGTCTTAAATACAAATAATACAAATAATGCTGTGTAAACCTTGCGTAAGTCACTCTGGATAAGAGCATCTGTTAAATCCCTGTAATGTAACAAATGATATACAGTACATACACTGTCAAATGTTCAGTGTTAAATCAACTCTTACAGAGTACATATGGTAACATTTTACTGTGTATGTTCAGGGTTTTTTTTATAGTTTATTATATTTTTTTCAAATAGCTATTTCAGAAAAAGCCACAAGCTGACTATAGCAGCAGGGGCCTCAGCAAAGTTCAAATGCACGAGTGCTTGTAAAGAATTATAACAGGTTTTGCATCAACATTATTAACATTGCTTAGAGTCTAAAATTTCATCACTGTGGTATTATTATTAAGAATGTGTGTGGTAAGAAATGATGCTAAAAACTGCAAATTGAAAGGAAGAAGAAAGTCTGCAACTCAGAACTCATTTTGACAGCAAAAAGTATAGCAGCAATTTGTTTCAGCCAACAGTCTCCAAATTACAATATGCAACCCCAAGCCATAACGAGGCCCGTCAAATTATACGGAGGGCCACGGAAGAGTTGATTTGATAAACACACTTCCCATGGATTTACCGTCATTCTCTCTTTTCATTGGCCAGCCCCCGGTTTGCTGTTGCGCACTAAAAACAAAGCGAATGCTTTGCATAGTGATTTATACCATAGCATTTCCCTCGGGACACAGCACCGGTCCACACATTCTGCCATGAACCCAGTGGGATTTGAATACGGCAGGTCAGTGCTGGGATTTCACAAACATCCCCAACCCGCTGCGCTTTCTTGGCAGGAACCACCAAATGCAGTGTGCGAATCCATTCACAAGCCAGGCCCGTGGACTGTTGTTTCACAAATGCAGCTGAGACTGATACTAAAGTTTTGTGTCTTTTGTATTCAGACAAGCATCTGCCGAGGCATGACCAGCCATATAATGTGATGTATGAAGAACTTCCACTACTGAATCCTGCAATCATAATTCTAAGTATAACTAATGTATTGAAAGAATATATAAAATATGCAACAACTATTTGCATGGCAAATTAATGGGAGTAAAAAATCTGATTATATCCGAGTAAGAATATTCATGTATTCAAGCTCCTTGCTTAAAACCATTTAGTGTTAAGTGACATTTTAATCTGGTTCACGTCATATGATGCCAGTTATTCTTTAGCTCAGATAAAATGCATGACAAATCCACATGAACAGCCATTATTCATGGGATAGCCTCAGCAAGCAAAGCCACTCCATCTGTTGGTAATCACGGCCCATAAGCAGTGGTCTATTCCATGCTGCAAAACTATGAGGTTAAAATAATATTTTTAAACCTCAAATGGACAATGTAATCAAAGAAATGCAATCATACCTTGATAAAGTCTTCAGCCAACAACATTACCCTCCAAGAGCATATCTGAACTAAGCTAAACATATTTTTAACTCAGGACATTTATCTACAAAAATAAAATACGCTCTCAATTTATATTTAAACATAGGCAGCTGAACTTTGAAATACCACAGTATGACCTCACAGATTAAAGACATCCTTTCAATTTTATTTAGTTTTACTGTTTAATGATGTTTAGTATGGACAGAATGTGCACAGTTAACAGATTACAGATAACTGAGGCATGGTACCTTTAAAATGAAATGAAAATTTTCACTTTTTTAAATTGCTCGTTTTATCTCAAAAATGATTTTACGTGACAAAGATTTATAGAGTTCAAAGGGAGGGCCCATTTTTTTTATCTCAGTCGTGAGTTATGCTGTTCAGGGGGTAGTTGTGCTGGATGGCCGTGGACAGAGCCTGGCCTTTGCAGGGTGTAAGCAATGTGAGGTCCAACACGGTCAATGAGCAGGGAACCCCAGTGCAGGAGGGGCACAAGTCCAAGTCACATTTATGGCCAGCTGACATGGCCGTGCACACCACCGCATCCTCAGACAGCCTTCCACTGCCAAACCGAGCTGCGGAACAGTGCTTCTCACTGCCGGTCCCCGGAGCACAATTATTAATTACTCAAGTTTCACATGTTGATTAAACACTGAGCTGGGATTGACACTCGGCGGTTATGTGCCTTTAGTGCTCAAGGTTGCACAGTCAGCTTGTGTAGAATATAAATAACTCCACTTATTTCACATTTTATCCCATTAAGCTAAATTCACATTAGTACATTAGTAATACACATTAGTGTTAAACGTAATCGAGTCAGGTAAACATCAGTAGCATGAAGTGCCCTAGGGCCAATAACAATTAATACAGCTATCATTTCAGCAAAACTGAGACGGTTAAGGCCCAGACACTTAAAAAATACTCATTACTTCAAATTATACACCCTTATGCATTGCCCACGAATGTACAAATGCATATTAATTGACATCGCTCTTGGTTAGAAAATACACACTTAATGGATAATAAAAAAACACTGCAACATATTCTGCAAGTCATACAATATATGTTGAAGGAACACATTCACCTCTCACAACCCACTTCTCTCAACCGTCTTAAACAAATGTTCAGTTCTGTAGCTCTGGGTCACACAGTCAGCCAACAAGGAGCCAACAGAAGGAAGGGTATGGAGCTACCATCGCTTTTTTGAACAGGCACCCACAATATGCAGCAGGGCATTGCATATTTACAGCATAACAGCAGCTGAAGTCCCTAATGAAGCCACATGCCATTCCTTTCCTACGGATTCACCATTGTGTTCCCATGGCTTCCAGCAATCGGAAAAATGCAATTACCGAACCGTCTCTCTCAGCACTTGAATCATTTTATTAAAATATGAATCATTTCATTAAAATTTTCATTCAATGCTTTGAGGACTCATAAAGAGCTCAAACAGAGTGTGAGCAAAGTTAGATACATTTAGAGTCACTCAGTCCCATCTATTTTCCAAAACAAACTCTGCATTCTGCAAGCAGGCAGAGTAATGTATAGACAGGCAGCAGTAAAATGTATGTTCAGTTGAGCTTCCACTAGAGTAACCCATGATAAAATTAAAGAACAAAACCAATGTGTTGATAGTAGCTAGCAAGCTAGCTAATCACTGGGCTAATTAGTAACACCCATTCAACACATCCAGAGATACTGCTATATGGTAAATATTTACCAGTGCATACAGTAGGTAAATCCAATGTTAACATAGAATGCTAAATGACATTTCATATTTTTTAAATGTAATCACCTTTTGGCAATGCCATTACTATCCATGTTAAATTCATTCTGCACCGTGTACCCTTCCTATACTCACAGTAGAAATAAGCCTCTATATGTATCGCCATGCCATCCAACTAAAGCTTTGTTTATCACAGATGTTCATCACAGATGCTTATGTTTGTAGATCACAGATGCTTTGTACCTCCAACTACACAACGTATCTGCCAAATGATATACTGTTATTTCATTACACAGCCAACTTCAAACAATATGTTCCAGTTACAGCTTTTTTGGGGCTGAGGTGAAACCCATTAGAATTCCCGACACAAAAATAAAGGTTTACAGTGGTGACATCAGCAAATCCTAAATCACCAGAAAACCAATCGCATTAACCAGGTGTAAAGGGCTGGGAGCCTGTGATTGAAGTTTACGTTCAACTGTGATTACTGAAGGCTAACAAACAACACCAAAGTATTGAATTGATGAGTCAATTGATATCTCAAAACTGTTTCAATTAAGCAAGAGTGTAAAAGGACACTGAGAGAATCATTTTACTGGAGGTTTAATAGGAAGAATTAAGCAGTTATTTAGGATTTATTCAACCCCACTAACAGAGTTATATGCGTGTCTGTGTGTGTGTACAGAGAAATACCAATAATAGAGGGAGAGAATGAGCATATCCCATTGTAACATCATGTTTTGAGTATAATGCACTTAAAAGATAGACATCTTTTAAGGAAATGAATGCAGACCATCATTTTAATCCTTCTCTCCCATCAGTGCAGCCTGCCAACATGGCCTTCATCTGGCAGAAGCTTATGGACAATAACAATAAGGATAATATTTAGCTCCATTTTAAAATCCCAATGCAGCTGTTTAAATATCAAATCATGTTTGTTTATGCGACCACTGCTGATGACTACTTTTCAACCATTTGAAAACTGGAAAAAATGTCTGCATCTAAGTCCTCCCCCTTTCATGTTTACAGAACCACAGAAAATACACACGAGCAGAATGATTGATCTGGCTACATAATAAGGCTTTCAAGACAATTACTTTCCAAGTCTTGGCTTTCAGATGGGAACATCCCATTGGCAAAATGTATACAAAACCCCATATTCAAGATTAATGAAATTCTAATTCATTTTCCATTCAAACCAGAACCAAGTTCAAAATTCTAAATGCACATGCATTCAGTACGTCCAAGGGCAGGGAGATGGTCTTTATTCCTAGCCTGAAAAAGCTTTCAGATAAAGCTTTCATCACACACATAAAAGGCCATCATTTGTCTCTGATGTTCATTTTAAATCATCTTGTCAAGTTAAATGAAACTCAGCAATTACAAATAAAGACAGTCATATCTACGTATTTTCAAAGATAAATCCCGCTGCCCATCCACCCCAGTCCATCCCAACCAAAGTAATATCCTGCCCACCCCCCTACCCATAACTCTGTCCTTGTTCATATTGTACCCAGCACCAAACCACCCCACCCCTCCTGAAGAACCTAATCAACCTCTGCCCCCCACCCCCAACACCCCCCCCCCCAAAAATAAAGAAAGAAAACTACAGTACTAATATTACCAGCCAGCTGCAGACACACCTCTACCATTTTCCCCTTGGCCCCATATGACCAAGCTGGAAAGATCTCCATCATAATAATATCAAAAACGGAACGATCATTTGGCGGCAGAGGCGGCCATGTAACCGCAAGCATCTTTTTCACAGCGATGAACATTGCTCGCCGTTCTATTACGCTGCGGTCACGGTCCTACGGACAGTTTCCTGACAAAACAGAACAGCTGGGCTCAATTCACCCCATTACTTTCTCTATAACAGAGGCAGCCTCATAGTCAGATATGCCTGACATCAGGGCGGCCTCACATCGTCTATAAAAATGAACCAATAGCGTCGGGAGAGCAGAGAGAATCGGCGCAGGTGCTCATTCCATCAGTGACCTCCTTCACTGGCACGGAAATGGCTTTCCTGTCCAAATCCGAGCAGGGAATCCATGTCATTCCTAATCAGGCGAAATGTTCCTGGTGTTTGGCCACAAACCAGAGGAAGCCATGCTCTATCCAATGATGCTTGGTTGTATTTTTAATCACATATTTGGAGATATATCCTGTTCAAATATGAGGTACAAAAGGTGACATGATATAATTCCACATGCAACCATTACCTGCTCCCCAAAAATCCTAATGTCAACAACAACAGAGCCTTGCTAACAGATACATCGCTGTAAAAGGCATATAAAGCACCAAGATATTGAGGTGCCAGTGCAATTGGCACTGGGTTTTAGTGTTGCCTGAAGTACTATAAAGTAGATGAGTGGCTTGAAGGGATAGTTCACCCTAAAAATGAAAGTTATTCATTTACCCAAAGATGATAGTGCTGCACAGAATATTTTTTTCAGATTTGATTAGTCCATGAAAGACCTTGGGGTTCATAAGGCCTTGAATCCAAAATGAATGGAACAGTATGGAAAAAGAACCAAAAAAGGTTTTGTGTTAAAGTCTCTTCTAAATACCTAAAAAATTGGATGCCAATATTTTCCAACATGAGTTAATTGGATGATGTAAGTGCTGTTGCAACCACATCCACGAATGATAATGTCTTAAACAGGAAAACAATGCACTGCAAAGAGCTGTCTTTATCCACAAGAAAATTAATGAATAACTTCAATTTTCAGATGGAAATGTCCCTTTCAGCATCATAGCAGTGCAACTAACATTTGGGAGCTATTTTGTGTTTGATGATCTAAGGAACACTCAACAAAAACATAATATCTGCACTAATGGCCAAATGCTAATACAGCAGTGACTGCAATATTTTTTCATATTTGAAAAAAGGATCTTTTTTGTTGCTATCTAAATTTGGCACAATGGGTCTAGCTGGATACAATGAATTCCTCCTTTTCCACATACACTATATGGCCAAAAGTATGTGGACACCCCTTCTAATTAGTGTGTTCATCCACACCCATTGCATAAAATCAAGCACACAGCCATGCAATCTCAATAGACAAACATTGGCAGTAGAATGGGTCATTCTGAAGAGCTCAGTGACTTTCAAAGAAGTCAGTTTGTCAAATTACTGCCCTGCTACGACTGCCCTGGTCAATTGTAGGTGTTGTTATCGTGAAGCGGAAGCATCTAGAAGCAACAACAGCTGAGCCACAAAGCAGTAGGCCACACAAGCTCACAGAACGGGACTGCATTAAAAAACATCTGTCCTCGGTTGCAACACTCACTACTGAGTTCCAGACTGCCTCTGGAAACAACGTCAGCGCAAGAACTAGAGGAATAGGAATAATGGTCTAGGGCTGTTATTCGTGACTTGGGCTGGGCCCCTTAGTTACAGTGAAGGGAAATAGTAATGCTACAGCATATAATGACATTCTAGAGAATTGTGTGCTTCCAACTTTCTGGCAACAGTTTGGGGAAGGCCCGTTCTTCTTTCACCAAAACAATGCCCTCGTGCACACAGCAAGAAGTGTTGAAGGTTTTCTGAAGTTCGGTGATAAAAAACTTGACTGGTCTGCACACAGCCTGGACCTCAACCCCATCAAACACCGTTGGAACACTGACTGCAAACCAGGCCTTAAGCCCAACATCTGTGCCCAACCTCACTAATGCTCTTGTGGCTGAATGGAAGTGAATCCCACAGCCATGTTCCAAAGTCTAGTGGAAAGTCAGAAGAGTGGAGGCTGTAACAGCAGCAAAGGGGGAACCAACATATTAATACCCTTGGTTTTGAAATGAGATGTTCGACAAGCACATATGGGCGTGATGTTCAAGTGTCCACATACTTTTGGCCATGTAGTGTATATTTTAGCATCAACAATGTATGTAACTCTGTTCCTAAGCATATGCAATCAAGTAATTTCACAGTCCCAAGACTACTTGTGCAAAATGCAATATTCCATTCTACAATCATTCATATCAATAAGTACATATGTAAAACAAAAGATAAGAATAATTAGAAGCCAAATTAAGAAATGAAAACATTTAAATGCCATACAAAATTCACATTATTAATTTCATGACATACTTTGTAAAATTATTCCAGATACTATGTATGGCCTGCATATCAGAGATCTGTGCATAAAACACTAAGAAAAGAAATTGAATGAATTAGTCATTTGTGTAATTTACTGTGATGCAAGAATTACAAATCAAAGAGGCGAAGCACAGGTTCAAAATTTGGGAAAGAGTTCTCATTGATTTTGTTTAATTCACTACTGGCATACCTGTTTGGAGCAATCGCATTAAATGTGTACACTTACATAACTACAAATATTTAACAATCGTAATTACAATTGATCTGAAGAATGTGCTTCAAATTGTTTAGTACTACTTTTTTGTACTACTATAGTTTTCTGAATGATTTTACGGTAGAAAAATTGCATGGACTTGTGCAAGTGGGAATGTCTGAGCAAGCCAGGAGTAACAGATAGGGAGAAGTGACTGAAATGACTGAATTGTTCATTTCAGAGGTGCGCAGAGGATCTGCTCTTTCATTTTTGCCAAACACAGTATGGTCTTACAGCTCTGTGCACACAATTATTAGCCCCTTCTTCCGGAGAATAACTGTCTGCCACCATTTCCATCTGCCTACACATTTTGCCTGGACACTACATACAGTACCTAATGGTGAGGGGTTGACTTGTAGTCTCATGTTATTTCTCGAGCACATTAAGAGTGGACCTCATGACATGCAGGGTGC
Source organism: Anguilla rostrata (assembly GCF_018555375.3). Classification (NCBI taxonomy): domain Eukaryota; kingdom Metazoa; phylum Chordata; class Actinopteri; order Anguilliformes; family Anguillidae; genus Anguilla; species Anguilla rostrata. Next base: position 50,510,808 of record NC_057936.1, on the reverse strand, counting down.
AGTTTCCATGCCACCTGCCTGATGACTTTAATCTCAACGAATGGAGGGATGTACAGTATAAGACATGGTATATCAAACAATCAGCATCAAGATAGGAACAAGAGGGACTGACCTAAGAGGTGAACCCATTACTAATGAAAAATCATGGCAAGAAAGATGTGCTGACAGAATCCTCCTTTGGAACAGTAGGTGACCTCTCTTTAATGATGTTTAGTGAGTGATGAGCTTTGCACAAATTGTGGTCTCTGAAAGCAATTTTCTAACCATAGGTACAGCCATACTTTTCCATGTAAATAACCTGGCTAGAAGAACCTCTATGGAGGGCTTGGTAAACAAGCTCCATTGTTTCGGCCTCTCTTTCCACAACATGGCAATCAGCATAGAAGCTGGTCCAGGTGCAGAGTGCTGTGGGTGGGCTAGGGTAAACAGGTGGCCCCATTTGAATGAATGCAGCCAAGGCTCAAAGCTACATTTAGATCCAGGACTGATTCTGTAGCCTGTGAGAGCTCTTGGAAATGAACACTAACCACAAATAAGAGCCCTCAAGAGCACAAATCCAGTGCTCTGATTTTTGTCTGTACTACAGCGTGTTCACTCTAATTAGCCGTGTGACCTATTTTGATGTTTGAAGCCTTGGCTGACAGGGGCAAACATATCGGTGAGAACACATTTTCTCAATATTAAACGCTTGGATTAAATCAAGAGGTCTATGATAGGGTCATTTCATAAAGGAACATTATACATAGGGTAATTTCCAGTTCATTTACAAACCAAACCTGATTTAACACATTACTTTTCTTACAAAAAGAAAATAATTGGACTGGTACTGTGGACCTCACATCAGAGATATTTTCCATACTGTTGAAGGCTTCTGACTTTTTCATAAAAAAAAACATGCTATCAAAACTTTGGGAGGTCTCCGCAAAGCCTGTTTAACCTTTGCATTGAGAAGAAAGCAGAGCAGAAATCCAATAAGCTCTAAGTCTGTCCCCAGCGTAGCATTTTAATACGCCGCACAGACGAAAGGCAACAGACGGCGGAGGGTAATGGCACGAACAGACCTGCACAAAGGTAGGCCGCTGCTCCCCGAAGAGGCACATTTAAAAGGCGAGAGAGCAGAATGTAAGGCGAAAACGAATGCCGCTGCGTGAGCCGCGAGTCCGACAGACGCCCAGAGGGGATAAGGTCCATTTCTCTGTGCTTTGATTGTTGCTGATATGAGACGGGGTTCAGCGCCAGGTGATAATTCCGCGTACTAAAATCGGAGCATTCAGGACGCTGTGCGTCAATCTGAGAGAAGAGAAACCGGGAACAAAAGGCTACAGCGAGGCAGTTTTTAATCAGCTCTCCAGACAGAAGCTGTCTTGGACACAAAAAAAACCTTTCAAAACAACATATGATTATGAACATATTCGTTGTCTTTCCAAGTAATGCAATGGTTCCATAGGGTTTATAACAAGGTCTGTTGTGACAGCTTGGCTTTGGCTTTTTAAGAAATTACAAAAAGCTATTGGCTTAAACTCAATGTACAATTCAGATGATGTTTTTATTTTTTATTTATAGAAGTTACAATCATGCACATATGCGTCCCTTTGGTTCTAAGTAAAAGGCCATGCCTACGCCTCTTTTCCAGAGGCTTGTGAAGAGGTAGCATCTTCCACTGAACCAGCTCAGCGAGACAGCTCCTTGTTTGGAAACCTGAGTTAACTTTACAGACCTATTTTACAAACCAGAACTCCATAGTGCTGTCCATGGTGCTGGAATGCAACATGCAGTTCTTTTTAGCTGTACTGTTGCGTAATATTCCAGTTCTGAGTATAGTCCTGACTGGACGCAAAGAAGAAAGTGAAACATCAGCAGTTGGTGAGCCTCTCTCTTTCTCTCTCTCTCTCTCTCTCTCTCTCACACACACACACACACACACCACAATGTTTGTACTATTGAGGGCTTATGTAAATCTGACTGGGAAGGGAAACAGCATGTGGTGTTACTGGCACATATCCTATGGGTTTTAATTATGGCACATTTGCCCCACTTATTAAATATACTTCCAAAAGCCTTTATGCCAAACACCATCTAATAAAATATTAAAGGCTTATGCTGACAGTATTTAGCCTACATTTATGCAACCATAGGTCAGCATTTATAACACGAATGGTGTACTCCCGCTCCATCCCTGACACACAGGAAGGAGGGACATATTGTATTATTCCTGCTATATGTAAATGTTGTAGATGGTTAAAAAGGGTTTGTCTTCTTGAAGCGGTTTCTGAATTTTTGGTTGACTCACTAAAAGCTCGAGTTATAATTAATTGAATTCAGAAAGGAATTTGGGGCTCTGTAAGTAGAGAGCAGACAAAATTTGATTTCTGACGCAAAACCTATGTTATTTTTTACCAAATCATAATAATAACTCCCAGGGTGGAATTATGCAAACAGTTTACCTGGCAGAGTTACAGTATGACTCCACATAACGTGGCGATCATTAAATAAAATTTTAACACCACAGCTTATCAGAATACCCTTCATTCCCACAGTAGACTACGAAGTGACACGCTCACGTCTAAACCACTGTAAGTAATTTGAGAAAGCAATGCGTTACATTTACTTTAGAAAAATAAAACTTAAAGCACTGCGAGTACTTCAAGTATACCTCCCCCCCATGATTTAGAAATGGCTGTATTTCAAATCGTGCGCTATCCTTGAGAAAGGAAAAACAATATGAAATAGTCGAATTGATAGCCTAATATAGCCTAACTAATACAGACGCAATTCCGTCCTCTTTTTGATTGCATATTTTAAGGAACTACGTGATTTGTAAGCTTTTTGAAAACAAATCTGCTTTCCCCATGCAATAAACCTACTTAGTGTTAGTTCCTGTAAGGTTAACAGCAGAATACATTTGGATGTATTGGCCGTCTGTAAAATATAGCATGTAATCGCGATGGCTAAATAAAAGGAAACAGGCTAATCAAGCCACGTCTAACTAAAAGTCGGACGAGAGTTTATTTTTTATTTTATTTTTGCATCGCTTACACAATGCGTTATAGATCAGCGTAGCCTATTTTAAGCACAATTAGTTCTTGCAAGTGATGCTAATCAGACGAGGTTTGTAGACTACCAGCTTTTACCCATGTATTAATCAATTCATCATCCATGCACATTTAAGATCGGACTCACTGCAGCAATGCTTCAGGCGGCCCGAGTAAGAGTCGAAAGACATGGGACTTCTTGTGCCCCAAAGTGTCGTTACGTATTCCGGTTTCAATTACACTTTACCAGAAATATTAAGCTGACACAAACGGTGAATAAACATTGGATTTCACAAAAGGTCCAAAAAATGCAACGTCCTCATCCGTGCAGTGTGCACTTAATAAATACAAGGACCGCGCTTCTCCTACCCAATATCTTCCGTACAGTACTGAAGTGATCCGGCGCGGCGTATTGCAGAACAAACCCGTCCGCAGAAATACTTGCTCTAGTAGCTACAACCAGGCACAGTGCACTGTTTACTTTCATGTTTAGTGGACGCAGGAAAATTAAAACGAGAGCTCCAGTATGAAACATAGCCTAAGTCAATAATTTCCATACTAATATAGTCGTTTTAGTAACGACGATGCCAACACCCCTGCCTTTAAACCACACCGATGTTATATTTTGTGTTTTACGATTGTATAAAGACAATTTAAAACAGAAGAATTGTAGAGATAGTACAGGATATTCTGCATTTTCTATGAAAAGCAATTTAACCGAATCAAAGTAAGGTAGCATTTTGGTTTTATTTGCAGGAAGAATTGAAGCCTATAAGAACACTTACCTCAAACAGAGGTCCGATTTTATTTTTCTCCAGGTATGACTGAATTCTTGACTGCTGGTGAGACGCCATGGAGAAAATCTATATTTTTATTACATTTAATATGAGCACATAAAAAAGCAGTATAGTTTCAAGCATGTGCTTGAACGTAAACAGAAAGTCCTCAATAGTCGGGCTTCTGCAACCGTGAAGTCGACAATCTACTCTCAAATGCCGTGGTGTCATGAGTTGCAAGTTTGTTTAATCGAAGAACACATTGTATCAAGAAGTGCACAGTGAGAGCAGCTCTTATGTTGGTTACTACGAAAAACCAGCTCTTCCCTATTGCTTTAACGAAGCGGCTCCCTAGCGACGGCTTCGCTCACGAAGCCAATGGTAAAGATGGTTATTTAAGTGTGAGAAGAGATCTCCAGCTTATTGGCTCATGCGGGTCATCTACAGAAAGCAAAGGCTCCTTCATTGTTTACTTGCACTCTATTAAAGTCTCTTTATAGGTGGTGACTCACTTCAATATTATGTGCCTAGGCTATGTTGTGCTGTTGCTATCGAGATTCCACATTTGTTGACACCTTTGTTCACATACCACAGATGAAGAAAAGTTGACTGGACATATAACAGCCTATCATTTGTTGATTTGTAGTCAGTATAATATTCACGAAAAGGCTAGTTCATTTGTTTTTTTAAGTCAACTAAAACAGAAAATGAGCCTAGGCTGTCTTGTGTTGGAAACCTGCAGACGTCAGAACTAACTAACTACTTTGGACCTGAAGTTTGGCCAATGTACCCAGAGTTTCGTCAATGGGTAAAAGTCGATGCCGTCTCTGTCAATTACAAAATGATGCATAGTCCCGATACAACCACGCGACACAACAGATCATAAATGTAGCCAATCACCAGGGTATTTAGAATAATATTTTCGAGTAGTAAGTCTGTTCATTGGTTCTCAAATGCTTGATGGCACGGTGTGAACGACATTGAAAATAATGAGAGTCGTGCGGGTTAACATGGAGAAATTGTGTGTGTGTGTGTGTGTTTCACAGTAAATCACAATCTGAAGCTGCCAGTCTTTTCTTTTCTGAGACAAACAAAGCTCCCATCCGTATGGTTCTTTTGGGAGGTGAAATCTGCTGGGATCAGCTCTTGCCTCTGTAGTCTAATGCAGCGCGCACCTGGTCGACGTCCATCCGCCAATTTACCATTCCACGAAACAAATGGTTGCAATGTGCTGATTAGGAGAGGAAGACGCAATGTAAGATTTATCCTCTTCGTTACTACCCAATAATAGCCTACGTTGGGCTGCTGTAAAACAAAAGTTTTACCGTATGTATGAATATAGATGCGGAAACACAAATATCCCTTTAAGGTCTAAAATCAGAAATAGGCTACGTGATTTGAATGTTCCTAGCAGAACATTCTAATGCTGATGAAGCAATCACTATGGGTAATTGAAATCAACGAGTTCTAGAACACCGATTTCGAATTTTTTTGGGGAAAAAACATTCCAAAAAAACCTACTCTTCAAAGGGCTAAATTTCTTTGTCCTAACAATCCGGAGCATACATGCCGATCACATCATATCAAGCTATCTGTCTACCAAACGTATTAAGCCTGAACGTAAAGTAAGCAATTTGACAACAGTGTCAATGTCCGTCTGAGCAGAACACAGGGCAAAATAAATCTCATATACATTAAAACAAAGATTATACACAGAACACAGTTGGCAGAATTAGGCCTACCTGAGTATCCCAAAAGATTCAATTAACTCCTAAATTCAGTGTAAAGTAAAAAGGCTGAATAGGATTCAGAAACTCCACATTATCACTCGCTGACTTCACTAATTGACAGAGGTGGAAAATACAGGTTCAGAAAGTAGTCCTCCCTCAGTATTTTTCCACCAATCACCTGGATATGCCAATTAACATAATTATTCAGCCAGGAGGTAGATTATTGAAATCAGCTATCTGATCTCATGGGTGGAAGAAACATGGCAGGACTTGGGTCTTTCTACCTCATTTAGGCAAATCTACAATAGTTCACCCTTGCAACACACCATTCAGCCATGTATAGTATCATATACACTTTTAAGGCCCAGGACCTACTGGGGTTAAGCAGAGAACAAAGGACATCTTGGCTTAAACAGTAAGATTTACTGTAACTGGTTTTCCAGCTGAATCACCAGCTAAAACATAGCTTTTGAGTGTTTACACTGTTCTGGTATCAGATGATCAAACAGTAAAATGTTCAACAGGAGAGAAGAGAGAGGGGCCAGGAGACAGGAGGGAGAACTTAAGTACAGCCAAAAGCACATGATCAGCTACGGGAGAAAAAAGCACCAGACAGACATGCTGAGTCAGTATTGCAAGCCCTCACATAATAAGTGTACACAAGTGAGTGGGGTGAGGGGCTTTATTTAAAAAGTAGTATTTAAATGCAGATATGTGTCGACTTGTCTTTTTTCAACTTTCAATTCCTGCATCAGAGCGATTGATCAGAGAGAAATCTATGCCATATAATTAATTTTATACTGGTGTTCTCCAGGTGCCAGCTGGTGGAAAGACATTGGCAAAAAAATTCACAGTACTGGTTTTGTAGAACCAGGAGTGTAAACTACTGTACCTAAATGCACAATTCTGCTACAAAATGGCTGCCAAAGTGCTCTGGGGTGACATCACAAGTGAGATACTGCTCCTACAGCATCACTTAAACATAGACCATCTCCAAAATAAGGCTGGCAAAGCAGAAACTCAAACTAAACTGGGACATGCATTCAGACTGAACAATATTCCTATTTCTCCAAATATGATGCACCAAACTGATCAGGATTTTCCCAGAATAATACGTCAACTTCAAATGCAGTTGTCCTTCACACTATTACTTACTTGACAGAAGGTACAGGTTACTTTAATTACACAAAATGGACAGAAGTCACAATATACATTTTTATATGTGTTTAATTGAAATTAATAACTATGGTATGACGTATATTAAAAAAGCAATATTGAAAAACAAACACTGGTTTAACATGAAATATAATGTATACTGTGGATGTTGCATACTCTATGAAAGGTCAGTTTTATAAAATAAAATAAATTACTGTAATTTTCACTCAACGACTGCTAACAGGTTTTTACAGTCACTTCTTTACACTTCGCTGTATTAAAGTGTTGGCAGTTTAACACACATTAGAAGCTGCTACATCAAAGACATATTCATTATTCATTATACAACATTAAAACGTACTTACTGAATATTATTGCTGTTTACAGTACATAACTAGAGATTCATGGAGACATATAACATGTTACTGTATCAATGTTTAATATTTTCTTTTTTCTATTTGCATAGTGATGACAAAACCTACAATGCAACTGACACAACTGTTTAGCAACTTGAAGCTTTTAAATAGAACAACAGCCCTTTTGGTCCTGAGTATGAGATATACAAATTTCATAGACTTACTTAGGGTGATGTAAAAAGGTATACTGTTGTAGACCTTTAAGTCATAAAACACAACCTCCAGAACATGTTCCTCTCACATAGGTATTGAACATGGCTGTAAGTGAACCACACAGCCTTGAGGCCATCTATCCTACTGTAATACTTTGTCAGAAGTACATGAAACCGATCAAAAAACAGCACTTATAACATGATGTGGTCTAGTATTCTAATGTAAACTACACACGTCTGAATGTAATCTTCAGTTTTGTGCTTCTGTGTCATCCACATGTTAATATGCTTTATTGTGGTTATTATCTTACTTATCAACTGAAATATCAATTCAAATCTTACTGTTCAACAAAGTAAAAACCTGAGGATAAATGGTTTGAGTACAATGAACACAATGCCAATTCAAAGACTTGTAGGAAGGTGAACATGTTTCAACTGACCAACAGGGGGCTCCATTAATACCTGATCATTCCACGAACCAACATCCTGTTCATGTAACAGAAAGCATATTAAACTGTTTTTGAAACAGTTTAGTGACTCATCAGCTTTAGAAGTAGCAATTTCTTAACATTGTATCAACGGCAATAACCAATAAAAATGCAATTTTCAGACCAAAACAGTTATTTACAGTATACTGGTTAATGGAACTGCAGGGAGAAAGAGAACATCTCATTTTCAGAACCATAGTGAGAAATGGTCTTAGGGACATGGCTGAGGGTTTTCATTTTCTACTCATTAAAATCAAAATGAGATGTAATGTAGCAGGCTGTTACTAGAAAAAAAAACACATATGCTTTATCATGCTTTAAAATACAATAGGAGAAGTTACATTGAAATGTACTATTTACACGACGAGGAAACCCATTTAGCAGGAGTCACGGATTAGCCAGCGAGTAGGAGCCTGTGGATAGGCTACTGAGAGATGCCTTTTCCAGGCCTTTTTCACCAGGAGCTGTGACAGTTTTTTTTGTTGTAGTTTGTCTGTTTATTTTAAACAGGGGATCAGAACTGGATCGGAGCCGTTCCAGTTCGGTCCTGGAAGTCCGTCTTCACGAATCGCCATCCGGGGGTGGGGGCTGGCACAACTTGTATAACCTGGCAAAGGAACACACAGTCACAGCTTAGCTCTCCAGACCACAGACAGCAGGGCAAGAGAAAATTAAAGCATGTTATGGTAAAATGCAATAGGAGTAAATGAAGAAGAAGATCTCACGAGATATGTTCAATTATTTTAAGGGTACATGGTGTATTTTATGAAGGAGCAATCTTATCAAGCTTGAGAGAGTGCCTTAGATAAAGTTTTCACAAAGAATCATTGATGGTTAGAATAATGTCACATTCCAAACACTGTATTACACTACATTCCTAACACTATTATATCTTCAGCCAGCATTCTCACAATCAGAGTCCCAGCTGTTAATATCCTTAATCCTTAAATGTTTTTCAACATCTTTTTTTGTATGGTGTCTCGGGGAAGTCTTCATTTACACACTGAACCTCTGCTTGGTCCTCCTACAGGAAAAGGCTGTCAAAATGATCGGTAACAGCAGCCTCATAACGGACTCCTGTGAATACAAATCCCTGAGCATCTACCTCCTGCAGCTGATTTTCAAAGCCAGTCGCTCGCTTGAAAACACTGTGCCGGGCATGGAACAGCCCCTCATCTTGCTGCAGGATCTCAATTAATGATCCTCCGCTTAATTGTATTTGTCAATTTCGCTAAAAGGTTGAAAGCGGGCCGCCTGTCATGGGGAATCCTATATTTCAAACTCCAGTGCTTGTGACGTGCAGTATCTCGTGCCGAATCATTACAGCGGGCAAGCTTTTAATCTGGTCCGGATCAGGCTTTTACATTAGCTGGAGCGGCAGAGCCCTGCTCTGGCTTGCAGAAAGTCTGCAGACCCTGGGAGCTGAGACGGTGATTTCTCTGTATAATTCACCTCTCCTCCTTCTCTTTCTCCTTCAGCCATTGCGGGATCTCATGGAGCCCCCCCCCCCCCGATCGCTCACCACACAGAGGAGCCAGAAACTTCCAGAAGTCATTTACTATTTCACACACAACATGATATAAAAATCTAGAAAAGCAGAAGGATGGAGCGGGTGATAATATCTTTTTTTAATGCAGAACGTTGACTCATCTCTTGCGGGCTCCAAAAAGGTCTCAATAGAGGGAGGGTGTCATTGTGATTACCTTGGGACAGAGGATGGGGTGCGGTCCCTCACCCCCAGGTTCTTTGCTGAGTTTTGAACTCTTGCTCCCTGTTAGAAGAAACATCAGAGAACATACTTATTCCTTGTTCCTTCCAAGGATGTCAGACTTCTGAAAAGGTAATACAGAGTTGTGGACTCAAGAGTTGTGGACTCAAGTCACACAATCAAGTTAATTTGACGGCTTGAGACTTGTAAAAAAACAAAACAAAAAAAAAACACTTCAGACTTGACTTATGTCTGAAGATAAATGGCTCACGACAGGAAAATCAGAGACACAGGAGGGTGGGGGGTGTTGAACTCCCCCCCAACTTGCCAGGGATTCACATAAAATATGCGGAAGTTGATTGCAAAGAGCCCAAAAACCCCTGAAAATGTATGCAGATGATGGTTAATGAAAAACTGGAGAAGCAATCATTCATCCACCAGAGGCATTCAGTACTTTGTACTAAGATACATTTTAGTGTCTTTTAGCACATGCATGAATGTGGGCTTCATCTTGCACAAGACAAGCTCTTGTATTGCACTGTGATGATACCATTGTGACACAATAACAGCTGAAACTGGGAACTTGTGACTTGACTTGACCGGAGCACTGCTAACTCAAGGCTTATTTGAAACTTGGCGTACTACTTGGGATTTGACTTGGACTTAAAAGTAAAGACTTGAGACTTACATGTGACTTACAAAACTGTGCCTTGGTCACATCTATGGGGATTATTCCTACCTTTGTTACATGTCTAAGCAAGAACACCAGGATGGCCTGGCTTGTAGGAATGATTTGTCAAAAAAGACTTGAACAATGGGATGTATCATTCAATGAGATGCATAAAGGATATAGTTCTTTTCTCTTTCCTTAAAAATCAGAGAGAACAACACGAAACAAATCAGACAAAACAGACCTTCAACGAATAAGAATATCAGGAATAGCTGCTTTTCATTCTGGGTACAATAAATGCGGAAAGCCTGGATTCTTGTCTTTTGCCAGCTTGGTGTTCTTGCAAGAAAACATGAAGACTGAATATGTTTTAAAAAAGCACTTAACAGTGGGTTATGAATTAATATACATCTTAACTAAGTGCACACGTAAGTGTATGTCCATGAAACTTCAACGTGGGGCAGTAAAATAAGCGACGTGTTCAGACGCTAAGACCCTTTGTTTTGCTATGCCATAAACATTCCTTCCCCTGCACACTGTCCGCTGACTCGCCTGAGCGCAGTGCCCGCGGAGCTGTGTAAAATTCAGGACCTGTCAGCGTTTTTCTACGGACGGCCTGTCGCGGGTTGTTTAGCGGCCTTGTCGCCACTCAAACACGCACCCCGAGGCCTAGGCGTAATTCTCAGAGTCCGGCCGGGTTTCGAACGAGTCGGGCCAATTCCCGCCCCGCCGCCGCGTCCCTTTCAGAAACTAGCCGAGACAGGGTGCTGTCTGCGAGGTTTCAGGAGCTCCGGGTTACCTGCGACAGGGCAAGAGCAGCTCTGGCGCCGATTACTCAGCGGCGGACGTCCTCCCCGCCATCCGGTGGACACCCCGGCCTTGTCGCAGGGTGTTAAATGGATTTGTTCGTCGACATAAACGCCGACGCGAGGAACGCACGCGATTTACGCGTTTACCGGATCTCAGCGACGAGCTCCGCGCTCAACTCCGCATCACTCCCAGCGCAATGAATCATTTCGGACCGCGCCTTCGAGCGGTCGGGTTTCTCTCTCCGAGAGCGCGACCGTCTTCCGTCAAGGCGAGGACAGACGACGGGCCACCTGCGGAACGGCGGCGGCGACGGACGCAGGCATGAATCTCGTATGTTTTCGAAAACAGCGGAGGCCGTAAATAATTAGCGCCGGCGGCGGCGGCGGCTCGGGCGCGCGGGTTCAGAGCCCCGCCGGCTGTTTTCCGCGCGCGGAGGGGACGAGGGGACGCGGCTCCGCTGACACGCAGGGCTGCCTCAGCACCGAGCCGTCCTGCGTTGTGCAGGCACAGCTGAAATCTGCAGCTGTGAGGCTGACTGCAGCGCTGCTAAGCTACAGGAAAAGCATAGCAGCACAGCAATTTTATATTTATTGCCTGGCAACACAAGTGGTAGTACAGCCCAGGTGCGTTCTGTGCCAGCCAGTTCTTTAATCCTGGTTGGATGCTTTAAGTAAAACTGAATAAATGCATGAAGTAAAACTAAGAAATCTACGGTTAAGGAGACCTTAACTGGAGGACAAAAATATGACAAATACTCATAATAAATTTCACTGCAGTAGTCAGCCCAGATATAGTTTTTTTCCAAATGACGCCTGTCCATCAGAGTGTCTCCAAGGCCTTTGGAAAGGGTGACGAATCACACACATGCACACACTGCATGCAGGCGTACACACATGCACATGTACACACATGGGTATGCACCATGTGCACCTTACACACAGGCATACACACAAATACACATGTATACACATGCATGCACATACATACACACACACACACACACACACATCTTAAGAACATTAGATAATGAGAGGTCATTTTGTCACCTGTCTTGTCACATCTACACATGCACTCACACATGCACACACACACACTCACACACGCTCTCTCTCTCTCTCTCTCTCTCACACTCACTCAGTCACTCACTACACACACACAAACACGTAAGTACACAGAGAGGCCATCCAGTTCCCCATACTCGAGGACAGAGACTGACCAGCGAAGGCATTAGGCATGTCAGCTGTGACAGACTGCACTACAGACTGTCTCTCTGGCCATCCTTTTAGCGGGATAGCATCAGTAATTATGGGATTAGTATCAGGCCTATCCATCTGAGAGCAATACTGCCCCTGAGTTTCCTCAAATACCGCAGACTTAAGGACAGTTATCTGGTGCCCGAGACCCACCCAAACAGGTAATGAACGTGCTGTAGGAGCTGGCAAACAGTTTTACACAATCACAACAGAGTGTTCATGCAATTTCATACTTTTTACATGTGCTAACACACCATGAGCAGGCTCTTAAAAATGACAAACGCATCAGGAACCACCTTCAATTAGTACCTCCCTTCCTTCAGGCCCGGACACTGAACGGAGCCCCTACTGGGCACAATCAGGCACTGCATGTCACGCCTGTGCTGAAGAGATTCAAGTGGGCTCTTTGAAAGCACTGGAGTGAGACAGCTGAGCTAATAGACTCTACAGCATCTCATCTATTCTGCATTACTGGAAAAGTATTTGTGAACGTAAAATATTAAAAAAGCGCATCCAAACGCACCGGCACCAGCGCAGACACAATCACCACCTAATGCCAATCTTCAGCGATGATGGACAGGTCCTCTGATTGTTTCCTGAGATACTAAACATTTGCGGTATTAATAAACGAGCAGCCGAGCTGAGCCGAGCCCGATCCAGTCATATTCATATTCATGAAGAGTCACCTGACCCCAGACTATAAGAACCGCAGAATTCAGGAAAGATTTCTCCTGGCAGTCCACGGAGCCGAACGCCTTTTCTTCTTTTACGCCTTCTCCCACGCAGCTGTGTTTGGAACTGACGCTGTTTCTCCAATTTAATTTACTGCAAAATATATTCAAAGAATGCGCTGGGCATTTATGCGGCAGCCCATTGATAGGAGGTTTAATAAAGTCAGCCCATAAAGCTTTACTAAATGGATAATATGACTCTCCTACCACTTCAGTCCCAGTGATATGCAGGGGTGATGTTTAGAGGAGTAAACAGATTATAACTCCATAATCTGTTTGAATTTTATTCAGAGTTCTTCCATAATAACCTCCTCCAGTACGGAACTCAACCAAGTTTCTCTGGGCTGAAGTAGGTGAGAGGAACTGACTCTACTTATTCCGTTTGCTAATGCATATTTAATCGCTGTTCTCGGAACATAATTAATTCAGCGGATGAAAATAAAATTGAGAACTCTCCGGCTTTTCTGGCACACATTTTTCTCCCAGTCAAATGGAAGCACAGAAATGGAGGAAAATATAAAAACTAATATAAAAGTAACAGACAAACAGAAGAAATCCAATGTTATATGGTATTAATGCCAGACTATTGTTTCCAATAAAGGAACACTCAGTATGTTGATAATCATGTTTCAAGCATACTGAACAGAGAAAGGCACAGTTACAAAAACCAAGCATTGTTCTTCGACCAACACAGTCTAACTGAGAACAACTATTTAAGTCATTTTATTAATGGGCTTTTCTGTGCAAGCTGTGTCTCCAACAAACAAAAACCATGCAAATGGCAGTTTTCCTTCCCATTTCAGTGACTCGCGAGATACTCAAGTGACTCTACGGCACCGAGAATATCCTGTCTTCAGCCTAAGTAGCTTCCTCTTAAGGTCAAGCGTGGCGTCATACCTCCGGCTCTCTTCCTAAGAGATACCGCGCAAACCGACAGCCTCTGCATGTATCTCTTGTCCTTCAGACACACTGAAAAAGTCTGAAAGGGCTTTTCAATACTTTATGAAAATAAAAGAGACAGGGCTCCGCCACTTTCGTGTTCCCACGGCACAGGACGCTGTTCAATTTACCGGGAAAATATTACACGAGAAAATAATGGCCAACCACTGCCAGGGGGCCGGACAGGCTGGTTTAATAAACCCCATTCTAAATTGCGTAATCAGAGAGGAGTGGCTCAAGGGGATTAATACTGTCAGAGAGGGAGCATGGAAGCTCCCAAACATCCTTGAAGAAAAAGCAAATGGAACGGCCCCACCAGCACAGCAAGCATCATCAAACATCAAAAGAGAAGATTGTACGTGCTACGCATATTTTTCTACTATATGTTTTTTATTCAGTTGAACCGTAAACAGATGGTTTTAGACGACCAAACAGCCAGTCTATTCCGGCAAGCAAAGCTGAAAGAGAATGTGAATGTCCTTAAGTGTTCAAGTGAAATCATTTGTTTGTGGATAAAAAGAAAGTTTTCTTGGAAAATAAATCAATTCTACAGAGAACACAAAGGGCATATTTCAGAAGTGCTTTTCTCTTGCAGAAAAGAAACTGGCCATGGGACAGTTCAAGTAGTATTAAACTAAAATAAACAGCTCTCAGCATCCTGTTTAAAAAAAACATATGGTTGTATGTTCGGTTGTTTAGAGGGTAGGTTTGTGGTAAAGAAGAATAAATGTATGTGAGAGGGTATTGGAGGTAAGCAAGAGATATTGGAGGGGTGAAAGAATGTTGGTGGAATGAACAATTCAATAAGAAGTGCTGGGGAATAGATGAGAGGTGTTGACAGAAAAGGAGAGGTGTCATGGAGACGGTAGGAGGGTGTGGGGGGAATTGAGATAATGTTGGTGGTGGTGAGTGTAAAGGTTTGTAGGGTGTCTGGCATGAGGTGCAGTGCGCGTGAGTGTGTGGAATTTCGGGACAAGGCGGAGCAGGTGCTGCCCTGGATTTGGGGGGAAAGAGAGGTCCGTACTGTACCTGCTTCCTCATGACGTCGGTGGCCTGCATGATGCAGCGGGGGGGCAGGCCGTGGCTCCTCGCCAGGAGGATGGCCTGCTCCAGGGTCACGCTGAGGGTGCAGCTAAAAGAGAGCGGAAAGCAGGGTCACCACGCAAGGCCAGACCAGCCCACCTTACGACGCCAGCCATTACTAATCAATCAGGAAGCCAACGTGACACCTGAAGGCAATCGGAATTCCACGACGGCCCGTCTTCTCCTTGCATGATTCCTCACAGTGAACACGAATGCTAATTGCAGCCATCTCCGCAACTCCGGGGCAATCAATCTTTTCCCCGACCCCTTGTTTGTTCGGTGGAAATGCTCTCCGTGGCGCCGAAACGCATGCGCCAGCTCGATCGTTTGTCAACCTGCCACGTCTCAAGAACCGCAATATACATCAGTCTCTGACACGGAAGAGCCCTCTGTCTCGCCCCGCGTCAGAATCCGTCAGGTCCCCCGTCACTCCCCCGCCCGACAGCGCCGTCGGCCACGCAGACCCTTCCTCGAAACTTTGGGAGAACACGTCTGAGACCGCGATTTCATTAACATTTCATCTGCGATCCCAAAGGGCACCTCGTCAACGGGGGGGGCACGCGGCGCACGCTCCCCATCTTTCATGGCAAAGTCCAGACAATGTCTCTCCGTGACAGAGCGGTCCCGTCACCCGCCCTCAGGGTGGACAGTAAACAACTTATCCAGATGAGTTAAAGACCAGGACACTAGAGCCTCACGGAGACGTGCTGCACTGCTCGCCTGGCTGGGGGGGGGGGGGGGGTGGTGGGGGTGAGGGAGAGGGGGGGAGAGGTGAGAGACTGATAGGTGGAGCAGAACAAATGACACCACACAGATCCAATTCTTTACTGCTCTCTTGGCAGACATATTCAGTGGCAGTAATTCAGTTTGGAAAAGTATCACCAGAAGCCTACCTCTTCCCGGAAAACACGACGTAAGCTGAACTTTGGTTTTCCTAGTACTGTCGCAAAAATCGTTTTTCATGGTTATGGTTAAGATTTTATCCAATGCATCAGAGTTAATTGCTCCAGGCCTAGTTAAAGGAACACGCTGAGTACAGTGAAATACTTCCAGCGCTGTCTTTTACTCAAAGAAATATTTATAATTGCAACTTACAATTCCCCTGCCTTGCATGCATGCATGATCCCAACTGAACTCTTACAACAATCTGCACTCTCCACTGATAATCAGCCTAAAAGCTTGTGGCATTGATGTACTGCTGAACATACATTAAAGATGGGCAATTTCATTTGATTTTCAGTTACATGATTGTCTTCCAGCCCTGGATAGCCTGATTGCAGGTATCTCCTCAAAAGAGCTGACCGTCGTGATCCTTTTTTATATACCCCGCTGAGCTCACCACAGAAACATACAGACAGGATCATCAAGGGTCTGTCACATAAAACTGCGAGGGAAATTTAATGTCTGTGGCATTCTTCAATCAAAGCGTATTTGGGAGAGCCATCTGTTGCACCACATGGATTAAAATATTACACATATTAAGCCTACGCACAAATATGAAAGTATAAATCTTCTAAAGAAATTATTTTGAGCAAGGCTCTTTATTTTTTTTACACATTTCATGGAGGAAATCTATTTATAGTGTTGCCACCACTGCCTTCAGCATGATAGAAATGGCCCAGTTTGTTGACATTTTGTTATATTCCATACACAATCAATGAAACTGAAAATTTTCAAACACTATGTGAACTCATACCACTGCCCTATCAAATACTTAAACTCACATTTGAATTGTTAAGATTAGCTGGGGGTGAAAAATAATATAAAACATTCATCAGAACTATGGATGTGCAAATAGTTAGCGCGTAGCTTGTTGACAGGCCTGTTCTACATTAATATACAGCAGGTGACCAAGCCCTGGGAAGTCAGGATGTGAGAAAGATGTTAGGCCACTGCCCCCTCAGTGTGATTTCAGCAGAGGTGATTCATGTGCCTCACACACTCCCATCATGGGTGTTTAGTGTGTAAATTGCTAACGCTCTAATAGCAGGACACCGAGGGTACTGCCTGACCTTTCTGTGATAACAAGTTACAAAGCTGTATTGATCCCCTGGCCCTTTAATGGCTGATTGAACTGTCCTGCTCAAGGCTGATCCATTTCGACGACCACCCGCAAGGACTCACTAATTGTTTTCAGTGCGTTCTCGAAGCTGGACTCGGAAAAAGCCGGTGCAATTTAAGCACGATAAAAATTATTGCGATCAGCTCATTTCTGTATTGCACCGTGAAGATGCAGAGAAATAGCCACAGCAGGGTCAGCCTGAAGCTAGTCCAAGGTTTCCATGTGTTGATTTCACACTTCAAAAGTTGAGAAGACTGCCCGCAACAGTGTAGAGTTCCTCTGGTAAAAAAAATCTACTTGAAATACAGCCTTGTCAAGGAAACACTCCTATAAAACAGCTTTCCAATGAAACTCATCCTCCAGGGAGAGAGGGAGTCCACACCGCACACACATTCCTTTTTTGTGATTGGTTGCATTCGATCAGTGCCACCCAATACCTTGATTTGTGAAGCTTCAGCAAACGCCTGATTTAAAGGTTCTATAGCTCTAGGCCAAAATAGATGCTGAACAGGCAACTGGAGGACAGAGAAAGAGACGAGCGAACCCGCAATTTTCCCATTTATGTCCTGCCATACGTCAAAATGTACAGGACGTTTGAGGAACCATGTCAGCTTTACCTCCATCAGCCTGCACGCATTCTAAAATAAACAAAGCAATAACTGGCCCTCTAAACATTTCTCAAACCTTGCGCATCAGCAGGAATGAGGGAGAGTAGCACAGAAAGCTCAGCGCGTCAGCAGGGAAATCATTATGGCGCCAACTCTGACTCAATCCGGCTACGAGACATCCTTTCAGCTCATTTCAGAACACAGCCGCGATCAGGAAGCAGATCATAAACAGATTCACATCCTATCGTATCAGAATATGTAATGCCCTTGGACCAAAAATAATGACAAAATGCTGACAATACCAGGTGTGGAAAATCCCGGGTGAGAAAGTTAAAGTGGTCCCTACTTTTGTTCTAGTTACCAAGATTTGCTAATTAGCACAGTTCTTCAGCCAGGAAGTAGAACTAATTAGTGAAATCAGCTGGCTGAGTTCATGGGTGGAAGAAACACATGGCAGGGCTTTTACTTTCTGACCCCTGTACTTTCCACCTCCGGAGAATACCAATTACCCCCTTATCCTCATAAGATTCAGGGGTTTCAGAGAAAATAAGTGTACAATACCAAGTAGATTCATGTATTTTATGTGTCACATCTAGAAGGTTTTTTAATATCCTGATTAAGGGGGGTACTTTAGTGACACACTACAGCCTGCTGGTTCGATCAGGAGTAAGGCTCACAAATGCTCTGTCGCATTCACGGAATGCTACAAAACTGAATCCATTTCAGAACAGAAACAGCTTCCATTCGCCATCAGGGAATTAAGAACTCATTAAAATAAAGATGACAGTTAAGAATTTTAAAATCTGAGGTGGAGGTAACCACGGCCATTTTTGTGACCTGCTCACACAAACACTCACACCGATGCCATGAAAGAGAATTCCACAGTCTCCGAAATGCAGTCTTGTGAAATGCTTTGTTGATCTGAATGACATATTGAGTTTTATTTTCGCTGGCACTGGCTGCACCTTCCTTTTTGTCTTTTATGAGAGCAGCTGGAATAAATCCCAGAAAAACAGGAACACAGCATACTCTGAATTGCTGGTGATATAAATGTTATCCTCCTACTGTTATTAAAGTGTACGAAACAGGGACAAGGCTTCCAGTCAATAGAGAAGGTCGGCATTCCACTGGTAGAGCATTTTCATATTAATAATGGCATATACTGGATGAGCTTCATAGCCTTTTCTTCATATTCACATTCTGAAATTCCTCCTCATTTGTCTCTCAAATATTTTTATGCCATTTTTATTTATTGGAAATGTCCCATGAAGAGATTACACCACTCACGCGATTAATAACAATGGGTTACAAGGCCCTAATATGAACATCGATGTAATACAAATGTACTAAGAGGTCCACTATATTATCAACTAACTTGCACTGACAGGATGGAGAAATTACAGGTGTTCAATACAGCCATGTGTGTCTAAGGCCACGTCAACATATTAAGGCTACGGAAAGACCATGTGGCCCTTTTAAAAAGGCTGTTACTGCGAAAAACACAATCCCAACCGCAAGCGATTCCCCCCAGGCAGGCTTGTTCAGGGGAGCGAACAAGTCTGCATTAATCGTAAAAAATGGCAGGTTCTGGAATTTGATTTGTCAGGCCACACATTGGCCGCTCCTTGTTGTGACTTGTGGCCAATGAATTGCCCTGCCACACTGCTCCTTGTTAATAACGGGCCCTGACTCACAAGGCTGCTATAGGCTTCCTATTAGCGTCCGGGCAGCTCTGTCTTTCGTCCTCAATCAAAATGTCAATCAGGCCCGGGTGGGAGGGGGGAGATCTTTCCAAGATCCCAGGACCAGAAGTAACAAATGGGCCCCATATTTAGCCCCTTCCATATTTTCACCCCGAGCGGTGTGATGAATTGTGTCGCCGGCCGAGGTGAAATATGTCCACTCAAATGAGGTGTAATGAGAACTGGGAAAATTAATTGGACTGTCCTCTATTGTAAAGGGCCTTCTTCACTTTAGCACTGACGTAACCACCTCTCAAGAGCATAAAATACATGAATAATAACTGCGGTATGCCTAATAGGGCTGTCAACTGGACCAAAAATTAAAACTGAATATTGTATTTAAAAAATAACAAAGATACGATACATTGACCTCTTGTTTTTCACGTTACATCCATAGGTGTTGGAAGAAGGGCACAAAGGATGGTAAATGTTCCATTAAATCTTTTAAGTCGTTGATGGATAGTGACAAAACAGGAAGCAGGGTTAGGTAACCCTTACCTAAGGTAAATTGACTGGGGCTATTGTAAATAAACAAAAATAAACAAAAATCTAGATGATCATGTAAAAAAACTGTCTAGGTGATATTTAGACGGGTTGTATCATGTATATTTACCTAACAATGAGAAATCCTTACATTGCACTGACTATAGCATTCTTATTCTGTAAATATAACCTGGGGAACATTTTCATAAGTCATGAAAAACAGGTCTGTTTCTGTTTGGCAGCCTGTGAGAGCATCATCCTGTTGGAGATTAGTTGGCAAAAACACAAGATGATTCATTTGGCTAGAGGCAAGCACTTTTAAGTTTTTTATTTTCCAAGTTCCTGGTTTAGGGAAAAACACGCTCTGTTTGAACAGAAATGTCAGGAATGCTCAGGTATTTCTGTGCGAACTATGTATTGTGAGGGAATCTCTTTTAGCCAGAGGCTTTCCTACAGATGAGAGGATTGTGGTCAGCTGGTAGTGGTGCTTGCTTTCCATACATTATAATGTCTTGCTGAAGAACATTAATCATTAACCCAATTGGCTATAAACCGGTGGAGAAAAGACTGGGCCATCAGAAGTTTTTTTAAACACTAGATATTCATTAGATATATTAATGAATATTCAGTCTGCGCATTTGATAAAAGCAAACATATTGAAACAATTGTTTCAATAGAATTCTTAAAAATGCTATTCAAGGTGAATTTAAATTTTAAATCTAATTGTGACAGTCCTATTGGCTAACCATATTAAGAGCCTAGCATACTAAGGGGTGAAACTGGTAACTTTGGTAAAAGAGATTCTTTCAAGTCTGAAAAATTGGCTGGCTGAGGAAAAAGATTCGAACAGAATGACAGACAAAAAGAGAAAGATGAAGACAGAGAAACAGTCAAATGGAAGAAAAACAGCTAAAGTGAAAGCAGCAGACAGAGAGAAAGAGAGATGCAAATTAGAAGAGATAAAATTTGAAGAAATGAAGACAGAGTGAAACAATCATTCACAATGAGAAGCAGATAAAAATAGAGTAAAAGGGAAATCTAAAGTAGTGAGAACCAAATGAAGAGTAAAACACATAAAACAAAGAAAAGAAGGAGAAAAGAAAATTTGGAGGCTGAGAGACTCAAAGAGACAGCACAGAACAAGCAGAGAAAGCCAGAAAGGCAGAGACAAAAGAAAATAGACCCCGGAGAAGCCACAGTGCTGCTGGGAGACAGAAGAGACAGTACCTGGACTAACTCTCACTGTTCTGAACGGCACTCCCAATATAGGATCGCTCTTATCACTTGAATCCTTCTAATTTGTTCCTGTAGCACTTTCACTTTGCACTCGTTTCTCCATCCAGCACTTATATTGCACTTGTATCGTTATCTTGATGTTGTAGCGCGTCGTCATGCCTCCTAGTTTGACTTACCATGACTTTCTGACCTAGCCTACGCTTACTTTGCGAACTGGACTTAATGTGTTCATGGCTACGGATTACTGTTACATAATGACTATTGTACCTTATCGCACCTGCGTTTTGTAGTTGTTCCAATGACCTTCGGTATGCACTTACTGTACGTCACTTCGGATAACAGCGTCTGCCGGATAAATGCAATGTGATGTAGGAGACGCGGGGGATGCGCGAGGCTCACCGGTGGACTCCACTGTTGCACATGACGATGTGGCAGGCCCCGAGCCGGCTGCACAGCTCCGAGGCCACCGACAGCAGCCCCACCCCGGAGGCGCCGCAGGCCGTGAACTGGCAGGCCGCCGTGCGCCGCGAGCTGATGAAGCACTCCATCAGCCGGTACAGCTCCTCCAGCGCGTTCAGTGGCCGCATGAGCTGAGCGGGAGAGAGAGGGAGGCGCGGGTCAACGGTCAGCAGGGTGGGGGGTTACCGCGGCACCGGCAGCGACCGTCGCAGCGCGTCTGCCACTGCAGTTATCTCAAGTTAAAACCGGAGCATTCAGCAGCCGCATGCACAGGATAAAGAGCCGGCCGGGGTCGAAGGTCAGCAGGGGTTACCATGGCACCAGCAACACCCATTACAGCTCCCATTGTGGCACCGATGTAAAATCTAAAGCCCCCCTGAGGAACACTACCGGCACAAGCACACCATTGTGATTCTCACAGACACTTATACGGAGGCCATTTTCAGATAAGAGGCGGTTTTTTTGTTTACCTTGTCTATTAAGGCAGCTTTGGGAGCGGAGCTGGGGGGCAGGTTGGATTTGTCCAGATAAAAGGCCCTGTGGAAACAGCGAACAAGAGCAGAGTTAGGATAAGCCCCCGCTGAACAAACTGCTACACCTGCTCTGCTCAGCAGGACGACAGACAGATCACGGATTACTCTGAGCATCCCTTTTCACTTCCACTCAGACGTTTGAGAATAAAAAAGCATGTGTGGGGGAAAAAAAAAAACTATATCAGTCAGCAAGGCGATGTAAGCAGAAAGCAAGATTAAGTGCCTTGAGTCTTGTTTGGGATACCTCCAGATACATCTTAACTTAATTACATTCGATACACTTCTGCTGCGTGGCACGGACGCACGCGATAAACGAAACGCCCTCTCCTGGAGAGAGGGCAGCACTGCAGGCTCTCCTGTGAGGTCAGACACTGCAGTTCAGCGAACCGGTGAAGTAGTCACTTTATTTCAGAACACATCAGCTTCTTCATAGGCCTAACAGTGTAAATCACTTCAGTTTAGTTAATCTATGGTTTCTGTTATTTTAGCTTGCCCAAAGCCTTAGTCACCGAAGCCATACCTGGACATCAGGGTCGTACAAAGTTCACCAAGGCCCTTATTCCAATTCACTGATAACAAAGCCTGGGGAACTTGACACTTGTCAAATAGCTCTTCCAAAACGCCACGCTCGAGGGAGAATTAAAATGCCATCACACATATATCCGCTGAAGATTCCTGACTTCTGGTAAATAACTCACCCTTTGGCTTCATATATTGCTAATTACTGCTATTTGTGTGAGGGCAATGCTAACAAGCATGAATAATTCTACCCTCAGGCGAACTTGTTGAAAGTCAATAAATGAAAATGAAAGCATGGCAGGCCAACTAGTGCTCGCAGTTCTGGAAAATTGAAATATTCACACTAGCAATGCGGCCAGGTATATGACAGCAGGGGAACTGACACCGTGGCAACAAGGCGCAGTCAGTCCGCCCGCGCTCTGTATGTAAGTCATTAAGACCTGGCTGTGGTGGTATTCATTATCAGTGTGATATTTCTGCTTGACACAATATTAATACAAAATAATTCATCAAAGCAGCATGCGGGTAATGTTATAGGATGGTATAAATAAGGGGAGGGGGGTACAGCAGCAGGAAATGCACTCTGCCTGAGAGGGGGGAGTGTAATGACAGCTGTACACACAGCCATCACAGGGACCACGGGGGCCAGAGTGAGTATCTGAAAGGCCAAGGGACTCCTGCAGGGAGGTGGGGGGGACTGAGCAAACTGAGGATTTGTCGTAGATTGCACAGTATAAGCACATACACACACACACACACCTACACACGCGCACACACATGCACTCACACACGTAGACACATCAACACACGCACATGCACACAGCACCTTGTACAATTTACTTAAAGAACAATTATGAACAAATGCATTCTACAAGCAATCACCAATGTTCTCAGCACAGACAGCGGTTCACGAGTGTTTTTCAATTATTTCTTTCCTGCCATCACATTATCCCCTAACCTCCCAATTGACTACCAAATTACAATGAAGAGTTTATGGGTTCAGACGGAGTTAACAGCCCATGTAATTGGCTCAAGACAAGCTGATCATTCACAAGATGCAATAGATGGAAAAGCAATTACGTGCCAATTGAACGTCCTGTTTTGCACTTAAATTCCTATCATAAACCGCCTGCAAGCGTATAAACAGCTTTGAGGGCTGCAGGAAAACAATCTGAACGCTACTGTTAATTACTGGGCAACTTTCAAAGAACTTCCCTTTCCGTCTGTTCATAGTCTCTCACTTTTCACGGAGGGGGTGAGAGAAGGGGAATGGGGCTACTCCGTTTTGGGCTGCTCTGTATTGTGCCTAAGAGAGATGTGTACTTTTTCTATGGGCTGCTCTGTACAGTGCCTATAAAGGGAATAATGTACTTTTTACTGTGGACTGCACTATAGGACTGCTCTGGTTCCAAGCCAATACCATTTTTTTTTTTTAAAAGAGAGGGACAATTAAGAACAGAACTGCATGATGCTGGCAGGAGAAAATGTCTCCCGGTGATCTTATCTTGTAAGCTACACCTGCATATGAAACTTGCCTTGACCTACACAGTATAACTGTGTGCTGCTAGAGATAGCCTATCGTATCATATTCTGATATCAATGTGACATTTTTGTGAACTACTTTCACAGCTATACGCCTACCCTAATAATACCCTAAAATAAACCGCAGTGTGTTCATACTAGGCTGATTTAGCCTAAAGATAGCATCCTAGACTGTGTTTGATCTGTTAACCTTCAAGGCAATTGGTTTTAAAGGAAATATATTTAATAATCATACAAAAACTCTCAAACACTAGATTCAAGCGCATTTAAACAAATTAACTTTAAATGCAAAAACACAATCTTATTTTAGGCCAGGAAAATAACAAGACTACATATGTAAACGGTTGTCTTTCATCTGTGTGTTTCTTAAAACAATCGTACTTAATAAAGCTTCATTTTTCTCTCTTAGGTTTTACGGTTGAAAATTAGGGTTAAGTTAGTGTTAGTGTTACCCTTAGGGTAAGGAAAATGGTACTGTAAGTGTTAGCCTTGAGGCAGGATTAGGGCTGTGTTTTAGAGCTTGGCAAAGTGTTAGGTCAAGGGCTCATCTTTGATTTTGTATGATCCAAATGTTTTCAATAGTGAGATTTAACACTTAGCCTTATGCATTTAGGTATTTTTTAGTGAAATATTCTTTACAAAACAAATGACTTCAAACACATTACTTTGTATTTATTTTTATTGAATTGGTTTTAAGGTTCAAATCAAGGTTTGGCTAGGGTTAGGGTTAGGAAACGGTAAGAATCAGGGTCAATGCGAGATTAGATTTATGTTGGGAAAGGGTTTCTGATTTCATTTTTTTCAAAGTGATTACGAACCTGCTGGTGAGTACTTGTTAACTCCAGTAAACGGCCCCACCCCTGCTTGTATTCGTATTTAATCTCCATGGCAGCAGACCCTGCACAAACCCATGTCACTCATTCTGTGACTGCCATATTTTTTTATAACTGTAACACTGTAGAAGACATTTATTTTGCAAATGACTTGCTCCAGAAGATTTTTTAAATGCGCTTTCAATAACACACCACAATAATGTTTCATGGCATGAAATACAAACTTTCAGAATACAAATTTTCTTTGTGCTTATTTTTTAATGTTTTACAGAATAATGTAATGCAGTAGCTCCATCATAAACAATGTTCCACACATTCTACATGCCATGAGGTTTTACGCTTACGATTAAGTGTCCCTGCTTCCTGACAAAAAGTTGTTTTTGACAAAAGGGTAAAACTGAAGTAAAAGAAACATTCCATAAATTAACCTCAATTTGTATTTTCAAGTCTAAGGAGAACCTATTGGCTGCCAGATCCCCACAGTGTATGCAGAGAAGAGAGGACATAAATCAGCAGAAAATAGGTGCAGCAGCAAGAGCAAGAGTTGTGGTGCTGTGGATATGGGAATCAAATCAGCGGCCCAGCAATGTGGTTCAACAGTTACACTTTGAGCAGCGTTTAAAGGTACCTGGGGTGATGAGTAAGACGAAATAGCCAGACAGATGCGCTGCAAGAAGCCTTAAAATGAGCCTCATAAAAGTCACTGACTGTGTCTTTTTGACAAATTCCTCTAAAGCCCTTTGTGGTTCATGTTCAAATTGACTTTTGCAGGATAATGTAAAATCAATTCCAACGTCCAATTAAATGGGATCTCTTAAATGATAACTGTAAGGTGAAGAGCTGAGTATTTGTACAGACACTACCCCCATATGTCCTTTAAGAGGGTCACATAACATGGTGTCATGGGTGGTGGATCAGACATTTAAGAGGGTCATGTGACATTGAAACACGGGCATAAATTTAGGCCTTTAAGAGGGTCACGTGATGCTGAACCATGGGCATTGAAATCAGGTCCAAGACTGCCAGATGGACCTTTTCCGTCTGCATTCATCAGGCCACGCCGACATTTGTCCGCTTGGCCAGGGAGTCCTGAGCAGCAGCTGGTTGCGCAGCGACACTGTGGCGCGGTTGACAAAAAAACAAAAAAAACAACACAATACTCCTCAGAGGCGGCTTTTCCACAGTGTTCTTTTCGCCCACAGTGTGGTTTCCACATAAATAGACAACTCAAAGACCCAACTGCCAGCCATTAAAAAGGGAATAAAATTCCCTGGTTTTTCCCACCACCGTGATGTCACTTTTACCTGAGCTCCCGCCCTCAACTCCCACATCGCTCCTGAACTCCAGACGCACCCACTCGGATCACAGAGAACAAGAAAGGGGGAGGATGAGGGAAAGGACAGACGAGGGTCGCTCGAGTCTAGTCACAAGCTTAAGATATCAGTTCCCAGATCCAAAATGAAGGACACTTCTGAGGAGCGTAATCTCTGGGATTCCAGAACAGCTCAGACCGAGGCAGACTGTGCACATTCACCCCATTTAATTAGAAAATAATGCCAGACACAGAGTAATGATGTGGAATTCTTTGGGCCTTGTTTTGTCCCTTTCCTCCTCTTCTTCGTTGCTGAGATGTGACAGCCAGAGAGCCCCAGAGAAGTGGTTAGTGGGCAGCCAGCAAAGCCTTAATGCACTCCCTATAATAACTAATGGGACAATCATTTTTGCTCTCCTTCATCAATTTTCACAAGGAGCTCTAATGGAAACATTGGATGCTGGCCAGGGATGCACTGCTTTCAGCATGAGCTCTGATACACACAGTAAGAAAGAGGCATTTCATTAACTTTGGTTCTTCTTTATATAACAAAGGACACTTGAAGCCTTTTGTTAGAGTGGGGGATCATTAACGGCTGGCACCGCAGTCACGGTAAGACAGGTACACATCGGTAGTCACAGCAGTGAGTGAAAACAAACCAGTAAGTCTGTGGGAACACAACGCTCCGTCAGTCCAATTCCCCTCTCCCCGATAATAATACTTTTTTCAGTGAGAGGCACTTTAAAACACAAATGTTATTTGACAGCTGCTTCTAAAAGCCTGCCATTTGCCTATAATATCAATATTAAAAGTCAAATGGCACAATGGTAAGTGTCTTTGAACTCTGAAGTCAGGAATGTATTGTATACTCTCACAACCACAGGCAGAGACCTATTCCGGATTCATTTTATTAGATCTTAGATTTTAGATTAATTGGATTAATGTTACTAGACGTTACTGCTATTAGATCTTAAATTCTCCAGTAACACTCCTGGCAGGGAAGCTGAACTAGCCCAAACTTGGCCAAATATGTTGCTGCAATGCTGACGTGCGCTACTGAGCCACACATACATTAGGTTACAATCTTCACCAATTCTAGCAGTTCTGCTGCACCCTCAGATTAAAGCAGGTGATGTGGTGCTCAGCTAACACTGCACACAGTCAATACAAAAGTCAGTTCAGTTATATAATGAAATAGATATCTTTCCAGCATTCAGTGGAAGTGCATTTTTTCCATGGAGAAAGACCCATGGAAATGCTGAAAACATAATACTAAAAGGCTTTGTTTTCCTACACTATTAATCAATGATGTACACTCTTGTTTATTTATTCCACACTCCCATAGCGTGTTAATTTCAGAAGACAGGCCTTGGAAATCAAAACCACATGGTTACATTAAAAAAAGCACAAAACACCTCACTCAAAGACACCGTCAATCATTTTTATAGCAAGCAAGCCAAGCAAGCTAGCCTTCTGTCCTTGGGGTCTTTCATAGTGCAAAGTTTATTAGGCTTTTATCTAATGCATGATTTCACACCTGTGAAAATGCATAATTGTGCCCATTAAGCAAATTGGAGCAATTAACTAATTGGCCATAAAATACACAAAATTAACAGGAAGGTTTAAAGCCTGACTAGTCAAACCATCTTCCGAATGTCTCCTTCCAGCTGTCAGAAGAGAGATTCACTCAGCTACAGGCAGCAGAGGTCTCAGCTGCCTTAACGCAATAGACAAGGCTATAAAAGACAAGTGGAGATGCAAAGCCAGGCCAGGAAAAATATCTGTGTGAGGCACACAAATGGGAACTGGGTTTTATCAGGCATTGGGTTTCCCGAGATGTCCTTGCTTCACCGCGCCGTTTGATTTAACCCTGCCATTCACAGTTTAGGAGCCTCCAAAGAGCCGCACGATTTGTGTGACAGCCTTGTGCCGCTCCACAACCGCACAACGCTTCCTTTTAGCAAGGCTCTCTGAGAACCAAAAGCACACAGCTACATATGGTGGACACGAGAACTCTGCTTCGATGACATCACAGCCCAGTTCTGAAATGATGAGTCACACCTTTTGTCGTGTTTATGAGACTCATGATGTCACGAAGTCGGAAGAGCCAAGTGTTCAACCTGAATGAACTTAGCCAAGGGACCCTTTGCTCTCACGCTGATTTTGCTGCAAAAAGCTATCCTTATGCGCTACAGTAAATGACATTCTGCTCTTGGGGGTCTTTTCATAAAATCACAAGACACCGTTGCATCTACTGTAACACCTTCTGTCTGAAGGTCCTGCAATGCATTCTGAATGACAGCATCAGAGGTTGCCTGACAGCTTCCTCTGGGAACCAACAACACAAATTGTTGATCCAATTCCTGTCATTATTAAAGCCTGAACACAACTGATTACCCAAGCACAACCTCACTAGGCAATTACCAACTCCCCTGTTTTCCCAGCTCCATAAATCACCAGAGTCCATTTCAGCACTAATAGACTTAAATGGCAGGTCAGCACACCTGAGGTAAAAAGCTATCGATCTGAATCAGAAGCCCAGCCCTGGTGAAGCCAAGTGGACTTTACAGTACAAACAAAGAAGTTCCTTAGCATGCTCAAAGGCATAGTTCATTTTCTGAGGTTTCTGATATTGCTCCAGTATATATTTTCAATTTTATTCACAGAAAACAATATTTCAAATACTTAAGGGTTCCTGACAACCAGCCAGCTTTACAAAGGCTGGTATAGGGGCATTCGTTGCATTACATCAGTGTTTGTCTCAATATCAGCAAGGCACAGTGGGGGTTGGGTAGAGCCAGGCACCCAGAGATTGCAAGGGTGTGACAGTATGTTCTGACTATCTTTTGAATATTATTTGTGGCCTAAAGCAAGAAAATAGAGTTAAACCAACTCCACAGCAGCTTGTAAAGTGCCATTATGTTTCCAGAATCAGCACCTATGAACATGTAAATTCTATGCTGTTTATTCGCAATTACTAAAAAAGATCAGTTTTTATGACATACGAGTACTTCATTCATTCCTTCTCAGTGGTAAAGCAGCGCAAGTTCTTCACTCCCAAGGACCTGGGTAATAATGTTGATATAAGAAGCTGCAGCACAATTTCCCTGAGCACAGGTTGCATGCACCACAGGAACCAGTTTGAAAACAAGATTAAACATATTTTTTGGAGAATAATCAGGCAATATACAGACGTACAACCCCTGGAGGGATAATGTGACAGTACAAGCTACTTTGGAGTTACCTAAAGTGTATTTTCTTGCTTTAGACCATGAACCCCCGAATGCCCCATACCAGTCATATACTTCCTATATCTCACTGCACACAAACACTGTGAGAGCCAATGAAAAATATACATAAAAACTTAGCAATAACAATAACAGCAATAACAAAAAAACTCCAAAAAGTGAACTATCCCTTTAACTTAATTCTCCTGGAGACAGCTGCCATCTTGAGAGCACAACAATGCCAGCTTCATAGGACACTCGGACCCCCTTCCCCAGACCCCCCCCCCCCCCACAAAAAAAAATTACCCCAGCTCAGTCCAAAACTGTGGTGCACATTGTTACGAAACGGAGGATCTGAATACACTCTGTGGCGGATGTGGGACAGTATTGTGCTTGGCAGTCATTCCCAGACTTTGAAGTCTTGCTGATACAGGGAAACAAGAGATGAGTGCCCCTTTAGCCGAGCTTTAAGATACAGATGAATTACTGCTCCGAACATTCGTGCCAAGCATTACTTAACTATTGTGATTCCCAGTTCAATTAAACAGAAAGACTGAAGACCGGCCTAGCAGCCTTCCTGCCAGAAGCAGTTGGGCCTTTCAGAGTCTGGCCAGCAAGATAACCCCTGATTCAGACAGAAAGGCTCAATAGACATCTGTCCCCTGCAAGGGTCGTCCGAGCACAGCTCTTCAAATTCAGTCAATAACGTGGGATCGTAACATTTTGACCTGTGATTCTGATAGATGGAAAAACGAAAGTGAGAAATCCTTTGAGCTGTACTGTACAGCCAAAGGAAAAACAATTAGGAAAGAAATGGAAGTCATGCGTACCTTGTAACCGAAGTGTAAGATAAATAATGCACAAGCACATAAAATAAAGATAAGAGACCCAGCTAATATGGTTCCCATCGATGCAAGGAGCTGTTAAGCCAGTGGAAATAAACAGATTCAATTATGGTCCAGAGGAAAACAAATTTGACTTTGTTATTATACAGGGGAAAACCAACAGACTCGCAATAATGTTGCCTTTGCTTTAAGCCTTCCCACCCTCTCTCCCCTTTTTTTCTCCATTCCCTCTCTCCCTCCCTTCAACTGGAGGCTATATTCTGGGAGCGTTTTGTGCCCGTCCCCTTGCCAATTTGTTACCGTTGTAGCGGGGTGCGTGTTAGCACCGGTTCAGTGAGTTCATTGAGGCAGAGCTCTCTCCAGAGAGTGAGGAATCGGAAAACAGGATCCAACAATTCGGCGCCTCCTGTCTGCATGCATACAAGGGGTGCAGGAGTCCCACAGCACATGCACCTCTACTTCTCCCCTTATACTACGGCTTGATGACTTACGGCCATCTCCATGCATGATAAAATAACACCGCCATTAAATAATAAATCCAAGGGCAGTACACGTAACCACATTAGCATATTCAGACTACATTAATGTCATGCAGCTGACTTCACACCCTTCCAGCTAGCGCCACATTTGTCTATGTCTGCATATGGCTTTGCATTCAAAATTTTTTGCAACATTAGGTTTCCAGCACGTTCGGTTCAACGCAGGTCTAACTAAAAGCAGCAGATATTTACTTAAACAGGATGTTCCCATCGAAGCAATTCCCAGATGCGTCCCATATAGCTATCGCATTGTTCTCTATAGGCCTTCCTTTAAAGGAACGAGGCAATAAAAATGACCTTCTAAATGAAACCCAACCCCAACGGCATTGTGCTTTTTGATTACATGCGCACGGTGTACGCACCACGAAGGATTGGATTTGGCATGTGTTCGCAATTTGCAGATTTGCTTGTGTTTTTCGGGTGAATTGAACAGCTCCAGTGTGCATGACAGCTTAAATCTTAGCAGGCCTCCTCAGTGGACCAGAGAATCAGAGGGAAATCTCCAGTTGAACCATGTGTTCCTCTGGTGTGTTTGGATTTACAGTTTTTAGATGCTCAGGTCCCCTATGATATCTCTACAGAGGCCTCAGCAAGATTAGAAAAATAAAAAATAATATTGCTGCTGTAAATAAGAGCAGGTCTAATAGAGGTTGTAGACAGGCTTAAGATTTGCGTGCTGTCAGGGTTTCGATGTCATTAAGCAGCTTTACTGTAGTGGAACTCATTGTTCTCACATCAATAAAAACAGGCTGGCGAAGGGAATCTTTGAAAGTGACGGTACAAAAGAAAACAAACGCACACCAAAAACGTGCTGGGTCACGGAAACAAGTTATGATCAGAAAACAAAAGACTTGCACACTCACTTAATGCTCCAAAAAAAAGGGTGTTCACTTCACCATGTGAATGACTGATGTTTCGACCACATCGGTCTTCATCAGAACACTGTTGTTTTCTGGAGCATTAAGCAGGTGCGTGTCTTTTGCTTTTTTTAATCTTTGAAAGTTTTGAGGACGGAGGAAGTCGCATGGGGGAATGGGTTTATCCCCAGATTTCCAGTTTGGCCACTCTCGTTATATGTCATCATGCTCTTTCTGAGAAGGGGCTGCTGTTAAAGGAATTATGGCCACAAAAACGTAAGCTGAAATTTTGTTTCCTTCTAAGAGATGAGTCTGTAAAATGATGTTTCTGTCCCAGTTTAATTTCATGGGAGGAGGGATCGGTGCGCTTTTCTGTTTGGCCCGGTCAACGCGAGTCTCCTCGACCACATTTCATTATGCAAGGTTAGGGGCCTGATTTACGGGGCCTGACTGCTGTGACTTTAATGGTTGGAGTGTGTCCTGTCTGGCCACCCTCCAGCATCTCAGAGGTAATGCAGTTCATAGGCTTTCACTCCAGTAGTATATGGAGTGTGCTATCAGTCAGAATATGCTCTGAGAGCGAATGCACCTGCAAAAAGCACTCAGGGTGGCTGGCTAACATGGTAACAAGGCGGACAAGGAAATGGCAAAGCCATGCCAAGCGGTGCCATGCTGTGCCATGCTGTATCGTGCTGTGTGACAACGCTTTGCAGTCCATACTAAGCACAGAGGACACAGAATACTGTATGCCTAAACACTGAATATATACATGCTGACATACTAGTGTCATATCCAAACTTACCTTAAATGAGCTCAGTTTCAAATCCCCTAACCTTCCTAAATTATTTAACATGGATGATTGAAGTACTGCAGTTGTAAGGAATGCTTCCTTTAGTGTCGGCGTTGAGTGAACACAGCAAACCCTCCCACCATCAAACCCGCCCACCGAATATCCAGTTGTAACTGCATAGAAATATGTTATTTTGAAGTCTTTGACTGGTTCAGCTTGAGGCCTTGTCTTGCTGCCTGGTATGAATTTAGTCACAATGCAGACAGTTTACATTTGTGTGTTAACTCGTATCATGTGGTGCTGAACTAACATTTTCTCCAGTTCATTAAACAGCAGCATGCTGGTTGAGAATGTCAAAGATAAATCTACAATTTAATTATTGCCTGTCAGCCATTATGGTATCATTAGTAACTTTGATTTAATGTAGAAAAGGTAAAAACAATTCTTCTAAGCCATTCGGCATTCAGATATTGGTTGACATTAGCAATGCAGATATCAAAGGATGCTTTTAATTCCATATGTCATGATGTACAGGAAGAACTGTTTCATTGAGGATTAAAACACAATTAAGGAACATTGATCATGGATATTGTATTTACACATGAATTGATCACAGATTATTTACGCAGATTCAACACCAACACCTGTCAGTAGATTTGAGGATCACACATGAACTTCTGTTAACAAAGACACTGTCATAAAGCATGGCTGAGGTGTACAAACTCAAATTGGAGCATTGCATTACACTTTTAAACTAGTTTGCAAAGCCTAAAATGTTTGTTAGCTCTGGGTCCACTGTGAGGGAAGCTGCAAGTAGGGTGGCTAAATCACAGAGACCTATGGCAATTTTCCCAGCACCATTTGCTTTTGTCAGCCAAGCCCTTTCAGTATACAGCTGCAGGGGAAGACCCAACTGTCAATTAAAGCCTCACCAGTTCAGGTCCTCCACATTGCACAAAGTCTTCAACATCAAAGAACATGACCGCAGCATCCAGATTCAAAGCTTCTCAGTGCAACAGACACAGAACATAAGACTAGCCATATTACCTTTTGGTGGGAGATCTATGGAATTCAGGAAGCTTTACAACTATGTCGTTCCTTTAGAAACACAGGCGAGACTTGGGCGAGCTCGCCAAATAATGGCCCACATTTAGAAGGATCTAACTGACAAAACTCTAGTTCTGGTATCTTAATTGGGCCTCTGACATTTTCAAGGCATAACACACGCACCCCATTTCCCCAGTTGCTTGCTAACACAAAGTCAATGTAATGCATCACACAGGCACAAAATGCCAATATAGTCAGTCTTGTTCACAACAAAAGGTTATTTTCCTTATAAAAATAAGATATGTCTGTCCAATCAACTCCCCTGGCAGGAGGTGTCTAGTTACTACAAGAAATCTGTTTGCCTTAGAATCAAGTACCACAGAATATAAGCCACATAACTCCGCAATATTGAATTTTAGCTGATAAATTAAATCAACAGCTTTTATTAACTTCATTAGTAATACTTTGTTCAACTCGGCATATTGCAGCTAATTGTCTATGCAATATCTACACCAGATGTTTACCTCTATGGTGATTTGTGCACATAATGAGCAAAAGTCTGTTTGCAGGTGCTTTGCTAATAAATATTCAAGTCACTCTACAAAGACAGAAACCGACACTGACTTTCAGGCCAAATTAAATGTCATTAC
This sequence comes from Anguilla rostrata, assembly GCF_018555375.3. Classification (NCBI taxonomy): domain Eukaryota; kingdom Metazoa; phylum Chordata; class Actinopteri; order Anguilliformes; family Anguillidae; genus Anguilla; species Anguilla rostrata. Next base: position 50,476,581 of record NC_057936.1, on the reverse strand, counting down.
TATTGATCCTGTAAAGGTGACATAACTGTTTTTACTTTACTATTGACATCAGTGGATTTCAAATTAGCCATGATTCAGCTCAAAACTCTCAGGTTTTTCTTTGGTTTATATTGTTAGCTTTAATGTTGAGTTTAACAAAAATCCAACTTGCATTCCCTTGCATAATTGAATGCTGAAGCTTCAGCACTGACGGTGGATGCACCCAGACAGCAAACATCCTACTTAATATTTGTGCTCTCTGACCAAACATTGATTTCCTTTATACGATAAAACTTATAATCGCACAGTGCCAAAAGTAGCATACATGAGGGACGGTACAATTATGCTTTTTGTGGGGGAGGTATTTCACTGTACGTTACAGAGCTCCTCTTTAGTCTCTACTTGTTCCTGTTTAATCACAATGTTCTTCATTCTCTACCAGTAACTTAAGCACAGCTTACATTTATTTCCACTTCTCACAAAATATTTTAGTCAATTTTGCAGGATGCTGAATGATGATGCTGTGAAAAGAATTCTGTAAAGCATTTAAAAGGTACTGTACGGCAGTTGTAGTAACAGCCTTGCAGATGCTCACAACATGTGCAAAGCATTGGAGGACGGCCTCAAGGCTAAAAGAAGTCTCACATTATCTTCAGAGCATGAAAAGTCATAAAGCAAGCGACTGATCTTGAATCAGCTACTCGAATGAAGACGGGCGCTTTGAAGCTTTTATACGACTCCCTTTATCCGGTGCTGGGGAAACGTCTGCTTTCAATGTAAATGCATCTTAAATTCAGACTAGAACTAAAGTAAATACCTCAATCCAGACTAGCACGGAGAGAGCGGAGAGAGAAATGGTCTAAGATGCAATGGAGACAAAAGGGACGTCAGCTCCCGCAACCGTACTTATGCCTCTTGTGAAAGGAAAACCATTATTGCAGTTTCCATTCCATCTGGCAAAGTCCCAGTGGCCAATCACAGAGATGCGTAGGTAAGTCTGGATTCAATGGAGGGAGACGAGATGAAGAAAGCACAATACAAGCCAGGGCGGGGGCGGCCCAACTTCCCCATTCTGTCACGCTGTACTTTTAGAAAAGAGAGGAGAACGCACATGCACCCGACAGGCGCATGGGACCTACTGCTGAGAATACTTCTATGGTTTTTTTGTCTCCCACAGAAAATTTGATGGGCGCACTCTAATATGAATGGGATGCTACAGCAAAAAAGAATCGGATGCATTTAGCATCGCGTCATTGACTCTGATGGGATTGGGACAGCAGTCAGTGCTGTGTTTCAGCACAGTGGCAAGGACAGAAAAAAAAATGCAGTTCACAGGGTCACACCTACCTCAGCCTCTTGTAGTACTGTTTCACCTTCTCCAGTGAAGCCGCATTGATTTGTGCCTGGAACTCCTCCACAGAAACATTATCCCTGTAGTAGTAGCCTTCCATACTCTCAAGGGCTGCAAAGGAGAAGGAGCACGTTAGTCCATTTCAGTAGATGCACCTCGTTTGCATGCATGCCATACACAAAATACAAACGACTCCTACCCAACAAAAAACCACAACTTAAAACAGCTGGTACTGGTGGACTGCAGGCAACCAGAGAAGGAGAGCTACAATTGTGCAAAAAGGTGGGGAATACCCTACTGCTTTAAACCCTCCCTCCATGGGTGAAACCATGACCAACAATCACTCCACGAGATTCAATACCAGAGCATGGGGTGCATCACTGCACTGAGAAGCAATGCTTTTGCTGGGTGCACCACCCAAGGGCCCCAGCATGTCATAATTATGATGTTCCCAAAAACCCTGAACATCATGTGACAAATACCACAAACCTTAAAAGAAGAGCAACACAACAGAGTTGGTGTTGACTGTTCGCATATGCAAAGTGCTGGAAATCGTATTGATATTGCACCATGCAACCTGCACAGTGTCTGATTACGAGTCAAAAATATTTGCGATATTGGCAGGCAGAGCAGTCTGATAGTATGAATGATGCATTAATGTTTACAGTAAACACAGAAGAGCTATCCTCCCAAACAGCGCCTCTCTGACATTTTTATCCACTCAAATGTCAAACACAATCTTGGCTCCCACAGCAGTGATATGCAGTACATCAATGCAATGTACACATTCTCTTAAATCAGTCAGGAGGAAACTCCTGTCAGTATGTTTCTTTCTGCAATATTTCACAACAGGGTACGTTTCACTGGTGCCTGGCTCTGTGATGCCGGTATGCCCTCAGGTGATGACGGCCACTCAAAGCTCCTAATGGAACTGCAGTTGGTTTCAGGTGTCCAGGCTCCTACCCTGTGTGAAGAGCACGGGGTAAATCTTGAAGCCCCCTCCGTTCCTCAGCCTCAGGGGCAGCAGGTCGAAGTAGAAGCTCTCCAGGTGGAAGCAGACCTTCAGGGCCTGTCGGGTGCCCTCCACCTGATACGAGATGGGCATGTCTGTGGAAGAGGACGGACAGGCAGCATCAGAACACTGAGAGGGACAGCACTGAGCAGGTGAAGCTGTTGCACTTCTTACGGACCCCACTGAACCCTCTACATTTTCTATTCATGTATGGATGTCATTTAATCTGGGGGGGTCAAAGGGGGGTCAAAGATGGAATAAAAGCCTTTTTCAATAAGGGATGAGATAAGAGTGTCACCTGATGGGTTTTTATTTCCTATACGTACTTGCGACCAGTGGCTCTCCTTCAAACTGCCGAAAGTAGAACGTCACCTTCTCCAGGTCTATGAGCGCCACCTGTGTGTCCTCCAGCATGGCCTGCTCATCCGTCTGAGGGCACAAGTATAGAGACACAGTCCATCAGCAACGGCTAATGCACCCCTCCCGCACACTCCAACCCCAACACTGCAGCGTCCTTCTATCAGTGCGTCCTATGAAAATGCCCGTGTGAGGAAGAGGAAGCGGGTGCCTCAGGTCGGTCTCTCCTCACCCTCCGGCACAAGGTGCTGACCCTCAGCTAAACTTCACCAAATAAATGGTACAAACTCAAGACAAAGGATTAGTGCTTTTGAAAGCCATATTAGAAATGGTCAATTCTGAAAGCCCTCAAATGCAACCTCTGAATGATAAAAATGACACCTCAGGACTTGAGAGGGTGAGTTTATGAATGTGGGTTTAAAGAGGCCTCAAATGATGCAAAGTTGCTTTCAGTTCTTAGTTCAATTCTCTTTTGCAGTTCACAGCATCTCCAGGTCATTATACACCAGAAAGAAGCAGCAGAAATAAGGTTATAATAAAGCATGTCGTAACACAGCCAACAACCACATTAACCTACACACATCTCTGACACTAGGGGAATATGGCACACACAGAACGTGCTATGGATAAATATTATCTGATCAGCATTAGGGTGAACCTGTTAATTTATTTAACCTTTCAGATAACATCAATTTCCAATTCCTTGGAATCTCTTAATGAACATATATAATACTTGAGGCTTAGAGCATAATATAAACTGTGACATCACCAAGTTTGAACCCTCAGTATTCTTACAGTATATTACACAGACACAGACAATTTTTAACAGCTGGCTAATCCTCCTTAAGCGCTGTCCTTCCCCGACTATGCTGAATCTGCATGCATTTGTGAAGCTGTACAGTAGATATCCAGGGTCAGTCAGTGAACCAATCCAATTATTCAGAGAAGAACCGGTGAAGGGTTAAGCACAGTTTTTGGTATTAACGAATCAGGTGGTATCTTACCAAATGAGCCAATATGAAATCAGAAAACAGAGCATTCATCAGGGCAAGTGAACAAACATCAAAACAGAAATGTTGAGACAGAAAGAAGCCGTGCAGTAGTGGAGCTTGGTCACTCTAATTGTTTGGTGCACTGGGCCAAGCAGGCTTTTATTATGTGAAGATTACTCACAGGAAAGACAGACGCAGCCCCCTCATTAGGGCGTGCAACAAAGACCATTCTGTGTAGCACAATGGCATGCCTGTTCCACATTATAATGAAGTTTTCCTGCAGTGCTCAGTTGAGGGGCTTGCCAATTGTAATTTCTGTTGTAATATCCCTATTTTTTTTATTTTATTTACTGTAACAAAACAAAACCATAAGTAATTCACAGGAGATCACAGGCAGCAAATGTTTCTGGCAGCGTTCAGAGGGAGGCCCTCCCCTCCACAGCCCTGCTACTGCAGCCATATTCAGGTGATCAAAGGAGGGGGGCGGTGGCGAATGTGAGAAGATCAGAGGGGCATGGGTACAGTAAAACTCGCCCTCGTCTGGGCATAGCGAGCAGGGCGGGGCGTCTCCTCCGACACTCACCGAGTTCGGGGAGAGCAGGGACTGGAAGTGGAAGAGCAGGCCGGCGCTGGCGATCTGCTCCAGCCAGCGGCGGGCCGCCTCCTGGGCCTCCGTCTCGCCCTCCTTCCCGCCGCTGTGCGTCTGGTTGAGGACGGCTAGCAGGTGTTCGGAGAAGGCGCAGACAGCCGCCACCAGGCTCTGGCAGAACACCATGTCCCGCCTGAGCTGGATCTCCGAGTCTGTGGGTGTCGGACAGACGGAGAGAGATCGCAAGAGAGGCTCAAATCTTCGCAGATTCAAAAAAAAAAAAAAAAACAAGGAACCACATCTGCACAACACTGTGGAGAGTTGTTGAAGTATTACAGTACATCTTGTGCAGTTTCTGCTAGCGATCGACACCATTAACATACACAAATGGTTTGATACAGACATTTGAAAGGGACAACCACTCAAAATGTCCTTGGCAGATTTTCGGATAGTTTGGTTTGAAGTGTTTATAAGTATTGCATTGTCTAGCAATGTTACAATGTACTGTGCAACCACTGATCAGCCCCCGCTTCTTTAATGACATTGCTGGTAATATTATTTATAGAATAGTTGTTTTTCATACATGCTACATTATATTTAAAATCAATTGCCAGTTAGAACTATGGTAAAGTGCTCAGATCAGTCAATCAATCAGTCGATCTGAAACGTAATTTAATATAAACATTTTGAATTACATGCTGAAAAAACTATGAGACAAACAGTTAAGGAACTATTAGAAGATTTAAATATAATGTGATTTTGAACACAACAACAGATTACAGGCATTTTCAACCCATAAAAAGACTGCAATTTTGGATGCATATCCAAATAAAATAAGGTGGCTTCTGAAACTTCCTAAAAATGAACAGCTGAAAATTGAAGCAATCTGTTCTTTCTAAAATGAAGCATGTGCCTTTATCATAGTGCAGTGATACTTGCAAAGTAATGGAACACGTCCAAGGGAATTAATGCTAATGGAATTAAAGTGAGCATGGACTGTACCTCTGACCACTTTAAAACACACATTCCTACATGCAGGATGTGATTATCTTTTAAAGACCAATGGAGTTGGACTGGACTGATGGGTTTAACATGTTGCTTTATAAGGTTATCCAATATCAACATCATGTTATATTTTAATTATGCCCCTATTATTAAAGATATGATGTCTAAGAAGCATGAATATTTTGGGCAGTGGGGGTGGTGGAATCTCTGAGGTTTCCCAGATCCCTCTCGCTGAAGTGCACTGTTTCTCTGAGAAAGTTTAAGGATGTTGTTTTTAGAATACTTGTGTGGAGTGTGAACTGTGAACTCTGTGGAGTGTGGTCTCTCTTGAAAAAAATTATTTCAGTCTCAGTGAGTCTTCCAGCTTAAATAAAGGTTAGAAATAGAAACAAAAACGCACTAAAGAACTCACCGGTGTACTGAAGTAGAACCAACAGCAGACGCGTCTTCACCTCTGGAAATGACAAAAAACAACCCAGTTACCTGAATGAAAACATGTTGTGTGTTAAGACACTTGTTAGCGGAAACTGTAAAATGAATCACGATGTCAGCTGGCACTGGTATTTTATACAGTATTCCTTGTGATTAGGCTGATCACGATAGAGCCATAACAGAGCAGAGACCACAGAGTGGATGAAGGCTTTGGTGTGCAGCCTCATGCTTCTGTATTCTGTATCCTGAATCTGCTCCATATCTACTTGTCATTATATCTGCACAGCATTCCGCAACAGGGTCTCAGGCTAGAATCCTCTCTGCACTCTTCTCTACCCCTGCAGCAGATTGGCCACTCTCGCCCAACACAGGCCGTGATAGGCTCCAGCATCCCCTGTGAACATGACCAGGAGAAGCGGGTATAGATAATGGATGCACAGACTATTCTCTACCCTGCACTTCCACAATAAGCAATGAAAAATTCTACAAACAGCCATTCTGGATTTGACACCACTTCCTGCTTCCCGAGTTCATTTAAAAACATGAGATCAATCACTGACTTGAAGTGCAAGCAGACAGAACCATCCCCCCACCCCCCTCCACCACAAGCAGGGCTTGGTTGGCAGGCAATAGAAGGGATAGAATCCATTTGTCGTTTCATTGTGCAGCAAGAGCTGAAGAATAGATGTGTATTAATTCTGCTGGAAGACATGTCTATCTGAAAGATCAGTGTTTTCATCTCCAATCTAACACATGGAACGCATATTGCTTACAGCACTGAGCTGCAAATCAACTGCTTTGTCATAAAACCACATATCAGTCATCAGTCTTAGCCTTAGATGTTTGGTTCATGGTTATTTGTGCCAAAATCAAAAGGGCACAATCAAAAGTGAAATAAGCAACTGATGTTGCTTTACAAGTATTACGCTTACGTAATTGAACTATTTAGCAAACAATCTTATTCAGAGCAACTTAACATTCCTTACATATAACCCCATTTAACAGCTAGATATTTACAGAAGCAATTCAGGTTAAGTACCTTACTCTAGAGTACCATAGCACTGACTCACCTGGGAATTGAACCTGCAACCTCAAGAGTCATAAGCTGAATTCCCTAAATGCTATGCTACACAGCCACCTGCACACATGCTGAGCAGACCACACTTTCTGAAAACTGCATGGCAATTATGACATTAAACTGCATGGAAACAGCCTTCAGCTTGTTCAGAGTCACACCTTGAAGAACGTTTTAAAAATGAATGCAATGTTCAGAAAATGTCTGTTACAGCCCCCCGAGAAGCTGACCTTCCAATTTTCAAAGTTCCCCCTCCTCCCTCAATAATTTTACAATTTACACAGATGATGAAACAATCCACTCTACAAAGTAAGATATTCCATTTGCGCATCAGCGTGACAACACCGCGGGGCATAGGAACGGTAAAAGCCACAGCAGCATAACCGCCACATGAAAAAGTCATCACGAAGCATGAAAAGGAATTGCACACATGCCAAGCTACACGGCAATATTCCATCACTGGCTTTTATTTAATTTCACAGCTTAAATCACTCGCTTCTCAGGACTGCAGTGCAGCCGTTCACTTTGTGAGATTTGTGTGTTTACTCTGAAAGTTAACACCAAAGAGCTTAAATGGCGGTAAGAACCTTTGGACGGCCGACAGCTAACTGGCGGGGGCCTCAAAGCTTTATAGCCGCTCTCTCCCCTGATTGAATTCAGCACGTATAGTGCCTGAATTATTCATCACAAGCTTTACGTGGTGCTGAGCACCGCGTGGCACCTGGCAGACCTGGAGGTAGCAAAGGTGGCGGTGCAAGTGCTGAACTGACCTTCAACAAACTTGGCGATGGTCTGCGTGAGGGCCTGGACGCTGCTGGGCAGGTTCCACGGGTCCTGCTTCACGTGGAGCCGCAGCTTCTTGGTGCAGTTGACCCTGGGCTCCATTTCCTGGTGGAACTCTGTCCAATACAAACACCAGCTGTCACGGCAAACGCAGCACAACCTCACTGTCTGAAACTGCCACTTCAGTGCACGATGTAATACATACGGTTACAGTGTATATTCATCAAATCTCATAACAAAACATTAGATGGTCCACCATCAACTCTGTCACAACCCCTTTCGTCAATGTACAGTTGATGGGTATTTCACGTGCTTTTTTTTCTATCATTGGATAGCAAAACCCCCCAGGGTTTTTTAACATGTATTCAGACAATGTACATTGTGAGGGGGCAGCATGGTTGTGGTGCCGACTGCAGGTGGAGAGATGGGGGGAGTGGTTTAGCCAGCTGGCAGTCACAGCTGTGGGCAGTTACGTGATTACAGTTTATTGTAGTTCAAACCTTTATCAGTACTGCCTGCAGTAAAGTTCCCAACGGACGCACATGGTCACGAATAGCAACAACAGCAACAGCAACAACAGTGACAGTATTATGGCGCGTATAGTCAATAAACCGCGAGCATCTTACAGCTCCGAGCCTGATTGGTTCTTTGGGACTTGTAACATACCTATATTTGCATGATGAGCTAACAGGCCCACATGCCCGATTTCCGCATAACTAATGAGGAGGAACCACATAATCAAAAATGGGAACATCTGCCCATAAGTGTAAACACTGGTTGGAACATGTAGCCATTTTCAACAGTGACTAAGACCAAATGCTAATGTCCTGTTTTTTCTCCTCCCTCTTTTTTCAGTCAACAAACTGAGAGTAACTGTGGTGTCACGATGGAAAGTGATTAAGTTGCAGAGGATAACATTGGTTTAGCCTGAAAGTACCATTGATACTGGCGGGGGTCCAGGTATAATTGGATCAGAAGCCATTTTTCTTATGAAATGTTTCATTTAAGAACTCTGACACCTGATCAATCATGTGACAGACACAATTGGGAGAGGGAGGAGATGCAGTACCCGTCAGCTGTGGCAGCATGCATGTTTGATAGAGGGTGTGGGAACGCTTAAATTGAGGATAATAAAGTGGGTGTCAGAGATTGGGCTTTTGCAGGGCTCCTCCCCCCACAGCCCCCTCCCAACAGAGCCCTACGATCAGCCTGTAAAACCCTGCTTAATATCCCATGTGCCCCGCAGGCCATTTTATCTACTCAGATCAATGTTCTCTGGCCATTTCAGGCAGTTCTGTAAATGCACTGTCCCACCCATTTGTGGGGGGCTGGGTTTGATAAGCTGAACAATTCATGCAAGAAATTACCTGCACTTGCAGAGGATTGTTTTATCTTAACACATTGTATAATAATCTAATCTTTTAATCTCTGAAAAGCAATGAAGCAATTTCATAAAACCATCCTTTAGAATGCAATGCCAACAAAATACGGAGTGTAAAGGTACTAAACACACAGGTCACACAAGTTAGAAACTGCCTAACCCAATCCTGTCAATACTAAGGGCACACAACTGAAACCCTTCATGACCAAGGGCATACTCTGCCTGACCCAGCATACTAATGCTCTAAGCACACTCTCCCTAGACCTTTCACTACAATACTGAGGTCATACTACATAAATTCTTCTCTACCAAACCAAGGGTGCACTATGCATAACCCTTTCATCCTAATTCAAAAAATCTGCCTAATCCCATCATGCTAACATTGAGGGCACACTGCCTAACAGCTTCACTACAACCTCAAGGGCATACTATGCCAGGCCACTTCATGACAAGGCCACAGGCCGTCACAGCTGGTACACATTACACGCATTTATCATCATGCGTGAATGCTCATTTTCACATGTGGAACTGAACGGGTTATATCTGGAGGAATTTCTTCTGCTCGGTTCGCTGCCCAGATATGATTCATCTGCATTCTCCTCTGACACCCCTCAGATTCATTCATGGATTCAACATATAATGAAGAGGACTTCCAATTTGCGATGCTGGACAATGTGCCATAATGGGCTCTAAGCAAATCGTGCTACTGAAGAAACCCACAACACCACTGTAAACTAAAGTTGTGGAATGCATGGTGGGCACTGGGCACTGGGAATACATGTTGAGGAGTTGCCCTTGCACAGCCCCGGTTTTAGCATCGCTGGACACTGGAGCAGAGACACACACGGGGGTCGGAAAGCCACTGATGGAATCGGCGGGGGGGGGGGCTGGGCGCAGGGGAACGAGAGTGAAGCCATGTTGTGTTTGGCTCTCAGTGAAGTGGCAGGAACACCTCCTCTCCACTCAGCAGGAGGCTCTGCAACTGCAATCCACTTCCTTTTCTACTTCATTTTGGATGAATACCGAGCCTGAAGGCGGTCCAATGTTATCTTAATTCTCTAGGCCTGCGATAATCAAATCCGTTACACACCTATAGAAAAAATGTATTTTACAAGAAGAAAAAAAGGCTAAAATATCTTACTATAACACAGGCAAATAACTGAACATGACGGAGAAAACATGGACATAATATGGTGGGACAAAGAAGTAGAGACGAAGGGAAGAGAGGATAAAAAGTTTTCTAATTGAATGATAAATATTCCAGAGGTAATTGTTTTTGTCTTAAAACGGCACAAAGACCAGAGAGTTCAATAATGGCTTTTCCCTTAGAAAAGATGTAATCCCATTTATCTATCCCAAGCAGGTTGGGTAATGAGCTGTTGTTGAGCTGGTTTTACGACAAGCCGATGCACAGACTTATCCTCCGGGTCTCTGATGGTGGTTTTCTGTATCATTTCTAAATGATCATAAACGCGTTCTCCTCATCGAGCTCTCATGCTTCTGACCTTTAATGCCGGAAAGCGCCCATAAATCTCAATGGTCGTTTGTGAGCAAAGTCCAGAGCGCAGCGGGCAATCAAAAATATGAAAATGTTTCAACCGTAATTCAGCGTGCGTAAAGCTCAGCCATCCGGTAATGGTACATTTTAATGGTGGTCCTCCTCGTAACTGATCACTACTGCCAGAATACAGAGGGACAGGGCGGGGGATTTGCGAGATGCGTCTCCTTTAGCAGTAAGTCTCTTTGAAAGGCCGATTTCATTTCTGTTTTTCTTCCTATTGAGCATGAAAGGGACAACCGCGGCAGGCCCCTGCAGAAAATTCCAGCTTAAACCGGCGTGAGGCGGTCAAGCTGGTGTAAGCTGCGTTTGACACTTTTAACTGGTTTAAGAGGGTATCCCACCATTTTCCCGCCATTACACACAGAGGAGAGTCTGAGTCTGACCTTACCTTGCAGACCCCGCCCTGGTGAGAAGCACTTTGTCTGTTCGAAGGCTCGAGACACAACTGCCCCCTTGAGCAGGCTGGTGATAGACTCCACCTGCAGGATCATAAAGGAGGTGTTTACATCACTGCACAGCAGCTGTTATTGCATTTTTGCATCCCAACAGCACCACTGATTTTCACTCACAAAGGTTCTTTAAATATTGAATAAACACTGTTTTAAAAAGAGTCTTTTTTTAACTTTAGGGATAAAAAAGGGGCCACTTCCTGGAAAAAACAGGAAATAGACGGCAGTAAACCAGCTCCCGTGTCCAGAACTAACTTGTCGGGGCGGATGGAACAGCGGGTTCCCACCCCCCTCCCACCCCCCCCCCCCCCCCCAGGTCAGGCTGTGTCTCCCAAAACCCAACCCCCACACAGTCCACGCTCCCCCAGACATATTTCATCCGCAGCCGGTAAACAAAGCCAGGGGACTGGGGCCACCATAAAAATGTGCACCAGGAAAACATCCGAAGCTATCCAAGTTGTTTTTTAAGCTCTCTGCCAAGAGACATCCTCCTTTGAAAGCCTAAAAAGAAAAGTGTGGCTCCTGTCTGTAGGACAGCCGGGGGTGGGGGGGAGGGGGCGCATTGTGTTCTGGTTCTCACACAAGGTTTTCCCAAGGTGTCGGAATGGGAAAAGGCAAGGTTGTCCAAGAATTTTTTTTTTTCTTGGGAGCAGTCCTTGAGAGTAATATTCATCTTACATAAACAGAGGTCATAGATTAGGGAAAGAATGCATGCAGCATTATCAGTAACCTGCTCCTGTATCAGCATATTCTACTTGATACTCCACTATACTGTGCATGAAAAAAAAAAAAACTTGCACAGTCCAAGGGCATTTTTTTTTAACAATGTTTAATTCCCACTTTCCCTGTTTCACTGTTTCTTTGTATTGTCATTTATAAAGTCTGGACCATGGTGGACATGGCCGAATCAAAAATGATTTCCTCTACAGCATACATCACCCTGAAGATCTCTAAATACACTGTTTAAATTTGGTTATGTGTCATTTGACAGGACTAGTAATCCATACCTGACTAAAGAGATGTTCCAGAAACCCATGCAATTTCTTTTGCTTATCATGAGAAATCCACACACTGACTGGCATCTCATCTCCTGTGAGAAAAAAAAAAACCATGAAGGGGAAAACAAATGCAATCTCTGAATAAACATGAGCTTCATTAGAAGAAAACCCAGTGAAGCAGTCATCGTAACGACACTCCGTTCATTAAGCTAATGATACATGACGGTACATTACAAAGACCGGCAACAAAATCCACAGAGCAGGGCTTTATCTTCCCCTGCAACACTGTAAATACAGTCTGGTGCTTTCAAAGCCCCATTAAACAATTAACACTTAATGACTGCGCATTTACCATAACCTGCTCCATTTGCAGAGCTGAAAGTAGTGCATCAGTTGGAATCACACAACAGGGCCTTACTGTGATACAGGAACTGAGAGGCCAGAATTATACTTTAGGGATGTGCAGTAAGAGTGCAGCATGACTACCTGAGTCCATCTCGTCACTGTGAACATAGGAACTGCAGTGGCTGCTGCAAATGCTGGTGAAGGAGGCTATGGAGTTCCTGTTGCTGTTACAATCACTATGAGAAAGAAGCAAACCATCCACCTGTTATTACACCAGTATCTCTAAGCATTTTGCTATCTTAATTTTATCAACTTTATTTCATATCACCTTTTATACAGGACTGTGTGCTTTATAGATAAAAAGGTACAAAAGAAAAAGGCAAGATGTAGAATAGCCTGTAGAATTAAAAACTAGACATATACAGTAGATATACACAATAAATAAAATAACAAATAATGATACAATCACAATAAAACACATTAAAATATTTAGAAAAGTACAATCAAAATTGTAAGACAGTAAAAAAATTTTTTTTAAAACATAACATAAAGAAGCATAGTGAAATGGCATCTTAAAAATGTATATTATGGTAAACCATCAGTCAAGTAAAACATTAACAGTGGTACTATAAAGCAGGTAGAAAATGTGGGTCATGTACACAAACTGCAGTATGCTATGTTTTGATGATTTGCAGTGCTGTGGTTTCCATTTTCTCCCACTCAAGTTACACACTAAATTGCTGGGGTCATTTGTCAGGGTACATTTGGGCTCATTGAAATAGTTCTTGTTTTCTGAGTTTTTTTAAATGCCAACAGCCTGTATGAGTTTCAGCACATAAAAAGGAGCTGATGTGAGTTACGTATAGTACCTGTACGAAACTCCAGCTGAAGATGATCATATCAGTTAACTATGAGTTCCTGTAGCCGACAGTGATTAAGCCAGTTGCCTGTATGAGCATCTGCAGTGGGCTGCGATTCAGACAATTTACTATATGAGTCTCTGTTGGGGATGATGATGCGGACAGGCACCTGTATGAGTCTCTACAGTGGATGGCGATTCAGTTAACTATATGAGTCTCTGTTGGGGACGATGATGCGCGCAGTCAGTTAACTATATGAGTCTCTGTTGGGGACGATGATGCAGTCAGGCACCTGTATGAGTCTCTGTTGCTGATGGTGTCATGGCCAGAGTCCTCCTGCTCGTCCCCGGCCACGTTGAAGCAGACCTTCTTGCCGTTGCGCTCGCCCCTCTCGCCCTCGTTGTCGGCGGAGATGTAGTTCTCTGTGGTCTTGGCGTCAGATGCAGGAGGGTGAGTGATGGAGGACAGCAGACTGAAAGAGTGGAGGGGAGGTGCAGGTTACCCATCACCACAGATACCACATTAACACTACTTACAACAGAGTCATTACCATTACTGCAGTAAGTTTATAAATGCAGCACGGCAAATATGACCTTGCATTTAATTTCTAACAGCCCCTCAAATTTACAGTGTAGAGTTTACATTCCACGAAAAGTATGCTGAGTGTATACATGAAGGTAATTTCATCGAGATGTGCAATCTGGTGTGGGCCAAAAAAACAAAACCTGTTTGCATTTGGCTTCCGGACAACAACTTCAAAGGTTAGAGGTCCTCATAATATTAATATCTTCAAACATGCAAAACCAGCTGTGTCAACAGCTGAAAGCAGAACAAAAATATGCCCCTTTCGTAATATACTGAGGACCCTGGCTTTAGTGGAGGGCAGCTCTGAAGAGAGCTTATGCTCAAGTTATTTTCACAGTTGTAGAAACACATGGTGACACTTAGAGCCGTGATTTCAATAATGCAATACTTGCTCTTTGCAAAGCGATCTTTTCAGACACGAATATGCCAGCATGCCACGTCCATTTGAATTTCCAAATCAAATCAGAATCATGTATGTGTGACTTTTTCCACTGCGCCAAGAGTGAAACCAGTAAGCTCTGTGAGCTTAAAGAAATATATCAAATGAATGAGAAATAAAACATTGCCTTCACAGCTCATGCATGCTATCATGATGGATTATGCAGGCTTTTTTCATCCATTTCAAACATCCACTCCACTCTCCTTCCACCCCCCTCCCCCCTTGTATTCAGTGAACAGCGAAGCTGAAGCACGTTCTCTTTGAGGTGCACTTGAAGGTCCAAACAATGGCTCTTCAGTGGAGAGCAGCATGCCATCACCATGGAGAACAGGCAAAGCTCTTGGATTGGTTGTAATCAGGAAGTGCGTATGACTTACGGTCTTCCCGGCACTGGTTACCAAAGAATACTTACGGAGAATAATAATGAGCACCACAGGTTTGGGGATACAGCTGAAATAACACTATAGACAGCACGAAGCATAGTGAACACATCTTGTTTTATGTAACTGATTCATATAAGTTTCACTCAAATTACACTGTAAACAGATGCCATAATTATACCTGCAATTTACTGAATAATTGAATAATTATGGTGCAATGATATCAATATCAATGCATTTTTACATCCAGTTTGGGGTTCAAAACCTATTCCATTACTAGGGACTGAAGGTGTGACCAGCAGAGGGGATCTCATATAAAGCCTGAGAAACAAAGCTGTGCAGGGCATGGTATGGGATAATCTATACACTTTACTTTCAATTAACATGAGAGTTGAGAAACAAACTCATTAGCCCAGGATAAATCAGGCTGACAGTTCAAAGAGAAGAACCAATGTCACAGAATTCAGGAAAATTATGCCTTCCTTGAAGTTCTGAATAAGTTACCAAAAGAACATGTTCATTTTTTGCAATACAAATTCAGCAGATTTTTATCATTTTAAGGATGATGCCCCCTACCCCTTCCAAGATACTTAAGTGAATATACTGTGAATATACTCTGAGACTATTGAAGAAGGAGCACTGACATTCACATAAACAGTGCCTTGTATGACAACTTCAATTCATCACATGCAGTGGAGAATGAGGAACAGGTAGTCCATGTCCTCTGGCACGGCCAGGACCTTCAGGGAGGGCACAAAGCTTTAAATCCCAGGATTTAAATTTAAAAAAGACACATCCCTGCATTTTATAAGAGCTAATTTGCCTTGTCGCTCCACTGCTGCTTCACAGTCAGCTGTGTGTGTGAGAGAGAGAAAGTGAGAGACAGAGAGAAAGAGGGACAGAGAGAGAGAGAGACAGAGACATGGACAGTGAGAGAGACAGAGACAGAGAGAGAGAGAGAGCGAGCCAGCGAGAGACAAAGAGAGACAGAGCGACTAGGAGAGAGACAGAGAGAGAAAGAGCGAGCGAGCCAGCGAGAGAGAGAGAGAGAGAGAGAGAGACAGAGCGACTAGGAGACAGGAGAGAGAAGAGGGGGAGCCAGGAGAGAGAGAGGAGAGAAGAGAGAGACAGAGCGACTAGGAGAGAGACAGAGATAAAGAAAGAGCGAGCGAGCGAGCCAGCAAAGAGAGAGAGAAGAGAGAGAGAGAGAAGAGAGAGACAGAGCGACTAGGAGAGAGACAGAGATAAAAAAGAGCGAGCGAGCGAGCCAGGGAGAGACAGAGAGAGACAGAGCGACTAGGAGAGAGACAGAGATAAAGAAAGAGCGAGCGAGCCAGCGAGAGAGAGAGAGAGAGAGAGAGAGAGAGAGACAGAGCGAATAGGAGAGAGACAGAGATAAAAAAAGAGCGAGCGAGCGAGCCAGGGAGAGAGAGAGAGAGACAGAGCGACTAGGAGAGAGACAGAGATTAAGAAAGAGCGAGGGAGCGAGCCAGCGAGAGAGAGACAGAGAGAGAGAGAGAGAGAGAGAGAGACAGAGCGACCAGGAGAGAGACATAGAGACAGAGAGAGATATCAATATCCTCCTCAGCCCTTTCTAATGCGTGGCAGTAAAACTGAAGGTGGCAGGAGTCCACTGTGAACTGGCCGTGACCGAAGCGATCGCACTGACTGGAGCCCGACACCAATGCATTCATTCCAGTGGCTACAAGGGAGGCTCCACTGTCCTCTCCATACAGCATCTACAACACTGCACAGTATTTCATGTACTTAAGTAAGCTAAAAAAAAATGGACCACTGCTAAATGTGAGTGCATTTAGACCCAGTCCATATTTTACAGTCATAAAGTCAGCAGGGATTGCACTCAGCTCATATTTTGGAGGACGCATATCCGATATTAAAATGTGTCAATTTCATTTACTCTGTTGCATGCTCTTGAATTGCCACTCTAACCAAACTGAGCATCACTGTGTGTCTCTCGAAAGGCGTTGACCCTCTTGGTTGTAAATCTTTGGGAGGCGTAACATTAATGTGCGCGGGGCACCCTGAACGACAGTCCCGCCTCCATTTCATTTTCTCCGGCTTCCTGTTAGGAGCCCGCGCACAGTGCAGATCCCACCGTTCTGCCTCACCCTGCCGAAAACGCAATGTGCTCTGAGGCAACGGCTCTCTCTGCAGCACTGTACAAACACAACAGCGGAAGACAACAAGGGCAGGACCCAGATCACTCACACAGGCACGAGAGTGACTGTACTGTTGATTAAAATGTTAAGACACGGCTGTAAAAACTTCATACGTTGGTTCATGATTCATCTGGAGAATTCATTCAGGCATTAGAGTAGCAACATTTCATTATACTGACAAAACACAACTGAAGAGATTTCAGAATTTTTTCTGATACACCCAGAGAGCTTACATAGGTATGGTTGATCAAATTTTTAAAATACTGTTGAGTATAGTCTCCAGTTCATCCACGTAATTCACACAGGAACTCAAAAAAATTACTACAGTAACTGTGAAGTTCATTAAAAATGTTGAAGTATTACATATGTTTTGCCTCCACTTTAGAAAGAATCAAGGCAGGCATACATGAAATTCACAAGTTCTGAACAAATCTTTCCCTCGCAGTGAAAATTACTGAACTACATGATTATATTCAGTGGCATTTTCATACGGCGCGTTCAAACGGCTACATCACGTCCGATGAATGAAAATCTTTTAAATTGGAGTGTACGGTTCATTCACAGCTCTCTGTACACATGCAAAAGCTTGACAATGGAGAACAGAGTCCTCACATCGCTCAAAATGGTAAACAAGCTGGAACAGAAGACAGACGCACATCTTCCATCATCCTAAACTAAATACAACACAGCTGACAGAACTCGGGGAGTGGCCGCGAACTCATGATCCTTTTTCATTGACACCAAGCAAGGTAGCTCTCCATGTGACTCCGTAATCACCATGGGTGTATCGTTGTGTCATTTATCATGCCCAAATACAGTCAGTTTGGTTTACTGAGTCCTCTGGAATAAGCTGTAAAGCCCTTAAACAGAGATTCGGCTGACACAAACACGCAGCTCGCTCTGCATGGGCCTGTATTTATACTCAATAGTTTCCAAAAATGCACAGAACTGAAGGGCACCACGTGTGTTTCAGAGGCTAATCCTATAGACTGAGAGAATGTGCCAACACTCTCATGTACAACTACATCTAACTGAGGGAAAAAAAATACACTGAAGACACTTAAGCTGGCTGAATGCAAAAACGAGATCACTTTCAGCTCAACCGCTGGGAACCCATCCTACAGAAATGCTATAAATTCCACAAATGATGTAACAGACCCATACATTTTTAATTCTGTCTGCCAACACGCATCAGCAGCAGTAGATAAGGGGGAATAAACGGCATCCCCCAGCGAAGTGCCTCTCCGGCGGCTGGGCCGGGCGGGCGGGCGGGCGAAGGCCGGACCCTGGAGGGGGAGGCTCACATTCGCCACGGCGAACACCGGCCCGGCAATCACAGCGGCACGAGGCGCCAAAGCCAAAAAACCCGCCACCGCCGGGCCAGAGCCCTTCCACCGAGCTTTCATCTGCACGCCGCTTCCTTTCCACCAGATTTACGAGCAGACGGCAGATTAAAGCTCCCCAGAAAATTAAAGACGTTTTTGCCGCAAGAGCAGGACAGTGCACTCTTAACTCAAGGTCAATGCGTCACTTCCCCTTTTTCAGCCAAAACATAATTTCGTTCACACACCAGAATCTCTTTATCTTACCAAGGAAATGGCAAGAAAACACTGTCACTTTGTCTCTGACTAGCAACATTTCAAAAGCTAATCACACATTTTTGAATTAGCATTGTAACGCTAATGCATTCAGTTACAGTTCATGTGTTAATTTATGTGTACATGTGTTCTAGCTTAATACTCACATAAGAGAACAGCATTGTGCGCAATTTAGCTGTAACAGCTGCGGATAACAGTTCCTAGCTTTTCACCAGAGAGAAACTCGACTTTAAAAATAATCAATATTAAAACAAATGGGAAAATCAATGCAGTGCAATAAATTATTGATTCATTACTTCACCAACGCCTCCAAGGATATGGGCGTTTTATTAACAGCCAGATTCAAAATGGTGTTTGGAGCAAAGACAGGGCCACAACTGATTTAGATAATGAACGTCATCGAGCAATTTGATTACCGCTAATAATTACAAAGCTATCCTTTCCCTGGATTCAGATTAAACAAGCCATTATGGTAATATTTCAACATAAGGGCTCCACCAAGACATTACTGAAATGAGTAATGAGAGTTCATATTTTACCGACTGTCCAAGCAAGGGCAGCTGAACATCTCATTCAATGTAATTTTGTCAGTTAGAGCTTCAGGCTAATTCTTCAGACCATTTTCAGCACACTTGGACTCCACCCCCCCCCCCCCCCAGTCCCCAATTATTATGATCTACAGTATGTGACAACTGCTTACTATACACAGTAGGACAGTTTTGCTAGCTTAAAACTTAGGTGTAAAAAAACATATTCGCGTGAAGACCTCTCCACCAACTGGATCAAACAAAGAAGCGAGGGATGTTGGAATAACATCACAGCCGTTCATTCCAAAGAGTAACTGCTATGGGCTGTTTCTAATACCGCAAGCCTCTGAGGGCTGTAACTCACTCGTGGATCTGCGCGGCGTAGCACTCCATCTCCTTGACCACGGTGGTCAGCTTGCCGAGGAGCTTCTGGTAGGCGTCCAGGGTGAGCAGGTCCTCCTCGCGCAGCAGGAAGCGGAGCCCGTGGCCCTCCGTCCTGCCCAGGCTGTGGCCCGACGGGGCCGCCATGCTGGTGATGGTGTGCTGGACGTACACCATGGGGTTCAGCTTGCCTGGAGAACGCAAAAAGGGCCACCGCCGCAGACTTTTCAGCCACACGCGACACAGCGAAGAGCCAAACGGAGCTGTGCATGCCATAGACACTCACGCTGTTTTAGTGACTAATCATTACCTCACCTCTTGGGCACTAGCGCTGCAGCACATAGCAGGTCCTGCCAGCTACTCACACTGTCTTAATTACATATCAACACCTTGTGTGTTGGCCACATAGATTTTGAGGAGAGAACATCACAAGGTTTGTCTGTGTGGCAGCCACTCACACTGGTTTAATGACATATCAATACTCCCCTCTCTTGAGGTCATATGCATCACAGTACAGAATCGGTCTGTTCATGTGATAACCTCTCACACTGTTTCAATGCCACCTCGACCTCTCACCTCCTTGCCATATGTATTGCACTACACAACCAGCCAGTCTACATGATAGCCACTCAGACTGCCTTAATGACGTATCAATATCTCCCCTCCAGGTCATATTCATTACAATACAAATTGGGTCATGTTATATGCACTCAAACCACCTTAATGACAAATCAATACCTCAGCTCTTGGTCACATGCAGAACATAACCGGCCTGTCTGCGGTATGCGATAGCCACCTAATGCTAAACTACATGACAAATCCTCACCCTGCTCTGTGTTCCTGCTGGTCTTCTCCAGCGTGGAGTTTTTCCTGCTGTCCAGCTGGACGCCAAAGGCGCTGCCCAGAGAGGTTGTGGTTTTGGGGTAGGACACCTCCATCACGTTGATGTGGCAGTTGGTGGGGCAGAAGTCGCTGCTGTGGAGCGGGGACACCTTGGTCTTGGCCTGCTTGAATGTGGGCCAGGCCCGGTTCTTCAGCACTCGGGAGAACTGCGGGCAAAAGCAGGCGACGCTCAGATTGCACTTCTGGCCCTCCTTACAACAAGTTCAGGAAAAAATTAACACTGTTTTGTCTGTCACAGGGGTGTTACCATTTTAGGTAGATATAATACAAATGTATACATTTTCTTTGTATCAAAAACAGAATCTTAGTGATTTAATTACCATTTAATGTTTACTGCCTGCAGGTGGAACATAGCTGAAATACTTATCTCACATATAGTAAAACAATATTTTTAAATTGTGCAGAAATTATCTCCCTATTGTTGCTCACTATGGTTATTGTTCCTCTGTATTGTTGGGTTCTACAAATATATGTCTTTAAATATCTTTTAAAAAAGCACAGCTCCTTTAAGTGGAAAAAAATACAGAGCAGCATCACCAATCATTTCTCTTCTGAGAGAAAACGGTCGTCACATCACAGTTGTTCTTTCAAGTACAAGAAAGTGTCCGTCTTTTCAACTGTATGGTACTGTAGGTATTGCTCTCAGCTGTCCAAGCTGTCTTCTCATGCAGATGCCCCAGGTTGTCTAATCCCACCAGCACACTATGCTGGGGAAGTTCTGACTTGTGATGCTGACAGGAAGTACTCAACATCCATCACCCAGCCTCACTGATGCAGGGCCAGGGCGTTTCACTGCACAACAGCCAAAGGCCTGAACAAAGCCACACTTAGAGCACTATTCAACAGGCCTTCACATGTGCATGAAACTGTGTCTGAAAGTGTACATTTATACGGTCCATTTCTCAGTACTTAAAAACCAACAGAATATAAATGTGTGCAGAGTTTTACAGGCATGTTTTTCCAATATCAAAGCCTCAAGCCTCTTTTGAAATTTTGAACTAAGACAGAACAGTTCTCTGTACACTTGTAAAATATGCAATTAAGTGATTTTGTTGGAACTGTGCCAGTTCAGCCCTGTAGGATTCATTTCACGATATCCAAAGTTTCATGAGAACCCCGGGAATGATCTATAACCAATAGAAATATATACTGTGCGGTGCTTGCAAATTATTTTCTCAAAAGATAAAACCTTGTAATATTCAGCAAGTCAAAAAAAGAAAGAAAGTGTGACCTAAATAACATTTTATGCACTGTGGGAAATCTACCGCACACACGTGAAACAGCAATAACACAAAATTATATGTTTTACCATCATAAATCCCTGTCATGTGAAATTTGGACAGCATAACACATGGCTTTCACAGGTTCTTCGTCTATCCCGTAGTTTCCTCCCTGTCTGTGGGACTGAACTGGGTGCATGGTCCACAGCTGGTCCCCATGTTAACTTTTCTAGGAAATCCAAGTTCCCCACATTCTGGACTGTCCCAGAGGCACTCACCCTCCGGGCCCTTCCACGGCCCCCCAGGACCCTCCACGGAATGCAGCAGGAGGGAAATTACGCAACAGGACTGGGTGTTCAGAGCTATTCTTATCTTAAGCTTTTGATAATTAATCCGGCGTTGAGTCGGATGTTGAGTCAACGCATGCATAAATAAGAGGGGGCGGTTTCCAGAAATATTTTCTTTCTCATATCCAAATAAAGTCAGCTGAGAAAAACACAAAATTCACATTCAACAGAACTGCTTTCCCAGCAGTTTTGGGAAGAATTATCACTGTAGATGACATCCCAGCCATTCAGTAGTTTTAAAGCAGACTGGAGATATGTCTAAAATAAAATGAAAACCAAAAATTTCTATTCATAAAATGAATGGACAATGGTGTGTAATTGTATATATAACTCAATTATTGCAGGGACCTGATGGCGTGTCCCATAAGGTATTCAGAATACCTATGCAGTACATTTAGTAATGATTTTTTTTCATAACAAATTTGAAAATAATTATTCCGTTGGGACATACTGCATTTTGCAGCAATACTGACATTCATGCTGTATCTTTAAATTTATGCATAAACAACACTATCCTTCCCGACAAGCACAACCCCTTATCGTAAATCCAAATGACCACAATGTGAAAGGAGGGCGTGTGCTGGCGGAACGCCCCTGCGCACCTTCCTGTAGTTGGTGATGCGTCGATTGATGTGCTCCAGCCTCTCTCCGCACATGACGGTGAACTTGGCCTGCAGGTCCTCGGGGATGACGTCAGTGCTGGAGCTCAATCTGGCACACGTCTGCACGAGCTGGTCATCGTTCCTCGCCAGCGCTTCCAGGACCTGGAGAAAAGAGCGGACGCGACCCTCTCACTCTGGCTATTCAAAATGTGAAACTGGGAGGGGGGCTTTGAGCAAATGCTCAAGCTTCATTTCTATACTCTGAGGAAAATAGGCACTAGAGATATAAGATACATTTTAAAGAATGCCTACGAGGAATGATCACTTACAAAACCCCACTGATAAAACTACATGACCAAGAACCTTAATGTGTGTCACTGCCAATGATGGACAAATAGTCCTTCAAGCAACTTTTGGAAACCTATTTTTCAAGTGAAAATCAGAAAGTGTTCCATCTGAAGTATTACATCCACAGCAAGTAAATTGCACTAGCCAGGCAGATGAAATCAGGGCATCCAAACAAATACACAGACTTCACTCTATGTTTGTCAGAGAGCAACCGCAGGTTTAAAGATGCAGCTTTCAGTCTGACTGGATTGATTAAACAGGACAGCAGCCCCCTTTTCAGCATGATGTAAATCCACAGCACCCGTCCCGATTGCGCTGTCTGGAGCCACGGCACTGCAAGGAGACTGAGCGGAGCTGATGTTCACAAAACAGCGCGGGCGGCATTCGATAAGACTGACGGGGAGGAACCGCGAAGAGGAGGAAATGAAAGAGCAAGGAGAGGCAAGACCAATCAGACAAAACAACCTGCCAGAGCTTCGAGGTATGAAATGTATCTACATGCAAGATCTCCAAGGAAACAGCTACTCGTTTGGGACAGGTGCTGCACTAGCGCAGAAATTGTTTTCGGTTCTGAGGTTTTGCGCAAAGGACTTTATATCATATGAAAAGGACATAGTTGTAGCTTTATCGTGTCAACTATAGTTGAAAACATTGTGAAGCCACAGCTACATACTATTTTATATTGTTTGTTCAGTTCCTATGCACTGTATTATTCAAAATGTACACAGAAATTGTATATGTGTGTCATCTAAACTTTATAACCATTCAAGTACTGTAATTCCGAGCTGGATGTGGTCTATCTCCCGCTAGCTCTGTGTACATATTGGACCTAAAGCAATTGCAGGGACTCCAAAAGGCAGTTAGGTAAACACAAAAAAAATTCAACATCTGACTCAGGCAATGGCTAAGATATACACTTCATTATTCAATAAATGATGATTCTAACTAAACATGAAATGGGAGTGGCAGGGCAAGTTCATAAATATCTGATGAAAATCAATGAGGTAAAATCTACAGGTCAAAAAGAGAAACACAGCCCTTTATCTTCATGAAATGTCTCTTGCTGCACAATACATCAGAGAAGCTGTTACTCCAGGTTATAGTAAACATAGACTGATAAGATCACACTGTTCGTAGTCTTAATCGATACCAGCCACAGTCCAACCCTCAATTACAACAACAGGTAAGCCATGTTTTATCATCATAGCAAGCAGTGGTTGTCGCCCTCTGTATCAGCCAAAACACTTGACTGAGATTGAAAAAAACCTGCATCTCAAAAATAAAACCCAGCAAAACAGTGGCCTTGTAGTTACTCATATGCAAACATTCCTGAAAACTTGGCCTTACTCAGACACAAAAACAACAGGAAACACATGTCTTCTTGATAGTAGAACACAATCAACAGTTCCATCCCCATGTTTTCAAGACACTGCTAATTGTAACAGTGAGAGGTAACTAACTTGTCTTTGAGCCAAGGTCTCACTGGCCACCAGTGTAGCCAGCAAATAAAAATATGAAATATATAAAAATATTTTTATAGAAATGGTCTGTCCAAGACCCTTCCTGAGAGAGGGGTAATGTTCCTGACCCAATCACGAAATGGAATGTGGAAAAACAACATTAATATTTCAATGTCCCTCAGCATCTCCTTTCCGCAAGTCAGAAAGCCTTCGATTACTCGCTACCTCTCATGAACTGTTTTAGCTGTAACACCAAGATATGACATCATAACTCCTCTGAACCGTTCCGTTTGCACTCAGGCAAGGGGGTGGGGGCATTACCTTGGCAGTCAGACTGAAGAAGCCCTTGGGCTCCACCATCTTCTCCAGGACGTGGCACTTAATCCCAGCTGTGCTGTCATACTCGTAAACCACGCCATATTCCAGATGGACATTGTCCACAGTCAGGCTCACGTGATCCTTCTTCCCGTCTATGATGGCGATGGTGTTAAACTTGTCCATTACCTCTGGAACAGACCAAAGAACACAAGTGATTGAGGTTTTCCTTCCCTTAGTGGCATGTGACCTAACACACTTAATTCCTCTCTTGTGGTGTAAATAACATGCACTTGTCTTCTTATGATAAAACAACTGACGGAGAGAGTACAAGAACAATGCATCTGTGCTCAAAGGAAATTTAGCAAAGGGGAGCAATATGATGTGCTTGTGCGAACTGTGGGATGAACTGCGATTTTAACTTGCGTCAGATGCAGTTCGTCTTGTGGCGATCTGCCATTTTCCCTTGCCAAGGATGAACCAAACGCAGTCCATTAAGTTTACCAGCTCCATAAAACTGTTGACTTGATATGCCAATAAAACCACAGAAATAAAATTCACAAAAAAGCTAAATAAATATATCTTTACAGGTCCATAAATCATGAATGGGAGATGAGTGGACCAAATCATAATGCTCCTCATTAAAAAAAAAAAAAAACAACACCAAAAAAATACTCATGCAAACAGGAGGCCCGTTCCCAAGCAGCCTCAGGTTTTTTTATTGCCGATATGGGGAGACGTAGTGACAGCTTGTGTCCCAGCTGTACCTTCCACTTTGCACTCAAAAACATCCCCATTCTCCTCCACAGAAGGCTTCCGGTTGGCTTTCTGGTGGTCTTCCTGAGCACTCTCGCTGTTGTTATACACCCACTTTATGGAATCTTGCTGAAATTAAATGAGGATAAATGAAGGATTAGAGGAAAGCTGATTTTACTATGAACATGAGCTGAGACAAAAATTAACTGAACAGTCAAGCTTTTCAATTAAAAGGCTTCATTTTCCTAAAAACCTCCCATTTTAAATGGATGCATTCATATTGCATCAGACAAGTGCACACTGAGTTAGAAATTCAGAGCCTGCTGTCCCACCACATGGGCTGGGTCTGACAATATAGCACAGTGAAAACAGGCCCCAGCTCCAACAACAAGACCACACGCCGAACCACGTTTCCACCCTGCATGTGTTCCACTCCGCAGAGTAATGATGCCCTTTCAAGGCCCCCAGAGGGCCCCCACCCTCGCCCTGCCTCCTCCCCGTCCCTTCCTGGCTACGCTCTGCCAGCCAGCCCCCAGACCTCCGTGCCAGGACGGCCCGCCACACTCGCCGTGTGCCGCAGCCAACCGCAGACCCCACAGCAGCAGGGCGTGCCTCCCTGCCCAGGCCCTGATGAAAAGCAGAGCCTCAGCGCTGAGCCACACAGCCCAGCCTGGGGCTGTCACCTCCAGCAATTACCGCCATTACACTGCCACTGGTGATGCGCGCTCACCCCCCCTACCCCCCTGTACTTTGTCTCCTAAAGAGGAGCACTAACAGAGTAACTGATTACCACCTAGCAACAACCCAATCTCTCGTGCCCCCCCGGGCCCACATTCGGAGCCCGCGGTACCGCTCCCATGGCGCCGTGGGCCTCACCTGCGTGGGCCGGCGATATTTGCGGCACGCCGTGACATGGGCGATGACGCTGGCGTGGCTCTCCTTGCTGACGTTGATCCCGTTCACCTTGATAATGCACTGCCCCGGGTGAAGGCCGGCAATGGCCGCCACCGTGCCTGCGGGAAGCAGAGAGGCGTGACGTCACCGTTCGTTTTACACTACAGCCGTTTCCTAGAATCCAGGAGAAGGGGGGGAAAAATAAATGTGAAGGAGGAATTTAAAAAGGAAAACACGTACGTTCACCCGGCAGCTGATGCGTAGAGCCGAAAATGGCATATCAGTCACCACTAATGGACTACTCAGAGCACAGAGAGTTACAGTTATTCCCTTGGACAGAAGTGGCCAAAATGCCACCATGCACAGTAAATAAAGCACAAGAACCACGTAAACACACACAGGCTGTTCACATGCGTTGGCAAACACGGTCTAGTGTGAATTATTACAACAGATAAGACAAAATGAGCCAGCTCAGGAAACTCTTTTTTTAGTCTCTTCCACAGGAATGTGAAAGAGACTAAAAAAAACAACCAACACAGTGATTTCAGAAGCTGTTCATCTGGCAGCGGCTTACTGCTGCTATCTGGGATGGGATTCAGACCAAGGAGCGCTTCAAGGTCTCCAGCTATCAGGAGGAAGAAGTGGCCTTAGAGACTAAATAACAGCCACTTTGTTTTCAATACCTTTCAAATACACACACAATACGACGGGATGAATAATTCTCAGAAAGAAAACTAACACTGTGTGACTGCGTACTGTGAGTTCTTCATGAGGCTTAATCACATTTCACAGTCTGAATGGACTATAGCCTTTATGCAACACAACCTTTCATAATTCATGGTAAGAAACGGCCTCTGAAATCCACTGCACAATAAACTAACTCTGAAAGCAGCTGCTGCATTTCCACTCACAGAAAGCCTGAAGGAATTTATCCCTCCAGCTGAACCCTACAGCATTTCCAGAATTGTCAAAACATGGAACATGGTTGTATGGGATAAATTTTATTCAGAAAAAAAGGGTAAAAACACGCAATGCTGGAAAAGCCACTACTAATCACGATGGTCACTACAAAGTAGGTAAAAGCCTGAAAATAATATATAAATAAAAGTTGAGGGCTGTGAGAAACTGAGGTCTGGAGAGATCTCAATCCAAAAAATGTTATTGCACAGCCAGAGTCAGTCAAAATCAGCGGTGATGAAGCACCTTCTGTTGGCTGGGAGATGAAAGAGTGAGCCTGTGTGAGCACGCCATCCTCCCTGCCGAAATGGCTATGGAACCCCCCCTTACCCACCCCCCTACTGGGAGCTTGGCTTCTGGCACCTCCCAATGAACACAACCCTCCTCCAACCATCCACCCCCCACCCTCCCCAACCCAGCCCAGGAAACAATAACAGACAGCACTTCAAAAACACCACCACCTTCCCCTTTCAGGCGATACACAAGTCTGAAGAGTTGAAGAGATGAGCATGTACCTTACCCTACTGTGTGGATTGGAAAACATATCATGTTCAAATATATATATATATCTCCAAGCAGGAGTGTGCTTATATTACAACCCCACGAGCGCCAGCACGTCACGCTCACTGGATACTAAAGCTTTTAACAGCCAGGGAGCCGCAGAGAAACAGGGACACAGCGACACACAGTCATGCATGGGTGCCAGGTCTCACAGCTCAGAGCCAGCAGGAGCACAGCTCTCCCACACTGACCAGGCAGAGAGGGGGGAAAGGGGGGAGAGGGGGAGAGGGTGCAGGTGGATTAGGGAGGACAGACAGATGTTTACTGGCAGAGCAGACTCCCCACCAATCCAGGGTCCTTACCTCTGCCAACAGCGTGGACCACAGACGGGCCGAACCCTCTAATCTGAAAGCCCAGGCCGTCCGCTGAGTCAGGAATTTTCACTGTCCTGGAGCGGGGAAGGAGGGAGGCCAAGAGAGATATACAGACAGACAGACAGACAGACAGACAGACAGAGACAGTCAGCATTACACAGGCCAGCGCTCTCTGTTACACCCATATCTTCAGACAGGACCATTTCTGTAAGCAGTAAACACAGGACCAACATCCCACTAGTCCTTGTCTGACATTTTCTCGAAACGGAATGCTAACAGTTCTCAGTGAGCAGGTCTAATCCATCTGCACAAAACCAGTCAGAAACATACTGTTTACCTTCAGCATCCTGTCTGAGCACAAGGCACACGGTTATAAAGTAAGCAGTGGAATTCCAAAGCTAAAAGCAAATCTCTGTTTGTAACGCTTGGAATGTGCTAAAACGCACTGAAACATAAACTGGATATACTGTATTTTACTGAAGTTGCAATGGAATGGGTCTAGGAGGAGAGTAATTACATGCTGTATAATAGTAAATCAGCCAGTTCAATGGATATAGCATACACACAAACCTACAGTACATGCAAGCATATACACACACACCACAAACCAACATACAAGCATGTACACGTGCATACACACACACACCCACACACATACACACACGTGCATAAGCACACACACATAAATACAAGCACACGCACACGCACACGCACACGTCACACACCCTCGGACTCACTCTCTGGGCTTGGAGCTGACCAGGACCCTGAGTGGCCCCCCGCTATTGAAGCACTGCCTGAGGAAACACTCCACTTCCTGGAAGGGCCGGAGGAAGAGCAGGTCCCCGTTGATGGCAAACAGTTTCCTCCCCACCTCCAAGCCAGCCATCTGCAGAGAGCAAACCATGAAGGTGAAGGATAACATCACTGCATCACAGAGTTAGTACACATCTGGAGGGAAAGATAATGATGCGAAGAGGGTTCCATCCTTGAGAGCAAATACATATAAACCGAAGGCTGCCAAGTATAGTCGGCCATAACATTTTTAATAAGTATTACTCCCATATATCCTGCAGAATTGTTTAAGCAGCCCAACCATTTAGCAATTGATATTTTAGCTATAATATTTTATAAGCTCATGAATGACATCTGAAGATTATTCCTGTGTTGCAACATGAAACATTTTATTGCGCCCTCATCTCTGGTTAAACCAGCACAAGCGCATTCAGATAATCAGTTAATTTGGCCAGCGTAACTGATGACAACAAACACCTGCAGACATGGTGGCCTTGCAGGAATGGAATTACCCACACCTGCAGTAGAAAGTGTAAGAATTACAGCTTACCATGAAGCGCAAAGTACCATGTGCGCCCACTAAAATGTATATAAACCTCTTGCTAATATACAACAGTAAAACGTGGAAAGATTTCCTTTTGAATACGTAACCCCACTGAGCTTCTTGCCTCTTTGCTGTACTGATTAAAGTATCAGACAACTAATAACCATAGAACTAGATAAATGAGCGTGAAACAGCACAACAGCATTGGGCATATTCACAATATTTACCATTCTGTTCAAAAGATGCTCACTTCCTCATAGTGACGTTGACAGCATTGGGGCAGAGAATTAAAAAAAATAATTAGGCATCTGTCAAAGGGTTCTATTCCATTAGCCATTTTGTCTGCAGCAGGGAAATTGCTGTAATATGTGTTGTTCATTCATTGGACCATTATTGTGAATATGAATTTCAATTTCATCATTAGTCTTAAAAGTTCATTTTCAAACAATCAGTTATACATTTTGAGAGCTCAACGTGATTCATCCAAATATTATTTGGTTCAAATTACACAGAGCATTTATTCTCCCTGTAGGATCATTCAATTAACTATCAATTTACACATCAGACGGTGAATTGCCATCTCCTACAGAACAAAGGTGGGCTACTTTGCGAGGGGAAATTTTCTCCTACAGTGTCGGCTTTTCAACAAAGGAGCAAGCCCCCACTGTCTACCTCCCTCAGCCACTGTGGGATTTTAACAGTTTGGACTTTATCTACATACAGTATATGCACTGCTGGGTCACAATGGGGATCGTACAGCACCTGATTTAAAACAAACAGGGCAATTCTTCATGGAACCTGGAGACTGACCTCTGAAATTTTAATCTAGTTTGATGCTACATTTGGATCACTTTATTTTTAAATTTTTAGCAGTTATCAAATGTTCCTCGGAAGTTGTTTCTATCAAGTGAACATGTCATGCAACATATGCTAAAGAAATTGAGATGCACAGAGGTTTTGAGGGCTGTCAGTTTGATTAATCCACTATGCGTAAGTAATGAATTAACAAGGTTAGACCAGTATCATTTAGGGCTGGAAGGCTTTCTCTCAATCTGAATATTAGATTTTTTCTAAGACTTCCATGATGGACTGACCAATACATCACAGCAATCTAGGATTCATGTTGGCCATGTTGTTTTTTTAATTTTAATCCACAAATGAATCCTCTGTTGGAAACACACATCACAATGAAACTATTCTCTCCTCCTCAAACTTCCAGCCATTCCAGATGGAAATGGACTCCACTATAATTATAGTATTTAGGTGAAAAACTAAGGTACCAACTGGAGATGAAGAGAACACACTAACAACAGTCATAGAACATTCAAGATGAGGCAAAGAATTCAAAAATATTAGCATAGCATCTTCAGGATAGTATTTTCCTGAAGACAATATTACTGATTCTTGTATCAAAGTTCACCATCGTTACTGAAAAGGCACAGATCTTTCCGGTGTGTAGTCCCTGCACATTAAGCCTTCCCCAGGATCCTTCTGGATCTGTTCAAAGGTAGCCTATGCCAAAAAGGCCCGATCCCAGACCCGATCCAGCTGTTCCCCAGTCGCGTGCCTCTGTCTAAACGTCCTTCAGATGTTATCAACACGGATGCACAAAGATACCCTTTACGTACACACAGACTCCCCATCTGAGGCGTGACAACAAACAGAGACGCCCGGGGGACGGGGTAAACACAGCCGAGCAGCAGGGCTCCACGTGCCGGCCTGTTTACGCTCGGCACGTCCAGCGACAGATGGCGCGTTTAGCATCTGACTCTGTTTAGCACATTAATAGCGTGCGGGAGGGTGGGGCGCGTTTACTCTACCTCGGCGTACGACCCCTTCTCCACGGACTTGATGATGGGCACTCGGTTGCGGTCTTCGAGGGTGAAGCCATAGCCCCCGTCGCTGGGCCTTATCTGTGGGGAGGCAGAAACGTGGAGTGAGCACAGAAACAGCCCTGTGCATTGCAGTCCCACAGAATCTGAGTGCACAGCCTTATGGAAAACATCTCTCAGCACCACAGAGGACTGAGAGGCCACAAAATGTCACTATTGCAGTACCTACATATTTCTAGGGCCTCATTACGACTTATCATTAATATACATTTCATCTGTGAAGTCTCTGCCTGAGATAGTACAGTATGAATCTGAAAGATCTAACTCGCTGGAAGCCACTACCAAGCTGTGCGATAAAAACATATGAAGTAGTAAAACACTGACTGAATGAATATCACAGGAGCATCAGTCTGGCCCAGCAGGTAGTGGTCCATTGTGAGCAGTGCGTCTCTCACCAGCAGGGTCTTAGCGATGACATTCTCCACTATCTTCAGATCGTGCTTCATAGGCTTGTGCTTGGTGTTTGATCCCTCCATCTCCTCATCGGCAAAGAACCGGAACAACAGAGGCTCGTCCTTGAATTCGCTCTTTTCCAGCACTGCGAACGCAGGGTTTAGCGGCAGTTAATCCCCTCTGAAGGGGTGCTCCGCGAGCCGCGCCGATTGTGTTGAGCGGAACCCTCGCGACAAACCGCTATACCTGGGCCTTCTGCGCTAGCCAACAGCCGCTGCTCTAAACGGTTCTGTTCTGACCTTTTTCTGTTGAATTCTCATGGTCTGTCTGAACAAGTTTCACAAAAAATAAAATAAAACACACCCTTTTGAAATCACAATGAGGATCTTTTAATAAGGAGAAAAGATATGATATGAACACTTTATTAACCGCCATGGGTTTCAAGGATGCGGGGAATGAAAGGCAGGAATGCGTCCGCGGAAGATCAAAGCGAGAATGACAGAGAGGTTGTTTTTTTTTGCCATGTTCAGAGCACTAGGCATTGAGAGGGGTCTCGCTACCATGGCAGACCTGCCATTTGCATGGAAAGCAGGAGCTGGAAAAAGGACCTGGGCAGGATTTAAATCCGTCTCCACGGTAACAAAGACATGCACCGAGCCCCTCCACTTTGAAGTACAATCCCCACCCCCACCTCACTCAAAAACACTAGTTTCTACAAATGATTCTTCATTTTAAATTGAGAGATCAGATGTAACATGTACTTAGTTTTAGCAACCACAAAACCAAGAATAAATTATCAGTATGGGCACAGAAATTACATCTTGAGAACTGGAAATGAAACTATAGTCATTATGGTTCTTAGGTTTAAGCATTTCTCTGGATTCGCTGTGGACCAAACTAAACTGTGGCCACTTTGGAACACTGACTTCATGTATAATGAGATATGTGGTATGGCTCAGACATGTATGATGTGAACTTTGGCAGCACTGGTCAAGTCTCTTGAAAGAGGCTGGAACTCCACAAACAGCCTGGTAACTATGACAACTGACCATTCACACTTGGACTGACAAACATCCATTCATTTGCCAATTTCTAGTCTGATGCAAACCATGCATCCGTGACTTGATCACAGGCTCACAATATGTCAATAAACAGAGTACCAGACTGTGCAAGTCCATTTTTCTGACACTTAAATTTGTCATGGTGGTAGTTATAACAGTCTCCATTTCAGTTTTTCAAGCCAATGCTTTCTAATCGTTTATGGCAAATCAAAATATGAGCCTTGGAAAATCAAAAGCTGAGGTAATGGTCTTTTGAGCCCAGTGACAGCACTCACTGTTGCACAGGGAGTTCCAATTAGTTAGTGAAAACAGTCGTACCATGGTGCATGAATCCATTGTCGCAGAGCTCAACCCCCAAGATCAGGGCCTCCTCTCTTGTTCTGCAATCCCCCTGGAAAACAGGCACACACTGAGCGTAAGGAGAGATGCAGCCACAGGTCACAATGCTGCAGTCACACCCATGATTTGTCCCCTATGGTCCAAAGAGCCCAAACTTGACTACAGGACCGCCACACAGTCCAACAAACCACAAACAGGAGCACAGTTCCAAGCCATGATGCGGTCAGACCGATAGAATGCTGCGTTCGGCGGTGCAGTACAAGCCTTTATCCGCTTTCACCACTAGCGACTAGCATCAGTTGTGTTCTATTAATCTATAAGCCTCAAGCTTCGTGTCAAGCTTAATTAAAGTAGAAAAGTTCTCCTACGTTCTGCTTTTCTTTGTGAAACTGAAATATCATGGCTGGCTTGCGGTCGTTTCAGCCCCATTTCCTCCTCTACATATTTGAAGCGGCCGGCCTGTTTAGAAAACAGCCACTTCCCCCTTCCTTTCTTTCATCTTCTCCCATTTCCTGTGTAGGAAATGTGTTTTCAATACGCATGCACGCTAAGGATATATACACAAAAACAAAGCGCTAAAACAAAAAATGGCAATATCTTACCTGCGCAATGAGCCAGTCTATTAACTTGTTTGCCATCACTACAGATTTGTAAGTTCTGAGGTGGTAGTCTTTATCCCTGAGTAGACAGAAGAAAAGACATTACTTGAGGATACGAAGAGCTTCACCCGCACTGAACTTGAGAAGGAGGTGCGGCAGGGTGACCTCTGACCCCTGACCATCATCTTACCAACCTGAATACACCCAGTGGAGCCCCAGTCTTGAGGAGCATTTCCTGACAGGATGGACATAAATCACAGTGATGCTAAAAGACATAAGTGGGCCACCTTGGAGCAGTTCCCTCAGAGTTTTTACTGTAGGTATATACGGGTATGCAAGCTTCTCTATATTGTACATGTTTTCAGTTATTTGTGTTTCTAAAAAACATATTGCTAGATGGCTTAAACTCCATTACATAAAGGGGAAAAAGTGCCATAAACTACGCTGGGTGTTCATTAGGCACGCAATGCTTCTTATAGGGCTCCCTGTAGGGTTTGTAAAGCTTCCAAATTCCTTCCAAATGTGACTCACAAAACCATCAAATCTTCAGATCTCGCTGTATATAGTTTGACATTGTTTCAATTCTGTCCAATTCATTCAAATTAGAATCAATTACAGAGCAGACCATTTTTTGATGATAAATGTACGGTCTCGAGTTTTATCGGTAGTAGAGGCTGAGTGTGTGGACAGCACCGCTCTGTGAAAGCGACCCCCGTCTTTATCTGGCTTTATCAGACAGTCCCTGTGTCCCTGTGCTCTGTTCACCCGGCATCCTGGCTGCTGATGCCAGACCCCTGGAATTTACTATGAAATGGAGCAGTCATTTTCCCATGAACGCGGGGACTCCTGTGGGACCCTCAGACCGGCCGGGAACGACGGGAAGCCCACGGCTGCCTCAGCCCACACTTTGACAACCCTCCCCTAAAACACACTCCACCAAGTCCACTCTCCTCTGAAACACACTCCACCAAGCCCACTCTCCCATGAAACACACTCCACCAAGCCCACTCTCCCCTGAAACACACTCCACCAAGTCCACTCTCCCCTGAAACACACTCCACCAAGCCCACTCTCCCCTGAAACACACTCCACCAAGCCCACTCTCCCCTGAAACACACTCCACCAAGACCACCCTTCCCTGAAACACACACCACCAAGTCCACTCTCCCCTGAAACACACTCCACCAAGTCCACTCTCCCCTGAAACACACTCCACCAAGCCCACTCTCCCCTGAAACACACTCCACCAAGCCCACTCTCCCTGAAACACACTCCACCAAGACCACCCTTCCTGAAACACACACCACCAAGTCCACTCTCCCCTGAAACACACTCCACCAAGTCCACTCTCCCCTGAAACACACTCCACCAAGCCCACTCTCCCCTGAAACACACTCCACCAAGCCCACTCTCCCCTGAAACACACTCCACCAAGTCCACTCCCCTGAAACACACTCCACCAAGTCCACTCTCCCCTGAAACACACTCCACCAAGCCCACTCTCCCTTGTCTGCAGTCCACACGTGCTGTTCCTGAGCCCTTCAGTTTTGCGCCCTTCAATGACCCCTTTTTAGAAACAAATTCCTCCTGAGCTGTCCATCAGGAAAAGTGAAGCCTTCTTTTTCTCATTTTCCTTTTATGTCACACGTTCGTACCCATTTTACACGTCAGTGATGATTAGGTTTCTCAAAAAAACCTTAAAAAGTAAATAAACAAATTAGCACACGGATGGAGACGGGTACGGGGTCAGAACTAGACAGGCTGAGGTTTATAAACCGCGGTTTAAGTTTTTCTCAAGGATTCAGGGTCCCGAGCAGCCTGACTGGCGAGCCTGAAAAGCTCGCTGTTATTGCTGCCAATCACGAGGAACTTGTGGCTGGACCACAGAGGCTGTCGGAGAGTGAAAAATGAGAGGCAAAGAGAAGCCCACCGGGCGGCCATCTGCCTGGGAGAGGCACCGCGCGGTCTCAAGCACAGAAGACCGAAGGTCAAAGCTCACTTTTAGCCCACAAGCTCACAAATTACTGCATGGTTGTAGCCCAGATGTCCAGCTCTCACTCTCTCTCCCACTCCCTCAATCTCTCTCCCTCTTTCTCCCTTGCTCTCACTTTCTCCCATGGAAATCTCTGCCGCACGTACTGTATGTCATTAAACAGATGCCGTTCCCACCTTTTGGCTGAAGCTAACCATGTTATGCAACAGGGCTTTTTTCTTCATCTATTTGGGATGGTAAGGTATGAGCTCAAGGGATCAAGTGAGTCAGGATTTGTGGGTTTTCTCATGGGGAAGGCGGGGGCGTTTACCCCCCCCCCCAACATTCCCTCCCCTGCTACCAGGAAATTCCACCCAATTAGACTGGAGTCGGCAGCTTCAATTAGCAAAATGTCATTCCTCAAGCCAGGGCCTCATTGTGCTGAGTTCAAAAGGACCGTAAGCACCCACTGAGAAACGTGGGACCACTTTCACACACTCTCTCACACACACACACACACACAAACACAGGGGGCAGAGCTTCGATCCTAACAGGCGCGGTGGCTGTCTGTGCCTCACTGGCCCTCAGACACGCCATCTCCCACCCCACCAAGATTTCAGAAAGAGCTGAAGGAAAATATTGCGCTGTTGTTTAAAGTTAACTGCAGTCTGTCTGCCGAGAGACAGCAGTACAGAGTTTGCTTACTGACCCAGCGATCTGAATCTCCGAATCACAGTTACATTCATGTTAAGAGAGATAACTGTTCCAAGCTACTTTTCTGAATGCCAACAAGGCTTACAGTATGTTAAAAAGTGGCTCCTTTCCATAGCCTGTTTCCAGTGCAGTGTGCTTTAAACAGAAACAAAGGCATTACTAGAAACATACTGAGTAATACGCTTCACTGAACCATGTAGCCAACTCACTCTCTCAAGAAAACATGCACTCCATAAACACTGTTTACATTTTGCTCAACAGGAGGACTTTAATTTAGTGCGGCCAAACGTGTTGCCAAATTCACTGAAATGCACCTGTTTTGCATTTCCATTTTGGACGCATTTGCTGCCATGCTGCAATTCTCCAAGAGCCAAGCTGTTTAACAATAATGCATCAGTGTTCTCGGCCCTCTGCAAAACCCGAGCAGCGCATTTGGAGCCAAAAGCTAAAGAGCTCTTTAATGACTCCTGCCCCAGTGGCCTGATGTGCAAGCCCAGCACAATGAAGCCCAGGCCCTGCAGTGCCCGAGAACATACTGAGCTGCCTGCAAACGGGCTTTCCCTGCCTCAGCCAGCAATGAGCTTTCAGCAGCTTCATCATGGAGCTGCAGTCTGTACCCATTCACTGTAAAACACAACTTCAGACTCACAACGTTACAGAACGGTGCACATTAAATCCTCCCCCATCCAACCGAGCAGGAAGTGATCCTGTTGTTGTTCTGTTGCACTTCTGTTCGCTGGAGATCGCATTAAGGTCCCCTATCTGCTAACATCACACGGTCTGGCTCTCCAGGAAAACTCTAAACGTGTCTGTCTGTGAATCAAAACAAGCCAAAAACTAAAGCGAAGGTCAAGTCCTGGACAAGCACCCCAACCACAATTTTCACAAAGTGACACAAAGATCATTTCACAAAGACCCACTTTTAAGTATTCTCTAAACAAATCTTAACCATTTGAAAAAGAGACACCTCATTGTTCAGTTTTCTTTTTATTTTATCATATTGAAAGTCCCATTTACAGAATGGAAGAACAGGAACAGCAACAACATGACCACACCTGTTAGTAAAGATGTTTACCAAGGCAGAAAATGAAATTCTCTCCTACCTGATCACTGGCGTGAATAAACTATGAAGTCGACAGAACAGCCTGACACCCTGAAGGAAAGACAATATTAATATAAAAACGCAGAACTTTTCATTACTTGCTGAAAATTAAAACACTCATCCGTGTATTTATAAGGATTATATTTTTGGTTAAAGAGCGATATGAAGAGAGATCCTAATCTCAGTATAAATATTTTTAAATCCGAAAATAAGTATAGCCACCTAACAAAGGCCTAAGCCGGTTACCTTGGAGATAACATCTTGCATGTCACTTCTGGGGTGGTAGGTGCCATCATCGTAACGGAACCTGTACAGCAGTGGCTCTGGCTTGAACTGGTGCTTGTCTGTAACTGAAGGACAAACTGATGAATCTCAAAGCTGTATGCGGCCTGTATACAGATAAAATAAAACACATGTTGGGGGGCAGGGGGTGCGGGGGGGGGGGGGGTGGTGGAAATGCTCTATTAAACATCAGAGAAAACCGCAAATATTTCAATGTCTGTCTGGCTGAAAGGCACAGCTCCCATTCAGACAAACCCCGCAGTTGCTGATTAAAAAGCAGTGGTTGCAGATAATGCTGTCATTCCACAATTCTCTCACTGTGAGGAGCTTTGTGAACTCTTGATAGAAACCAGTTGGTTCAGTACTGTGTAGCCCTGCGTGCAACTCACATTAAAGTTCTAATGAAAAGTAATCCTTTTTTTTCTCCTTGTGAATTCATCCTTTTCAGGGAGCACTCAGTTAAGCTGAAAGTTATTTTTCCCAGATAGAGCTCAGAGACTCAAATTTATTTCTTGCAGTTAGGAAGCAATAAAGCAGAATGTTATTTTACACAGAGCTTGACTCAAATCCAGGTCCTTCTGAGGAAAAAAAATGGTACACAGCGTGAAGCATTTAAGCAGAATCACCTCCAACTTACCGAACAAATGACACAACAATGATCCAAGGCCATATATTGTAATCAAAACAATATTTAATAAAATATTTTCAGAAAAAAAAATACAAGGAAACTTTATTGCACTGTAAGAGTGTATATAGGAATGGAATTACAAAACATTTGCTTTCCTTAGCTCCCAGCATTTTAAATAAGTGCAATTAAATGAGATATTCAGACTCTACTGCTCCAAACTGTGTTTAAATCTTGCACACACCTCTACAGGCTGACAGTGAGGGCATGAGGTAGACTTAGGGACATGAGGAAGAAGATGAGGGGACTGACCATGGTGGATGATGCCGTTCTCTAGCAGAGCTTGACCCAAGTGAACCCCTTCTTCCGGGTTGTCTGTTTCTCCGACTTCCATGAGCCAAGACACAAATTCACTATGGGAGAGAAAACATAATGCACCAGGAGTTTCACACACAAAACATTTCTCCATTTATTATCCTTTCATTTCATTCAAACGGAACTCCAGTCTTTTCAAACCTACATTTTTCAAACCCTCTTACCTATTTCAACAGTATATCCCAAGTAAGTGATTATGCATAGTGAACAGGCTCGTGCTTTGTACTACAGATAGGTGCTACTCCAGAGCAAACAATAGCATAGCGATGATTCCCTTTATTTTCAATCATGTTGACGGTAATAACCAACATGAAAACTAGAAATTTATCGACAATAAGAAAACTTTCACAAAGTCTCTTTAAGGACAAGACATGGAATGTATGTGCAGTGTGAACTGAGGGATCCATTTACAAAGCACTTAGCCTTTTGCTACCAGTTGTGAGAACTCCAGCTTCACGGTTTCAGTTTACCATCCATCATTCGTGAAAAGCAGGAAACAAAACGTCATATGAAAACAGGGCAGCTGCTCCACCTACGGTCTCCTTCCAACACAAACTGGCTAAATTGCTCAGCTCTTCAGTGCTTCTAATTTCATCCACAAACCCACCCACCCTCAGATCTCCCGCTCCCACAAAAGAAAAACAAACACACACCACTCCACTGGCGCAATTTTGTGGTCTTCCCAGTGTGGGGAGAACCCAGCGTCACAGCGGCACAAGCATGCGAATGCGCCCACTGGAGACCAAACCCGCTCAGCAGCAGAAGACTGCAGCATGCTTCGCCGCTCTCCACACCTCTGAGAAAACTTCCCTCGCAGCCAGCCCCAGCATCCGCCACCCAACCACCCCCCCCCCCCACATAGCCCCCGCAAATCCGCCTTGTCTTCACTCTCTGGAGCTGGGGGGGGGGGGGGGTTGAGGGGGGGCTGGGAGCTTTGGGGGTAGGGGGCTGAGGGGGTGAGTGGGACCCACATAATTATGTCGATTTTCTAGCCTTTACCCCAGAGTCAAGGATAAAAAACAGAGAATGTTTTGAATACCAAGCTCTCATGACCTTTTGACAAACGGAGGTCAGGCAATAATAAAAAAAAAATGTGTAACACATTCAAGCTGTTCCTTGCTGTACAATCTAAAAACAAAGTAACCGTCAGATATTAGACCACTGCCATTTCTGCTAATGCATTGTCACTGTACCTACGGTACAGTACAGGACCATCACTTCATATTTTCCATTCGGTGATGAAATGTTGTGGTACAGGCTTTACGCATCATTACTCTGTGAAACCGTTTGCAGGTTATCAAATCTCAAAATGATTACCAAAACTCCCATGATGTCAAATAGTCTTCTATATAATGCTACTGTATATAACATGGAATTCAACAAATTTGTGTAATACAGTGTCTTCAAAAGATTTTCACCCCCTAGATTTATCGTTTCTCATTTTGGAATTAAGCGATTAAGTTGTTAGGAGGCAGAAATATAGTGAGGTTATAAAAAAGGTTAGCAAAGGTTTAAACCCTCCTAGGAGCACTCTTAAGTCCATTTTAACAAAATGAAAGAAATATGTCACAAGCCGACACTGCCAAACTGAGTCAGATGAGAAGAGAAGTGACCGTGAGGCCAGCTACAACACTGACAGAGTTGCTGAGCTAGTAGACTTGCAGCAGTGATATACACTGAGACCTTCTGGAAGAAGACTTTGTGGTCTGATGAAGCTAAAGTTCAACTATTTGGCAAGAAACCAAAGTACTATTTTTGCTGCAATCCTTCAGCCAGGTGACACAATTCCTACCGTCAAGCTTGGTGGTGATAGCACTATGCTATGGGCTGGCTTTTCAGCCAGAGGTACTGGGAAACTTGATGCCACTGAGGGCAAGATGGATGTAGCCAAATACTCGCAAATCCATGAGGATAATCTGTTTCAGGCCACAAGAGATTTGCATTTAGTGCAAAGATTCATTGGAAAGATTCATGTTCCAACAGGACAATGACTCAAACACACAGCGAAAACTACAAAGGAATGGCTTAAAAAGAGGGTCAGTCAAAGCCCAGACTTAAATCCCATCGAAAATCTTCTGACGTATGACCTGAAAATTGCTGTCCCTAAACACTCTTTCCAACTTGGCAGCAAGTTGGAACAAATTTGCAAGCAGGAATGGGCAAAATGTCCAAAATCTAAATGCGCTACATTTCATATAAATATATCAGAGAAGAACTGTGATTTCTGCTAAAGACCTATCTACAAACTATTTACTCTTTGGGGGTGGGGGGGGTATATTTTCTGAGGGCACTGCACATAGCAACTCAAATGCACCACAGCTGGAAATCAATGGTTCAAAGTGCATTATTTTTACATTCATCATTAAGAACTCACTTAACTGCGAGACCAAATGGAATTACTCAAATTTCATGGTAAGTTTTAAAAAATCTTAGTGTAAACAGAAATTGTTCTAAAACACCAGACCACAAATAACAGATTCTAAGTTAAGGAGGACTTAACTTCTCAATACACAAGAATAGCACTGTACTTCAAAGCTTTTCAGGCCACAGCACAGCATTAAAAATGCTCTCACCGCACACAATGAGGAACAAAAGGATTATAAGCCATGGACTGTGTTTTTAATCAGAGGTCTGTCTATCTGACAGAATTTGTGCAAGCCAAAGACAAAGAGACATTCGTGGTTCTAAGCAAAGAGGAATGCATTTATGGAAGAAACATCTTGTATGTACATGTGGGCTTGCAGACTGCAAAAACAATTAGGTGTTCAGCAGTATATATTTTCACATTAATGTAATATTGCTCATCACCATATGGTCATTTCAGACTTGGACCTTCTCGTGACTATTTTCTGTTCTCCCCTAAGACTTTAGCTGACAGATTCATTCTTTTTCCAGAGCGCTCTAGATCTTGTATTGTCTAGAGAGACCAAAAGGGAAAAGTGGTTTCCCATTCTCAACTCCCTGTACAATCCAACCTAGCCACAACTATGTAGAGCTGGAACAGAGGCTGTTTTTAAGGCTTTGAAAACACAGCTGATGACACCTCTAGGTTTGTAGCACTCTGTCAACCCAATTAAAACACAAAATGGCATAATCATTAGGAGAGAGCATCACTTGTTGTTCAAGTCCACCCCTCATTAAGAATCCAGGGCTCTGCCTGAATCTCAGCGCAATGAATGTGTATCTGTTACTGTCCCATCGCATTCCTCCCAAGACAAGGCAAAATTGGCTGTCACCGAAGAAAAGAGGCAAAAGGAATTTCAATGAGGCACAACAAAAATGGCCAATTTTCGTATTTATTAACTCCAGACAATTTAACGGCAGCACAACTGCCAAAAACAGGTCCAGGTTCACACTTTCAACACGTTAAACCATAATATGCATAATGCAGGCATTATCCGAAGGCATTTAACTTAGAAGGTGGAGACTGTCTGACCAGCTAATGAAGCGCAGGGCTGCTACAGGCTGCCAGTGAAGTCCAGTGGCTCATCGCGGTCAAAGTCTAGAAATGTGAAGCGCACAGCCCTCTCATTATAGGCTCAAACGCAGAGTTGGCCTGCAGTCGTCTCTTACTCTGTAGGAAATTAGGCTGGCAGGCTGAAAGTGAGGCGCCAAGACACCATCCGTTCCACAGCACATACAGTACCTGCAAACAACCGGGAACACACAGAAGCGCTAAACTTTGCGTCTGACATATCAATTACCAACACTGATATGACAACGTATTTGAGAGTACATGAGAGTGAGTATGCATAGATCCATTCGCACATATTTGGCAGGACAGAAAATCAAAGTATGCACTGACAGGAACATTATCCATGCTTGTCACTCACAGAGGTCCTTGAGGAATGTTTCTATAAACACTATCATTCAACAAGATTTTTTTTTCTCAAAACAGCTCACAGCATATTACTAGACACATTAATGGCTTCTTTGGAAACACTTCAGAAAGTTTAATGAATGCACTTCATGTACATATGATTCAAAATCCATGGTGAGGTGATGAATTCTGCAATGCAAATGTAAGCAATATTGTTGTACTTGGTGATACATATTGAATAGCATCCCTGGTAGTATATTCTGCTGCTAAAAGCAGAATGACATAGTATACATGCTTTAATTATGGAAAAAAGCCCAAGACTCACAGACAGAAAGTGAAGCTCAAAGGACTATTCAAAGTACATAGAGCCAGGCTGAACAATGAAAACACCTCCCACAAATCTTTCACTCACATGATTTATCTGCATT
Organism: Anguilla rostrata; assembly: GCF_018555375.3. Taxonomy (NCBI): domain Eukaryota; kingdom Metazoa; phylum Chordata; class Actinopteri; order Anguilliformes; family Anguillidae; genus Anguilla; species Anguilla rostrata. The sequence continues at coordinate 50,433,707 of NC_057936.1, read as the reverse complement.
GTTATGTTTTTAACAGGAGAGTCCTAACTAATACCATTGGGAAAAGGAAGCCACATAAGAACAATTTAACAGCACAGGAAAATTACATTACAGGAGAATTAAAACCCTTGAAAGACAGTGTATGACTGAGCTGACAAGGGCATTTTTGCCAGTCTACCAATGGGTTACCTCTGCAATACGTTTATTTCACAGCATCTAAACTTATCGTGACATGTTCTGCACATCTAAAACATAATTGTATAAAGAGCATCTTACACAATTTAACATCACTGAAAGAGAAGGTTAATGAACAACAGCTTTGCAATGCTCCTTCAAGTCATTGGAAACAGGCTTAAAATAGGAAGAAAACTAAAAATAGAATCACCAGATGTTCTAAGTATGGTTTAAACCACTTTGGAGCCATGCGGTCATGTGGAAATAAAGCACAACTAGGGTTATAATGTGTAACATCAGTGCTTCATTTCACATAAGCAAAGGCCTCTGAAGGGGGTTACACAACATATAAGTACAACAGTCGCCTACCACAGAAAACAGTTAAATGAAAATTAAACTTCAAAACCATTATGAGGTTAAATGATCACACTATAACATGGAGTAAGAATGTTACATCCACCACATTACACAGCTTCTAGATTAGGCTGGTTTTGCTACCCAGCTATGGAGCTGAAAATAGCAAACAATGGTTAGCATACCATGAATATGCTCCAGATATTTTATGAGACTACAGGATTTCATTAAATCGCCATTAGTTAGATACAGCCAGTTCTTATCCAAAACAACTTGCAACGTAACACACTATTGCATTCTAGATAACTATAGTGTGGGATTTGCTGGCTAGCCAGCGAGTATTTCCTATGTCCATTTAATTGTCTATTTGAGGAAAGAGGCAAGCTGCATGATATATATGGTAAGCTGCGTAGGTTACTTAATGTAGACAAGGAGCACATAAACATTCAACCAGACATGGCAAACCAGCATATTATGTATATAAGTATATTCTATAAGTATATTACCCAAGCGCTAGTTTTCCAGCTTGACACCACCATAAAGTCAGCTCCAGTAAAACGCAATGAGAGAATGCCCTTGCCATCATAGTCCTCTTATTATTGCCCAGGAGGGCAGACAGTAATTCTGCATTCAGACCCAGTGGATACCGGCAGTGATCATGAGGGGATATCTGTATGATTTATGGCTGCGTTCAATGAGAGCTGCACTCGCCGACGTCTTCAAACAAGATTCATGAATAAGTCCGTATGCGTTTCATTTTCCACTGACCGAAACAGCAGAGACACACAATCCAGATCACTCTGACGGGAAAACAAGAGAGGGATTTTTCTTCTTTAGATCACTTATCTAATTTAAAGATAAATGGATTAAAGATGTTTTAAAAGCCCATCCCAATTAAAAACAAGTGAATGCCATTATAAATGCCCCACAAAAGGTATATGTGTCAAGAGTCATACCCACCTGCTTCCAATAAATATGCATAGCAACCACAAAAAAAGTTGCTGAGCACAACTTAAGAATGGAAATGGTGACTCGGCTTTCCATTTCACATTTCCTGTCATTTCACTAATAAAGCAGTCAAATATTTTGGCTCAGTTCTATTCATATGCGTATGATTCTCCAAGTCTCTCAACGTTATATTGGTGTGCAAACCACTCTTCTGCAATGCCCCTTTCGAAACATATTAGCAAGAGCTTACCAAACATATTCAATTTACCACTGATAGATGTTCCACTACATGTACTTGACATTGAAAATTCTGTCTGTGCCATCATTGAAGTACAGAGAATGGACAGAACACAGAAGCAGAATAGCTGTCCCACAAACACAATACCAATGAGCTACCTTGCCATGCAATGGTTTCATATGCTACATTCCAAGGTCAAAGGTCAAATGTCCTTCCCAGTTACCTACCTTCCAAGGAAGCACTTGGGGAAGGTGGTGAGCTTGCGTTTCCTGTCCTTGATCAGATGTCCCTGCTGACTCATCACATTGTAGAGTTTCTCTCCTTTTTCCGACACCATCACCCAAGTGTCCTGCTCCATCCCCAGTCTCAGGGCTGGGAGACACAAGCAAGACGACATTCTCAGCCTTCCCGTGTGAATATTATCACTACAGGGTCTGACACCACACCATCCTCCTCCGAGTGCAAGTACACAAGAATCAACGTTATTTATTGCAGCAGCAAACCTTTCATCACTTGTCGAGATGGTTACATGTAAAGTGTACTGCACTTCCCTGTCACATTTGTTGCTCTGACCACTTTTTTCCCAGTGACCTAAACTAAGGCACAAGGCCAAATTGATTTTCCTCACAAACCATATACTGTGGCAAACCACAGCGTACCTGTTTCTCCAGCTAAAGTAGACAGAAAGGCACCCATATGCATGCCAAGTGTACAATATCAGCAAGAGCACTAAAATAAATTTACATAGTCAAGTGCATCCACAATGACATTTTAAAATGCTTAAAACGGCGGGACGGCACTTGGTGGAATGGTGGCTTGCAGGAGCTTTGTCTAGTGTGACCTGGACATTATGCTCGGCACAGAATGGAGATAAAGAGTTCTGAGAATAACGACTTCACGCCGACGAGATAACTACCCGTTACATTTCACCTTCTCCGTTAATTGTTTGTGACGTGGCTAATGAGAACCGGCCCGAAGTGGTCGCACGCCGCCTCGCCCCCGCACACAACGACATGCTCCGCTACTCACTTTTCCTCCTTTCCCGCTCCTTCAGGATGGCTTCCAGCCACTCCTGCTTCTCCTCCGGCGTCTTGGCCATGCAGACGAACCACTTGTTTTTTGCAGTGTTATGTATCTTCCAGCCGTTATTCACTATGTTTCCACTGCTGTGGTAGTCCGCTGGAAGACAAAAATGAAACGGAGTGATTTTTATACAAACCCCTTTTTCAAGGAATGCACATTGGCCTTCCTTTCTTGTTTTGTTCTGCTCTGTTTCTTAAAATGGCGCTATTGTTGATTGCTCTGCCTCTGCAATATGAATAATTTTAAACTGTTTATCAAAGGGTCCCGAGCAACAAAGCACACGCAAGCAATTCTCTGTAAAACGAGCGACGCGAAAAAGAAAGAAAAAAAATTCAGAACAAGCAAGTACCACCACATGAAGTCACGAAACACAAGAACCCCTCAATGACAATCACTGATTGCTGTAATTACAAGGCACCGGGGTGAACTAACAAAGAAGAGGCTTTAAAATAGCAACACAACAGAGGTGCACTGCATTAATCTGGAATGAAGACAATTTCAGCACAACAATGCTTCAATGACAGTAATTTGACTTAACCGTGTCTCCATTTTCAGCGCAGTAGAAATGCAGGTAGATTAATTTGCACAGCCGGGTGATTCATTCGATAAAGGCGGCACACAAGCCTTTCAGCCCTGTTCGCCCTCTCACCATCTATCTTCAAAGAGGCTATGAACTGTCTCATCTGACCCCACTGATGAGCTGCCACAGAGGGTAGGGGAGTGCACCTCTGCCCTCCCGCCTCTCGCAGTGAGGTGCGAGGCTGAACCCAGAGTCGCTGATTTGGGCCTGGCAGGAGTAGTCCAATTGCCTTCTGTGTCCGCGAACAGCTTTTGAGCATTTCATCAATTATTTCCCTCATTACTCCTCAGCACTTTAATCCAATAAATGACCGGACTATTAAACAAAGCATGTATCGACCTTGCTGTCCACTCTGATTGGAGAAAACACATCCAGCACTCATTTCTAAATTGATTCAGCCCCTGCGCTGCATTTTTGACTGATTCTTTTGTCTGTACTCAAATAAAACTAAAAATGTAGGGTGGCAGAGGTATGGGGACGTTCATTATGAAAATAGGGGTTCGACTGTAAAATCGTTTTTAAAATAATAATAGCTGGCCTATTCAATTCAAACACCACAGGAGGACAATTCAATTCAAAACACCACAGGAGAACCTGGTGTATTGAATATTAAAGTAAAGCACATTAGAGTGCTGCAAACCAATTAATTTGTATCAAATAATGGCAAGAGATTTACAATATAATAGTAGTTTGCTCTGTCATCCAATCAGTCTAACCAGAATAAAGCACAGATTCCATTCTTTGTGAACAATTGATACATGTCATTTATAACCATAGATGTGTCAAATGCATGGCTGACAAGTGCAGTGATTTCTGCAGAATATTCCTCTATTCTTTGTGGTTCATCGGTGCACAACTGGCACTCAATATTCTGTAATACAAAACAAGATAAGAGAAAATAAAAACACCCATAATCACGTAACCCAACTTTACTGACCTTCTGCACTTCTATTCAATTGGCATAAAATGTGAAATATTTTTCTTCCAATACGTCAGACTGTGGTTTCAGACACTTTGCGGTCTGACTACAGAACACCCACAGGTAACCATAAAAATTGCTTGGTTATCCACAGGACTGTCTAAAGTCTGCAGAAAGAAACAGTATAAAAACTTCTGGGGACATAAAATTATTAAGTTCTACAAACATAACTGATAATCACTGCTTTGCTGGTCCAAGGTATACAGTGCCGAGAGATCTCTAGACATATTACCATTGATGTATTCATTATGTATGAATTACAACATTTATGACCAATGTCTAACATGTGACCCATAGTAGCAATAATAACAAAATATGCACCCCACCCTGTTGCAAAGCGACAGTTTAAGATGAGAGAACTATGCCTCGATGCCTGTCCTTCTGGTAAAATGAAACTTAGTGTGTGAATGGTGCAGTCACTTTCAGTTACACTGATATAATAATCCAGAGAGATTTAATTTAGAATAACACTTGAGCATTAATTTACATCAAGATGCACTGAGCACTGCTTATGAAGCACAGGAGACTCAACACTCTGCTTCCTCTCAGCCAGTCGAATCAGAGATTTAACAGTGCATCTGCTTTAGCCCGCTGCCTCCAGCACATTGCTCAAACCTGATGTGATTTTGGCTTTATGAAGCGAAAGCCAATGCAATCTTTTGCAACACATTTTTCCAAGCGCCAGCTCCTTGCAGGAGACTGCGATATTATTTTACATCACATAACCTAAAATCCATTTTTTATGCATATTACTGAATATTAATCTCTGCACTGTTGGATTTGTGTACTAGAGCACTGACTGTGTAATAGTGCAGTCACATATCTTTGTTTAATGTAAGCAATAAGGTTGAGTCAAGTAATTGAGTCAAGTAGTCAGTAATAGTAGAAATTATAAAGCTGTTCAACATCGAAAAAGCATAAAACTGCCTACTGAAGGCCTCTTTTGTGTTCATAGTAATAAGCACAAGCTTTGGAACCAATGTCTTCTTGGGGAAAGTGTGGAACATATTAAAGTAAAATGACACAGCTTATTCCACTTCCTGCAGCATTAAGCAGTCCAAGTCCACACCAAAGGCCTTTCAGGAAAATGCCAAGTCAGTTCTTAGACAGATTGCAGTTAAACAGACTGGTAGTGCTTTCATAGACTTTTGTATGACTCATCTTCCATTTCCAAGGCAATTTTTTCAAACAGCCTGAAACCTGATCAAGTAACATTAAAAATCCTCAGAGAGTACAAAAACCAATAAACGAATAAAGCCTGTGAAAACATACTCATATCGGGACGGATACTCCATACTCCATAGGGACGGAGTGTGGCACAGTGGGTAAGGAACTGCGCTTGTAACCGAAAGGTCGCAGGTTCGATTCCCGGGTAAGGACACTGCCGTTGTACCCTTGAGCAAGGTACTTAACCTGCATTGCTTCAGTATATATCCAGCTGTATAAATGGATACAATGTAAAGTGCTATGTAAAAAAGTTGTGTAAGTCGCTCTGGATAAGAGCGTCTGCTAAATGCCTGTAATGTAATGTAATGTAATGTAATATCATTTCAGAGCATGAACGTCTACCACTCAATCATATTTCAAATGGCAGCTAACCTACAGGGTGTGTGCTGAGTCATAGTTTATACAAACAGGACCTTACATTCAAAATCAGAAAATTAGATGAGATGGCACGATCACTCTCCAGCCATCAGTGCGTCACCCTGAAACCCTGCTGTGTCCCCATGCATACGCTGTTGTGGTCAGCCTGTGATCTCTAGCTGAGGAGCATGCAGTGCCTAAGGACACACAGGCCCACCTCTAGAGCGCATGTCTCAAGTTTGAGATGCCTGTGATGCTATCAAAGAGAAGGACATTTTAAGGACATTTACCTGTACCGTCATCCACATTCTCCACCTCCATGACCTCCGTGTTTATCCGACCACGGAACAAGTACCGGGGACCTTCTGTGGCAGCCTTACTGTTTTTTAAACGCCTGGAACATGGGACAAAAAAAACTCATAAGAATTCACATCAAGCACTATAACTTTTAAATGAACATTGTTTATACTGTCTAGTGAACTGCATGGTAAATAGTGAGAGCAACCATTGGTTAGAAAGGCCATTTCAACACCAGGGTCATTCTAAGGATTGTCCTGTTCGTATGCATGACCCTGGTGGAAAGGAAGAGCCTCATTTTGGCAAATCTCTCCACCACTGCAGCCAATCAGGTCTGCAGGTACATTCACAGACCTTGGAAAGTGATACTAAACGCAGTTGTATTGATGTGATACTGTATGCAGTTGTACGGAGAGAGCAGACCTTGTTTTCTTCTTGCAGTACACCAGGAGATTATCGAAAAGGAAGAAGATCCGCTCCTGAATGTTTCCAGCTGAGATTTTCAGTAAGATTCCATGCATGAGCATCTCTGTGCAGGTATCTGTGATGTTGGAGCCCTAAGAGGAGGAATAAAATGATGTGAGCAAATTCTGAAATTTTCAACAGTCACATCACCGTGAAAAAAGAAAGATATGCATTGACACGGTTCCACAAGATGCATGACAGGAGCCAACATGGCTGAATCACAACACTGCAACCTGTAAAAGAATTCCCTACGGCAAGATTCGGTTGATTTTCTTTTGTTTCCTTTTAACATGTTTTTTGAATGAGGCAAAGCTATCACCCCACATGGTGATAAAATTCACCACTTACAGCACCTAGTGCAGTTTAAATAACCTGAATTTGAGCCACATTTACGCTGTGCTGATAACCAGCAGATGTAGATTTCTCTTAAGCGTACAGTCTTGTGCAGCTGCCCTGGCAATATTAAAAGTCACACATAAGAGGAGAATGTGTGGCGCTGAAGGGAGGGCGGACACCTCTTACTGGGGCCTGTATAAATACCGCCAGTTCCTGAGGAAAAGATCACTTTGCATGTTTCATATGGCGAGGTGTTACTCGCTCCTATGCAGTAACACTCAATCAGACCAATGACATCCCAGCGTGGGCTGCATGGGGATCACGTCGCCGGTCTCCCACCACAAGCGACGAGCAGCCCGTTTTCTTTCTTACCTCGTCTTCGCTGGGAATTTACGCGCCGCTTTCGACCGGCCGATCCGATCTAAAAATAACCTCCGAAGCTAGCGGAGCCAGAAAATGTGCTAACCGTTTCCTTCTGGCAGAAAAGTCACACGCCACGGCTCACCCTCCGTCCAGCCCGGGCACATTCTCCAGCACCCTCCCTCGCAGCCAGATGTTCTCTTAATTACACTCGACGCGGCCGCGGCGGTTAGCGGACCGAACTGGTCGCCTTCCGGGATTCGGAGCTTATTCTGCTAGAGAGAACCCGAGCTCTGCCTCTTCAGATCACAAGCAAATCAAACACTTACTGCATAGGCATAAGCTATCCAAGTAAACCCACGGCCAGCGACAGATGCTTTGGAGAGATGACCAAGCCCTGACAGAACTGTAATGAAAACGCTGCGCTTTTTGTTCCTGTTTCTACCTGAGCTGAACCCGGGGCTCTGCATTGCCAGCACATGAAAGTGTTAGGTCACTACAGTCACCGGGACAATTGCAGGGAGTATCGCCGCTGTTCAAAACCAATTAGCAGAGTCCAGAACATCCACAATGATGTACGGCAGAAGACAGAAAGTCGAAAGGAACAAATTACACTCCTGATTGAACTGACATAAGAGCTCTGTGTGAGTGAATCACTGTGTGACACTTCCACTGACATCGGTACTACTGACTCCTGCACTACACTGATACTGACCCCCACTTTGGCAGTTCTGTACGCTAATTAGCCTTGGCATTGACATCCAAACATGGGTACTGAGAGCCAACAGCACTGAACCTCACACAGTGACATCTGTGCAGTGACACTGGCACTTCACACAGGCACCGATACGACCAGTGCAGGACTGGCCGCTGGCAGGGCAGAAAGGGACCTTATTGTGGCATCGGCCTCCAGCGGCCACCCTACAGTTCAGCCAGGGTCACACAGCTGTGGAAGTGCTCAGGAATCATCATAAACTGGAAAGAGCATCGGAAAAAATCATTTCTTTATCCCTCCACACCCACATAAGGACTTTTTTTAGGCGTGTTTTTACTCAGAAGAAAATAACTGCCGCAGATGCATTTTAAGAGCTTGCCACGATCCAAAATGAGCTAATGCTCGCGATTATTAAAAGCAACGAAACAAACAGCGAGCGGCTTTGGCAAAACTGTGATGTGCCTGTGTCAAGCTCTCCCACCCATCATTTTAACGCTCTACAATGTGTCAGGGGGAGCTGATATGACGTAACACCCTGGGCCAGAGCTGTTAATGGACCAAAGCATAAAACAGGCATGCAGCTTGCTTTCGGAGGGGCACTCTGTACTTTTTAAATGCCTAGAACACAAAGTTCTAGTTGATTGAAGGCAATAAAATAATATTTGGTCATTTTGCAGAGAAGAGAAATTTAAAAGCCCATTTTGGCTGAAATTTTCACTAATCCTGTAGCTCCCCTTCCTTTCCTTTGCTAAAAGGCTAGAACATTCAAAAAGGGTTAGATGAGTGCAAAATAGGGGCAATGTATTCATACAAATTACAGGTGCAAAAACCAAAAGTGCCATAATCAATGATGAGTCGAGTTTATCGTTTAAAAGAGTACCGTTCCAGAATATTTTCTTCATGCTGTATACTGATTTGAACTATACTGTACTAAACTATACTGTAAAAACATCAAGATATATCAAGAGGTTTCTGGCAAATGTACCCCACCACAGCATATGGCTTGAAAATATCTACCATGACCGAATACATTTGCTCAAGGTGAACGTAAATGTAACGGCATAAGGGTTTGCAAAACTTATGGTTCAAGCAATTCAAAATCATAGGAATTAATCAGACCATGCATCGGTAATGTTGGATTGAAGTGGCTCGACATGATTCGTAGCATCAGACGTGGTTAGACAAAAGCTGTAAAGCAGGATCTCAAGCTGCCAGAATTTTCCAGTTCAAACATTTCTGCAACAGAATCAAGGCGCCTGATAGAAATGGTACGATAATACATTTCTTTCATCAAATACTTCAAACCTTTATTTGCCGTCAGTCACCCGAACCAACAAAATAGCGTTGGCCGACAGAATGTTGAAACTGGGGAAATTCACAGGGCTGAGTTGACTGGTGTCCATTTTCCACTCACCTCCCATCCTTCAATATGTGACTGCCATTCCTCCAGCACCTCCAGCTTTTCCATCTGCCTCTTGGCTTCATTGATGTTCGAGCAAACGGCCTTCATGACCTGGAGAGACTCCAAGACCTGAGAGTAGTCATTGTGCTTCTTTGGGGTTCTCTTCACCAACTCCTGTTCACAGAAACAGCAAGCCAATAGCTGTTAGGTAATTGCCTGGAAATAATTAGCCAATCATAGCCCACTGAACAGAAAATCAGCCTTTATCCTAGACAAGCAATGAGTAAAATCAAATGTGACCATCGTCTGTTCAACAGAGATTGTCATCTGTATGTTGTGTTACGCACCTATTGTTTCACTTATTTCATATTTTGTGACTGCAACATAAATACTTTTATTCATTCAAAATATATCAGAATTGTATTTTTGGTTTACATGACTTGAAAATGTTTGCTTAATCACCCAGCAAAAGCTTGTCATGGTCTGATCAAAAGAGATGGTAATCAGGTCCTTAGTGTAACCCAATTTTATGTATTTTCTTTTTTTGCCAAACTAAACATTAGGCATACTTGTCTTTGATGTTTATAAAAGTACAGATTTCTGCATTTGCTGTTTAATGAGAATGGCTTTAGAATTACATCTGTGAAAATGAAGTCACATTTGAGGGTAGATCTTTTAACAACAGGAAGGCAAGGTTTTAAAGGAGGTCTGTGGTATTTACTAATTAATCAAGTAAATCTATCAAATAAAGCTTTGTTCATCTCACCCCACCCCCACCAATGAATCAATTTTTGTATAAAATAGCATGCAATTTTTAAAATCTTGATTTAAATCTTCATGGGAAAAAAACACAGCTAGCATATAACACTAGCATATAATCATTAAAGAGAGTGCTACTTTAATTACAAGAAACATATTTTAAAACAGGGGTGTCAATCTCGAGTCCTGGAGGGCTGCACTGCCTGCAGGTATTTGTGGTTTCCTTCAGCAGCCAATAAAGGCTTTGAGGACAAGGTGTCTGCGTTCTTTAGCCAATCAATGACTTAAATTAATCACTCATTCTGAAACACGCTGAAAATAAGCAGAGACTGCGGCCCTCCAGGACTGGAGTTCGACACCCCGTTTTATTCATTCGTACCTGCCCTGAGGTTAATACTCATATTCTGCGGTAACTAGATGTTAAATGACTGCAGGAAGCCATTGTCCAACCCCAGGATGGGTTTATATGTATAGGTTAAACCCCGTTTCCCCTCAGTCTGTACAAAATTAGTATTACTAGATGCTGGTGTCTAATTTAAATGGCCATATGGGGTTATAAGAACTTAAAAGCCGGATTTTTAGTCTGGTCAAGGAGAACAGAACATGCTGAACCATTTGGCTGTGAAAGTGAATATAGAAATTCTACTGTAAAAATGTTGAGCAGCAACATGCTTTGATGCTAGACTCGGTTTATCTGATTGGTCTCTAAGGTACTAAAGTAAAAATCGTTTTTAATAGTATCAGTGGGGCAGCGCTAGTTGTCATAACTGAATTCAACCAAATACTAAATCAGGAAGTAGATTAATCATTACCTGACTGCACCACATTTTTTAATTCAAACTGAAAAACCAACAAAGGCAGCATTCAAAACTATTCAGCTCCATTCAAATGTCTACCCCTGGTGCATCCCTCACACAGTTCTCCCTTGACTAAAACTGCCAAACAGCACAATCTTATTTTGCATGAATGTGTGACAACATGGAAGACAGGCTTTTATTATTTTCTTTTTTCTTTTTTATTTTATTGTTTATTTTTACAGGGACAGTGCACAATTAAAAAGTAATTGCACCAGAGTTAGCTAGCAGCTAATTTACATCTGTTGTCCCTGGGCAGGTATACAAATGACAACCACAAAACAGCAAATACACTACATAAAACAGAATAATACATAAAAGTCCATCAATATGAAATAGTTAAAATCAGTATGATATATATGATAAAAACAGTATGATAAAAACAAGGCAATTATTAGTGGCACATTTGTACTGACTTTAGCCAAAGCTTGAGGCTGGTTTTAAACACTGCAAAGCTTCCTGAGTTTCTAATGTTTGTGGGTATGGAATTCCACTTCCTTGGCTTTTTATCTAAAACTTTTAGGATTTGTTTGTAGAGTGAGAACGCAGGCTTGAGTGTGGTCACGCCTGCCTGTGACCAGGTTGTTATGTAGTAAGACAGATGGGGAAAAATCATAGTACGTACAAAGAGCTTTGCAGCAGACGGAGACAACTGGTGCCCGATGCTCTTAAAATTATTCAGATGAAATTTAACATTGCAGATGACCCTACTAACTTGTTTTTTGAAAGACAGGTTTGTGTCAATTATAATGCCTCGATATTTAACATGTGTCACAGATGCGATGACTTCACCATTAATTAAAATGTCTGGATTAACTGAATTATTGATCCTCGCTGTGAAATACATGCAAACTGTTTTGCTTACATTAAGGGTCAAGCATGAATCAGCTAGCCAATCCGACACCTTGCTCATTGAAGCTGTCAGTTTCGCTGCAGCATACTCTTTAGATTTGCATGGGTAAAAATCACAGTATCATCAGCATACATTTGGATGCTAACATCTGGATATACCTGAGGAAGATCATTAATATATACTTTTATAGGCTAAAAAGATGAGGGAGAGTCATGACAGGCTATGGGGTAAAGCAATGTACGTACTCTTAGGAGGAGTGGATACTTGCAGATCCTTTGAATGGGGGCGACCAGATAGCCTTCGAGGGGCACTTCTGTGTTTTTCCTTCCTCCGAGCAGCATGCAGTTCTGAAAGCAGGCACACAGAGAGCGGGGCATCAGAGTGAGCTGGAGAGATCAATGTCCAATCCCTGTGATTCTGCTGTCCCATTACACGCTCCACAGAGTGATCAGAGGGCTAGTGCCTTCTGGGTATTACTGTTCTATTGGGGCGATGGGAGGTTCTCCTGCTAGAGACTCTCAACCAGTTAATAACTGAATTAAAGACACACCATTAGTGTGCACGCGTTGTGTAGCAGCAGTGACACTGACCAATCAATTTGGTTCAGTTAAAAGCACATCACTACAGTGTACCTGGTACAAACCCAAAACCTCCCCATGGGTCACTACTCTCAGCCACTGTAAAAGATTGGGTGCGTTTGTGACATTCTGTCTGTTACAGTGATGGATGGGTCAGGAGTTCCATAGGGGCTGCTTGCCTTTTAGTGAAGTGAACAAATACATAGGGAAAGCAGACTGTCCCTTGTGCAGTGTGTATGATTATTCTCACGTGGTGACCGCATACATTTTACATGGAGCCACTGCGAAGCTGTGGTCTGCCCTGCTCATTTGTCAGGTCACGCAATGCAGTAGGTCTGCATTTCAAGGTTATCTGATTTTATGAAGGTCCTAAAACAGGAGCAGATGAATGCCGTGAAAGGGGTGTAAAAGAGAGGGGATTTAGATAGCCTGCTGGCATTATGTTACAAAACGGCATGGGACCTTCGAGGACCGGGATCCCTGACAGCACTGCCAGAGGAAATTAATTTATGTCACGCGTACGGAGAGGGTGGCAGCCAGGACCAGAGATATGGCATTTTCACAGGCACTCTCAGAAGGCCTGTTCCCCCACAGCAGACCTGAGTAGAATGGTCTCCTGCTTCTCACTCTCACAGAGTAAAGTACAGTAAGTGAGGACGGGTGTACAGTACGGTGAGCAGTGACTCTGTGACAGTGTACAGTGTGCCGTGAAAATGAAGAGTCACACACGGTCAGAGACACTGAACAAAACAAGCGTTCCGTTTCATACAAACATACTTATCAAGGTATTTCCTGATAAGTACCATACTAATGATTACCACAACGTACAGCACCTGCTAAATTCTCGTGGGGGGTTTCCATGACCATGTATGTATAAAGGAACAGGAAGTTACATCCCAGCCTTGTTACAGAGAATGGTAATGCGCAGTTCTAGTGGTAAGTTTTTCTCATGACCAAACGCTATGTCCTGTTATCAAAGAGCGGTGTGAAAACGGGCAGCTGAAACCGCCTTCCCCACCAGCAAACAGGTCCTCACAGTCCTGATCTTGTTTAGCTCCAGCAGCAGCCTCTGAGCCTTCTCATGGTTCCCACAGTACTCATCATAGATCTGAAACCTGTCCCGCTGGGGACCGAGAGAGACAGAGACAAAGAGAGATAGAGTGTTAGGTCCTTTCTGTTCCTTTGAAGCCATTTATGACAAACCCATCTTACCAGGCCCATTCTATAGTCACTCCAGAACACAATCGCAATCATTCACTTGCCCATTCACTCTATAATTGAGCTTTCATTCTGGATTTTGAATAGTGGGCATGGATATGCTTATGCTCAGTTATACAGAACCATGTACAGATACCTGCAGTCAAGACCCAACCATCCAATGTCTGATATGTTTTAATGTTATGCTTGTTATGTTTCTTCATACAAACACTTTATTATGATGGCTAATGTCCTGAAAGCACATTAAATGTCCCTACATATGCATGAAAAGGCCTGTGTAGGGACAGTTCATCACAGGCCCAACAAAGTAAGTAAAAAAAACATGAATCCATTTTTATGGATTCCAAGATCTAAATAAGACATCCGTCTTCTCCTCACATGGCTGCTAATTTTTTGTTTTTAAACGCTCATTTATAGGGCAGCGAGGGGAACCAGAATCACACGCAACAAATTAAGGTCAGATATGACTACGCTATTTAGAGTCGCATGCTGCATTTTCTCCAAGCTGCTAGCGGCACACCTCAGAGTCAAATGTCTAAGAATACATGCAATTCAGTGGGGTTAGCGCCCTGAGGTCGCTCCAGTATGTGCAGCCAGTGAAGGAGGTCCAGTGTATCACAGATCTACTGTACAACCCATGAGAGGAGAAGCTACAGCAGATCTACAGTATAGTTCTACTGGGGATACATTAGACAAACTGTACTGGCCTGTCGATGGAGGCGTGTTACATGTCTACATACACCCCGGCAGTGGTGCTCATGGGAAATCCAGCTGGAAATGAATGTGATTCATGTAAAATGGGGGGGGGGGGGCGAGGGGGCTGTTGATAATGCAACAGGGAGCAAAGACTCACAAAGTGCAGGAAGCAGCGGCCAATTTCATGGTGAGCGTGGGGGTCTGGCTGGAGCAGCCCCTCCACCATGGACAGGAAGTCTCTGTGCACAGACAGGATCTCCTCAATGTTTGAAAACAGCACCTGTGGGACAAAGTGTGGAAGCATGTAACACGGCCTGTGGGTGAAAAGCAAGTCAATCAGATTTATTCATCAGCACGTACGATTGCTTGGGTAAGACTGCTGTTGCTTGGAAATGTGAACTTTCTTGAATTCAATCTGACTACGATTGCAGAACATCAATGCGAATGGATTGTGGAGTCGGTATAAGGTGGAAGGGTGTAAAGTAGAGGAGGTGGAAGGTGCGTAGTTGGCAGTTCAATACATGTCTGTAAAGGGAGAGACCCAACACCTGCAAGAAAAAAATGTGGCTCATTTTGCCAAAAAAGCAATAACAGGAAAGTGCAGGAAAACTCTGATCTAGAGCCAGTGGAATGGAGTGCAAACGGTACTGAATCATGTCGGGGGGGAAAAAAATCTACAAAGTGCCCGCAATTGTCTAAAGAAGTTTGATTACTCTGCTTTTTCGGCAGGGAGAAACTGAGACGGAAAACATCTTGTATGCATATTCTCTTGTGCACCGGATCCAGGCATGTGCCTTCATGTGGGAATATGAATGGCATATTTGCATTACGTTTGCATTGAGAAGTGGGGGCTGCCGTGGCAGGTCAGGCACGCGGGACCGAATGTTCTGTCACAGCGTCCCCCTCCCGACCCCCGAAAGGTGACCTCGGCGTGTGCTCGAACACCCAAACATAGCCGTGCGTGCGAGCCTGTAAAAACGGACTCTGCAAAAAGGCGTGTTTACTTTCGATGGCACGTAAGCAAAGCAAGCTCCCGGTACAGAGCATTCACGTTCCGCAGATGCGTCCCTTACCGTCACCCTCCTCCAGCCAGAATCCGTTATAAATAGATTATGTTTACAGCTGCTTCCTGTATCTGGACATTTTTATACATTCAAAAGTCAGCTATTTTCAGTTAAAGCCTCCCAAAACAGCCTCCCAAAACAAGGCAGCCAGCTTTATTTGGTTCTCGTTGAAATTTCCGGCCTTTTATTACATGAAGGTTTAAAAAGAAGGCTTATGCGCATAGCCTGAGCTAAAACACACATTCTCCGTAGCATTTTCCCATCCCAAAAGTGATTTGTCCAAAAACTCACCTTGACGGTCTCTTCTGTAATATTCTTATCAATTTTTGTGGCTGCGTACTGATTGAGACGATGAAGAAACACCTGTAGGGGGGAGAAATGGAAAAGGGAATATCATCCTATGCATACCATTTACTTTCTTTTCAAACTGTGCAAATACAAAGGCAAAAAAGTCTCTATAGTGGCAAGCTGTCACACACAGTAGGTAACAGCTTGAGGCACAACTGGAGACTGTTGTAACATACATACATTGCCCAAGCCAAAACACTCCAGTACTTTTCCAGAGCAAATTGCAAGCTGTTAGAACTGACACCTGATACTAAACCACACGTGGAATCCGATCTCCCTGTTGAATAAAGCGCAACAGGTCATATGTAAAAGCAATATGGTCAGTGACCTTTTCAGACACGGTAATTACCCAGGTTTGGGGAGGAAATGGCTCAAATCTATTAGGGTGGGGATAATGGACAGAGGTTCGGGCCCTCTGTAGTCCCAAAGCACAGCATTTTTCACCAGGGTCAGACATGCTGGACAGGCGCGGTCACAAGCATTAAGATAGGAAGGAAAACTGAGGTGTTTATCTTTTGTCTTTGGGGGTGAAAACACGCATAAACCAGAGCAGGATCTAGAGTCCGATCAAACATTTGCAAGAGAAAGAAAAGAACACCTTGAGGAAATTGCACTTTAAACACTCAAATTTTATCTCTATCCATGATCACCCGCCTCCCCACCCCTTCATGTTTAAACATTTGAATACTTTTTCTTCCAATTTATCTCCAGCAAACACTGATATATCAAAAACAAAATGAACGCTCTAAAGTAAAGAAATTCAGCAGTCTGGCTGAACACTAACTCCGCCAGCAGGCAAGATTAAATATCAAATATAAAAGACACTTTAGGTCCGCATGCAGAGAAAAAAATATTCTTCTCCACTTTTAATATCAATACTATGATGGGAGTTTTAATAAAGGGCATAATTTGTTTTTTTACAGAGATATTACTCTCCGTAAGCATTGAAAGACGTAATTTAAATGTGGAGAGTGGAGACCTCAATTTCCTGCTTCAAATATGTTTTAGTCAGGCGACAAATCATTGTGCCATATTCAGGGAGGTACTGATGGGACGTATAGCCCCGAATCATTTAAAATGAATCATAGTCCACGAGCTATAGATATGTAAACACCCATCCCCACTGATTTGACACATATTTGAAGATTACCAGTAACACAAGCAAGCGTTTATCTTTCGTTTTTTGTTTTTTTATTAAAGTACCATACAATAATATGATGCACAGGCATATATCATAATGTTCTTAATAATAACAGTAAATAGTGGGAGTTTAATTAGGCTAATTGTATCTGCATCTGTGAACTTGAGTCTGTTGTCAATGCCAGTGATTAGAGATCTAGCGAATTTGAAACAGTGTAGAGCTGGGTTATAATTCTGAATTACAATCATATGAAGTGAATTTTTATACATTCAGTTCACCCTGAAAGACCTTCATCCAAAAACCAGATCCAAGAACACCGGGATGTTGAACTTGCCAAAACAACACTCACAATCCTTATCTAGAAAATTGAATGGGACACAAACCACACAGACAGATATTCCAAAACAAAAAAAAATAGGAAATTTCTACACTAGGAATTTAATTGACAGCAACATTACCAGACTCAAACTAAGAGGTAATTGGAGCTTACGGTGGTCTGAATCCAGAGATCAGTAGCTGAGTTTACTCAGGCGTAACAGCGAGAGGAGGTGATGTCCCAGTTCTACCTTCATAACCCTGTGCAGTCTCATTACCCTGTGCCAGCCAGACGCTGCCACACATTTTTTCACAATGTTTTCACATTATGGCTGCCACGAGAAAGCAGAAAACGAGTACTTGCAGAGATAATCTCTCTCCTGATAGAACACGACAAAAACGATCAATAAGGTTATGGAAGAAAGTTGTAAAGCAGTGTTGCGGATCATTTGCACAACTGCATTAAGGCTCGGGTGTACAGTGAAGACAACGAGAGAACGGGGCATTCCTGCTGGTCAGCAGTACGGTCACATATCTCTGAGGCAGCCTTTAACTGCCCTGAAAGCGAATGAATTTCCCACACCTCGTTTCACACCTAAGTAATGCACTTGAGGGTAATAGGCCAGAATTCAAATGCCAAATGAAAATGGGCCGTTGCATGCATCCACGCTCAGCTCATCTCTTCAACTGCCTGGACATCACAATCAGGTCTCAAAGTGGCAGGGATGTCACGGGTGACAGAAGGCAAAGCATTTCCCTTCTCACTCAGCTGCTCGCTAGCGGCTGACTGATTCACTAAGCCCCATAAAAGGAGCACAACCTAACGGTGAGTCGAGAGACTGTGGGAGTCTGGCCATTGCGAAGAGAGCAGAGCCTTGTGTCCGAATCAGCCCCCTGGAATTAGGGCCGCATCTCGACTGCGAAGTCCAGGCTTCACGTGTCAGCCTCCTCTAAGAACAATATTACAATCGACACATTGCTCTTTGAGAGATCTTAGGAACAGAGGTTACGTGTAAGCCTGCAGAAATCAATAACTGACAAGCATCCCGTAAACAATTTAATAACGACCTTCACTGGAAATGAAACACTTCCTGTTTCTGTCGCACACTAGGGGTAATTATGCCGCCGATATAAACATTGCGACTGCTGGAGTATAGAAATAGATGCATAGTTCTGATGTGGGCCAAAGGACTGCAGTGGAGGGCAGTTTAACTAGGAGAGTCGTTCCACTGCCTTGCTAATTACAAAGCAAGAGATGAGGCTGATTACAGGGACCTGGGCTGGCCTTATGAGGCTTACATGTCTAATTAAAAGAAATCACTTTGTTTCACAATGTATTCCATGCAGAATTTATAATAACAAATAACGAAAAAGGAAACAGTAACTGAATATTCAAAATTTGGTCTCAATTACAACACAAGCCAGCTATAATAATCAGACTCATAGTATGATGGCTAAAGTACATTCTATTTGATATGCTTTAACTTCTGGACGTCACCAAACAGAGTCTGATTTGTAATTTCAAATCTGATGAACATGAAGCATCAGCCCTCAGTCTCTCCATTGGTATGAGAATCTTGGGAGACATTCCCTTACCCCAATAACACTTTAATTTGCATTAAAAAAGATTAACGTCACCACAGCACATCCAGTATGAGTCCGAATGTGCCACACAACAGTGCTTTGAAGCTCAGCTTTATTCATTTCTCACAAAACATCCTTCAGTAGCTTTTGTTTCATGCCACACTTACGTTTAATTACACTATGGCCAGGATGCAATCGACATTTTGTCCTCAATCAACATTTTTCATTGCTATCATTTCAACTACTTCTGTTTAAAAATGTGCTGCATGTACTTACTTGTCAAAGATAAGGGCAAATGCTGACTGAATGCAAGTCTATCTGTTTTAAAATGAAATGTTTTGCCACTTAAATCATAAAACTGTGTTGGTATATAAATACAAACGATAATAAAATGCCAGTTTAAATTAACCCACTCAACAGAGTCTCTGAGTGCAGACCCAAAGAATAATCACTTTGAAACAGCAATATAAAATATAGAATCTCTTTAATAGCATACTATGCCACTGAACAGACAGTATATAACCGTTCAAGTCATCTAGACACCACAGGACATGCAATGTGCACTTGCTCCAGCAGAGAATCAGACTTAGG
Organism: Anguilla rostrata; assembly: GCF_018555375.3. NCBI lineage: Eukaryota > Metazoa > Chordata > Actinopteri > Anguilliformes > Anguillidae > Anguilla > Anguilla rostrata. The sequence continues at coordinate 50,414,212 of NC_057936.1, read as the reverse complement.
CCAACAACCGCTCTGAGGTTAACACACATAAATCTGGCCCACTTGGCGCCATCAGGTTTGCAATGGAAAGGGCAGCAATCAGGTCCATGGGTGAGCCGCAGCGGGGGGTGGGGGGTGCGGTGGGGGGGGGGGATATTGTCTCAGGGTTTCCTGGTTTCCTGCCTTTAAACCATCAGCCTGCGGCCCCTCTGATGCGGTCTGCGGAGACCCACGGCGGGAGCCACAAGTGGCGCAGTGATAAGGAACAGATGTCAACCTTCCCTGTCCGCGTCTCGGAGGACAGGGGCATTCTTTTACTCCAAAATGGATGCGCCTTTTTTTTCGGGGAGGAAGCCGAAGTGTCTGGAAAGTCTGGGACTATCAGAAGCAGGCTTTATCACTGTCCCGCTTTGGAGCATGGTGGGGGGGGGGGTGGGTGGGTGCGAGGGGTTCTGTTCCCCGGACCACATCACAGTCTCGGAATGCACTTCAGAGGATGGGTGACAGACGTGTATGCCCAATGACCAACGACAGACAGACAGAGAGAGAGAGAGAGGGAGAGAGAGAGAGAGCTTATTCCTAACTGAGTCCCAACAGACCCAGTATTGTGTTTGTGTGAAACTTACTGAAATAGATGGGGGGGGGGGGACAGGGGGGGCAGGGGGACCTAAGTTTACTGTACTGGGTTAAAACAATGAGCTACTACTACATTGTAGCAATGCAGAGTTTTTTTTTACAGTTAGTTGGGAAAGAAAACTGATGAAATGCTCACAAGTACTGTTAATGCTACCCTGTAGCCAGTACACTGCAGATATAAAGCACACCTACACCACAGCAGACGGCCTATAGATTCAGGTTCCAGATGCCACGCCACGGCAATAAACCCTGCCGTAATTTGATGATATCCAGAGGGAAAGACTAGGGAGCACTCAGAGAGTCCTCTCTTCTCGGACACACAGCCGCGAGTCAGGCTAGCGTAATGCTTTTCACCGGCAGTGGGACCTAGCCGCGAGTCAGGCTAGCGTAATGCTTTTCACCGGCAGTGGGACCTAGCCGCGAGTCAGGCTAGCGTAATGCTTTTCACCGGCAGTGGGACCTAGCCGCCAGTCAGGCTAGCATAATGATTTTCACTAGCAGTGGGACCTAGCCGCCAGTCAGGCTAGCATAATGCTTTTCACTAGCAGTGGGTCCTAGCCGCCAGTCAGGCTAACATAATGTTTTTCTCTAGCAGTGGGACCTAGCCGCGAGTCAGGCTAGCGTAATGATTTTCACCGGCAGTGGGACCTAGCCGCGAGTCAGGCTAGTATAATGCATTTCACCGGCAGTGGGACCTACTGTAGCCATGAGCTCAGCTCCACAGCTTGTGTCCTCATCATGAGCCCTCATCACAGGGAGCTCAGAGAATCACTCTGCACTCCATTCTACTTTTCATTTTCATCCTACTGGATGTGTGAAAATTGTGTTAACAGATGTTTTCAATGGCCCCCTTTCATTTTATTGAAGTTATGTGATGTGTCTCTCTTAAAAAATGTGCCCAGCTTCTCTGCCAATTAATTTGGACAATTCCAGTAGAGATCGTAATTTGCATGCTCCTGCTGTTAAATTGTTTTGAATCAGCAAAAGTGTTACTATAAGGGAACTGAGAAATCTGTTTTCTCTTTTTACCTGATATAAAGTTTCATGCCACAAATTGAGGAGCCTTCCATCTCTGCAACAGACCAGTTCTTTAACATCATCTATTTTCTGTGATTCTCTCACCTAAAAAAACAGCCTTTTCAGGCAGGCAGGAGTTTTCACTGAGAGTCTACAGAACTGAACCTTCACTTTTTGCTTCACTACACAGGCTCAGGCCTCTAATGGAAATTATGCTAGTTAATAAAAAAAGCAGGGGGTTATTTTCTCATCTAAATTCATAATTAATCCAATAATAACTATTTTATATTTTGATACATTAACAGTTCACGAAAATACATTCATATTTTTTTTGACTATGTATTATAGGAAAAATATGTATTATGGGAGACATAGGTATAAATGCCTGCAGCAAATTAGCACACTGATGAGAATGGGCATGAACAAAAACTAGCACATGCACAGGGCCTCCAGGAGGGCAATTACTCAGTTGAAACCCATGTGTTAAAAGCAAAAGGAGGACAGCAAAAAAGTAAGGCTTGAAAAGCAGCATGACATTTTTTAAGAGTTTCATTTTCCCAGTATATTACATCAAGAGTAAACTTCACTATTTCCATCAATCTCCAAAGCATTGCTTGCCCAGTGTCCTTTGTTTCACTTGGGTGAACTTGCCAGCTCAGTGCATATTCCTTGGTAACATGCAGAGGGCTTTAATTTCTGTTATATGTCAAGTGTCAACTAGTAAGAAAAACACTGAGGCTTAAGCATGGACTTCTGTTCCAATTATATAACCAAGCCCCCGAAACTTGCAAGAGAGGTGTAAATATGTCACCGAGTTCGAAACCGGTTTAATCAGTTATTTGGACCCATACCATGGCAAAGCTTCAGGAAGAGAGTCATGCACTTCATCATATGGGCAATATAATCTAACAAGGTGCTTGATACCTGCTCGATTGAGACCGCCACCTTTGCACTGGCTTAGCCCCAGACATCTCATTGAATACAAGTTTTCACTTATCTGTGAATGAGACTTTACTGAGTGACAAACAATTAAATACCAGTTGACTGTGCTCTTCATTAAACCACCAAGGAGATCAGTGAAATTTATTTGAAACCGGCTCTCAAATTACATAAAGTCCCCGAGCTGCACAAGACAGGACCGTCCAGGACTGTGTTTCCGGCACTACGGGCACAGTAATCTTTTGCGTTGCCATGTCTACGGAACTCTGGCTTTAAGACTCTGCTTTTTTTTGTTGCTCGTTCTCCTGCGGCGGGTCACGGCAGTTATGCAATACCGGACTACAGCATCTATCATGCGCAGACCTACTGTCATAGAGGGTGGCCGTTCCTTCCCTTGAATCTTTATCTCCGGCCTTTTCCGGGAAACAAAACCAGCATTGTGCAGGGTTCACAGACGCCGTCACACTCGTACAGCAGCCACTTCCTGTGACCTCGTACAGCAGCCTCTTCCTCTGACCAAACACACCCAGCCAGCAGCGAACGCGCTGGACCCCAGGCATAAAGATGACTCTCCAGCCCTCTGCAGTCACTGTGCAGTAGGAAGCGGGTGACACGGTAGATTAATGTACAGTACTAATGCACTGTGTATGCGCGTAGTTTACATAATCACACACACACAGTATTTATGGGGATGGGACAGATCCTACCCAGGGAGCAGCAGGGAGGATATATCTGCCAAAACAAAAGGTTTGCTGTATACTTTGTGTTGTAAGCATAAAATGTAACTGCTCCCACGCTGTTGAAATTTGAGGTAAGTGCAAAGATCAGCTACACATCTGTTTTTGACATTCACGTTGAGAGTTTTGAGAACATTTTTGCGTGGGGACAAAATAGGCCTTTGCCTTTTGTATGAGACACTTATTTAACGATTCAACACACACTTAAGACAAAAGAACATTTTTCCTCAATGCTACTGGGATCATAAAGCAGAATCTATAAGAATCAGTCATAGTACCACAACTAAGCAAATGTAGTCTAAAAATACAAACATTTAACTATAAATAATGCTTTCAGAGCAAATCATAATTTTGTTAACCAGTGTATGGCGCTTTAAGATTTATAAAGGCATATTCAATTTTCATACAATAAGCCCCCTCCCATCACCACAAACCAGCTGCATCTGCCAATTTAAATTTTTCACTTCAGTGGCACAGCATGGCAGTCAACATGCGATGCTGTGAGCAACAGCAAACAAGCACAGCTAATTACCTAACAAGGTTTCCACAAAGTGCACACTAGTGATTCAGTGGTGTTGAAATATACCCACAAGCACAAAGGTTTCAGACAACTTAATAGAAAAACTGAACGGCGATGGCTAGATTAACATTAAAATGCTGAAGTTTAAAATGCTGAACATGTGCTCCACATCCAAACATGCATTTGCTCGGGATTAAGCTCAACGGTAGTATGTAACATGTTTCAGCATAGCGATGTGAAGGATGACAGTGAAGTTCACCAATCACATGTAATCTACGACTAAATTACACACTGGAGTTTTATTGACCGTATGTACTAGATGATAGCCCACAAAATGTAAGTGAAACACTCTAAACGTATGCATTAAACGGGCTGCATGATGTTCAACTAGACGTGTCGTGCAGTGTTGATTTGCGTGAGCAGCTAAATTAGATTTGCGCGGTTCCTGAAGCCAAAAATCTGTCTTAATAAAGAAATACCCATACCATCATTACAACCATTATGAATGCAACCAGTTTGATCACAACAGTGGTTTATTAATGCTGACAGAGGGGGAAAAAAACACTTTATTCACAATGAGTTTTGTGTTTTCTAACTGGCCCATTGTTCATTCGGCTGTAGGTTGACTGCATGTTGAGTGGGTCCAGTGGCCCACAAAGATATTTTCCATTGTATCAAGATCAGGAAAAGAGGAACATCATGTCTGTGCCAGTCCGAATGTCAGTGAGGATAAAAATGAATCCAGTGAAGCAGAGTGTGCATAATTTAGTTTGCTGTGGTAATCTTGTCTATAAAACAACGCTCTCACATACTTTCTTCCTCCCTCTCTATTCCTCTGTTTCTTTCTCTTTCCCCCTCATTCTATCCCTCCGTCTTCACCTCTCTCCTCCTCCTCTCTGCAGGCAAACACACTCATTAATAAACGCACAAAAGAGAAAAGAGAAAGGCCTTTGGGGTGCAGGCCCAGTGACACAAATGGCACTCCGGAGATCAGCACATTCTCTGGGACTCTGTGGCGCAGAGTAAACCAGTGGCCTGTAAAAGCCTGTGGGGCAACATGACCTGTTCCTGGAACAAGAGGCCCCACTTCTGCGCACAGGCACAGGCAAAGGGGAAAAATAAATTTTTAAAAACGCCTAGCAACAGCATGGCCACTGGATTGGAAGTTTGTTTTTTTTTTCCCCGCAAAAACCTCGTGTAAAATAGTTCTCTGAAAAAAGAGATTATGAAGTACACTTGCGAGAGCTCGGGCCAGGTCGGAAGGCTGGCTGCCAGTGCTACTGAATCCCGGTGCTAGAGCAGCTCCGCACCCTGGGCGGGGAACTCAGCGCGCGGTGGGAGGGAGCGGTGCAGAGGTTTAGGGGTGACTCCGAGCGTCCTGACAGCTTCCACAATTAATGTGAGAGGAGCTCTCTGGTGCACCCCACGCACAGCAGGACCCGCCTGCTGGAAGACAGGTGAGGGGAGAACAGGTCTGCTCACCCTTCCGAGTCCTCTTTCAAGGGCATTAAATAAGGGATGTGGGTGCTCAATTAAAATAAAAGAGGGGCAGCTTCCACAGCTGGGTTAGGGACGACTGAAAAGTGTGGCATTAAAATTCCCTTCCCTTTACTGTAGACGAAACAACGCTCACTCCAGGGAAACTCACTAGCAACTCACTGGTCCTTAAGTGGTTGTTAACTGCCATTCAAGCAAGACTGTATTCACCCCTGTCATTTCAGTGTTAAAGCGGTATGAGAGCACATATTTCAGCAAAACTGTTTTGCCAAATGGCAAACGAAAAAACGATAATAGATGGAGAGGCAACGGCTTTATCTCCCCTGATGAAACGTGACTGAATTACTGCAGACTGAGGCAGGTCTGAAAACGCTCTTTTTCACGGACTAATGACACCATGAGGACCCATCCCAGCCTTCTTAAGCTACTCCAACAACAGCGCACTTTCAGTGGGAATACGCACAGGAAACACGGGCTATAAATACAGAGAAGAATGCTAACATGTTGTCGTGGGACCAGGCAAGCTCATCCGCAGATGGAGAGACCGTCTGCAGACTGGACTGGACTGTGCTGCGCATTCTTCCCCCATTTTTTATTAACAACAGAAGGCAAATGCTTTCCTTTGTTTCACAAACGATGCCTGTTTCTATGCTTCATCGTGCGAGATAAATGTACGAATCAGTCTGGGTGACAGATGATAAAATCCATCACAGGACGCCACAGTATTATGAATCAATTCCATTGAAAGTGGTCGCATGTGAAGTTGGGAAAGACTGCGCTCCTTATTTCAGATGCTTGTTTTTCAAGACGCTCATCTTTGATTGGCATCAGAAAATACTTTTCCTCACCTTGCTCCCACATCTAAGGTGTGGCATTAAACACACCGGGACACAGCAGGCAGTCCTCCAGTACATTGGTAAACTTTGAACAGAGAAAATTCATTAAAGCTTAAGTTTCAGTACGGTCCCCTTCAGGACCGTTTACTAGAACAACCAAGATATATTTGCCCTTGAACAGCATTTTATCTTACTTATTTACAATGTATGGATTTATGCATTATTTTCACGCTTTTAGTCAGTAGGGGAGTATTTTTATTTAAGATGGTGGCCAATGTAACAGTAGTCAGGCTGCTGAGGGTCTTTGATTTGCCTCAGTTCTGAAAAGCATGATGTTAAACATTCAGACTGTTTACATGATTAGACTAAGTTTCATGGCTGCAGCATTACCATTCTGAACACATCAAACCATTGTGGAATGGTGGCATTCTTGCAAAACAAGATTCCTTTGCACACATCATTGTTGGAAAAATTGGACAGTGAATAAAGGACAACAGCTCGATCTCTTCCTTTGGAGATGCGAAAAGGCGGCGTGCATTTCAATGACAAGCTGCTGTGTGGCGATCCCTCTAAGGAAACTGGGATCAATGCCATCTTTGTATGTGTGAATGAACAGCGCTCCTCGCTAGCCCCCCTGCCAATGCCAAGCACTTGAGCGGAATCCGGCCTGGTTAACGGTGCAAGCAACTGAAGGCCATTTCTTGTGGTGCGGCCCAGACGTGGCCATCCTGTGCCAACTGCCCGCCTCCAGCGCCATCGCTTTGTGTGATCTGCATCGACCCCTCCCGCCCGCCCACGCTTCACCCCCCCCCCCCCCCCACCACCACCACCACTCCCCCATCACCTGACGGAAGTTTCTCAGAAAGGCCAATGACTGACACCCGCTCCCTCTGAAGGAGACTTGCATATGAACTCAGATCTCACGTGCAGCTAGCTGGGCTTGCCTGAACTGCAATCACATGCAGCACATGGCTCTTCCAGAGGTAAGCGTGAATCTTTCTGTAAAAAAAAAAAAATTCCATTTGGGAAAACGCATCCTCGATCTGCCTCAAGAGGGGGAAAGGCCAATGTTAAATTTAATAGAGAGCAGAGGGTTCCCAGTTCTCTGTTCCAAAATAGCAACCAGTTCTGGGTATTTTACGAACAGTAGGAAATAGTCCCGGGGGACTAAAAGGGGTAACAGTGCAGTGTGGGTCATCTGCTTTGCCCAAAACACAAGACCCCTTGTCCGCCTCTCACAGTCTCCGAGACACTGCAGCCAAGGCTCTAATTACAGAATTTTGAAGAATCGGCCGCGTCTGGCTCGTGAATCCTGACCCATTCTCCACGGAACGTACAGGAAAAAGCAAATGGCAGACTCCCAAGTGACACATCCTGTTGGGACACTTGCTCCCCGTGCAGCGACGTATTCTCTCGCCTGGATCAAATTCAGACCAGTGCTGTCCGTGCCTGGGATTCGCAGGGAGAGATACATGACAGGTCACAGTGTCGCTCACGGTGGGAGGATTTCAGGTGGCAAAGCACCAGCTCACTGAACCCTAAAGGTGCCTTGAATCTGCTTCAGCTGTCTCAGCCACACAGATCCCAGTAACTACAGACTGCAGACTGAAAAGAAAATAAGAGTTTTCATCCAAGATGGTGGAGGACGTTTAGCCTACAGCCATTATTAGGCATTCCCATTTCAAAGAAAATGGAAAACATATATATTCAAAATTAAAAAAAAAATTCAAATTTATTATAATTTTATTCAGACATATATTCTGGGGCACATGATCACTATCTGTGGACAAGGTTGCCAGATTCGCTGTCCTTAAACATGCCAATCAAAAAATCTCCTAATCACCCACATATTCCTACACATTTTTTTATGATACAATTTAAATAAATAAATAAATAATAATAATAATTTTTTTTTTTTTTTTTAATGTAGGGGAGGATAAGGAAAGACTGCTTCCGAAATCTGGCAATCCTGTCTGTGGAGTCATCTGCTCTGAACTTCTTTTGTTTCTTGTTCTTCGTTCTTATTTGCTGTGATGTTCAGCTCGGTATTGAAAGAGAAATCTGTTCAGTGGGATCTGTTACAATGCAAGGGTAGCCACAACAATGACACCATATTCCAGAATGATAACAAGTGTAATTTTTGTCTGAGTGGTTACCGCAGCAGAGCAGACATGTTTCTACTTTCGGGGAAATGTGAGAGGGTCAGGCCAGCTGGTTCCACATTGACCCTGTAATATAAGGAAGTTTATCTGCACAGTTGATCAAACTTAACCTTCCAGAATAAGAAAACGAGAATCAGAGCCTCAGCTGAATCCTTACCCTACTATTCAGGTTCACCAAGCAATGCCCTTTTCCTTTTCTTATAAATAAAACTATAACAGGAGGTTATGTTATACTAAATCCCCTTCAGGGACTGCAGAGGCAACAGGTCAACCCTTGAGAGAAAGCAGATGTTCTTCTTCAATAGCCTGTCTGGATATACGGCATTCCCACTGAATAGGAAAAGAATCTGCATACAATGCAAAAAATTTCCATTACCTGACCAACAAACGACGCGGCATGCTGTAAAAATCACTGGGTGAACTGCAAATCTGCTGAGAGCTTTGCTAATACAAAACAACTTATACCTTTTGTTTTGCTCATTATTTATTACCCTTTAGGAATACCATCTAAACTGCACACTGGAACAGTTCAGATTCGATTCCAGTCAACGAGGTCCTGAGAACCACTGGACACACCACCCAAGAGCTCCTTTAACCCCATCTTAACCCCCCTCTGGCCTCTGAGAAGCGACCACTGAGGAAAAAACACATTTTTCATTCTGTGTGCCTCCTCTTGCTACCAGCAATACATCATGTGTTCAATTACTACCAGCAGCAGGAAAGAAAACCTCAGTCCAAGATTTCTATTTTACTACATATTCTTGTATTCCATATTCTACAGCACTGCTGCAATAATGAATTTCTGCATTTATATTACAGTGCACCTCAATACTTACATTACCCATGTCTAAGAGGAAGACAAAACTGATTTCAGCAAACAAAATGTAAAAAAATAAATAAACAAAAATAGTATTTTCAACAACAAACAAAAATGCATTGCAATAATAAATATAAACACATTAATTAAGCTGAATCAGGCCAATATAAAACCCAAGCAAGAGGGGAGGGGACGTGTTAGGGAGGAGGACGGGGTTCCAGAGAGGTCCATAAAGAGGCGCCACTCCGCTTTTGTTAAGTGACACAAGCGCATCCCAACAGATGGAAGGGAGGGTATTCCAAAGGCCTCCTGTTGCCTTGCCAGCTCAAACACTAGGCCCCTTGTGTAGGTGCCCAGTCCATGTGGCGTGTGAGCCTAGCAAGTGTCCGCTAGCGCTCCACGCCTCAGACACTTGTCACACGTAGGCCCCGCGTGACAGGCCAGCTGGCAGCAGGCGAATCAAAGAGCGCCCTCTTCCACAGGGAGCTCCAGAGTCCCATCAGCCAGTAGCACCTAAACTACATTTAACACAGGAATCCTCATTACCGTCCACTTCAGAGTGAAATCTGTCCGCTTGGAGAAAAGAAAAACAGTACAAGGCATTGCAATAGCAATCCTAAACTTCGGCTCCCATTAATAAAAACCTTGCTCTGAACCCTGATTCTCAACTGGCTGAAACTGTCACACAATAAGATGTGGTCTGTGTGACTCAACTGAAAGCACTGGTCCTTGATAATAAAGTGTGGTAAACTTCATAATTTCAAAAAATATATATAAATACATTTTATATCTATGATAAATGGGTCCTTTGAAGATTAAGTGGAATATAATGCAAACAATGCACAGTCAGTCGCTGGTAGGAGCCCCTGGCTGTGGCCCAGTGTGACAGGGGGTATCTCTGATGGGTGTTTGTGACTCCTGGCAAGGAGGAGGAGGAGGAGGGGGGTGGGGGGCCCACAGACTCCACAGGAAACACAGAGCACAATGTAAGGCTAGGGAGTGCCAGGAAGGAAGGAAGCCCTGTTCACAAATGGACACCAAAACAAAAGCAGTGGACCTCGCTGCCTGCAGACCATTTCGGACACTCACAGCACAGCCAGCTCAGAAACACAACTATCAGAAACTCTAAAGAAACATTCAAGCACTTTAGTCGCACCTCAATTTGATTCATGAGAAAAGAATAGTTTGGATTCTACTGTGCTTTTATTTTTAGGTTCAGCCATAAATGATGCTTCCAAAATTCTCATTTTGACAGGAGAATTCTAACATGTGGACTGGATTAAATAAAATCGCATGGCTATAAATGAACACCTGAAATACAGGGTGAGACCAACAATTGTCCAATAGTTTTATCATAATTGCAGGCCCCTTAATTTCCTTTCACTTTTGGGACAAAGACTGTTTTCCTTCTACATGGTCTGCTAAATATCAGGTAACAAATGCCTAAATACCAGAAACCAGAAATGGGAATATTGATTTCTGTTATATTTGGATAGTAAAAGCCTGAGTGATTCCATATGACCTACAGAACCCTCGTGATCAATCACCACTTGCCCAGCAGGGCATCATTAGGACTTGGTGCCAGCAGCCTACTCCCCTCACCTCCCCCACAACACCAAAACAAACAGGGAGGAGTGAGGTTGCGTTAGCCTAGTGCGACAGAGACACTGCGGCAGACTGCATCCATCTTAGTACAATCACAGCAGACAGAAGGTGCTTTAACCCCCATGTCCTTCCCAGGAGGCAATGGGGAAAGTATGCTGGATTCCCAACTCAAAAATGAATCGCACGGAACTACGAGAGGAAAAATAACAATCTCTCACTGCAGTCCCCAGAGCCCGAGAGGGTTTAACCTTGGCAAGGTAGTTAAACCTATAGCCAAAGAAGGGAAAAAAAACTCAGGATATGATGGAAAAGTAGGGTACAATAAATTAAAATTTCTTTCTACCTGGGACTCACAATGGGGGAAAAAAAACAGGGCCCTGATTAGGGAGATCAGAATCTTAATTATGTTCCATGTAGCAGAGGAAAGAAAGCTTCTGGTCAACAAAGTATGGAGAATAATGGGCGGAACTGGTGCAGCCGGTGCGGCCTGAAGGTCAGCGCGGGCCCTCCGCGCGGGATCCTGCAGGGCCCCAGGAGAGCCGGGGTGAGAGAGGAAGGTGGCGCGTCGGAGCAATGCCTCACTTTAATTACGCAGGATTCCCTAATCGCGTCCCAGAGCGCGCGTCCCGGAAAGATGACCCGCAATGAACTCACTCCCCTTTCTGCAGGTAGTCGCTTCTGACCGCGTCTCTGCGTCCGGCTTCATTCACGTCGCCGAAGCAGGTGAACCAAAAGCAACCTTTCATCCAGCATCGCCATTCTGCCAACGGAGTGCGCATTTGACTCACTAGGTGAAGTCATGATGAAATCCCCCTCTGAGAGCTTGCAAGTCAAATTCACTGGCATGCAAACTGTGTTTAGTTTGTGCTTTATTGCACTTGTGTGTGTTTATATTTAAAATAGTTTCAGTTTGAATATTTTTATGGGGCTTTCCTAGATTTGTCAGGACTAAAGTCATAAACCAGAACCCGGCTTCCTGGATTTCTGTTTCCAAGGTAACCGAGACCTGCAGACGTAAAGATTAAATGACAGGAAAGGGATGGGGACCACAGGCTGTGAGAAGGCCACGGGTCACCGTCCATCCTCCTAGGGGTCACACCGCTTCTCACGCGTCACGCTTAACATGGTGTCACAGTCAGCACATCCAACCCCGGTCCCCACGGGCTGCCCACATGCAGAACGTCGCAGCAGACCGCCGCTTGGTTACATGTTCAACGAACCCCGGGGACTGTGCGAGGCTTGTGGATCGGCCACGGCGTGGGCCTTCGCTCAGGGCCGGCTGTGCTCTCGGCCTTAATATGGTGAATTATGAGTCCCTTCATTGAGGCCAGTCTAAAGGAAACCACCGCAGATTTAATGCGTTTCTTCTGAGAAGAGGGTCTCTCAGGAAGCCCGGTTGAGAGGGGGCCAAAACATCAAACGGCAGTAACACAGAAGCCCTAGAGGAAAAGCAATCTCCTTCTAATTTACTGTGCTATCATTCGCTGAACGTTAACCGTGTTTTAGGAGCGGGATTATCAGGGTTCCGAAAAACATTACGTTACGTGGGCGGTTCACTGTTCCACTGGGGCTGGGTGAAACGACGTTTCAGAGGGACCACTTAAAGACCACCAGGGCTCCAGGGAATGTATTATACTCGGTTATATGAGCTCTGTTTTTTCTCTGCACGTAAGCCATGAAACGTTCCACGGTTTACTGCAGTACCTTTCCAACGATTTCTCATGGAAAGGCTCATCCTACGGTGCATTGGACCCGTGGATGGACTCGGTGCATTGTGCCAGATAACATAATTGCTTCCCTTTAAATCTCAATGGCATAAACTGTTTAGCAGGCCCTCAGCACTCTATCATCAATCTTTGACCAAAGCTGCACTGGCAGGAGTGTGATATTAGCGTACTGTATAAACTATAGAACACAATGAGGGAGGGGGCAGGCGTTATGTAGTCCACAATTTCAGGACCATAATAAAATTAACTCATCCATTTTGTACAAGAAGCCTTTCCTGAAAGGCTACGACATTTTCTTGGCTTCCGACAGGCAATCTGAGACTGAAAATGACTAGCAAGCCGAAACCACCCACTATCCATCCATTTCCTAAACCTTTTACTCTTGGTCAGGGTAGGTGGGGAAGGAGGGGGGGCAGAGCCTATCGCAGCCAACATTGTGTGCAAGGCAGGAATACAACTAGGGCAGGTCATCAATCCATTGCAGGGCCCACACACCATTCACTCACAAACCAAGGTATATTTAGACTCTCCAGTTAACCTAAGCTGCATGTCTTCGGACTATGGGAGGAAACCAGAGTACCCAAAGGAAACCCAAGCAGACAAGGTGAGAACATGCAAACTTCACACAGAAAGGCCTTCGGCTGGAATTCTAACTCAGTACCTTCTAAGGCAACAGTGATACTCACTGTACCACAATACGGCCTATCACCCACTATCACAACACATTATCGTATAAGGGTATATGAGCCACGCTAGACATTTCAGTAGTTCTCCTTAAAGAGGGAAGCCTCCTTTGGTCCCAAACTGCTACAAACAACAATTCACAGTGATTCAGATAACAACAGTCATTTGGAATTCAAGTTAGAGAGCCGCCTCCTGTAAGTTTTTATTTATCCTGCTGGAGACCAAAGTTCTTATTCCACATGACATGAAGAAATGCATCTGGCAGGACATGCTGGACTATGCTTTAATACTAATCCAGCCTTGCAGGCTAACCAATGAGGGTAGCCAGACTGGGAGCAGCTGTTGGTGAGTGAGTGGCAAACCTTTCTGCTGAATTCCAGGCATGAAAACTGGTGCGCCATTGTTCCCTGCCTTCCCTCACCTCTTTGGAATTCCTTCACAAGGAAATAAGGTACACAAGAACAGGCTCCAGTCCCATTTTCCAACACCAGGCCCCAAGACTCGCATACACCTCTGCCCTATCCCACCAGGGAAGCACATTGTCCGCTGAGACAATTCCCCACATAACCACCCACCTGCCCACCCATCACTCCCTCAATACCACAGACACCTTCGCTAAGCACACAGTGGCCCTGCTCTGGTTGGGTCAAACTCCAGCCAGGATCTGCAGGGCATTGAATAGGTGATGTGTGATAATGTTTCTCGATAGCAGGGTGTCTGAACACACAGTAAAACATTAGCTCTCCCGTCCCCTGCGGGTTTAAGAATGTTGCTAATGATGGAAAATCAGAAGAAAGTGATCAATCCAGCAGCTCCGGAGGAGCTGTGACAAAGGCTTTGATCTGGCAGTCTCCTGAGGAACATCCGCATGCCATGGTACCTCAAGCCCCTGATGATAAGACACAAACGCACATTACTAAACCCCCCTCGCTTCCAACTCCTACATTTGGAGGAGGACACGGCGACAGGCTTTCATCAACATCAAAGAAAAATTTCCAGTGCACCTTTCAGAAAATACTGATATTTGCCATTTTGGACACAACTTGATGTGCCATTAACGAGTGAAAATTGTCAGTTTGCGACTGACAGCTTCATTTGCTACACAGCTAAAGGCTGGCTCCAAGAAGTCAATGCAGAGGACTGAGGCTACTACAATTAAAAAAAATTTTTTTTAAACTATTTCAACACTCCAGGATGGTTAAATAAATATGGAAGTCAAAGCCCTAGAACTTTAAAACTTTGTCTTGCCCATTGGGAAAGTATTGCAACTGAGAACCGAGCTGTGGTGTTAGTCTGATGTGCATGAACAAAGAACATAATTAAGAATGAATAGCAGCATTAAAGGGATTCTTTATTAAGAGGTGAATCAAACTTTTAATGAAACTTGAGGATGAGTGTTCCATTTGACAGAGAACAGCATGTTACAAACTGGTTGTCCCAAATTAATCTCCAAAAAGCCAAAGCTTTGATATCAGACACACAAGTGCACGGACATGCCAGCCAACTCACTCCTCTAAAGCAGGGATCATCAACTCTGGCCCTCGAATCCAAATCCAGCCCTGGTTTTCTTTTCTCCCGGGTAATTAGTGCTACTTATTGGCCAGACTGTCTTCACGCCTGACTCTCAGGCAAAGGGAGGGTGGAAAACCAGCAGTTCCTGGCCCTCGAGGACCGTGAGTTGCTGATCTCTGTTCTAAAGGTACTTCAGAGAACAACAGAAAGCTCTGATCTCTCACAGAGTGAACTCGCAGTAAGTTCTCAGACAAGACCACAAATTTAATGGTACCCATTCATCTGAGTTATAGCATATTTCTGAGAAACATTTTTGGTTCCATCAGACCAAGAATATTCTTCAGTGCCTACATTAGAACCATCTGGTGCATAAGGTTCAGAGAATGGAATGCAAAACATACCAGTGGTGGTGGCATACATGGTCTTGGAACATAACCTCCTTCATGACAAACAACTTAGAGCAGTCAACACAATTCCTCAACAAAGTTTCAATAATAATTGGACAGCGCACTGTTGTAAAAGTAAGGCAAGGCCATTCAGAAATGCCTGAATGCTAAAATGTTAATCTTCTTCATCATCTGGTTGCAAGTGGTGTTGAGTCATTGGACTGATATCAAAAGGTCCAACTTACAGATGGTGTTTAAAATTATAGTTTTGTCTCTAAACAGCATAGTTTCACTATTTAATATTGTACAATTAGTTCTGCCTATGTAAATCAGTTTCATATCAGAATCATTTCCCCACAAACCAAGGGCAAGTAATTTTTTTTTTTTTAGATCTCAATTTCCTTCCTTCCTTGCAGCCTCTTTTTACAGGTACTTAGAAATCCCATAAAGTCGAAGTCATTTATTTATTCTCGTGCAGACAAGAATTGTATATTAGTTTTTACTGCCCGCCAGGCACAGCGGTTTCAAATCAGCATCCACCTTGCTGCAAGGGCTGTTTTCTAGTTATTTCACTTCCTAGCACAGTCTGCCATGGGTATTTGATAAGTAGAGCATCCCAGCGAAATGCTGAAAATCTAAATCCAGACGAAAACCAAACTCTCAATACAGGTATGTCACTCCACCCTGAGCTGTCTTCATTTAAGTGAATGCTATCCTCTTCGGAGAAACAGATCAGCTCTATCATTGTATTTCGTTATGTAACGGCGCACGCATATGTGATCACAGGCACAACATAACCAGGAGCGAGGTACACTTTCTTCAGCATTCATGCTTCAGTACGAGTACGAGAAAACAACCGCAAACAGAAATGGGAAGTGCTGTGCTGCCAGGGTGGATCGATGATCGAGATATCGACCGTGGCCTTGTCCCAGATGTTGTGCACTACCATTTTCAGGACAAATGATATATACCGGTTTTTTGACTCATATATCCTCCATTGTCCACCGACACAATGTGTTCTGATAAAAATTGGGTGCTGATGAGGCCACATGATGTATGGAACAATCCAGTGATGCCTAGTATTACATACTCCCTATATTAAAATGGGTGTTGTTTTAATTGATGATATCTACATGCAGTGCCCTTCTGAGAGCATTATAGAACATTTTCTACATAGCCTATATTTTCTCAACCACTGAAAACTATAATGTCTGAAATATGGCATTTCATTCTGCATAAAGCAATGAGCCCGCTGTTAGATTAACCGTGGCCTTATCCTCACCTACCAAAATGAGCACAGTACCTCCCGACACCAAAAAGTAACGTATAATGCTTTTATTTGTTAATATTTTTAAAACAATTTTAACAATCGTCGATCTCCCCTGAAGAAACCAAATGCGTTCTTATAGTTTTTAGACGGGGGAAAAAACAGGCAGATGTTTTAACTCAGTATCACATCGATATACACAATCAAACAGAGACGACTTCCATACACAAACCCCTAAGTTTACCAGAATTGACAGGCAACGCACGATTTGGGGCTCTTCTGAGGTGCACCGCAAGAGCGCCGTGACATGCCTGCGAGTCCCACGCATATTAAGCAGTTTCGTTGTTTGCAACTTTTCTCAGCCGAGTGATAGCAAAAGCAATAAAGCACATAAAATTTGTTATGAATGTAACAGGCATTTTAACTCACCGACAGAAACTCCAAAGTTCCAACATAATCCCTTTCCGTCTTCAGAAGCTCGTTTAAAACACACACTCTTAAACGCAGCTGTTTCTCCAAATCTTTCCCGCTTTCTGCTCTATGATCTGATTTTCCTTCCTCGGTCATGTTCATAAAGCAATTACTTCAAGTTTTCCCCTGAAAAAGTTTGGTCCTTTAAAATTTGTCGATTAAGATGTGATCTTTAAATGTAGTTTTTAAAAAGTTAAAAGTTACATGGCTGCGCCGAGGGAAGAACTCAGGCTTTATTGTAGCTCCAACTGAATTGCGGAAAACTAAATGCAGATTGTTAATACTGCCAAAAAACTTTCTTGAATACTCAAAAAAGTGCAGCTACCCGTGCTTCCCTTGCCTGAGAAATCTGCGCCGCACTGGTGTTTGGACATCAATCAAAAACTTGGGTCCATGTGACTCTCGCGACCTTCATCCTAAATCCAACCTCCTTCCACCACAAAAAGGACAGGAAACAAATGCCTGGGAATTCGTGCCAGCACAGCCTGCCTGACACTCAGGAAAGGAAATGTTGATGACATGGGGTAATTAAAATCTAACACATTAGCCTGTTGGTGAATTGGCCCTTCCGTGGTTTTAGGACGTTTGTGTCTTCTTTCTTTTTATTCTCAATTAAAATTTTTAAAATTGAGTTAAAACTGTATAAAATATTATTTTGAATTCCATGTTTATTATTTTTATTGATTTTATTTTTTTCAATTGATTTCACCCGACCCGAGCTTCAACCACGGATATACCCAAAATGGACGCAAAATTATTTTTTTATTTGCTATTCATTCGCGTTCTCCACGAGTGATGCTCTCAAATGATATATCCTACTCCTGTTTGAGTATGCTAAAACGCTGAATATTTTCTCTTATTTGTTTAAATAAGATGTTGCATGAAATGTTGGTTATATGTGTTTTCTTTTTTGTTGTTTGTTTTTTGTTTTTTAAGCTGGCTGGCGTTCCCATGCGCTTGCACTCATTCGTCGTTCGTCCAGTTTCTCTTCAGTAGCTTACCCTCTCTAAATAAACATTAAGACCGTGTCAACATTTTAACATTTAGTCACCTTTCATTGCAGCTTTGTCAAGCTAGACACACACGGTATTATCAGTTCATAAGCTATTTAACTTTTTTCTCCTTTATTTCAGATACCACAAGGAAAAAAATAATTGTTGTAAATAGATAATTAACCTAAATCCACCTACTTGAAATGTGTATGAATCCAGACCAATTTAGTTTCACAGTTATGGCATGGTTCTGTCATTGTGTATGCTGAGTACTTAAAGCATACCTCATATTACTACACTAACTATGAACACCAATTATGTATGGATGTTTTGCCCTAAGCTTCTTATCTTTTAGGTGGTTTCAAGTAATGGACTTTTTCCTGCTCCTCCATGCATGGAAGGCCAGTGGTGGCAAAGCAGATGCTTTGTCCAACCAGAATGCAACTATTTTGTGATCTTCCGGTGAGAGATCTCATACAGAATGGCAGCAGGACTTTGAAATAAGTCAGAAATCATTTGGCCTGTTCACAAACAAGACGGGGTAACACTACACAGATTAGAGTGGAATCCCCCCATCAACCCCACATCTCAGCTCGCCCCTGCAAAGTCAACAAACTGCGTCCAGCTGTAGGTCAAGCTCCAGTGAACCAGGGCCGACTCTCTGTTTTTCCTCACCCATCTGAGGCTGGACCAGTTTGAGAGAAACCCTAATACTGAAACAGGGGCAAAGGGCGAGACCTCACATGCACCAGTGACTTATACTGACTGTGTCACTAGGGCCTTGGCTGTGTTTCAAAAGCAGGAGAAATGATTTCACTGTCACACTGAATTCTGATTTTATTTACGGTTCAGTTAACTGTGATTGAGAATATATATTTTTAAAGAACAACATTATTCACATATATCACAAATACCTTTTTTTTACATATATGCGTGGCTTTGTTTGTCATTGTATACAGCCTGTTTACCCCTGAAGAAAACATCACTTAGAGTAAGCAGGCGACATTACAATATGTCACTTGTGCCACAACTCAGTATGACAAGGAAACATCAACAAAGTCAATGCTAAAATAGATTCAGAATATTATTTTTTGGTAATACAGCAGGTTTGCTTCACGGTGCACAAACAGAGCTTTATTTGTCCTACTCTGGTAAAAGCAACTCAGACTGTTTATAGATGTGCCCCTGAACATGCATTGCTTTGTGTTACACATGTACCTGTGGGTCCTGGGTGTAGTGAGTTCCTTTTACGTGGAGATGGCTTCTGTTGGTATGAGACCTGTGAATTTCATAGATTGTTATACAGTGTTTTGTCTGTTCTAGTTTTCACCTTTCCAGGCCATTGTACAAGTGAACTACAGCACTGTGTACTGCTACACACAAACTTTGCCTACACGTAGACATACACATGCATATATGTATATAGAGAGATAAATGTAGACGTAAGCACATACATATATTTGAATGTGGATACATGTACAGCAAGCATGTATGCGCATATATATTCATATGCGTGCACTTTTATATACACATGTATATGCACAAGCACACACATGCATACAAGCAGGGGTACACGTGCAGAGACACACATACATGTAAACACATGCACAATGCACTTATGAATGAATAGGCCGATGTCATTTATGGCTAATTGGTGGTGCTTACATATCCAAAGGTGCGTTCATATCCAACGAGTATAATTATAAGCAGATAATACTGAAATCACATGCTCCTTATTCTTTTGTTACTTGCTAGTATAAAATGTTATTTTGCATGCTTAAACATCATGGTGAAGGTGTGATATTGTTTTTGTTTTTTTGTATTTTATGGCGCTCACTTCATATATGTTCACTTGTATTTATCAATGCATAAATGCTTATTATCTCTGTTGTCTCTCAACATTTCACAATCGTGAACATTTAAAAACAACATTGTTGTGGTTCATTTGAATTGGGATTGCAGGGGAAGAACACCTGGGTAAACAGTACTGCAATCAAGCATTAAACCTGCTTTAATTGTTCTGTGTTGAAAGACTTGCCCATTTAAGAGGACCGTAAGACTCATTCGCACACTCGTGGAAGGACACAGAAGGGCCAAAAGGAGTCTGTGTGTGATGATCCAGGTTAACATTAAATTAACTCTTAAGATGCAGACGCCGTGTCTTTATATTGTTTATGAGATACACATATGTGTATGAATGATATTAACTGAACCACATACACTGTATGTGGTTCAGTTAATATAATTCAACTATGGTTGCATTGTACATCTGTTTAAACTGAATCCATTTGAAGTCTTTAACCTGTTCTCTTAAGGATAATAAAACTGAAGATTTGTGTCATCGTGTGCTTGAGATAGCTTGTGCTGTATTTTTGGATCCATAATCCTGTGCATAACATAATGTCATTTTATTACAATGCTTCACATTTTTTACACACGTTTGTCCAAACAACATGCCAGGTTCTCAGAGAAGTTAACACTTTGATCAAGACAGGTAATGCATGACTCAAAATGAAAAAAGGAAAATCCTTTATAAAAAAAATATCTCTAATAACCAACCAACTGTACTGGGGTGGACTAAATGAACAACACTACCATTAAAATGCTTTAAGTGCAGGGCTGTGAGGTGGGTTCTTCTGTTAAATCTCTGCTCCAGTATGTAAATGAGTGTTAAGGTGTGGTATTAAATCTGGGCTGTGCCAGTGCTGACTCTAGCCAACAACACCATGGGGCAACATGTAATTTGATACAGTATAATGTCATCCTGGGAGCTTTTTTGTTTGGCCAGAATTAATGTGTGTCATCACTCACCAGTGTCTCTCATTGGTCCATCAGGTACTCACATTCTCCTCGCTGAAGCTGCACATGCAGTGCGCACAAGCTCAACCTATGGACTGCAGTAGTGAGACCATGGTACTGATATATTCACTTTATTATTTCAATTGGACCAGATGATTGTCATAGTCAAGGTAACTGTTACAGCTACAAACATCGAGGGTAAAAAGTTTTGTTTTTGTTTCAAAAAGTTATAATTGCTCAGAATATGCATTTATGGAAAAGCAATGCGTAGTTTTGGCTGCTGGGTGGCTTGTCCAGCTAATACACTGGTTTTTAGTGCATTAGCGGTTCACTCGTGAATTGAGAATATCAGTGGGTTAAGTGTTTGTTATCTGTTATGAGAACACCAGAAGCTGTTTCAAAAAATGTGTGTAGACAATTTGGCAAAACGCGTTGTTGTAGAGGAGTAGTTATCTGAGGAACTACAGCTGGCTTAAACCCAAGCTGGTCCTAGAGGGATGAGTCTGATTGGGTCGCACTGCTGAAGACTTTAGACCGGCAGTCATACTGTACTTAGCTGTGTTAAGTGTTTGTTATCTGTTATGAGAACACCAGAAGCTGTTTCAAAAATTGTGTGTAGACAATTTGGCAAAACGCGTTGTTGTAGAGGAGTAGTTATCTGAGGAACTACAGCTGGCTTAAACCCAAGCTGGTCCTAGAGGGATGAGTCTGATTGGGTCGCACTGCTGAAGACTTTAGACCAGCAGTCATACTGTACTTAGCTGACAACATGGCTGAGGAAGAGGGTAAAATCTGTGGTTTTAGGGCCTGGTCAGCTTTTTTTTGGGGAGTGCCTTTACAGACTGAGCTACTTGGAATCTCTGCACAGTTTGTGAATGACTAATAAAGGTGTGGTTACTTGCAAGACAGACTGAAAATATTTACTCTTGTAGAAAATTTTTTAGGCGTGGACAAAACACCAGCTTTTCAAATCAGATATGATATATCTGCATGAAAACTGGAAATGATTCAAAATTTAGTTTGTCATCCCTGCAAAATAACATGAAAAATTGTATCAAATATTGCTCTCCAACTCTAAATGAATGTAAAACCATTCAAAGTACATTTCTTTATAATATTTATATGTTCTAGATGTTCTAGACTATTAAGAGCAAAATAATTGGCCTTTATAAATGTAGAAAATGTTTCATAATTACTATGTAATTGCATAGATCAGTCATCTTCATTTTCATTAATATTGTATGTATCGTGATGCAATATTATACTGTATCACTACAGATACGTTCACAGTGCAGCATGAAAAAAACACATGGACTCACCACACAACACATGTAATTTCTGTCTGTGGTTGTAGAAAGAAATATGGTTTGGTTGTACACCCAGGAAACAACTGTTGGGTTTTTCCACAGACCTGTTTCAATGTTGAAAATCACTTCAAAGTGCATGTGCTGTTGACTCTATGGTATGCTCCAATCACAATCAGGATAGTACGATAAGACTGAATTACTGGAGCTAAATTTGACCTTCTTGAATTTTCTCTGAGGACTAGTCAAATCTCATGCTCTTATTGAGGCAGTATATTTTCTAATCCAGTAACAGTTCAGTTATTTCTGTACTGATTTTGCTGCAGTTTGTTGTCATTGTTGTTTGTTGAACTTTGGGTTGATTGCAGTCAGGACCACAACCATAAATTTAATCATCATCATATCTGCTGTCCCAGCCAGCTCCAGGTTGTCTCAACTGATTTAATAGTTTATGTAGCAATTAGCCATTTTCACATGGATTGCCCTTTTATCAAAAGAAAGCATTTATCATTAGAAAATGTTAATTCTCTATGGTAGATATCAGAATTTACAGTATGTCTTGAAAGGTACTTGTAATAAGTACAGTAAGTAAGTAAGGCTGCGTTTATATTCCAGATCTGGAGAAACTTTGATAGTCAAATTAAATACATCTGATAGCCAACATGTTTCTCTCAAAAAGCGGTTACAGTTTTATTCCTCAAACAGCTTGCTTTTCAGTTCTTGAAATATTCAAGTACAAATACGTTCCATTATCTCAGAGGAAAGGTTCGTTTCGGGCAATAATTGGGGACTCATAGTGTGAACATCACAATGGTTGGCACATACTGCCCTCTTGTGGTTTACATTGTGTTCTAGAGCCAGACTGCAGTACAAATAACTAATACTTCAGCAGAATGCTTATGAGCATGCTTATGAGTGTAAAGACTGCTTACGAATTAACGTTTCTTCTTCTTCTTCTTCTTCTTCTTCTTCTTCTTCAGCCTTTTCATTTGTGTTCTTTTTGGTATAATAATGATACCATTTTTTTACATTATATTGTTTTTCTCACAGCTGTAAGCACAAATAAAAAATGTATGCGTGTGATTATTTTAGCATTTAGTACAATGTATTCTTTTAGGATTCAGAAGTTTGTTATAATAGTAAAGCATATAAATCCTGAAGATCTTCTCCAACTGAGATGTCATGTGTGTCCCATAGTGCATGTGGCTAAACAAGGCCAGTAGGTGGCATACTTACATAGTGTTGACAGAAATAAAATGGGGCTCAAATGTGCATGGTGTGAAATGTGAGCTGCGGTGGCAGACACAGACAGGAAGTGCCCGAGGCCTCCAGTCAGAAGCAGCAGGCGCCCTCCATCGCAGCCCCCGTGATGAAGCGGTTATGTTTGGCCCCTGTGCGCCATCAATCACCCTCCAATTCAATTTCCGTACAGATGGGAGAGTCACACTCCGCATTAGGAAACTCAATTCCACTCAACACCCACAGCCGGCTCCAGCAACATTCATTGGGGGTGATTTTTCAACTTGTACCACACACGGATGTGCAGGAAGGCATTGCACTTACTCCATCTAAAATGATGGATCGTGCCAATATAATTTCTCTAAACATGAACAGGCAGGGTGGTGACTGAGAACGGGTATCCAGCTGATAATTAGCTTAATGCAACTGATACATTTGTTTTTGATGTACTACAAGATCACTCACAATTTCATTTAAAAGCACACTTAAAGGACAACGAACGATGAGTGTCCGCTTCTCAGGGTCAAGTAAAACAAAGGCCAGGATCAATAAAGTAATAATTGAGAACTAATGATCAAGTGAATCTGTTGCAATGTGCTTATTATTGCGTGTGTGTGTGTGTGTGTGTGTGATCTTCAAGGATATGATCTGCATGTTTTATTTGCTGAAGAAATAATACATAAAATGTGTAATTTTTTGGTTTTTTGAATCAATATTGTTTTGATTTAGGCAGTTCATACAATGCTGTAAATACACAGAATGTTTATCCAAATGGACTTTCACAGACCCTTAATAATCACCTGCCTTTTATGTTCTCAGAATTAATCATGGTTGTTTCTGCCATTTCTTTGATAGACTCAGTAATTACACGGGTGTATGAGCGTTCAGTTTATTTAATGATATTTAATGGATGTGTTCATATGTTTTGTTTAATGCAGTGCAAATTGCATTAAACATAATCTATTTCAGATTAATATTCCCTTTAGTCACTCTGTGCCTCTATGCATTGAGCAACTCATGGCACTGTTTCAAGCTTTTGAGGAACATACTAAACACATTTACTATTTTTGAGACACCAAGTTCACATGATGTCACAGAAATAGCGGGCTCGTTCTCTGTTTGTAGTTCCTAATGTTGGGTGGCACATATCACATGATGCCTAACTGTGAAGAAACACCCCCAAGGTGAATAAGGTGACAGAACCTCTTTACTGCCACTAGAGGATGCTATTGTGTGTTTATGATCTGGTTTCCCATCTCTGCTTCCATAATTTATGTTACTCAGCTACTGAAGCTATAGTAAGATATGACCTGCACATCAAGTTGGTCCTCAAATAACTGTTAACAAAGCTGGAATTAAACTGAATTTATGGTTAGTTTAGCATTAACTTTCTCATTTTATCTGATGTCTCTTGGACTGGATTTTAAGGACATAAGAGTTAAAGAAACATACATGGGGTGCCACAAGGGAGCTCTGACTGAAATTTTAGAACAAAGGATTTTCCATGGTGGTGGGGCCCAATGTGGGATGTATTCACGGGGCCCAAAATCCCTGCTGGTGCCCCTGCCGCACAAGAGCCCAGGTTTTTTTTGTGATGCAGGCTGACATTTGATGCTTGAAAATTCCGGGCTGTTTTAAGAGTGGCAAGTTTCACCCGTATACAAGATCAAACACGACCTTCCGCCAGCGATTATGGAACATAACCGCGGCGACTGACGGTAGCATACGACCCGGGCCAGCGGGACCGTGACCGGCGGGCATGAGGCGCAAATGGCGGCTGGAGTGCTGCTGCCTTCATGCGGGTGCGTCTCTTCACAGGCCCGTCAAGCCGTTTTATTGCACTTCGCCTCCATCTCTACTTTTCCCATCTATTGCTTTTGGAGCTGCTGGTGGCTTGATGTGGCCGAGAAAGTCAGCGCCAGCATGGAGAAGACCGCACAGGAAAGGGGGTAAAACCGTCAGGAAATGACAAGCAGAGAGTAAGATATGGGCCCTCACGTTCTTCTATAACCTGTCCTAAGGAGTGTTTACACCTATGAAAGAAGTCACAGCGCTTCTGGAAAACACATCCGTGGAACCACCCTCATGCCATCCTTTTAGTAAGTGGCAAACAAGACCAAGTGCAGCTGTGCTTGGATTGACTGCATAAAGTGTCCTGTCAGACACTGGCCCCAGACATTTAAACTACTGCTTAATCGCATATTAGTTTCTCATTTTAAAAAATGTTGTATTTTTACCAATTTGTCATTTTGTTATTATTTCATATGCATAATAAAAAATTTGTTCAAATGCAGTCTCAGTCATTAACATTAACATAACTATTTTATACCTGATATTCAATATATAATGTAGCCATAGTCAAATGAACTTACAAAAGTGCATTTCACATGCTAAGCAAATACCACAAGAGCCAAATAAACCATCATATAAATGCCACCATCAAGGTGTTTGCCTCAAAACCTGAGATCAAGGGAGTGAAATATTAGCCTTTTTGTTGTTTCTCAAATAAAAATATTGAGGCGTAGTTTGAAAAGGTTTTATCGGGTTTGTACGGGTTTATAGATGTTTGTGGATAACAGCCAGTGAATCAGCCTTCCTGGCGGACATCAGGGAATGAGGGCGGGGGAGAGTCAGAGCTGTGAGGGGTGGCTGCCAGGTGCTCAAAGTGATGGCACAGCCAGCTGGGGAAACAATGCTGAACAAAGAGGTCTGTTGGAGTGTATGGTGTAATAACTGTCTGAAGATTTGGAAGGGGCGGTGAAAATTTGGTATACCAGTGCTGAGCAGAGAAAAGTCTCCCTTTAATAACCAGGCATGATGAGGTATATCCATATAAGAAATAGGATTTACTTCTGCAGAAAGAATTTGGCACTTACACACCAAAAGATGGACCAGCCCAAACTAAAGTGTCTAATTAAAGTGTCTAACCAATAATATACATAATTCTATATCTGATTCGTACATGGTTAATACAGGAGCATACAGTAAGATCTAACAAAGTAAATGACTGGCTGCGTCTAATCATATACAATGAATACTGGATAAGCTCACAGTGACCTCTTAGTCTCCAATGTTACAAGAACAATCGTTAAATCAGAATTTATAGTTTGGTCTTTATCTATCAGTTGCATTCATTGTCCTGGGCAGCATGGTGTCATAGCTGATTCTTCCTTGGTAAGATGGCAAGGGGGAGGATAAGGGAAAGGCCAGGCTCACCAGTTTGGACTTCTAAAAATGTATAAGAGACAGAGAGAAAGAAAACACACACTCATGTACATGCAATATTTCTAACTTGTTGTTGTCCTTGGGAGGTTAGGTGCCTGGGGACAGAGGGGCCCTGCAGCAAGGACTAGGAATTTAGTGTTGTACAGACTCCTTATTTATGCTAGAGAGAACTCTCCTCCCTTCACCAGTATTAGTGATTTGAATTAGATGTGGGCAGCCACCAAAAGCTAGTTCATCAGTGTTGTGATATGTGAATTGAGAAGGATGAAGACTGCATTGAACACACAGCATTATGGGCCAGTTGCAGTGGCCTGTTGACACAGGCCGGCAATCCAGCCAGTACAGTGTTGCAACAGTCCAGATGGGAGACTGTATCAGTAGCTGGGTAGCCTCTGCTGATGCTGTGAAGTGACTGTCACTGCACCCTTATCCCATTGATGCTATGCACCAGTTTAGGAGAATGTACAGCACACAGGCACGGCTTGGGTCCCAAGCATGTCCTGCCAGCTGCCTGCCACCAGGGTCATTTCTCTCTGCAGTTCACCAGAGGAGTGCAGCTCTACTGTAAGAAGCATACGCATCACGAGACAGGGATAATCCTGCTGCCTGATGCCTGCCCTCCTGCTTATCAATGTTGCACCACACTGTGAGGTAGCTGGATACCACTGCCACTGGAACAGCCTTAATTCAACAGTGTCCCCGTTACTTCCAATTTAAAGTAGTGAGTTTTAGAAATCTGAGAGGAAAGAGAGAAAGTGGGCATCAGTCTATGGTTTCTGCACATGGCAACAGGCTCATTATAATGTTTTATGTCGAGGTGAGCAGTAAAGTCAGGCCCCAGGGCTGCCAGAAACAACAAAGCTGAAATTATCACTGAATGTCAATGCAGTACAGGGGCCTCCTGATGGAAATACATATTTCCTAATGTGAAAAATTAAAGTTACCTCATACATGCACTTTAAACCCTTTCTTTGTATTACACATTACACGTATTTACGGACATTCACCACAAGTTTCAGAACCGTAAAACCCACATGCAGTGTAGATTCACTGTCGACAGACATAATTTTACTCATTTTTACTAATCGGGGATTACAGATTGCACATGAATGCCTTTAGGTGAGAAATAAAGTCCTGTTTTAAATGCTCACAGTAAACTTTAATAAATTGTTCAGTATAGAGAATTTCATGAGGTGGTGCAGATCAGTTGCACTGGGCCAGCACAAGTGATCCGCAGTCAGCCAAGCAGCTGGAAGGATAATTATAAATGGTATGATGATCGGTTATATTCATTTTAGTGTGGTTCCATGGTCATTTATTTACTAGTAATTGCATGTTTTGCTTCATCTGCCTTAAAATCACTACTCTATTAATGTGGGATAAGTGCAGTGGCTTGTTATTATTATAATTCTGGTACTTATAGCACAGTCACAGCCACTGTATGAGCATAAATACCATTATTTCCATCAAAAAATAAACTCAGAGGGCACATGCTTCTCCTTTAAGTAAAAAAAATAAAAGACAAAGACAGCCTGTGTTCTCAGATTATAAACATGTAAAACAATAGCTGCGTGTCAAGTGTCTGTTTCAGTGTCCTTAAAGTTGGGTAAAGAAGTATTAATGTCTTGTAGGACACTGTCCAAACATGTTGCTCTAAGCCTCATTAAAAAAAAGATGTGAACACCTGTGTTCGTTATTTCTCGACAGAGAGCTGCATCAGAAGCGTTGCCGTTGGAGTTAACGTGACATAAAGCCCTGCTGTGCTCTCGCGGCAAACGGGAACTTCATATTAACTGTCTTCATGTCGACGGAGACGATCGTGTCATCTGAGGTCACTGTGCCCAAACCTCGCCTCTTTCCAGCAACATGCCCCGTCTCCTCCTGCCACCAAAACTGGGTCTCTGAATAATAGGGCACAGGGCTTTTATGCAGCCGTAGCATGGTTAATGAGAAAAAGACTACGATAAATTCAGAGTCTGACAGGTCTGAGGCACAACTGATACAATTTATTTTAAAACTATGCCCAACTTGAGTCGAAATTCTCCGATTTTCTGCATTCATTCTCCCAATCTTGCATGGCAAATTCATCCATCAGCAGCACTACTTGGGTTATCAACTAACCAGGACTCTTTTAAAATAGCACTGTAAATATTGGGTGCTGGAAAGTCACCCACTCGCAGTTAGAGTGTTTTGGCAACATCTATATCGTTGAAATATTTTTCATTTCATTCAATATGTTTTCTAAATCAATGTAGTAAGAAATCCCATTTCCATACAACACTGTTTCTCTCCCGGTCTGGGTCCAGTTGGAGGTTTAGTTATAGCCGACTGGTTTTAGACTGAGCTGCACTTCGATCACACTGTATCACGACTGTTGATCTGGACTGGACACCACCTGACCACTTGATAATGTATTAAGAGTCGTGGAAGAACTGTAAAATTGGGTCTGAAGTTGGGGTTATACTTTTTTGAGATATGCTTGGCTATTTTTACATTTAAATTCTTTCACTTCTGCCTCTTAGTATTGAAGTGAAATATTATTTCAATAAAAATGGATCACTTTAAGTGTCCAATTATTGTTAAGGCTAGAATAACTATGGAAGAGTTATAAAGCCTAATCCGCTTAAATCACGGCCATTTGTTTTTAGCAGTCACAAATGCTAGAAATACCTATATTTATGTATTTTTGTAGTAGGAATACTCAAACTTGCCAAGGTTTCCCATTAAAATCTCAATTAAACTTGATTATCTAAGTCCATCTGGAACTAAAAGCAGCCCCAAGACTAAGAGCTATTGCCAGGTAGGGACCATTTTTTATTTGAATCAATTTGCTTATAAAGTAACAGAAAGTATTGTGTAATTCGTATCCACTTTGTCAGTCTCAGCCTTAGCAGTGCACAAAAATGGTTCCAGCAGAAGGAAAAGTCATTTTT
Organism: Anguilla rostrata; assembly: GCF_018555375.3. Lineage (NCBI taxonomy): Eukaryota > Metazoa > Chordata > Actinopteri > Anguilliformes > Anguillidae > Anguilla > Anguilla rostrata. The sequence goes on along the minus strand of NC_057936.1, from coordinate 50,384,928 downwards.
CACACCAGGATTCTTGTTAGCCATGTAGAGGTGTGTGTGGTTAGATGTGAACTGTGTGAGAGACTACTGACCAAACCTCAATTCTTGGATCTACCCAGCTGCACAAAGACATAACTCACAAAGGGCTGTTGTCACCCACTCCCCTACCCCCCACCCGCATCCCCAAAAACCCCAAGAGCACATGGCTGTTACCAGAGGGTGGGGTCAGGGGTGTTCCCTGGCTTGTCAAAAGTCTTATTCACAGCTTCACACTGAAGCACATCAAATCTTGTCGCTGACAGAGGACTTTCGCTCAAACACGGACAGATTTACCGGATCCAAGAGCCAGCATGGACACTTTAACAGGTAGCAATAAAATAAGGCTCTGTGAAGTGAGTGGGTCCACCCATCCCAAAAACATTCGCCAGAAATATGTGTCTACTCGCTTTGCGCCATTTGAAACTACCCTGAGACCACATGCGCTCCCAGAGAAGGTCACTGTGGACTCATTCTAGGTCTCTGAGAGCACTCAACAAGTCAGCCTTAGTTTACAGCCATCAGCTGAGGTGGGCCAGCACACCTACAGGCTGTACTGGGCAGTTTTTTTTACCCTTCCACAAACCCCCAGAGCATCATATGCTCCAGCTAGATATTTTATGAATATGCCACTGTATCTCCCAGTTTCAAAACATTTAAAAACACATTACAGTTTTCTCTTGTCAGCTCTCCGATTCCATGTTAAATACATTTCTTCCAAAATATGAATGTAAAGCTGTTTTCAACAAACTATGAATTTATCTGAGCTTAGCAAGCATTGTTCGTCTACATGAAATACATTTTTTATTTAATGTGAGCAGCTTCAATGTACCAAGCGTATTCTCCTTAATTAGAATACATTTTTAAATCTTCAGTTATTGATTCAATTTATTAATTTAATCTGAATGAGCATTGCCTGAGGTCAGCTATGCCCCTGGGCCACAAACATCAAGAAAACAAGGAATGAAATGTTTATTCAGCTATTTACGTGACCTGAATAAGAAACATGAATTTACAAAGAAAATAGTGCATTAATACTTATTCTTTCCCTGTACTAAATTAAACCAAGCATTTGAATAAGAGCATTTAACAGACTTGGACATACACAGAATGGCATTATTGTCCAAATCGTCAGTGTCATGTTTTTCTCATTACCTGATCAATCACACTGATAAAGCATATGGGTCCGGTGGCCAGGCTTCTCCCAAAGGCTTGTGGGAAGGGATTTGCTGATTTTACATTGAATATGGTTTTTTTTCTACTGACCTGCGCCAAGGTGAACCTTGCTGGAACATGGAAACTTGCTGAAGGCTTTGGTCTGTTCTTTAGCACTCGAATATGAGTACACAAGGAAAAGTACACACCATTCAAGACAACAAAACAAGATTTAAAAATGTTAGATTTCCAGCTTTCATTTCACAAATGTTCTGTTAACTCGCTGCCTAGTTATCAAGGAACATTGCCTTATCACTGGGGAACATTCTAGTTTGACTTCCGGTTGGCAGTGAGATACTGTACTGTTTAAATGTAGACATTCCACAAATACTCTGAAAATATATTCACTGTTCCACATATGTTCTGTCATGGTCATGGAAAAATGTTCTTATGACACATATACTGTACAATTACTGGCAATACGCTCTGATGGTTGTTATTTACTTGTGAAGGAAACAGAGAAGGCATTTATCAATAAGACTTTGGTTTTTCCCAATAAAATTAACATGAATCATCACACACAACTTTTAACTAAAATAACAACTGAATAACATTTTAAGACCTTTCCTACAATGTCCCTTGTGACTAAAAAATAACTTTAAGAGGAGCAACCAGGAAACCAGAAAAATTTACGGGGTTGAGTGTTTACCCTAACATTCTGGTATTGTTTTGGGAAAAGTTGTTCACATGGTAATTAATTATGTATTTGCTATTCAGAAAAAAATGACGACTGCAAGCTATGTTTTACAAGGCTTTGTTAGCATAATGCAAAGTAAAACCAGTCTGTGCATTTTTGGTAATAAATGCAAGTTGACATGTCAACTATTAATAACTAAAGCTATAACACATCTATATTGCTAGAGAGGACCAGAATGAATGTTTGATAAGAAAAAGCAAGGTGATTATTGTGTATTGTGACACACTACAATGGAAAAGGGCAAAGAGGCATCAGGTCTAATCTCTTCCTTTACCCACTGTCATAGAGGCTTGCTGGCACATGCTCCGTTTTAACTGCTGCTACTTACAACCACTCTTTAACAGTGACAGTAACATTGTGGCCATTGCTTCTGTACCTCAAACAGAAGTTACCCCAGCAAATTCTTCTTGTTCTTATTAGGGAAACATTCAATATTTATATTATGATCCAATTTTGTAAGCAGAAATTGTATCTTATCTCACAGGTTCAGAAGTACTTTCATGAACAAATTTCACCCTCTTATCAGTACCGTGAACGAATACACTTGTTGTGAACCAAAGAGATGAATCTGAATTTGCATTACTTTGCAACTTAAACAGCGGTCACATGACCTGATGAGCCAACCAGATGGATGTCTCTTTGCTGTGGTGGGGTCAATGTCACACTCACACACGCACACGTACTCCAGAATAAAATATATGCATGATCTTTTCTTAAGAATTACTTAAGAATGCAAAACTTTCCTATCGACCGTGTAAAATGAGCTATAAAGTTTAAAGCTTCCAGTAACCTCTAAAAATGCTTCCAGTTCTATAAACACAGTGTTTCTCCCTTTAAATACTGACTACAGCATGGAGGGAGACATGCCTCACAGATCCTGTTTTTCTGTCGGATGCACTGACCTGGAAGCAGAGCTCCCGGACTGCAGTGTCTGTTTCAGAAATAATTTTGCTGTAATTGGGTGTAAAACAGGTGGCGCAGTGTTGACACTGGGAGAAATATCTGAAAAATGTGCTGCTGCTATGCAGTCACTAAGCCAAGGGCCTGGTAGATTGCCGTGACATTTTATCATGCCACTGGAGTATAAATACATTACCAAGCAAAAGCAAGCAGGCCCCTGAACAAATGAAATACTTCTGCAGTACAAACGATCATTCCGGTGACTAAGCCCAGTAGTCTTCAGTCTGTGTTCACCATGCCATACACGTGAGTAAGTAAATAAATAAATAAATAACTGGTTATTTATTGTGCCTTCTGCTAATATGACGCTAAATCTTCTGAACCCGAAATGCCACAACTCTTGCTTTATTACTTCACCTCACACTTTCATCTGGAAATTGAACACATTGCTTAAATTGTTTCAGGGTTTTCAGTCATGGTGATTTACTTGAAAAATAAATGTGTTTTCTGAGGCAAGCACACACAACTGCTACTGCATAAACAAAGAGAATGAAGTTATTTTTAAAAATCATTATTAAAAGTAAAGTAAGAGTTCAGTTCATTTATTTTTGTTAGAAGTTACGAGTTGTAGTATTGAAATGTACTGAATAACGTTATAATAATCCATTAAAGACTAAAATTGGACTAAAGAGTGACTTTCAAGTTTGAAACCATAAATATGAATGCACACAAACTTTGTAATGCACTTGTAACGTGTAAACCTAACCAAATGCAGACTACACAGGGAAATAAACAAGAGGAATACAGTTAAGTTAAAAGGAAGCAGGTGACTTGGCCAGAGCTTCCACTGCATTGAATAATAGCATAGCCTGAGCCTCCTTTCATTTGACGAGCTTGATAACTCGCTCTTGCGCTTTCGTATCAACCGGCCGCTGCTCCTCCCTCTCCAAAATCCAGCCGCGAGAATCTCCAGTTACCAGCCTCCCTGACACTAGGTCACGTGATGACGATCCTCCTCATTTTAAAAGAACTAGAATTTCCCGAGGTCCCACCAGAGGTTCAAAGTGCCAGGCACCTCTCGGGTGCCAACTATACGACTTTCACACTCTGACCCGATCTACCTCACTATCACGTCGTTGTAAACAGGGGGCATACTACTGAGCTCAGCGTTGCGACCGCAAGCGGACCCCTTGGGTTTTCAAACCTGTTGACAGTCGACCTCTCTCCTTTTTGCCCTTATTAATCACAAGTTTCTATTTTAGCTATGCGCAAAGTCTAACTTTAGTCTTGGAAGCTGTGCCTTGTTCTCAGTGTCGTTTATATTAGTATGGAATTAGCTTTCAGAAACACAGTTAATGTCGCAGTTATTCTGGGATGTGTAATCATCTCCAGTAACTCATGTCCAGTCGGAGCCTACCTCTACAATAATCGCTATGCTGGGTAAGTGATGCTGACTTCGGGGACTCATTGCAATGCTTTATTGTTTATGTGTAAATATTCTCAACCAATTATTCATGCATTTACCATTGAGGGAACTAACGGTTCCCATCTCTTCTTTTTAAGAATATAATCAATATCGTATCGGATCTGATTTTGTTTTCTGGCATGAACAAGTTTTTGCTGTTCAGAGCGCCGTTCCCTGCAAACATTTTGTTGTATTTATGTTTCACTCTGATGGAGGCACTGCTAGAGATAACGCTGCACCTCTGAATGTACTGACTATTTCCAACTCCTGTTGGCTAGTTTTCGTTGTTGTTTTAACGTATTTATGACCACAGAAGAAAAAACCAAAAACAATTTTTCAAGAGCATGATAAATAATAAATAGGCGTACTAATATATTTGAGTTGAAACTAGTTAGTCAGAACTGCAACACAGAAAATACATAAAATAAGCTTGATTGTGACGCAAAACGCGTGAGATGTGTGTAGACACTATTTAGAATGCATCTTCCCCACACAGGTATGTCCTGTGGATATGTGCATTTCTCGTGGTTTATTAGGCTATTATGTTTAGTGGACAAATCTGCCAGTGAGTAAACAATAATGTGAACCATAATAGTTGCACATGGACTCTGCACACTAGAATGTTCACTGTTACATCAACTTTGATAGAGCAGATTTTACTCAGATAGGGAACATGTAATCCCTACTGAGTTCATATAACCAATTTGTTTTTGTTTTTTTACATTTTACTGGGTAATGACTGTGTGGAGTGGGAGGAGTATGAATGGCTCTTCTTTTAGTGGCTAAAGCAGGTGAACCTGCTGCCTCTCCTCTGTACCACATTGGACAAAGATGCACATAACAAGGCAAACTTTTTTTAGTGATATATCACATTTGGAAATGTGCCATGTGATACATTAGCCCGTGTTTGAAACTTGGAAAAGGTTTCTTACTAAAAAATGTTCTCAAGCCAACAACTAAACCTGCACTGAAATATGAGTGCTCACATTCACGTCTCAGCCAGCGCACACAACTGTAGCGTTTGTATGGAATTCACGGTGACCGGGAATCTCCTGGGGTGTTCAAGGGGGCATGGAGAGGCCACCATTGGTGGAAAGCCCATCCCCAGCTCCAGGCCAGCTCTAGCTCCACCACCCCACCCAAACTCCAGCTGCCACATGTATCTCGGCTTTTATTAGCTGAAAATCGAAAAAAGCAGCCCCCCCCCCTTCTGTTTGACAGAAAAGGATCACTGCTCATTCACATTGACATTCTGAAAAGTTGTCAAAATAGTACCACTTAATGTGTCATACTGATGCAGATATACAATGAGCAGCCAATCTGTAGCAGCACAGGGGAATCTTTAAAATATCTGTGCATGTTACATGGACCTTCCAGTCATTCTTGCACTACACTTCTAAAAATACACTTCTCTTCTGAAGCATCGATGCTGTGTTATCAGAAAATAATATATATTTATTTGAATGAAGTCCTGCTTCCTGCTCCTACTTCTGTAGGTTTCAGTGAACAATTTAAATTCTTCCTGCAGTGCTGTGGGAAACCTTATAGAGAGTGACAGTTTGTGGGCATCATTAGCCAACAAAGAGCATCTGCTGGTAAGAGTGGGGCTTTGAAAACAGACTGAAAAGAGAGTACCGATGGTTATGACAGATCAAAGTCTGTGGTCTGCTGGGACTTGTGAGGAATAAAAGCATTCAGACGGTTCTGAAGATCATATTGTACTATTTTTTGGCCATTTCCGATTTTAAGGTTGATAGTGTGTTTTGAATTCTATGGGGGGCACACATCCTCATATTGGATATCGATGTGAAAGCTGATAACCCAAAGGAAATTCCTATGTCTTTAACTCTCATCAAAGCAAGATGTAGGATGTATGCCTATCTGTTGGAAATATGAAGTTTGCTTCTTCTTTAAAATAGGAAAATTACATTTTCCCTCAAAATTACAACAGTATGCATTTAATAGAACAATGAAGATGTTTAAAGAAACTCAGATGGTGGACAACAACAGATGTCTTCATATTTTGACCCAGTTTGTCTTAAAACAAAGTAATAGCATGTGTTTAGATAACTAAAGATGTTTAGAAATCAAATGCTGTTTTGGATTTTGGTCTAGGAGATTTAAATGATAATACCTCTGTAGTTATGAATTCGTTTCCTCTTTTGAAATACTGTAGTTTTTCTAGTGTTTTCTGCTATTCTGAAGTTCATCCAAGGAAAGTGTACCACCCAACGTTTGTTTGGTCCAATGTCTTCTGGCAGTTGTGCTCCACATTGTAAAATCCTCCTTCTTTCATTTTGTATCACATAAAAACGATCCTGGTTGCTAATGATTTTAGTCACTCATTGGGCAACATTCTGGGTTTGCTGAACACGACAGAACTGAGCAGCATTGCTTTGATACACATTTTTTAATTGTAAGTGGCAAGTTAGTCTCAGTCTTGATAGGATGTATTGGAAGAGACAATGAAATCCAGTCCCTAGAGATAGCCCAGTCAATTAAGCACCTATTTTCTGGATTCAGGCACCATGAGAAGCTTTTCCACTGGGAGCGTTTGGCACTCTTGAAGGCACACTGTACCTGACAGAAGAATAACAAAGCACAACAGCAGAAGGAAGTTTTCTATGTTTTAGAAATGTCAAACTATTTCAGAAGGTCTCCTTAGGCATTGAACTGTGTTTTTTTTAATCCAGCCCCAAAATATTGAAATTATTCAAACAACTATTCAAACAAATCTGAATAAGACATCAAATTGAGTGACTTGTAGACATCAAACAGAGTATGAATAGAAATGGAATTTATTTGGTCAAAGCCAAGGTTGAAGTGAATTTTATTAACCCAGAATGGGGAAATTCAAGTGGTCATGGTACACTATCAGAAGACGTACAAAAATAATAAAAATGCAATGAAAAATAATAAAACTACAATAAAAAGAATAAAAAAGTAAAATCAATGTTCAATGCAACATTCCCCTCCCAGTCTCCCAGACACACACACTCACATGCACACATACACACATATACCTTCACCCAATGAAGATATATGGTGCGTAGCCCTTGGAAACTATTTTACCTATCATAATTGTCTATTATGTAGCAATATGTTTACATAGTTGCCTATTTTACTACATACAGTAATTAATGAGCTATGGGAGAGAAAAACCAATCTATGTGCAACAATAGTACCTATCTTTTACAACTGTTTTCTTTTACTAAAAGTATGGATCTGACATCCACTGGAATTTTAAAAGAACAGACCTAGCACATCCATTGTGTGTCCCCCACATATGTGTGCATATTAGTAATGAGCTGACTTACACTTATGTGGCTCTCCAAGTAGTTCATGTCTGACATAAGTCTTCCTGGTTGAGCAGAAGTGTTCATCTTGACTGATTGTTCTGTGTTTCTGCGAGATTTGTATTTCAGTGTGTTGTAGTTTAAATGTTTAACTGTGCTGGAAAATGATAAATTAAGTCTCCTGTCAGCTACCTATTTATCGCCATAAAAATGTAAAAGAAGAAAATTCAGTATTTTGGCGCTTTTCACGTTCTACGTTTTCATTATTGGACCAGGATGCTGGCTAGCTAAAATTCAGTAGCCCATTTCACAGATGGATCAAAGTTCAAGTCCCAGAGTTTATGATATTATAGGGCATTCTGCCCGACTATGAAACACACAGCTCAACACAGACCAGGCTTCAGAAGAGAGCCAACAAACATCAACAAACAAGAGTCATTCCTGGGGGATTTTAGGCCACTTTCTTCACTGTCTTCTCATTGGTGGTCTCGCCAAGGACCAAAGGGGACGTTTTAAAGGGGACTGACATCGCAGTTCCAGGCCGGTCGTTTCACACAGACGTGTTGTGCTGGCCGGGTCACCTACTGGCGGCTTCCCTATCGGGGACACTCCCCTCGCGGGCTCTGAAGTCCCGCGCAAGGCCTTTTGTTCCCTCTCACTTCAGCCACGCATGATCACATCCCACCTTTGTTGGAGGGGGCGTGACTTCCTGCATTGCAGCGGGAAAACGGCGGAGTGGATTGAGGAACACAAAGAAGGAGAGAAGCACAGAGGACGACAGACAATGGGCCCTCGCTGTAAACCCAGGCGAGGTGCTAATGATGTGTGGGGAGCCGTGAGTGTGGGGTAAAGAGCCTGTCTCTTTTGCTCTTCTAGTCTCGAGTTGTTAAAAATAACCATTGAGAGTAACCAAACTGACCAAAAAAGAGGGACATTTGCATTTTAATTGGAGACATTCCAAAAAAAAAAAATTGTGTCTTGTGAACCGTGATTGAACAGTTGCCCAAACCTTTTTTGGATAAGTTTGTCAAACACACTGTTGGGAGGAATTGCCCGAGGGAAAGCATTATGTTCGTTTCACTGAACTGAACATTTCACTGCTCATTTGAGACTTATAATAGACATATGAGTCTTATAATAGATTATTAGACGTTATTCCTAGGCCATGCTCAAATAACTGAAAATCTGGCTGAGAAATGAACTATATTTATATCCTATGACACACACATTGCTGTGCTAACCAAGCCAGGACATTCAGCAGTATGTGAAATAAACAAAACCAGCTTTTCAACATGTCCCTGTATACAAACGAAGACAAAGATGGCTGCAGTGGCTGGTCTAAATCATGCACATATCGCATTAGAGCCTGGCAAACCAAAGCAAACGTGTCAGTACTGTTTGTAGCTGCTGGTGATTTAGTGCGCAGTAAGATGGCGGGACCATGATATGCTGTGACACAGAGGATGAGAGAGAGAGAGTTGTAAAATTGGGTCCCATTGTGAGGCTCCCCCATACCTCCGGCGGGCCGCCTAGCGCGGGGCGATCAAGTGCAACATTCAGCACCTCCCCGTGCGTGTCACCGGGTCCCGAGTTCGCCTCGGCGTCCCCGCAAAGCACCACCGGGCTCCACACACACGGGCCCTGAATGCCGCCCTTTGTCTCAGCCCTGTGAGTGAATGCACCCCCAGAAACGTTGCTCATTGGATGAACACTGATGCCGGGTCGCAGAATCACGCCTGTGTCCCTTTGGTCTAACATCAGCAAGAGAAATAGCTGTATGTTTATTCTTTTGTTTTTTAAAATTGATCTAATCCGTAGATGCATTTGATTTATGATCAGGAGGAAGAGGTTTTATTCCCATCCCTCAGTCCTACATTGTCAGTAGAAACTGAAGAAAAGATTCAAGGAAGGAGGGATATTGCGTAGTAGGTTAAATTCAAGGGAGCCGTGCTGCTCCTTACCTCTGTCGTTAATAAAGAAGTGCTGCTGAGTTACAGTACAGCACAGGCGCTTTGGAGGGAGTTATGGACTCAGTGGAGAAAAATGTGTCTCTTGCCTGGTTGGACCCCCCACCAGATTTATAGTTAGAAATGTGACCACTGTGATTTGTTCAGTTAGATAAACGTGCCTCCCGGTCGCACAGTTTGAATGATTCAGTTGGTGGTTGGAAGCCAAAAAAGGCAGCTGGAGAGATAGTTTGATCAAGACGATCTGTGAGACTGGATGCATCTGAAGCGAATACATTTCTTCTGCTGCCTATTTTTCCTCAAGGGAAGCAGTGCAGTGTGGGGGCCCGGGGAGCTTGGGTGTTACACTATCAAACTTACTCTCCTTTCTCAATTTTTAAAGCTCCTTTCACATGATGGAATTTTTCACTTTCCTAATCTGCACGTCCACGGTGGAGATACAAATTTTGGGGGTTGCAGAGCACTGACCAAAAACCTAAACCTTCCCTCCCTTTTGGCCAATTAAGTGCCACCCTGTGGGTCTGCTCACAGGCAGCTCATTCATGGTTAGGATCTGATTCCAGACCATAGAGGAAACTAAACAAGTGTTTTACTTGGCTGTGATTTTCAGAAATTTCCACATTACGTCCCTCTTCCTAAATCTTTAATACGAATACTTAAATTTCCATAATCATCCCATAACCATCTTGTGAAAAAGTTTTACAGATGAGTGCAGACTTACTGTCCAAGCAGACCTCTCTGACTTGTTTGCTTGAATTCTGATGTGAATCTTAATACTAACAGTTAACTGCTGTATCATTTGGGAAAGAGAGGTGTGGCTGGAAGGATGTTTGTCTCCACAAAATCAAGATGTGTTCTTATTCTGTTATCTGAAATGAACAAATCCAGGGTCTCTGCATCAGTGAAGCTGGATTGGCAGTCTAGATAAGACCTTAATGCAATTAATTTAAAAACAATAATCTTATTGAAGTTGATTACTACACAAAACTGTTTTTAATTAAGAAGATATGCCAGGGAAATACATATGCTCTTTTATTTTATCTGCCACCAGTAACATTTATTAAGCTAGTAATGCTTTGTAAAAAAAAATGTTACTGGTGAAATATATTATTGGAGCTAAAATCTGCATACACTGGCCAGGATCTGGAACAGCCATTGCAAAGTATTGTGCAAATGAGATATAAAGATATAAATTCTTTTTCGCCTCAGTCTTATCTGCCATATTAATTTCACAGCTGTTATTCAGTCATTGTTTGCCAGCTCTTCTGTATTTCAGTGTCATTTCACAGCATGAAAGATCATTGAAAGTACCTGGGTAACTCAGTAATTAAGGTGAGAGCTGCTCTTCACAGGCTTCACAATTCAGTTATCAGATCACTTTACCATTTTTTTTAGGTCATGCGTTTGCATCATTGCGTTCCATTTCAGAACGCCAAAGAGGGACCAGCATCTGTCTCCACCTGTCAGAACGAGGTGGAGAATCAAAGGAAATTCCAGCCAATATCAAAGTCACTTCCTGTAATGTAGAGTTCAATTCATTTACCTCTCTGTATGTCCACATCAGAAGTATAACCTGGCTTTTGAAGTGCAGGATATTTGGAGTTCTCTCTCTCTCTCTCTGGACTATTACATTTCTGGAAAATTGATGTTTATATTTTTCCTTTGTTGCCATACCTAAAAAATGCAGCCAGTGAACAACAGCCTCCAAATGGTTGCACTGTTTCTGACTGGCCTTATTGTAAAACTGTTGTGCTTTGGCACATGAATAGCTCATTATGTGCTCTTTTTACGAAGTTAACAAGCTGATAATTGCATAATAGTGAGCAATCATACCAGTTTACAAGTTTATTTATTTTAACAACAGCTAATTTTATTTTGAATTATTTTGTAATGAAGTCCTTCAACTAAGGACTCTCTGTCATCAGTTAAACAAATTTCTTTCAGATGAGATGCGGTAAGGGTCTGTTCATTTAGCAGATCATTTGACCGTTCCCCATGCGTTGACTTGAAGTCTTTCTATGGCACTCACCCATCATTATGGTGCTCTGCTCAGCGTAGATATGGGTCCTATTTATACTGCATTAATGAGGGAGATGTTTTGGCTCTGTGTGTGAGATGCTGCTTGGATAGAGAAGACTCTCCTCAGCTCATTCCTGTATGCAGTGTGTGAGCTTTTGATGTCTTCATGGGGACTAAGCTGTCATATCCATCTTTAACCTTCACAGTGTTTCATATGATTTATCTGGCTGCAAATCTGGTCTTTGATGTGCACTGCATTATGGAATATAAGGAAAACATAGCACTGTATTACCGCAGTGCAGTTTTGTATGGCTGGCAGCTTTCTCAGTTGTTTTGGTACAAGGTGACTTGGACAAAGACTTCTCAGCACCACAGTGTGTCTCCTTCATTCCTCTCAAGGTTAATGCCATGTTTACATACTGGTATCCCAGAGACTAACAATAAAAAAATAGTAAGCATGGTCAATAATGTGATTTCACCGTTGTTACCTGCATATCCGTCAAACTAAACAATATTTTCCACCATACCTTTTGAGGACCCAGGGCAGAACTTTCCCATTATTTTCCCGAATTCTTGAAAGTAGTCAGATGAGTCTTGGGTGAACCACATTATAAATACATCTGCTTTCACACATTCCCATGTCTTCTGTCTTTTAACAGACCGTTAATCTGCTCAAATAGCACACATGAAGGGATTACAGGCCCAGAGGGCTGGGAGGGTGTCCAAGGACATTTTAGGACATCCTAGGTAATGACGCTGAAGGCCCTCTGCAGTATGAAGTTGTCAGAGGATTCGCAACACCTTTAGACCAGGACCGGACCACGTCTTTCAGTTAATGTAGCAGAGAACACACAATGGAGCAAATATCAAACTATGCCTTTTTGGGTCTATGCTGGTGTGACAGGCTACATGGTTTGAAGATAATCAGACCTTGCATTCATTCTGCAAAGCCAGTATATCAAGGATAGATCATGCAGTTTTTCAGCCAAACCGGTTAAAGGGTGGTTCCCAGTAGTCATGACAGTTGCTGCTTCCAAGATTTGTCATTATGTTTCTTGCGAGCTTATCCATATCTTATTTGTCTTTGTTCAGGGAAAGGATTTTTTAGTTTGGTGTCAATATTTCTTAATAATTTGGCATGAGTTGAAGGTTGTTGTGTATTCTATATGTAGGAAATCTGCTAACTCTCACGGTATAGTATGAATTGCTTGGAGAATTTCAAGCTGATTTTCTTGTGTAATTTAAAACTCCTTGAACAATGCTGTAATCCTATAATGAGACATCGTCAAAATTGTTGCACCGGTTGACCCCATGATCACATTACTGAATCCTTACAGGTATGAGGACCACTCCCTTATGTTTGAGCTGCTTCTTATAATTGTATGTCATTTTCTAGTTTAATATAAAGGAAAGGAATCAACTTTGTAACTGTGGCAGAGATAAATGTGGCAGTGTTAAATGATGTTCACGAGTGAAGCGAATGCTAATCGAGCTCTGGAGTGCTTTGATGTTGTCATGAAGTGTGTGTGGAGCAGATTACAGGTGCTGACCACATGCTTGTGGAATTGAGCAAGCGAGCACGCAGGCTAATCAAAGTGTCCCATGCAAACCCATGAGAGAGAGCCCAGGCTATGGAACTCCTCGCAGGAAGCATGAGCAGTTTCCACTTCACAAAAAGGTCCAAGTTAGCCTGCTAGACATTGTGTGCAGATTCATGTGAGATCTACCTCAAAGCTAATTTGTAGCCCATTTTACATGTCTGTTGTGGCTCTTTTGATGTTCCACAGACATTTGTGTTGCAGAAGTTCTCACAGATATGGGGCTTTCTCGTGACCTGCGTCTGTCCTTTTAACTTCCTCCTCAGTCCAGCGCACTCATGTTTAAGTGCGAACGCAGTTACTCAAAGCGCATAAAACACTTCATTCAGATTTATGGGAATTTAGTTCCCAGATGTGGAATTATCTAATACAGCCATCATAGGCAGCTGTTATATTACCTCCATAGGGCATGGAGCGATGGCAACAGTATAAGGGGTATTTAGCGTTGCGGGTGTTCCGATTACACAAACCCAACCCTGTCAACAGTAAGCGCCGGCACCGTGTGTCTGCTCGGCCCTCGTGCCAGAGCTGTCCGCTGCCAGAGACGAGCTGCCCATTTCCATGATCTGTATTTATTTTTGGTCCCCTCGCTTCCGTCCTCTCTTACGCAAGAGCTCTTACAATGAGCATGATTGAATAGAGTACATACAGGACACTTTGTGAAAACCTATCAGGTTATGGGACAAGGCTGCTGACAGGGTCGATCCTACCCAAGGGCAAACTGAGTTATGATTTTGCGGGGATTACACAGAGAACAGGAAGGCAGCAATGACCAGGCTAAAGGACTGGCCAAGCCTTCGCATTAAACAGCTGTGGTTTGCAGACCCCTCCCATGGTGATTAAGTTGAGTCGTGCTGAGACGTCTTTTGAGGCAGCCTATTCTGAAGCAGGGCCACCTGAAAGAAACGTGTAAAACGCAGAGTAATCAATTCTGTCTGGGTAGAGAGCAAGGCGACTACTAAGGCAATTATTGCCAGAGCCGAACATGCCAAGATTGCTTTTTTATGCCGTCCTTGGGAGCTCCCATAAGAGGCATCTGGTTACAGAAACCACCCTTTATATTACTTTCTATTAGTGTGGTGTTGACATGCATCATTGCTGTGTATTTGCTATGAAGCTGTACAAATGGAAAGAATGGTTACTGCTCAGTACTCAGCCTTACCTATGATTAGTCTGGGTTGCGTTTGTTTCTGTGTGTTGCCATCCATTTCATTTGTAATGGCTGGGATGTAATGGCATTTTGGGAATATATGTTACGGCACTTTTATTGAATTGTACCCAGTTGTGCCGTTCACACTGTAGGTCCTGCTGTGTAAGGGCTCATACTACATGAATAAATAATGCCTGTATATGCGAAGAACCACAGTGGTTGTCTTTTTCTCTTTTTGAAATAAGAAAATTGAAAAATACAATGCCAACATGATGCTCCTGCTCAGGCTTAATTTATTTCCTCATTAATTGTGTGTATTTGTCTTGGCAACAAGCATTATATATATTATATATATATTTATTTTCACTGAAGCGTTGCAGCAAGTGTGAAATGTGACTGTGGTCACATTTTCTGTGGTTCCCATGGTTGAGACTTGGAATGGTTTTCTTTCCCTAATGAGATCTGCAGAGAAACCCCTTCCTTGATCCGTACTACTAAACAACCGAGAGTCACACCAGCCATATCCTCAGCTGTGTTCCAGAGAGAGCAGGTGGCCGTTCTCCTGAGTGAAAGAACAAATGTTGTTTTATGTTGAGGTTTCTCAAGATGACGGGTTTCATCATGCAGAAAAAGGTCTGGGGGTCTGGGGGTCTGGGGGCCTGAGGGTCTGTGGGCCTGAGCCCATGGAACCCTGCTGCTGAACTGTAAGCAGAGCTCACCTTCCCCTGTAGTCTCACCGTGACTGTGTTTCCATTAGTGCTGCTGGAGTCCACTCTCAAGAGTCACAGTAAAAAAGGTGCAAAAAGCTCTATGGAAACAGGTGAACAGCTGACTTAAATAAGAGCAATTAGCGTAAAGAATACCTAAATTATTCTCAGGCATTTATTCTATGAAGACATTCCTGAATACATTTTTCATGCCTTCGTGTGCAGCTAGTGTTCATGAAATGTAGTTCTTGGCTCTAAAGGGATAATGTGTCAGCTTTTCCCCCTTAAAAGCCTTAAAAACTCCACGTAGAGGCGTGGTTCCGACCCAATTTTTGCGGGGGGCTTTTTTCAAACACTTTCATTGAATGAAATGTCCTGATTGTGTTCTTGTTGTTGCAGAGATCAAGTTATTAGAGTGACCCCGGTCAGTAATGGAGAAGTCGAGGAGCTGAGGAGGCTATTTGCAAATTTGACGGTGAGTCTGGTTTTTCGGTGTCTTCCTTACATGCAGATCACGTCTGTATTCTCTTACACAAGCATGTCTCTTCTAATGCTTTCAGTTTCTTACAGAGTAGTTTGTCAAAACCCTTTCAGGTTATGGGACAAGTAAGTTATATGGCTGATCCTACTAGAAGGCACATTTTGAGTTACGTAATTGAAGGGATTAGCGTGCTAAAAGTGAATTACACAGATTGATTGCTGTCCACCAGATATTAATCCAAGACAGAATGTGTGTCCCTTTTAACATCTGACATTAACATATTATTTACACATCCCACATTTTGGTTCATTTCAGTCTCTGCTTGGGAGCCTTTATGAAATTATTTATTTCAAAATCTTAATATTTATCTCAGGGATAGATTCCCAGGACCCTGCTGAAATGGTTTGCAGAGGCCGGATGAAGAAGTGGTGGTCACCCATTGGTTGAGTGGGATGCTCTCCCATGTGAAATAATGAAGCTCCCACCTCTGACTCTCTTCCACTCATGAATCTTCTGGCTTTGAAATCCTCCAGTAGGAGGATTAAAAGTACAGTGTATTTCACAAATAGAACTGAAGGGAGTCAAGTAAGCCAGGCCATGTGTTATGCATTGCTATGTTCCAAATCAGTGGTTTCTAACTTAACAAATTCGGGCCACGCTCTCTCTTGATTCATTTTTTATTTTCATTTTGTCTTAACCAAACTCTTTCACTGAGGGGTGTCTCGTGGCGCAGCCTTGTAGAGCACTGTCCACATGCTCATTACAAGCCGCAACGTCGGCGGTTCGAGTCCGACTGCACCACCTTTGTCGCACGTCTCTCCGTCATTCTTTCCCAATTCTTCCTGTCTCTCTACACTGTCCTGTCCAATAAAGCTGAAAAGCCCATAAAATATATATATATATTTTTTAAAAACTCTTTCGCTGATGAGTCCAGACAGGGTGCCATAGCTCCTCCTCACTGAAGTTCACACGCTGAATTCCAGTCACGCCCACAGACCCCAGCTTTTCGGCGACGCTCGGTAGCCAGTGACAGCGCGGGTGACGGGGGACGTCCCAGGACACGTCCAAAGCAGTCAGAGAGAGCCCGCTTCATCACTGGCGCCACTGAGGCCTGTCAGCGACAGACGTGTCACGGAATGGAGCTAGCTATGGCTCTGAGATCCATCCATTTCAGAAACAAAGAGAGGGCTCCCAAACCGCAGAATCCCACAGTACCACAACGGAAGAATTGGAAGACCCTCCCTTATGCTGGGTCCCTTACTGCAGTCAGGAGCTCTGTCAGATCACTGGGAGAGAATACACAGAACGTGGGCTGCGTCTACTGCACGAAAACGTGTCACCACCGCAGCAACCAAGCAAGAGAGTGTACAGAGTGTACTGCAGTGGGCTGCGGTGGAAATGTCACCAGTGAGAACGATAGAAGGAGGGAGGACCACTGGAGGCAATGCATCACCTCGTTTTTTGCTTGGTCCCTGGCACATTTGGGAGTAATTACACAGCAATTCTCGGGTATCCGGGAGAACCCCCCAACACACCCCAATCCAAATAATGGCTACAATGCAAAAAAATGGTGGGAAAGCAGTAAATATTCCCCGGTGCCAAGCAGTTGTGTAGAAATTGGGCTCATATTTCGTACGCAGAGGGCAGTCTGGAGGTAGAGCCTGCAGCTGCAGAGAAGGAGGAAAGTATCAGATGGTAGAGTGTGGGAATGCACCTCACTGAGGGGTATATCAGGAATCTGTGGGATGAAGGGTCTAAGGATGGCTGCTGAACTGTTTACTGTGAGGAATAATGACCAGTAAGACCAGTTTCACTGTTGTTAGGATATGCTTTCTTTGGTGTGATACTCTCAAAAGTACTCTTGCTGCACCCAATAGGAATGGCACAGATCATCAGTATTGCTTAGGTTAATTTACTTGGTCAATCATTTTGTATTCATTAGCCGAATCTTGGGAGTTTTCATGGGGGCATGAGATTTTGCCTAGTATGTACTGGATTCAAAGGAAAGTCCACCCCCCTCCCAGATGTGGGACACCAAATATACAAGAAGCTGAATTAGTTATTAGAAAATGGAGACTCATGAACTAAACATGTTTTACTCTTTACAGTTCCATACAGACTGTACCATAGGGGCTGCACTGGCAATATGGCTTGTGGTTTAAGCAGGTCTGTGGCCATTTAAAAATTTAAGATTAATATAAAAGTAATAGCTGTGCTCAGATGCAATAACTAGAAAATTCAGCTGCCTAACGCTATGCTGTTTCAATGCAGTGTGTGCAATGAAATAACATCATGAATAACAGGAGCTCTTTACTCTTAGCTCTCTTTATTTAAACTGTACATTTAGATTGACATTTCCCTGCTTTTTTCCCAAGCAATATGTTTGAAATCTTACACTTAATATATGTATGCAGAGGAGGAAAGTCCAGGGGTCAGAAATTAAACTCCTGCCGTGTGTCCAGCTGATTTCACTAATTAATTTTACCTCCTGGTTGACAAATTGTGCTAATTAGCAAATCCAAGTCATTGGAACAAAATACTTTGTGAGCCTGGATTTTCTGCCTCTGCTAGTAAGGGGCTGCTGGGTGGCTGGGCCTGTGAAGCACTGTTCAGTTCCAGCAACGGAGGTTGCAATGAGCATTGCAGCGTGAGCATGATGGATCTTCCAAAATTGTGGTGAAAAAGGGAGCAAAAGCAGAAATATATGGCATACGTCAGAAAGATACAGTATCTCTTTCCCGAGCTATGCTTCATTTTGCGTGGGCTCCACTGCGGTAAATTTAATGTATGCTGTAATGCTCAAAAAAAATCTGTGAACACGTTGCATTATCCGTTGCCAACTCGCAAGTCCCGTTTGATTTATGAGAGCAATACTAATAAAATTTTAAATGGGATACCTTTTCTCAAAGTTTATAAATATGTTTTAACTTAAAACTTTTAAGTTCAGAAAGTACACTTTCTTTTACTAAGTTAAAATGCACTATTTTTCACACTCTAGAGAATGGGAAAATGTGGGCAGGGCAAGTTGTAGGGCCTTGGGAGTCTCCACTCCAAGCTCCTTGCAGGAACATGGTGCTCCACTCCAAGCTCACGAGACCCTCTGCGAACCATTAAAGCAGTTTGTCTATTATTATAGCGGGGTGCCAGCCTGCTTGTGCCCGTGTCGTTCTCAGAGAGAGAGGGGAGCCAGCTGCTCCGCTCATTCCTCGGCTGGGAGCAGGAAGGCGATAAACAGGCAGGTCTGCAGCCGGACCCGTCCGCGGGTCAGAGGCTCTCCTCGGGGTGATCGTTCCAATCTGCCGCTCATTTTCACGAGCTGGAGCAGAGGCGGCGAGCAGGCCGGAAACGCTTTTTGCGCTTGATGAGGGGACGCCGTCCGGCGAGCTTATGGGACGCCCGCGCCGCAGACCGCAGGTACTCCTCACCCTCTCGCCGTTGTTTTTTTTTTTTTTTTTTTGCGCAGAGCCGGCCCACCTGCTTTGCAGAGACGCCATGTTTCTGATGGCGTTCAGGCCGAACCGGCCCTGTGAGGCCGCTGATTGTGAACTGCTGGAGATTCACCGACACGCATTACGGCGATCGGCTCGGATCAGGTGTCAGCTGGGTGATTCGTGCGGAAGTGGGGGGGGGGCTGTTTCACGTGGGGGGGGGGGGGGTGACCTTGGAGAAATTCACACCACATGTGATAGCAAGCGCTCCAGGGTGAGGGACACTGTGCAGATTGTGCAGATATGGGCGATGTCCTGTACTGGTGCGTTCGGTTGTGGTCCTTGAACACTAGCTTTGGGCTTCCTCAGCACTCACACAAATCCATGTTTTCCTAAAACCCTGAGTGTAACACTCCCTCCTGTGTTTTCACAGACTACACCCACTGCTTTATGGAATCTGGAATGGAAGGCTTTCAGGGAACTGTGTTGCCACTTCAATTGCTACTGAATATTTTGAATATTTATTTATTTTATTTCTTGCATTTCAGTTTCCCCAATTGAGAATAGGCAGTTTAGCCTCTCAGGCAACTGCTGTGTTTGCTTCACCTGCACTGAAGCTCATGAACTCCTCCGACAAGCTCACCTGTGAGCCAGCGGCTGTTTTGCTCATTACAAGCTAGACGGTTTTCTAGGAAAGGCAGGAGGCGTATATCTCAGTGATGACAACTGGTAGCCCACGCACACCTGGTGCATTGCCAGGAATGAGCTAACGTAGCAGCAACCGGAGGAACGCTGGGCCACTTAGACCCACCCTACCTTGTCGGGATGACGGAAAGTGTGTTCCGCCACAGCGGGCTTCCAGTCCTAGTCAGCCCACGCTCAGGATGTATTAGCTGCAGGGCCCAAACTGCCATTCAGCCCTGCCCTCAGTGGCTTGGAAGCCCAGATGTGGCAGACAATTTAATATAAAGAAATCTGAATGTATCTTGGCTTCACTTTTGCTGTGCAAAGTCTTAAACAAAATGTGCGTACTGGTACTCATTATGTTTGTGAAAAATAATAGCTGTAGTGCAACTGTTGAGAATATTAAAACTTCTGTGTACAACAATTGTACAGTTAACAAAAAAACAAATTAGTAAGTCATTCGGTTCTCAGTTTTTTGATAGAAAAGGGAAAGCCAAACCCATTAGTCATACGCTGTAGTAATGTAATTTAGTTTGCTCGATACAGTGCTTTTTTAGTGTGATTTTGAGATTTAAGTTAGAGATTTAAGGTGTCAGTTACTGCCTGCAAGCCTAGTATTAGCACTTAGCTTTTGAATGGCATTTCCCAGGTGTGCGTCATGCTGCCTTAGTGGATTACAGTGGGCTTTGCAGTGTCCAGAAGATTTCAGAATTTCCAGTGTTTTCTGTTAAAGATACTATTATAAATGCAGATAGAAAATGGAGTGAAGTCCCAGGTATTCCAAAGAGTTATAATGGAACTGGAACAGAGAGAATCTGTAGGTTTTCATGACTTACAGTGGTGTTATGAATTGAGCTCCTAAGCTTCAGGATTGAATTGAGCTGGTGGTGCTCTACAAACTGGAACCTTTGAGTTGATTCATCACTGTATTTAGAATGGAAACAGATATTACTCATGAAGGACACTCATACTCGCTCAAGCATTCTTACAGTAGCCTATATGAAATATAGTAAAATGTGCTTTGATAATATTATTATTATTATTACTATGTTTAAATGTTAGAGCATTTAAAGCATTAATGTGGCCAGAAGAGAATGTATAATACCAAATGAGCTACAAAAAATATTCACGGAAAAGGTCCCAGCATTTTTACACTACATGCAGAGCAATAGATAGCAAACTCATTGTGTACGTGGTAATGAATATGGTTATTCCTCCGCATTACACTCAGAAAAGCCATGGATTAGTACCACTAATGATTGCTGTTTACAGTACTGCAGCGCATTGGTAATTGATATCCATTAATCTTGTTGCCTAATAGGCTGGTTATTTCATCCAAACCCCGCTGCATAAGCACTTGGCAGGTGGTAAAAGGGAGCTTTTGCTGCTGGAAACCTCTGGTTAAACACAGGGATGTGTGATGTGTGCTTTTGAGGGAGTTTTGCGTGTGCTGTTAATCTGACGCGGTTTTGCGGGTTATTAGCAGGGCCTGCGTTCCCGCTGCTGTTTCTCCCCTTCGGCAGCGACTGCACCAGCCCACTGCTGCCCTAAATCTCCTCCGGATCATGGAAGCAGTCCGCAGGCATCGAGCCTCGGAACCTGTCAGAATCCTGACTTTGTGGAACTGCCCCCGGAATCAAAATCCCTTTTCATCCGTTGCCATAGAGAATCCTGGATTAACTGAACTTCAGCCCTGGGTGTGAGTGAAGCTTCGGTATCATACGGGAGGGAGACTGCTTTATGGGCCGTATCCTGCTTTTTTCAAATCACGTCAGTGCAGATTACTGTGCTTGACCATTAGCAATGCACTGGATATGTCTGTGTTGCCAGCTGCATGATGGGATATTGCTATCTGGCCATGAGAGCCCCTAGCAAGCTAGTCCTGAGTGTCTCCTTTGCTGGTGTTTGGCTGCTTAACATACTTTTAACTTTTTTTGAACAACTCTTGAGTTCCTATTTTTTCTACACAAATGTACAATTCACAAACTCGGAATTGTAAACGTACCATCTGTGCAATGTCCTGCATTTATTATAAGTCCTCTCTTGTTTATGTACATGGCCACACACCCGCGATGAAACACATGCAGTCAGTGACTTCTTTTTATTCTGCAGTCCAACTGGTCAAGCACAGGTAGACCACAGGTGCCATTTTGACTGTAGGGATGACGAGGGCAGGGATGCCCTGCTGAAAAGCCTCCCCGTTGCTATAGCCGAACATGCCTGCCCACAGTCAGCACTGCCACAACTGTCACAATTCAGTGGGACGAGTGCCTCTGCTGGGCACACCACCAGGGGGCTCCTATAAATCATTTTACAAGTTTCCTGGGTGCTGAAATACAGGATGGAAGGATACTGGATATATAATATACTGTGGGCATAATTATTATTTAGGGTCTTTAACATCTTACTGAAATTGAGAGATTTAATTGTATTTCACTGATGCTTGTTCCTTTCTGGATGTAACTGGATGTACATTTTCTCATTTCTGGCATCTGGAAAAGCACAGATGGAAGTAAAATGTTCACACGTTTTGAAACTCCAACACTATTAACCATTTAGAATACTAAAAAATCATACAGTATTCTAAGAACCGTCTACTTTGTAGATTCTTGGTTACACCCAAGCAAATCATTGCCAAAAGTCTAATTTTCTAATACAGTAATTTTCTTACAGTATGTTAAGTGCTGATAATGGATGTTAATGTCAGAGAATGATCTTAATGCAATTAAATATGGAGGAGGGAGAGTGATATGACAGTGTCCTAAATGAGAAGCCTATCTTGTTTTTGAAAAATAAATTTAAGTTGTTTTTTTTATCTAGAGTCCTCTCAGTCATGCTAGCCCAGGTATTTTAAGGGGTGAGTTTCTCTGTAGAGACCTAATTAACCCAGACCAGCATTCTGTGCTCGTTCTGAATTAGAATTTCTCATGCCCTCTGACCTGTGGAAGCATCAGAGGTGACTTTTAACTACTCTTCACGAGCGTACAGCTAATTGCCTGAGGGGACAATTGTGGCCAACAGCTGTGATGCTGAGGCAATGTTCCTTCAATACTTACACAAGTTCGGCATTTGCTGAAATTAAGAAAAAATATAACATCAGAATTGTGGAGATAATCATAATTGGTGTACTGAATGCAAGACATTGGTGGATCAGATTTATAATACAAAAAATCGCACAGGGGAAGAATTTGTCATAGATTTAGCAAAGAAAAGTTTGCCTTTCTTATTGCACTGTTCTCAACATACTCAGAACAGACCCCAACAAAGGAGATCCCTCCTCTTCACCATTTTGATTTCAGTGATCTCAACATTAAATTACACATGATCACGTCATTTCGTTTGTGATATTTTTGTCATATCACATGCATCCAGTTTATACTCAGAAATACCCACTTGTAAGTATAAGGAAAAACTTTTATTGTTACTCAGAGCTTAGTGTGGTGTAGTGTTAGAGTAGCAGAAACTGGGTTGTGGGTTTGAATAGTGGTGTACTGTTGGTTAAGGTATTCTATTTAATATGCATATCCTCAGAAAATATTCAGCTGCACAGTATAAATGGGATAATATGTGGACTACAACCTACATAGATTGCCCGAGGGAATGGTGTTTTCTAGGAAAGTAAATGAAAAGATGATTCTGCCTTTGAGTGGCATGGGATCTTCATTTGCATGACATTATGGCAAGCTTCATCCGAGAAATCCCTCACTCTGTGTACTGGGGTTTGGCCAAATGCCTACTGTAGCACAATCAGCATTCACCATAGCTCATCTCGTGTTGTGTAGGAGGCAGAGACTAATATTTCCCTGCTGTGTTTCTCCTGAGTAAAATGGGGGAATCTCACTGAAACAGGCCTGGCTTTGTCCAGGGTGGCGCTGGGTAGATGGAGGTAGAGGTGTGTGCGGCTCACCGACCCGGTTCTCGCCCCACAGGTGGACCTCTGGAGGCCCAACAGCGCAGCGCTGATCCGGGAGAGCGGCGACGTGGACCTGCACGTGGGGCGGAACCACACGCGAGGCCTCAGGGCCGGCCTTCAGCGAGCGCACATCCGCCACAAGTAAGGCAGCCGCCCTCCGGGGAACGCCCTCTCATTGCAGCTGCGCATCTCACGCAGACGGGGAGCGCAACATCTGTTTCGCGCTCGTTAACGCAGGTGACAGCCGCCCGCCGTCCCGTGCAAGGATATGATTTGCACGTGCTCAGTCACCCCCCTTTTAGGAAAACGGTGCTTTCATCTCGCGTCTTCACTCATCCCAAATCAGCAGGAATGATGGGGTTTACCAAAGACGCCACGCCAAGAGACACTCCGCAATTTACAATCTCTGCCTGCAGGCCATTTTTCCTTCCTCCTCTTTGACTGAATCCCTGGCTTTGCTTTACATTTGACTATTTATGTATGTCATTTCGAGCCAGGGGCCTTTGAAGTGTAATTCAGCTGGGTATGGGGCGAGGGGGGGGGGGCAGCAGACAGTCTGGGACCCCTTTCATTTTGTCCCATTCCATGTCACTATAAGCAAAACAGCTCTTTTAAAGTAATACTTTAACCCCTAATGTAATGGCGAGGTTATGGTTAGAATATGAACGTTTCTGTGGGTGGCCCAAAGTATTTACACACTTACCAATAAATCTACTTTGACAGGGAATGAATTCATGAGTAATTCTATCATCACGCTCATCTTCCAGAGCACCATACTGCCTTGGAGCAGAAAAAAGTGATTAAAAGAAGCTTTTCATATGCAGGGATGGACTGTTAAGCTTGAAGCTTATTGGGCTGTCAGTGCGCAAAGTTGTTCAACTCAAAAACCAGACAATTCAAAAGCTAAGATCTTGTCACACATTTGACATGTGGCCTTTGTATTCGAGGATTTGCCCTGTCTGCTGCTTTCCAGTCATTTCTGCTATACCTCACTGCCTTTGACTGCCTTTAGACGAGAAAGCAGTTAGACCAGGATCATTAAGTCTGACAGAATCTCAACTCTGCATTTTCAACTACGGGATATCTCAGTGGATTATTTTGTTTTTATCAATATGAAACTGGAGTTCAGATCAAAAGCCACGGAGTGTTTAATTTTTCAGAAGGTTATCAATGAAAAAATAATGTTGACTCACTACTAGTCTATTACTAGTCTATGCGTGAAGTTTTTGTTTTTGTACCCCAAGCACTCTTGACCACTTGTAATGTTTTCCACAGGGTTCTTATTTCCAATCTTCAGAGTGAAATCGAAAAGCAAACAGGATATAGATCCTCCAGGAAGCGACGTTCAGAATTCCAGTACGACTACGAGGTGTACCACTCTCTGGAAGAGGTAAGCTCTTTTTCTTACCAGCTACCTATGTGGCAAATGCAGATATTTCCTGAGAACTGGATTTAAACCTAAAGCACGGCTCTGAAAAGGTTTGAATGTCCCTGCGAAAAGCAGTCACCGCACAGAAGGGCTGTTTCCACAGCCATGCCAGATTTACTGTTATCTCCTGAAGAGCTGCAGATTCCAGCCATTCCCTTCACCAGCACAGTCAGGCATCTTTGATAAGTGCATTTGCATTCAACATCCTGGAACGTGATATCTCTCAATCACTGGGTCCTCCCCCCTCCTCCCTCCACCCTACCCCTCCCCCTCCACCTCGACACGCCGACCCCCCCACCATCACACCCCGTCCCCGCCCCACACATTCTGTCAGGATTCGAGGCTTTGCAGAACCCGTTATTAAAATGGAGCTCAGGTTCCCTGACAGGGAGCCGCTGTGCACTCTGCGTGCCAACCCCAGCATTAGGCCCCGTGATCTACCCGCTGGCACGCCGCCTGCCCCGCTGCTTCCTCCTGTCTCGGTCTCTGTTTACACAACAGAGGTTCGAAGGTATGCCATTTTGGTTGACGGTGCTTTTGGAGAGATGGGGAGTAATGCTGTTCTGCAAGGATAGAGCGGGGGGGTGGGGTGGGGGGGGGCGGGTCTAGGGGTGGGGTTAGCTTCTCTTCTACAGGGACCTACCCTGCCTACTGGTGCCCTCTAGTGGTCACGTGTAATGGACACTGCAACTTGGTGGGAAGTTGGAAGCCATTAAAATAGTTTAGATCATAGGCCCGTCATTATAATGGACTCAAAATATCTGTTCCTGTGCGAGCATGCCACAACAGTACCAAAAGCCATACAAAAACAAAAACAGTTCAGAAATGCAGACGCCCCTACCTCTTGTCCTCAACATGTCGGAGCGAGAACACCTTGTCCCTTCATCACATTTGTGAAGGTGTTTCAGCTCAGACCGTATACTTGGGGAAGTGCAGTCGTAACAGGGTGCAGAGACACCTGGAAGAGATGGAATGGGGAACATGGTAATAATAGCCTGTAAAGCAAAGCCAGATCAATGCAATGAGGACCGTGAGCCAGATCCCAGCGGAGTAACCTAGATCCAAAGGTTACAGCTAATACTGCTAATTATGACATTTAATATTTTACAGCTCTAGCCCGTAAAGGTCTCGTGTTAAGGACCGGAGTTGAAAGGCGTAATTGGCCCCATTGTGCATCATTAGATCAGACTCGATTTGTCCTTTCCCCTCTCGCTAGATCCAGAGCTGGATGTATGAAATGAACAGGACCCACCCGCACCTAGTGGACATGTTCTCCATCGGCAGGTCTTTTGAAGGAAGGCCTCTCTACATCCTTCAGGTATGGCTGGTGTGAGAGGGGGGCCCCCTGCAGGCACTGGGCTGAAACTGCGCCTCAGAGGACTGACCGGTTTCTCCTCCTGTCAGCTAGGAAAGAGAACTCGCTCCTACAAGAAGGCCGTGTGGATCGACTGCGGGGTCCACGCCCGGGAGTGGATTGGACCAGCCTTCTGCCAGTGGTTTGTGAAAGAGGTGCGCCATCCCCTTACCCTTTGGTTTTCAATGCCCCTGCCCTGAGTCCCTGACTGATCCCCACTGCCCATCAATGACCCACCAATGATCCAACACTGTTCATCAGAGACTGAAGGCTTTCTTAAAGCTTTGCAGGTCACCAATAAGAAATGAACCCAGGTGAACTATGCCCAAAGGGCAACTGAGGAGATTCTGAAGACAGGCCCCTGAGCTGAACTCCCTGACCATATGACTTACATCAGCCATCATCCCTGATTAAACCAGGTCCGCTCTAATCCCTGCAGAGTACTTGGAAATGTCAGCCTATTAATGCCGTTAAGCGGCTACTTTTATTTGTGAGCTTGGGCAGCCTGTTATTGAAGGTTTCCCCAGCAACACGTCGCACAGGCAGTGCGGAGTCAAATCTGTGAGGTTGCAGTACCTCGGTCTCGCCACAGTGTGGCAGGGTGTCGAAGCTTTTGGGAGGACGCGTTAACCTGGACCTGAGCCTGCTTAGAGGTCACGCAGTACTGCTTCAGTCAAATCTGCTTTCTCTAATCCTATTCTTCAGCACCGTGTACCATGAGGCTTAATTAATATTTTGCTTGAATGGAAATTCGACTTTACAGTCTGTTAAATATGCCCTAATCCCCCAGGGCCCTGGCTGTTAAGGATAGGCCAGGAAAACGCCCGTCTTCTGAAAGAGTTGTTTCTGTGTTTGTATTGGTTCTTTTGCACCGATTGGGTGGGGAAGGGGGGAAGCTTAAGCCCAGTGGATGTTTTTTTTTTACTGCGTTGGGTGATATAGAGTTTGGCTCAGCAGGGCTTCAGTAGGATGGTGCTGCAGTTGAGTCAGCCAGGCAGAGATGAGCCTGTCGGGTCATCCATCCTGCTTTAATGAGCCAACCAATACGACTGACGCAACCGGGTATCGTTGGTGTGAGATTTACACCGTGCATTATTCACCCAGCATGTTCATTAAAAAAACAACAGGTGCTGCCCTGTTGAGATGGAACTATTGGGAGTCTTACGCAATAAACATGAGAAATGGTTGCCAAGTTAAACCCAAAATTTGGAAGCAGTTACACTTCACACATGCAATAACTGCCTTCCCCTGTAATACCATACATTTGTTTTAAGTGTCAGACTTACATACGCACACATGCACATTGTAATGTGCAACATAGCCTTAATTAGGTTCTGGCCAAAGGAGACTTTTATTCAGACTTTTTATTTCTTGTTCAGTTACAGCACTGCCATGACAACAGTTATCCTAATTGCAGGCACTGCACTCATATAAGTACGACTCCGTAATGAGAAGACTAATGAATCAGCTCAACTTCTACATCATGCCCGTCTTCAATGTCGATGGCTACCGTTACAGCTGGACAACGGTAACACTATGCTCCTTGGTTTTGCTGTATTAACAGTTGCAATATGGAATTTCTTTTTTACAATATTAAGAAGTGTTCATTTATGTGTTCATTTACTTCACTGCATTACACCAGGACCGTTTCTGGAGGAAAACGCGCTCTAAAAATGCCAAGTATCAGTGCCGAGGGGTGGACGCCAACAGAAACTGGAAAGTGAAGTGGTGTGGTAAGCTTCTGATCTTTCAGCCATTTCAGGCTGATAGAGAAACTCACACAAACCTTTGTTCACCTAAACCAATTTTTTTTTTCTTTTGCTCAAATGCATTAAGGTTGAGCACTGTAATCTGCGAAAAGCAGTAGCAGGGGATGAGGCAGGTGAGATGGAAGCCTTTAAGATTAGATTGGGCTGCTGTTTTTGTTTTGGCAGCTGAACACAGGCATTTCAGGGCTGATAAAGGCTTGAACAAAATTATATATTTATAAACAAAAACAGATTTCCTGAGAAGAGCAAACATAGTTTAAGGCGGAGCAGTCCGCCGCGCCCTTGGAAACGTCGCGGGAGCTGGGAGTTTGGCGTCTCCTCCCTTCGGTGGTGGGAGCCGGGTCTCCTGGTAATGTGTGTGCTTAATTAGCGTAGCGTGGATTAAATGTTTGCGGTGATGGTTCCTTCCTATTTGATGTGACTGTGCGGAGGCTCTGCCTGCCAGTCCCGTTGCTTGCAATGCTGTCAGGCAAGCATCTGCTCCCGTGTGTGTAATCTTTTGCATAAACAGATTGATATTTATGCAAATAAGGAAGCAGCTCTGGTTGACTTTCTCTAGATGTATTTTTTTTACCTGTAATATGCACAGTACTCATGCAGTTAACACCCAAGACAGCCAAGATTGCTATTGTGTGACTGCATTCTTTCTGCGTCCCAAAACCACAGTTGTTGTTTATGATAACAGTAAACAATCTATCGTCCTATTACATTTACAGTTTTATTATAAGATTTATTGGATTTTGCTTGTTTATTTGATGGCCTTATCAAGAGAAGAGTATATAGCTTTTCTGTTGGAATGGATATTTTTACTCACTCATTCATACAACAGCTCCATGCCCCCATCCAGCATTTGAACCTGTCTGTCAGCTTCTGTTTCCATTTCTGTTTTTCCATTTTGTTCCAGAATTTTCCACTGATTCTGAAAGCCTTTCTCTTGAATATGATTTGTAAAATATTTAGTTCATTGTTTTTAGAGCAGTGAGACATGTGCACAGCAGAAAAACTCATGGAAAATTCTTCATTTTTACTGAAGATTAAATTATGAAATGATCTTTCTGTGACTTCTGTGTGGGATCTAAATGAGCACATTGTTGTTTGCGTTTGTGACATGACGTACAGTCAGTCACTGTAATTAATGCACTTGGCAAAAGTGTGATGTTGGCAGAGCAGCTCCTATCATTGGAAAGCATATGAGAGCAGGTGTGAGGGAGTGGTATCTGGAACAATACTGAATATAGAAGGTGCAGTTCCTCTCATGGGTGACCCCCTGACCCCTCTATCTCAGCACGTTTTGAAGAGAGGATATTTGCAGGAAAGAGAAATCTGTGTTCACCCACTTGCTTGCATCTTTTGGTAATTAATCTGGCCTGTTTACCGCATTGTATTACCCAGAATGCACTGCATTCTCAACTGATTAGCATATACAAGTGATCATTAGCTTCTTCCACATTCTTTTCCCCTTTTTTTCCTGACTTCTTACAAGCTACTATCTGCAACTAATATTTACTGTCTAGTCTGATGGAGTTCATGTTCATGTTCATGTCATTGAAAACTAGAGAAATGCCATGTAAAGCACTTCCCATTTACATATTCTGGTGGAGAAAACCTTAAGGGTTGTAAGAGTGAGAGGAGGAAAAATCTCAAGTTGTTTTTGCAACTCTTGAGAGTCACTAAGGTTCTGCAAAAAGTATCTTCAAAGCTCTCTCAGCTGCAGTGCAAGATGACAGCAGCTTCAGAATGAATTCTGAATGCCAGTGTGTATGTGTACAATGGAGTAAATGGCTGAGAAAATGTGTGCGTGTAATCAGGAATGCTGCATGTTCGCTGTACCAGGTTTCTCACTGCTCTCTGCTGTCAGATGAAGGGGCCTCTTCCCACCCCTGTGACGACACCTACTGCGGGCCCTTCCCCGAGTCCGAGCCCGAAGTGAAGGCCGTCGCCAAGTTCCTGCGCAAACACCGCAAGCGCGTCAGAGCCTACATCTCCATCCACGCCTACGCCCAAATGCTCCTCTACCCCTACTCCTATAAGTACGCCACCATTCCCAACTTCAGCTGCGTGGTGAGTCACCGCCTCTGTCAGAAACCGGTTCCCCCAAAAAAAAACAACACTTTGAAGTACTGAGCCCTGAGGTTTTGTTTTTGGTTTTAAGTACCTAGCTACTAGAAAAGGAGTAATGGTGTCATTCAACGCTGATGGTCTGTAGAGCGGTTGGGATCACCTGAATGATGTGCTGCTCGCTTGTCCTTTCAGGAATCAGCTGCTCAGAATGCTGTTACTGCACTGTACTCGGCTTATGGTGTGAGGTACCGGTATGGACCTGCCTCTACCACCCTCTGTAAGTCTCACATATGAACCTCTGAACCTCTAGTATGCTGCAGCATTCATTTGTGCGTGAGATTTGTGTCTATGTGGACACTAGTCACCGGATCATGTGCTTTGCCTTATATTTCATCTCTCGTCCCATATATCCGTCTCCTTTATCTGCGGTGGGTCTGTTCCATAAACTCCTGCGTTTTAAGAGAGTCTCTCGTCAGGGCGAGGTTGGCGGCTTCCTGCAGGAGGCTGGAGCAGGTCTTACCGTCTCTCTGTCCCTGACAGACGTGAGTTCTGGGAGCTCCATGGACTGGGCCTACAAGAACGGCATCCCCTACGCCTTCGCCTTCGAGCTGCGCGACACCGGCTACTTCGGCTTCCTGCTGCCCGAGACCCTGATCAACCCCACCTGCACGGAGACCACGAGGGCGGTGAAGACCATCGCCTCGGGCCTGCTCAAGAAGTGCCCGGTGTGAGGACTGGGCTCTGGTTCTCTCTCTCTCTCTCTCTCTCACCACCGCGGCACCAACCGGCACACCGGCAGTATCCCTCCTGATGCCACTTACAGGCCAAGAAAAGGGAGCAGTCTACCCGAACAGTGCTGTAGTGCACGCATTGCTTAATTCACCCGTAGGTATATTGTAAGAATTAACTACCCTATTGTAACATTTGAGGCTTTTTTAATGAGATCAGCCTAATTTCAGGAAATGAATATGTGTATGTATACATACTATATCTGTATGTATGCATGATTTATATATGCATACATATATGTACAAGTATGTTTATTTTGGTGGTGGGATAACACGCCAGGCACTGACTTACAGATTACTTTACAGACGTTGTTGACCGACATAAACACATACACTTGGGTTTTGTTTATATGTTATAGCTGTTTTTGTATAGGGGCCAATTGCAGTAACCGATTATGTAAGGCCTCAGTCTATTTATATGTAATTAAATTAAGGCTCTTAATGAAAAGATTGTAAAGGTCAGAGTTGGCAATGAAATTCAGAAGATAGGATTCTGACCTTTCCCATCACATTTATTACCAGTAGCAACTCAGTACCCATGGGACATTTCACTACATACAAAAGGAAAACTCAAGCACTTGAAACATAGCCTCAGCTTAATTTGCTGTTTTTGCATACAGATCTATTTTCAGATTGGATATCACTTTTTTAAAGTGCTACATCCATCTCATATGCAAGCCTTTCATTACTGAATAGACAAAATGTCAAAAATCTCATAACCTGATTTGCCATGAGCCAGTAGCGAGATTAAAGGTGACATAAATGCACCCCGCCCATTCTCGGTGGAGGCTGCTGGAAGACTCTCTTGGCTTCTTTTGGTGGTGCAGCATAAAAC
Organism: Anguilla rostrata; assembly: GCF_018555375.3. Taxonomy (NCBI): domain Eukaryota; kingdom Metazoa; phylum Chordata; class Actinopteri; order Anguilliformes; family Anguillidae; genus Anguilla; species Anguilla rostrata. Next base: position 50,353,157 of record NC_057936.1, on the reverse strand, counting down.
AAAGCAATGCAGTCTGAGATATGTTTCATTTTACTCTTTCTCTCGTTCATTATTTCATTGTAGTCCACATCATTTTCCTAGGTGCCTTTTTTGTTCTTTTGTTGCATTGTTGTAAAGTATGTACAACCCAGTCTGATTTTGTTGAATCTTGCTAGCCTACTGAGGCAATTGAAATTGAAGGCACTCAGTTTCCTTAATTTGGCATTTGTCTTTGTTAAGACAAATTCTGAGTTTGAATTGTGTGCACTGATCATTTTGAGAGGACAAAATAGTGCTTTACAGTAATGACCACTGCAAACAACAGTGTGTTTGACAGGTAAAGGTCAGAACTGAATAATGTGGAAGACTCTTCATTACAATGGGAGCGTTCTGTGCCCTCTCTGTAGAGCAGCTTAATTATTGCAGTGATTGCAGAAGTCTACTGATTTCCCTCAGCCATAGACTCTAGTCATAATCCTAATAGCCCTCTCCCCACACTTCAGCAGTCAGTTCTGCTCAGCCTACTCTCTCCTCCTATAGCAGCAATAGACCCTGTTCAGACTACTCTCTCCTCCTATAGCAGCAATAGACCCTGTTCAGACTACTCTCTCCTCCTATAGCAGCAATAGACCCTGTTCAGACTACTCTCTCCTCCTATAGCAGCAATAGACCCTGCTCAGTCTACTCTCTCCTCCTATTGCAGCAATAGACCCTGTTCAGACTACTCTCTCCTCCTATAGCAGCAATAGACCCTGTTCAGACTACTCTCTCCTCCTATATCAGCAATAGTCCCTCCTGACTCAACGATTCAAGAATAAACCTTTCTCGGACTACTGTATCCCCCTGCCTAAGTAATAGGCCCTCCTCTGAGTACTCAATCTTCCTATCTCAGTAATGCTGCCTACTCTGAATACTCAAATCCCCTTGTCCCACTAAGAGAGCCTAACACTCATAATACTTCTTCTCACACTGCTTCCTTCCATAAAGCTCAGGGCAGTAGGTGAACACAAGGCTCTACAGACTTAGAAAAGTGTCCTGGCTTCTCTATTAGTGGGGAGCTGCATGAATCTTGAGCTGCCAGTGCAGTGTCAAGCATAACAGTGACAAGCAGGTCACACACAGATAAGCTCGCACAGAAAAATGAAGTTAATTGTGGGCAGTATGACTTCCAAAGAGACTATTAATGTTGAGCTTGTCAAGATATTAAGTATCTTGGGGCACAAACGCAGAACACACAAACTATCCCCTTCAATTCCACTTTCCTTAGTGTTAAGGGGGGTACATTTCAGTAGAATTTCTAACAATGTGAAAATGTTTACAAAAGATATGGGGCTATTTCACTAGTGCATAGTATACATTTTAAAAGCAGTATCACAGGCATTTACAAATTATGTTTCAGTGGATCTCCAAAGGTGCTAAGCTGTACATTTGTATTCAGTCATATGAATAAGCATTGTTTTGTATCTGGTATTTATTTTATTTCATGTTTTTACAGCTACAATTGTTGTTAGCAGGGGCATTGAACAGTGTATTTTTGATGAAAGTAAAGTTTTATACATTTTTACTACATTTCCTGGTTCTCATGTATAACCTTCTTGTTGAAATGTGGAATAGAATCACAAGCTAGAAAAGACACATATAGCCTTATTTTTAAAATTACTATTTTACCTTTATTAAAACAGGTAGGTCACCTCAGAATTGAATCCTCATTTGCAGTTATGACCTGAAGAATCAATGGGGGTAGTGAATGCAAGATAATTTGTATAATAATTTTTGACAGTGTGACTGAGATTTCAAAAAGAACTGATCGTCACAACATTGGACTGGCGCCCACTGGAGGACGTGCAGTGAAACTTCTAAAACTTTTTCTTCCATACATCACCCCTGTCTTCATCTGTCACTCACTAAGGATAGGCTTTCACCCGTCCAAATCCATAAGAGTAAACTAATTCAGGGGTATGTGAAATGCACGTGTCCATTTCTATGCCTAAAGGGAAACCTGCACACTCACACAATCCTAATCAGACCTGCAGCTTTAGGAGAGGCTGACATGTGAAAACTTTTACGGTGTATTCATCAGAAGCATATTTCCAGTCTGACAGAAGCTTGCTCTTGCTTTTATTGTCCCTGACACCACAATATGGAATACACTAAGTGCGTCTGCTCTCTGCAGCACGTATAACACTGACATTTCCCACAAAGCACACGTAGCCTGGCCTATAGCTGTTCCAATATCTCAATGAATTATTTTTCATTCCAGTGACAAATTATATTTCTGGCAGTCACAATCTTCAGTAAATATCTGCATGACAGGTGCTTGTGCTTGCAATGACACACCTGAAGTGCAATGGCTTCCTCTGGAGCTAAATTAAGACTTTCTGACTTTTTCACATTCTAAACATGTCACAGGGAACAGATCCATATATCTCAACAGAGTGCAGAGAGAAACCTTGCGCAAAGTCAATCTCTTGTTTTCTGTAGAGAGATAACAGCCTGTTGTTAGAGGTAGTTGTCAACCATTTACTATCTTAACTGCTTTTTCTTTATTTGGGATATTTTACAGACAGTCATTGTCTGCCAATCCGTGCTTTTTTCACACACTGCAGACAAGATAAAATGCCTGAATAAGTTTCCCCATTCTAAAATGTGACTGCCTATATCATTTTAATGAGCCAGTATACCATATAGTTTGATCAGATCACGCTCAGTGCTATATGTTGAGGTAGATGCCTTCCAGAATTCTAGAACAGGGTGTTCATCCTGTTTAGACTTGCATCATTGTAAGATGCTCTTGAATTAAAACTAAATTCAAGTGAGTAGATAAAACTGGCTCAAATACAGCTGCCCCAGAATGAATGGACAATATGCTTGCTCAGAAAAGAATCTACAGAACTGCTTGAATTATGTTCTGATTTTCTCATTGGGAAGAAATCATGATTTCCTGCCGTTGATTAAGACTGTTGTGGTGAACTAACAGCCACACCTTGGGACAGCAACGACCAAGTGTAAAAAAACAAAAACAAATGTAACTTTCCAGTAGTTACTGGTACACTATATGACCAAAAGTATCTGGACACCCTATGGGGCTAGGGCAGTTTTTCATGATCTGGGCTAAGCCCCTTAGATCCAGTGAAGGCAGATCATAATGCTACAGCATGTAATCACATTCTAGATGAATCTGCGCTTCCCTATCAGTCTGGGGAAGGCTCTTACCTGTTTCGGCATCACAATGTCCCTGGACACACGGTGAGGACCATATAGAAATGTTTTTTTTTGCCGAGAACAGTGTGGAAGAACTTGACTGGCCTGCACAGAGCCCTGACCTCAACCCAATCCAACACCTGGGGTCAATTGTTAAGCCAACTGCAAGCTCCAACATCTAGTATAAAGCCTTTCCAGAAGAGTGTAGATTGTTAAAGCAGCAAAGGGTGGACCAACTCCATATTAATACTCATCATTTTGGATGAGATGTTGGATGCCAGGTGTCCACATACTACTGGCCACGTAGTGTAGTGTATCATCCACGCTGCCCTGCTATGTGATCAACCAGTTTGGTTTGAGCTTTGTGTGCTTAGCTATTGCTACTCTTTTAGGATTATGATATAATCTGCAAGACCCCTGTGAAGTTGCCTTAAGTCTTGTCAAAGATTATGGGAGCCCAGTTATAATGGACTGCAGACTACTGATGCATCACTTGCTAACAGTCAAGATCCAGCAATGTGACCAATGAGGTCCCAGTAAGGGAATTCCTGTCACAGCAAGCTAGAATGCAGAAGTCAAATTAAAAGCATGTCACACATATTTCCTTCTCCTAAAGCTTGACTTCAGTGCTCTTGTGATTTGTGTGTCTGAGCTGATGTTTAAAAGTTGTGAATCCCTCCATTAACTTTTAAAATGCTATCTCTGGGGTTGCCTATTGACTAACTAGTAACGGCATTCATCAAAAGAGCAGTTTGTGTCATTTAGTTGAATATGACTTGGAGTCCATAAGGGTAGGGCACAAATAGTCTATAGCCTACTGCAACTATTGTTGCCAGTATGAGATTCTCCAGTCCCCCCTCCTATCTGTGCACAGTTAGTGACTCCAGATAGTAGAGTAAAGAGGGAAAATATATTTTTTTAAACTGGTATCTCTACTTGAGACTCAAAATTATTGAAAATGATTGAAGTTATAGCCCTGTGAGAGTCTACTTCAAATCACAGAACCTGCCCTGAGAGCTGACCTTTTGAGCCATCCAGATTCTAACCAACACCAAAAAGAAAGACAGTCCATGAGCTCTGACAATTACTGTGGGTGCTTGCTGTTAATGGAATTTCTCCAAAATCACACTGGAGTGCCGCCCTAGTTGAACTTCCTTATATCATTTCCTCTCATTCTCTCAGCAAGCACGCAGTTTTACAACAAGCACGCAGAACACAGGAAGTATCAATTTACCAATAGCTTTTTTCAGACAGTAGCCTGGACCTGCTTAATATAACAACACTGAAATATTACTGTGTGAGGTGGATATTTTCCCCTTTCCTTTTGACTAATTAATTTTCCACTTTTACTATGCTTCCATATATAGGCCTATATCATTTCTGCAGAAAAAAAATAAAACAAGCAACATGCCTAATACACCACACTGGAATTCTTAGTAAAAACAAGCAGATAATACAATAAATTTACTAATGAGATTCAATACACATAGAGCCAGGTCATTTGTGTTAATGGCCCATGGAGTGAGAAAATGATGGTCTCTTCATTTTACAGCAATCAAATTGTAGGTTAAACATAACACAATATTCTCTGATTTAATGATATTTTGCAATTTGTTAGCTTTATATTGTGGTCATTTAACAGTGGAATGTTTAAACACAATCTTTAAACGCATGAATTTACAAGATACACTACTAATGTTCTTACACAGAAAATAATTAGGCACTGCAGAATATGGGCAGTAATATACTAAATTGACTTCTTTACTTACAACCATAGTGAATAACATAACCCTGAAGTATCTGACAAAACATTAAGAATTTTAATAATTTAAATCCAAGTGTGTGTGTTTTTGTGTGCGTGTGCATGTTATGTTTGTTATCTCAGTTAAAAAAAGATATGATATGATTCTTGTCAAAATATTCAGATATCATGCCTATAATAAAATATGTGGACAAGCATGCATAGTATTTCACTGGATTAGTTTAAAGAATATTTTTGCAAATATTGTATGTGCAACCGTACACAAATCTCACTTCTAATTGCCAATTCTGTGATTCATTGCCCAAATACATTTAGTTAATTCAAAACCTCAAAAATGATAAATACTGTGTATAACTCTTGGAGAACTATGTACACTGTATATAACTTTTGGAGAACTATCTCTGAACCCTTGGAATTGTTTCATTAAATATCCCTTATACCCTAAAGAGGATTTGAGAGGCAAATTCTACTTTTTAAAATGTTTTATTCGTATTTGCGCAGCAAATATATTCATGGTTTTGTTCTGAATGTTATATTGTGCCATTGCATTCCCCCAGTTTGTCATCTGCAGGCAATGACTTTGGGCTTTCCTTAGCCCTGTCTTTATCTCATTAACATTCAAACACCTCTCTATTACAGTACCACTGGGACTCTTGCTCTCTCTCTGTTCTTTTGCATATACTGTAGCATCAGCCTCTGGTATCTGGCTGTTGGGAATCTCTCCAAAATAGTCTGATCTCCACCGGAAGACATTTTATTTTTTTACGTATGTCTAGACTGCAAATTAATGCCTGCATTACGATGGGCAATGATAGTTATCTTTGCATGCCCAGGTAAATAGGAAAATGAAGACCTGCATATTAGGTCATTTTGAATGCCTAGTTTAATTAAATCACTATCAGCATAGTCAGTTTGTGGTTATACTGTAAAATATGCTATTTTTAACACGAGAAGACATTTCAGCTGAACTCAGATAAAATGTGTCATGGCCTGGGAGACCACCAGTCACAGTGCTTTGCTAAATAGCAAGATCCCATTCCAACTTTGAGACTGTGCTAGAACAGCCAAGTCACAAAAGCCTGTAAAATGCACATCGCTCAATGCTCTTCTAACCAAGAAAAAGAACGAGTTTGTGTCAGTAATGGAGTCAAGTACTCTAATGATGAAGGTTTTCGATTTACAACTTTGATTGACATGTCTTGCAATGCAGAAGTGCAGAACAATGTCTTAACTGTTGTTGTCAACAACAAACTAATTGAACGGGATGCCCACATATGATGGTCTGGGCATGAGTGTCTAGTCACCACAGAACCTCATTTTTCATTATTGATGCCAACCTGGCTACACAGTGCAGAAGCATGTTGCTGAACTACTGGGACCTCAGCTGTTGGCCTTCCTGGGCATTCACCCTGACATAATAACATGCCAACAGTACACCAAACGTCCTCATGCAGCGCATGTAACAAAGGCTTACTTACAAAATGAGAATGGGACAGTTATGCCACAGATAACAGTTCTCCTCACCAGACGTGAGCTCCATTGAACATGTGTGGTTTGAGAAGAGTGAACAATCATATGTTTGTCCAGGCTCTACGAGAAGAATAGAACAGAATCCAAAATTACTGCATCAGCAACCAAGTGCAGAGCACACATAGCAGTTAAACAGCTGGCCACAGTGCTGGCATAGTCAGGATTTGAGTGTGGACCATAGTGATGATTGTGGATCACTTTGCAGGTGGCTAGTGCTTTAGATTTGCTCAACATCTGGGAGTTGTGCGAGGGACGTTTTAATCCCTGTTTTTCTTTATAGATTTAGGTCAAGGTCCTGCAATCACCTCTCAGACTACTGAAGCAATGTAGGGCTTGTGCAACAGTCAAAATTCAATCATACATTTCAATCAGTAGGTGAAAGATCAACTAATTGAAGTGACACCAAAAAGGTCTGTATTAATGGCTTAAACGGCTAACAGGGAAGAGGGCACTCTGAGATGTACAGACTTGCAGATGGTCAGGGAAATTTGAAATTCAGGCAACTCACTACCCCAATACTCCAAATGACAAGGGTGGGGCAGAATTGCTGAGTCAGGCTCTGTTGCTCTTGCAAAATCACCGCCAAAATGCAAGCCAAAGCCGCAAAACAGCAAGGTATGTAACTGGCTACTTTACATCACATACCACAAGTACAGAATAAGATACAAGCTATGTCATGTGTGTTGTGTGCTTGTTCTTTCCAAATTACACATGCATTCATTTAATTGTGACATGCACTAATTATCTTCAACCTAAAAACTTGAACGCCTCAACAAATTTCTGACAATAAAAATAAAGATTTCCCACCAGCGTTCAAAGGTCACATTCATTTTCCCCCAAATGGTTCTCTAAGACTTTGATACACAAAACCTTTCCAAATTTTCACAGGCATTTCTGTTACTCACATTTTGCAATTGTATCCCACCCAAAAAGTGTCTAGATTCTGTTTAAGTAACCATTGTGCATCTTACATTAAGAGGTCACTTGCAACACAACAGAACAGATCATAAGGATCTGCTTAAAACCCCATGAGAATTAAGATTGTATTGGTACAATAAGCCAGAGGAGTTCAGCTGTAGGATAATACTCACCACTGAGCCATCATTTGAAAATTTAGGATTTTTTTCACAAAAGCTGAAAAAAGCTCAATGATGTCACCATAATGAAGTAGTGCAATAATATGCCCATGAAACCATACAAAGTACAAACTATTGCATGGATAGAAAAGGAAGAACTTCATATACTGTACTTTCTTTCTTTGAATAACATTGAATTCCTTCTGAAACGCTTCTCCTACAGAACCAGGCCGGGTCAGTTCTGACCCGGGTAGAAGGGGATGCCAACTAGCCTACTCCAGTTAAAATTCATTAAAAATATATATTTTTGAGGGAATCGTAATTTTCAAGCAAATGTTATTCTGTGTTGAATTATGTGCTTATAGTATGGTCGGGGAAAACTGGTGTAAAATCAAAACAAGTGATCAAACACTTCCGAACAAGGTCCGTTGACCAATCAGAAATAACAGCGCCAACGCAGTTCACAGGATCTTGCACTGTTGAATGCAGCTACACTGCAGATGAGGCAGGGCACCTACTGCAGATATGCGCACTAGTGGCTATGTCACTTAAATACACCAACTTGTAAAATGTAGAAGCCTACTTCAGTATGGAAAAATGATGCCAAATGGATGACCGGTTAACAGAACAGACCACTTGAATTGTTAACCCACTGTTAAAGCGCTTTGATGCACATGGATACGCGCAATGCACACAACTTGTCAATCTGTTTCTCGCTCACATTTTCTCTATTCTTTCTCTATCCCTACCCCTCTCTGAACTACTGCCTGACTCACCCTGCCTCATTGCGGCCGTTTTGACGTGCGTGACGTCGTTTCCTTCCAACATGGCGCAGGCAAGCTGCTAATGGAAAACTGAGGGATTTCCGTGTACATTTTGCCCACCTTCCGTATTTATTTATGTTTGTATATTAGGACCATATCGGTAGCGCTTTTTAAAATACCGATAGATCAGGAGCCATTTCTGCCCTTGGGACAGGCACTCCTCGCCCCAGTTCCAGCGCGTCATGTATGAAGGGAAAAAGACGAAAAACATGTTTTTAACCCGAGCGCTGGAGAAGATCTTAGCCGACAAGGAGGTGAAAAAGGCACACCATTCTCAGTTGCGCAAAGCCTGTGAGGTGGCATTGGGTGAGTTTTGTTTTAGCTATCCATATCACAGTGTTGGCTGTCATAGGTAGTCGCACGTCTCAGTAGATAGTTAAACGTTGGGAATATTGTTAGCTAGGTGTATCTGTGGGTAGCTGCAAGCTACCTCGCTAGCTACAATTGCAAGCAAACTCGCAGCTGCAAAGCAGTAGCCAGAACTAACCAGTACCGGCAAGGTGTTGGGGCCAGTTATCGCATCAATAGATGTTTAGTTTACTAATTAGCCACTGCAATATTTCCTGTAACTGAAAGGTCAGTAATGTTGTAGCTGACGTCAACATTTTTAAATATTATCTTCCCGTATATGTACATGTAGTGCTAGGTAATTGGGAATGCTTATTAAACATAGATTAGCTAGAAAGCTAGGTAATTGGTTCAATGGTTCAAATGGAGCTGGAGAACGACAGGGGTGGTTACATTTCAGGGCACTGGAAGCTAACGTTAGCTAGCGAACTAGCCTGTAATAATACTAGTGCCTCTAAAAAAATAATTTGTGCTTGGCAGCTCACTAGCTCTTGATGAGCTTTGCTAAGTAGGTAGGTAGCTAGCTAGTTTATAATAAGCAATGTAATTGACACTGACATAAATATCGGATTACTTGGGTAGCTAGACACCCTTGCGCTAGCTAGTCATGCTATTTGGCAAGAATAGAACAGAACAATGTATCAGTTCCAAATTCTTTTGTTGCTTTCCTTTGGTTTGGGACGGAGAGACGGGCACCTTGACAGATAAGCAGACATGAAAAAGAACTAAGCATATTATAACTTGCGATCAGCTGCACGTATAGATAAAACAATTCGAGGCAATTATTCCAGATGGTAATATTCGGTATGGTCGCTTTTTTTCCTGTCATAGAGAAACGAATAGGGATGACAGTGCTGAATTTAGAGAGGTTGCTTGCTAGCTAGGTTGCTTTGCTTCCGTGATAATGAGGGTGTGCAGGTGCTTGCACTTGCTTGCCTATCAGTGGGGGTGAGGACAGCCCTTTTGTACACCAACCCTTTGTCTTTGGGAGATCGTATTTAAGCAGTAGGGAAAAGGCTTTCCCAAGCAAACTGACTGTTCTAGAACATCACTTTCACGACTATCTTTTTATTTAGACACGCTGAACTAGTTTTGTGTGTGTAAATGTGCACATCATATGACACAGCTTTAGGAAAATAAACTCCTATGGTTAGTGTACCTGCAGTAAACTTGTAAAAAAGAAAAGAAAAGGAAAACACGTGGTGTACGATGATATTGCAGTGTTACAAATGAACAAAATCAAACATCTCCGGAAGGTTTGAGTTACCTTCTAATGTGCATCAGTCAGGTGACTGACAGATCTACCCGTGACAGTTCATTTATACTACACTGAGTACACCATCTGTCATTGTAAGACGCAAGTCGTATGAGTATGAATGGGCTATATTATGTCGTAGTATTTCTGCTTTAGATAAAGCGAATATCAGATAGCTCTTGGAGCATTGTGTTTGCCATTGCCATTGTATTTGTGGCTGTCTCAGATTTACCATGTGGTTATTGTACTGTGTGAAACTGTTCAGTTCCCTGGCAACTAGTACTTCATAAGATGTATCTGTAGATGTAGCAAAGAATCTGGTGACCCTTATTCTTTGTGGATATTCAGTATTTCAGTTAGTTTTTTCTGCCACAGTACTTAACTCAGAGATTCTGATACCTCACAATTTATACATTTAATTCCCTCCAATAAAACATAATTATAATTAACTCTTAATATGTTTTTTCTTGCGTGAGTTGAAAAGCGGTATCATTGTAATGATAGTCATGATTAAAGCCCTTAATAGATTGTTATTCACAGGTAGCTTAATTATTTCTGGTTGATGTCTGGTTGTGCGCTTTTATGTTAAGGTCTGTTTTCAGGTACTAGGACCTATGTCCTAGGTCAATTTCAGATGACAAATTAGTGGTGTTTTCTTTCAGACTGGAAAGTCTAGCCATGCCTGTGTCAGGCAGAGGCCACATGATCCGTGATGTGAAATCCCAATGAGTGCATAGTTATTCACTGGGCCGTCTGAAAATCTATGTTCCCGTTTCTGTACATTGCTGTCTGTTACCCTTTATACCTTCATATCACCAACTAGTTGAGAGAAATTCGGTTCTCTTCCATGCCATGTCGTATTTCACCCACTGCCAGCTTTTCTCATTTTGTCCTTTTTTTGTCTCCAAACACAAACAACATGCTAAAAATATATTTACCAATTGTGTGACTGGCCCATAGTCCTTTGTAGGTTCCCCTAATGGGGTGGGAGAACTGCCCAGTGAGTATCAAGTTGCACGAGTCAGCTTTGCTGGGACTCTGGGCCACCTCAGCCAAGCACTCCAGCATTTGTTGTTCTCTGATATGGTTGTGGTTTCTCCAGTGCCAGATAGCGAGCATTAAGCTGTCAGTCACTCTCCAGCGCGAATTAAAAAGGGATGTGTGACGGCACCCTCGGCGTGTGCAAGCTGTGCCGCGAGCAGCCGCTAATTTGAGTCCCGTGATAGGAACAGCGATGCTGTGTTTTAGGAGCACAGTTCCACACACTTACCGTCCATCTCTGCGGGATTCAGCTAATTACGAAATTCACCCAACCTGGGGAAATATGTCTCTAAAATAAACCATGTTTACTGTAGGACCAGCAGAGATATGACTTGCAGCTCTCCTAAGAAAGAAAGAAAGAATCCTCTGGTTTCATGGTAGGGTCGGTTATTGGGTTTTTGACATGATATGTTTGGTTTTGTCTGTGTCTGAGATTTATTTTCAAGCCTGTAATATTTCTATATATTTTTGTCTTCAAAGATGTGGTTGCATGACGAGAAATGAATTGGGGGGAATCAACATTTGGAAAAATAAATAAATAAATATATTCTTGTAGCTGAAACACAAGAGACAGGCTTGTCAATTTTGCATGAAAACTACTGCCTTTGAATGTTAGTGCAAAATTATGTGTTATAGTAGCCGTAGTTGAGCCAAGAAGTTATGGCCTGTAAAACTAAAATTTACTGCCTGGTATATGGTCCTCAAAAGTCTATTTGTGTTGTTTTGTTTTTTTGGTTTTGCAAATTGTTGAAGCCCCAGGTAGTGCTCATTGCATTTATATTATTTTAGTGTCACATGACACGGCCTATACATTTAGAAATGCCAATGGTGAATCAGAGCCTACCACAGATGTGTTTCAAGTAATCCAGTCAGTTTAATTGGTACCTTCACACTAATTATCAGGGCCAAATGTGCTGTGTAATGACTGTGGCCACCTAATAACTCTTAGACTGGACACTTCTTATGACTCTTATAATTTTTTGACCTTTCATTTTACAAGCAAGTTTGAAGTTTAATTGTATATCCTTTTTTGTTCAAAATGCCACATGAATGTTTGTTGCAGGCTGGTTGTTTATGTCCAGTGTATCCACAAATATGTTTTTCCAGTGAATTATTATTGAAATAATTGAGCACGTAAATGATCTGACGAGGCTGGCGCAGTAGGAAATGGGAAAAGTACTTTCACCATGATCTTAACACTGGTCCTCTGAGAACACATTATCTGACGACTTGCAGCATAGTTTGCATGCTTAAAATTCCCAGAGAATCCGTGAGAAGTGACAAACCCATGAGTTTGTTATTTTCAGAAGCAGAGACGGATTCTTGACTGATGTTAGAGGCTTTGAAGGCCTCCCTTCTTAAGATGAGGGCATAATTGGCACTCTAGCCAAGTCATTCTGAGAAATGTTAGTCTGAGTGTGTGCATTCATGATGATTTTATTAAAGAGTGGTCCTAAGGGTTCTAAGGGCTGTGCTGCTGTCGGTTTGTTTGTCCTATATAAACTATAACATGAGCAAATAAAGCCTTTTATGACAACCCCTGTTATTTCTTTAACTATTTAGAGGAAACCCACAAATCCTGTTAACGTTTTATTCACTGTATCTATATCCACTCTCCCCTCCACAGAATGGAATCTTTTTCACTGTTTAATGATGCATATAATGATAAGGGAATTATGGAAGAACATGGTAAGATGGGATTTGCATAGCTGCATTGTATAGAATAATGTATGTTGAACAGAATAGGTGGACCATGATGAGGGTATTCTTTGCTCAATGAAAACTTAGTCTCCACATGAACCAGTGGTTGATAGCCTATATTGTAGCAGTCAGTCACTGTTCACAATGAATGAGAAATAGGCTATCTGAAACGTATCATTTTCAAGCACATCAAGCATTCATTTTCATTTTGACTTTCCCCATTGTTCTAATAAGCATGAAGATCTTTAGTAGATGTGCTTGTCAAGAATGGTGAATAATAACCAAGAGATAAAGATGTGTGTTACGAATTCATAAATTTAATTATGATACAGATAACCAGAGGAACCGTGATTGCATGGATCCTAGGTATTACATTACAGGCATATAACAGATGCTCACCTAGTACTGGAAAACTTCACATGGGCTACTAGAAGAGACAGTAACCACTCACTGTTTAAGGTTCAATGTTTGTACAGATTGAGTTAATAGCTGATTAGGCTATATCAGTTAATGTTAGTTTGTGCTAGTCCAATTAATCATTTAAGAAAGGTATGGCAGCATTGTTTGAGTAGTACCTGGCTATTTATGTTTTATGGATGTATTGTAATATGTGACTCTTTGAGAGAATGCTAGTTTCAGAAAATATTGGATAGATGAGGTTTGGAAAATATGTAGCAGTTGCTTGTGTGGGTGGGAGACGTAGAAAATGTTTTCTATAAAACACTGTGCTTAAGCATCTCAATTTAAATATGTCATAATTTGACATGATTAAGCAATATTATATCCTTGGCTATGAGATGGAAATCATCAAATCATCATACTCTTACAGTAAGTACAAACAGAACCCCACCAAACACCTAATTTATCACCATCATTTGTATGTCCTTTCAGGTAGTGAGCACCAAACTGGTGTCTCCTCAATATATTATTAAGCTGAAGTGGCGCCACTCAGCGCTAGGCTAAAGTGCTACCTGTGAGCGATCAGCTAATTTCTGCCTCTGAGTGATAAGCTAGGCTAACCGTCACCGCTGAATGATTAGCTAATTGCCATGACAGTTTTTGTCTTTAGAGCGTTGGCTACTGTTGTTATGTCTGAAAGTTAGCTGCTCCTCCTTACAGACGTAAACACTTAAAAATAATTCTGGTTGTGTGAATGTGAGTTTGTGCCAGGCCATGGCATTGTGCCGTGCCCCCCTGAATTATTAAATATCCTGCTAGATTGTATACTCAGAGTTAATAAACACAGGTGAAAAACCTGCACTTTTTCTTTCACGTGGGAGGTTTTTGCTCTGCACTGGTGCCTTTGCTTCATTGATGCACTGGCACAGATTAGAAAACATAGAATGAATCACCAGCCAATTAGCGCCTGTCGCAGCGTTAGCCCTTTGTTACCGAAGTAATGCATTTCCTTTCAAGGTGAACAAGAGACTGCGTGTCAACAGACTGGGGAATGTCAGGAGGAAAGACAGGAGGGTTCTTGATTGGAGAAGGAGGTGGAAGGAGGTTCGGCTGCCGGTAGCTGATCTCAGGGGACAAAGAGGGACTGCAGGGTGATACTGCGTGGACTGCACTTTAGTCCATGATACTCCAGCGGGGCGGATGAACCAGGCTCTCCGCTCCCAGGCTGGCGACTATCTCCAGGAAGCATATCCGTACAGAGAAAAAATTGAACTTTTGAACAAACGTGACACTTTGTACAGCGTGTGCTGCGAAGCCTTGTGAAGCCCACGGGAGTCATAAAACCTCAGTGGTTAAAAAGCTGCAGCTGCACCCTCGTCTAATTGCATCCAAAATTTGCTGTGTGGTCTGTGGTGGTCTCAGTTTATGAATTAATGTTTTGAATTGGTTTAGTGTCTGGCCGGTTATGGCTGCGTGGACGCGGCCTGTTATTTTTGTTAAATATATGCAATGTTTTATGTACAGAAGTAAATGTTTTCATGTTTAATTGACTGCTGAAACTCAGAATCTTTAGCCCGCATAAATATTTGCAATATAAAATGTATAATTTAATAAAATAAGGTATTCCAGCGATTTAATTTATCCTGGGTGATGTAAATCAAAACCAATTAGCAGAATGTAAGCTGTAATGTTTTTGGCCCTATCTCTGCAGTGAAGGCCTTGAGGCGGTGCTGGTATTTTTTTACTTGTCAGGCAGTAATGGGCGGTGAGAGCCACGAACAGACTGTGCCTCTGAAGCACAGGTCATGTCCCTGGCAGCAGGAGGTCACAGCCCCTGCTGTTACTGTGGAAAGAACTGCAGCATTTCATGAACTTTTACCAGGCTGCAGTTTGCAGGTATAGATGGTCATTTTCCTGTGACAGTAGCATTTCATGCGCTTTTATCAGGCTGTGGTTTGCAGGTATAGATGGTCATTTTCCTGTGACAGTAGCATTTCATGCACTTTTATCAGGCTGTGGTTTGCAGGTATAGATGGTCATTTTCCTGTGACAGTAGCATTTCATGCACTTTTAGCTGACTGTGGTTTGCAGGTTGCCTATAAGTCATTTCCCTGTATATTGAAATTGTGAGTCTCAACTGACTGGCCTGGATTGAGCAGCTGTTCAACATGACCCTCCCTTGAGTGTAGGCAAACTGGGGATATATCCCTCGCAGGCAGAGAAAATATGAAATATCTTGGAGATTTTTTAAGTGTTTGGTATTCTGCAGTTTGACCTTTGAGAGTTGGTGCATATTGTATGCTTCTAGAACAGAGATTCTGTTGTGTTTCATATACTATACGCTGTGATAAACATTATCTCCTGTAGGCAATGGAAAGCAGAAGGATCTTGAATTATGCACCCTGTGAGCAGTTGATTTCCCAGCCATGTAGGAATAATACTGTTTATAAATCATTATGTTTACCTAACAGGGACCTGTGTAAGAACCAGAATCTTCACATTATATATGCATCATATATATATTTTTTTATCTAACATAAAATCAATCTATAAATATTTGAAGGCTGCCACCACTATCTGTGAATTCTGCTTGATTCTCATACTGACATTGTGCTGTGTCAGGACGGGGTGGTTCTAACCGTTGGACACATAACAGCACTAGTTTTAGGTGCACTTTTCACCATTAAAACACTCTAACAAAAGCTTTTCAGTATATCGCACATCTAGAGTTAGGTTGTATGAGAGCAGGTTTAGGTACATTACCATGACAGGATAATGGCAGATTTTCTGTCCATTCTGAAAGCTCGCTTTACCTAACATGATACTTCAACATATTTTGACGCACATGCCAGAAGAAATCAAAGTATTGAATTCAATTGAAAAATACACCTGTGGCATGATTAAAAGGATGGGCACAGAGGCTGCTTGTCACTTGGCTGCAAGCCAAACTAAAAAACATTCACTGCAGGGTGGGTTTAAGAAACTTAAGAGCAGCTCCGGGTGTTCACTGGTGTACCATTGTCTTAATCAATGTCCTTTTACAGTACTGGTGATCATGGATGACTCCTGCAGTTTGTGGAGTGTCCTAATGCTCGCAGGTCAACTCCTGCCTTGAACAGATTTGGAATGATTCCGCAAATGGAGTAATTAGGGTTCTGTATCAGAATAAAGATAACAGAAGCTCCTGCTACCTGCCTGGCTATGTTCGACATGGCGATTGTGAAAGGTTCGCAAACATGCTCAAGCGCCTTCTCGGTTTGCTCCTGTGGTTTCCTAATGTTTGCTTACAGCCTGAAAGCAAAGCTCACTGTGAACAAAAATGGCTGCTGAAGGTGAAGACGCAGAGAGAACGAGTAGATCGACAATCATTCAGCTGTGTAGCGCTGCTTCTTAACTTAAAGGTTCAGCCATGGTGAAAATGGCTCTCCTTCGCGTTTCCATGTCCACCATAATTATATCAGTGTACTCAGCAAACAAAAGAGTGTTCAGTTTTGAATGGCTGGGAAACAGTTGACCAGGAATGTTCACGTTGTTGAGGGCATGTCTGGTATGTGGATAGAGGGTGAATCCTGGCTGATGTCATTCTGTGGGAGCCGATTCTGTGGTCTGAGGTGAGAAGCAGAGAAAGCCGTTCATTCACAGCACTGTGGACAGGAGCCACACCCACCTAGACCTCCCGCCCAATGAATATTGGTACCCTCGCTGTACGTCAGCTGATCGGGGTGAGAGGCACTTCTGCCCTGCAAACCCTGGATTGTTAAAGCACGGGTGAATTTGACTGGCCGGTTTGTGATTGGAGCAGGGCCCTGCAACTGAGCAGTGATTGGCAGTTGGGAGGAGTCTGGTTCACGGCTGCATCTGGATGAAGGCCAGTGATAAATCCCCATCATCTGAGTGCAGGGTTGAGAGGCAGCATTGAACACTGGCCTGGAGAGAATGCTGCTTTTCCCAGCACCCTGTTCCTCTGCTGTATCACCCATAGTCTTCTCTCATTTCAGTGGGCCCTGTGGTACTTTCCCACACTGCTCCCCTTCTAATCACAGGCCTGCATTCTGCTACAGTTCAGGCGCTCCCTGGATCCATTTTCTGCTTCTCTCGCTAAGGTTTGCTGTGCATGAGCAGTTTGCAGGCAGTGACACTGAGTCATACTGTGCTTTGCAGCACCGCACTCGCCCTCAGTGCCCACTGTAAACAAACTGCATGATGTATAGAGGTGGTTTGTTTGCTGATAAATATAAACTGTCGTGCTCTGTAAGAGATGGTTTAAAAAATGAAAAAGTTTTCTGTTTACTCTCATCGACCCACAGACGACTGGCAGGTGCCCACTGGGTTGAGTTTTCCCTACTGCTGTTGGCCTACGGGACAGAATGCCATAAATGTTACCCAACCCTGACAGATAGTTCTATCACGTCATCATTTTCAGCGCTTTCTTCAAATTGACATCCGCAGTAATGCGAGATCATGAGACACTAAGCACAGCGATTAGCATTAGCATGCGCAGCGAAGGAGGAAGTGTCAGCATTAATGGAAGATTGTCGGCTATGGAGCAGAGTGGTTGTCACGGTGGAGCGCGGGAGCGAGGGGGTTTTTGAAGTGAATTCGTGCAGCAGCGGGGAGCCCGTAGAGGGGAGCGGGTAAGGGGGCGACGGGCGGGAAAGGAGGAAGAGGAGGAGAAGAAGAAGCAGGACGCGCGACTGATCTGAGACGGAGGAGGGAAGTCGGGTAAGAGGCGGCCACGGCGTTCGAGGGCGAGATGTGACGAATCGTCTGCAGGCTATCCGGGGCTGGCTGGTTTTTGCCTAAGAGAGAGTCACGGTGTATGGGCTGAGGGGACGACAGGGAAAACTGAGCGGCTGTCGCTCGCTTGCTGCGGTCTTGCTTCTCCTGCTGAAAGCTTCATTTATTCACAATTGTTTATCTTTGCCTCGTCCCATTAGTCAGCCGAAGCAGTGCGGACAGTATGGCCGCCAGCGTATATTTGGACTGCGGCTTTTGTAGGGATGTCTCCGTAGAGCAAACTCGCCACTGAGTTATCAATATTACTTTTTTTTTTTTTTTGCCAAACTTGGACAAAAAACGTCTAGCAAAACACAAAAGCTGGGACTTTGTAATTAAAATGGCAGGCGTTTCATATGAGCCCCTCCCTCCCAGAGAAACGGAGAGACTGTACGGCAGCCTTCAGCCTGGCTTAATGTGTCCCCAGCGCTCTGCTGGATTCTGAACCACAGCAGGCAGCGTTCCCCTGGCTGTTTTCCCTTCTTATTAACGGAAATGGATATAAATGCACCGTAACTGCTGTCGCGGCTTAAAATGGTGCCTGAGTAAACATTTCATAATGTGCAACACACACACGCACGCACGCACACAAACACACACACACACACACACACACAAACACACTCGCACGCGCACACACACATGCACACAAACACACACGCACGAATATACACGCGCATGCACACACACATGCACACAAACACACGCGCGCACACACACACACACACGTAACTACTCCAAGAAATGCATATATAAAATGACATATGCGATACAATAACAGGCTGTAAAAGTGTTTTGCGGAGTGTTTAAGGGATTAGACATTGAGCTGTTGTCCCCGTCGTGTGTGGTATTGTGGTAAAGGGTGGCACTGTAATGCGATAGACTGCGGGCTGCTTGTTCTGTGCTGATAGACGGAGCACTGGGATCTGAGATCTGAGATTCAGAACCCACTCTGTGCAAATGTCCTGCCTCGAGACTTGGACTCCACACATAGACGCGCACAGACACTTCCACTGATGATGATGTCGTCGACGACGATGATGATGATGATAATGATGATAATTATCAGGACACTCTCTCTCTCTGGTGTGCTTCGCGTACAACCTCCACGGCAGCAGAAAACTAAAAATGTTGTGGTTTGGCTGTCGGGCTGTCGGAGGGAAAGAAGCAAAACCCGGTGTTTTACCACAGGCACAATGACAGATATTCAGTTACACTTAAAGCGTAAATAATGCACCAGGGCTGCACACTGCCATTCCATTCAATCCCTGCTCCTCTGATGAATTAATTATGGTGCACCTGCAAGGTAGACGGGACACAGAGCTCTCTCAGCCCCGCCTCCTCCGGGGACCAGGCGGGGGCACGCTGTGAAGTTGTGATTGTTCGTTAGAGGCTGCCGACCGCGCGCGCCCGAAACAAACAGAAGCTTAACAGAAGGAGAGAAGGATAGGGAGGCTTACTTTGCCTGGCGTAGTTTCTAGAGCTGGAGATCCAGAGCTGGAGGACTGCAGCAGCGATTAGAGAGCCCGCTCGGAGAGAATGAATCGCAGTTTTTTCTCTTGCCGTTTTCTCTTGTTCTCCTGCTTTTTTGCAGCTGTAAATCTTTACTTTGTGATTTCCCCATCGTTGCAATTTGAGTTTACGATGGTGGAGGATTACAGCCCTGACGCTCGGGGGGGGGGGGGGGGGGTTGTGGGGCTCTGGAGAGAGAGGAAATGACACGACCGGCCCTGCATTTTGTTTACAGCGGGTTTCGAATGGCAAAATATTAAATGCAGGCGCCTGCATGATAACTTAATAACTCTGACTATGACTTTGTAATCTTGTTTTCAATAAAGATTTTTGTCAACAATAAAATCTCGCCACTTCATATTGTCATGGTAATGCGGTGATAATAAAAAAAAAACCACAAACAAGCTGAGGACCCGCGAATCGTGTAGTCGTGGCAACCCCGGCCAGGATTTCCTGCCTTCAGGCGGAATGTAATTACGGGATCGCGGCGGCCCTGGCTCACTCCCGCTGCAAGGGAAATGTCAGGAGCCGGATTGTTCCGGGCCTCGCCATGGCAGCGCGGGCTGGCGAGAGACCGGGCCTCGGCCATCTTTACCCGGCCCGGGAAGCCGGGACGTCAGCCCCGCACCGCACTGAACCGCCCCAGCCCGACCGTCGCCAGAGACCGACCCCGCCGTTTGCACCTCTGTGAGCTGGGCTGTTGCTTCTGCTCCAAACCCCTGTTCATTTTAAACACCAGGTCTCCCTGTGCGGTGTTTGTGTTCCATACCGTGCGGTTCAATTTAGAAAAAATAAACAAATAATAATCTGTCACATTGAGCTGGAGTGGGATGGATGTTGCATACAGTGCTCTGAAAAGGAATTTGCCCCTTTCCCGATTTTCACTATTGCCTATTTGTCCCACTGAATGGTTTCAGGTCTTCGGACAAAATGTTTTATTAGACGAGGAGATACTGAGTAAACACGATTTAAAAATTGTTACTTTATTTAATGAAAAACGCTATCAGACTCCCGCCTGTCTGCAGGGCGGACCCTGCGGAATGAAGGCTCTCCGGCCGTCTCTTTTATACTTCCTGCCGCGGGGCGTCTGGCGACGCCGGGGGTTAATTGGCTGAAGACCCCGGCCTGATGCGTATTCGGGGGACGGTAGCACGTTCTGCTCGCCCGTCCGTTGAAGCCCGACGAGGGCCGCCGCATCGTAGCCGCGATGTTGTTTCGCGGAAAGAGAAGAGAAATTTTTCTCTTTAGGCCTGCCATGCTCCAGCGCACCCGTGAATGGAACTCCGTCGTGTGAGGGGCGCGGGGATGTTACCCCGCTGTCCTTCGTTTTCAGAGACGGTGACATTTTACGGTAGCGTTCCTCCCGACAGATAATCAAGGCACGGCTCCCTGAGCTTCGGCGCTAGCTGCTGCTTTGACTTCGTAGCGGCAGACTGCTGTCGTGCGTGTGATCGCCTGGAGGACACGCTCTTATTAAAATGGGAAGCGAGCAGAAAACCGAAGAGAGCCCCTCGGATCCCGCCCAGCTAAACAGCAGGATGCTATTCTGGGCAGGACGCGCAGCACCCTACTCTTCATCGATCCGCTGTGGGTGGAGTCACGTGACTCAGGTGAACAGCGCGTGCTGTGCGTTGTGCCCCGGGTGTGCATGGGGTCCTCCCCGTCCGAGTCACATGACTGATTTTGCGTTTCGGTTTGTTTGTGTTTTCATCAATTTTTCAATTTTGGTTTGGGAATTTGACCCCATTTTGTACATTTCTGTTTTCGTTAACATTCATTGCAAATGGTCAGCCAGCAAAATACTGTAGCTTTTATGCAGGGAATTTGATTATTACTGAAATGCTGTGCGTTAATCGGTAAAGGTTCAGGTGCATTCCACACTTTTTTACTTTTTACTTCAATATGAGACTGTAATATTCATTGAGCATATCGGCCCAGTAACCTTTAAGCTTGTGTGCTTTGTTGTAATAATTCTAATTGTTACAAAGTTCAATTTCAGTTTAATTGAGAGTTATGAAGTTATATTGTCTCACTTTAATTTCTGTAGATATATTATTTATTATTGTCTATTGTTATTTTGTCTCTCTCCTTGTCTCTGTACTATAATATCCTGTTCACCTGTTTAAAGTCTTTTATCTGAAGTTTCATTAGTCCTGTTTAATATCTGGCAGTTTGTGTGCTGAGGTTTGCAAAGTGCCCTTTGAGACCTCCAGTGTTTATCTGCCCTGTTATAAAATCATTTATTATCATGGAATTGTGTAAGTACACTTTGGAATTAAGCAAACTGCACACCTGATATTGACGCCTTCCTCCCCCCCTTCTGGGACTTGTGATCCTAGCCCAAGAATAACCCACCATAAAAAAGGCTTTTTGTGACAAACAGCTCCCAGGTCTGAGGTTTGGTTTCATTTTAGGCTGAAATTGGTTTCTCCTCTGTTCTTGACCATCTGGAGGAGCCTGAGGTTCTGTTAAGGCCCTCAGATTGGTCAGAATTCTCAAGGAGGTGCTTGGTGTGGTGCTTCGAGTTCACTGGACACTTGAAGGTTCTGAGTGACAGAGGTCCAGTGTGTAATGGCTCCAGCTCCGGTGGTAACACTGCAGTCCCACCCCTCAGCCACCAGTCCTGATTATTTAAAGAAGAATAAAAAAATCTAGTGATCATGTTTTATAGGTGTACGAAGCATTGAGTACCAAAGAAACCAAATCATGAGATTAAGCCTACGGTTTCTTCAGCTAATTATTGATAGGAGTTTTTTGTTTCTTTATGCCGGTAGGAATAAGTTATTACATTACCCACTACAGGAATATTTGGTACTGCTCAGTAAAAAAAAAAAATTATTAAGCCTTTTTCGACTAGTTTCAGGTGCAGGCATGACTCATTCTCCCCCAGAAACATGCGTCTGGTGCATCAAACAGGCGCGCGAGGCTGTGTGCATGTCATCTACTTGAGTCATCACAAAGTGCGCTTTTCTCCTTAATGCATACATACGCATGCATTCAAGAGAGGATTGCGGAAATAATGAGTGGCGGAATAACTGTGGCTGATTTCGTATCCTGTTGAATTTACTTTTTAGAGCAATTAACCAGCGTCAATTTTTGCATGACATTTCTCTGCCTCTGAAGAGCAGGCGTTGATGAAGGCACAAGCAAGATGGAGACACACGTAGGAGACGCACGTAGCGGCACCGGAGATGCACTGAGAAAATCTTTAGAACAAGAATCACATTATTTCAACTCCCCGAGCAAGAAATCGACAAATGCAAATGGTATAGATTAAACAGCCGCGTGATAATTAAAGCTGGTTGTTCGGAAAACTGAAAAAAGAGGTCGTTTAAGTAGCCCTTCGTAGAGTAGCCTAAATATTGTCCATCAGCGGAAGAGCAAGCTTTTTGCTGCAATATCACAGTCCGCATTTTGCCCTGCGCTGATCGTAGTGAGAGATAGGCTATATCAGTGTCCCCACATACGATGAGGATATTTAACGAACTGAACAGGAGTTAATGTAACGCAGACTGCATACGCACCAACATACCCAAGCCAGGCCCCATTTTATGTAAATCTGGCCCTTGTTTGTTATGTAGGTAATGTTCAATGTGCATTTTAAACAGTCAGTGGTGCGACCATTTGGTGGACTACTAATCAGTGAGTACTTTAAGTGAATTTCTATAGAGAACCTCCAGCTTGGGCTTCGAAATGATATGCACTTTCCATCCAAACACTGTTTTATTATTTAATTTCTACTTCTGCCCATCAGTTTGAGCCAGAAGAAGTAGACTATGTAGTTGAATAGAATAACTGTCCAATTTTAGTTTCTGTCAGTTACTCAGCTTTGTAATGAAATGTTTTTCTACTCCTTTCACATTTGCCTCATTTGTACTTAGAATATGGCATTTGCATTCTTTCAGCTCATTCAGGTGTCTGAATTGATACATCCTGTAATTTTTTAGAATTTAAATTATCATCTCACCAAAAAATATGAAGGATTAGTCACAACCGTCTTCCCTCAATTTAATTTGCTTCTCAGCCTTCTTATCATAGGGGTGTGCAGCTTCCTCAACAGAATACCATGTCTAATAGCACTGATGGGCTTATTCAGTTCATTTGTGAACGAGGCTAATACATTTGTAACTCCCAAAATAACAATAATTTTGACGTGTTATCGTGATCAGTGTGTGGGTTTGATGCTGCTGTGCTGTCTACTCAAACAGAAACGATTATCCCAAGGGGGTATTGTACAAGGTGCTTCGTGTAAGAAAACTAACTACAAAGAAGGGTTTATAATATTCTAGCCTGAAAAGCCTTCGGTTTCGCCTTCCTCTGCTGGGTTTTGCAACACATTTCAGTTATTTGCAATGTGTTAATTGTGATGTAAAGGCAGGTTCAATCTGCAGCTGTACCCTTGAGGTGGGTGGGGAGCATTGTGTAATCACTGGGTTTGTAAGGCAAGTCGCGTTGAATTATGCTGCTAGGCTTAGCGTATTGTTGCAGCAGCGCTGAGCTCCGCTGAAGTTAATGCTGGAGAGGGTCCGCCGAGTGTCGCGAGCGCGGCGTCCGCGTGTACGCGTGCGGTGCATTGCATGTGTGTTGCATCTGCTGTCATTTAGTCTGCATGCGTCTTGGTGTGTTGGTTGTGCAGCTGCTGTGCTTCCTGCTTAAGTTAATGTAGCTGCGGGAAAAGGCGTCGCGCGAGGCTCTCAGGTGCGCGCGGTGCTGTTGGCGTCTGCGTGCGTCTCGTCAGTCTGCATCTGCGTCTTGCGTGGTCTGTTGCGTCTGCGTGCGTCTGCGTGCGTCTGCTTGCATCTGCGTACGTCTGCATGCGTCTGCGTGTGTCTGTGTGCGTCTGCGTGCGTCTGCTTGCATCTGCATACGTCTGCATGCTTCTGCATGTGTCTGTTTGCGTCTGTGTGCGTCTGCGTGCGTCTGCGCCGCTTCCGTGTGTGGAGGCCCATGGAGGCGTACGGGGCCCATGAAGTCGAAGCGGTGGGGGTGGGCCCAGAGCACCGCTGCATGGAGGAGCTCCCCCCCCCCCACCCCGACCCCCTCCCTCGGGAGAGAAAGCAGCGCCTCGCTCTACAAAAACAAACATCCAAATGAGGCAACGCTAAGATAAATTACAGAGTGCTTTATGGCGCACTTTTATCAGGCCGGCGCAGAGACGTCGGGGGAGGGGTGAGGATGGGGGGGGGGGGTTTGAGTTTATTCGATCGGGGGGGCGTCTCTGCGAGCTGGAGGCCTGTTTCCCGCTGGCGCCTCCGCCGGGCGTTCGGCGGCGTGTTGCGGACGTCCTCTGGAGAGATCTCCGTCTCCGTCGCCCGCGCACCCCCGCCCCGCGGAAGCATTTATGCCAAATAACATGATTATTCGCAAGGCGGCAGCTTGTTGCCTAATTGATGTAAAACGCTTCTGAATGAGAGTCCCTCTCCGCCAGGCTGACTGCGTAATCGGCTGAATTGAACGAATGCGGTTGATTAAAAAAGGAGCGTTCGTCCAGGTGAATCTAGCTTCGCATTCCCGTGATTCCGCTGCACATTGAGCGCAGCTCACCAGATTTAAGCGGGAAGCACAGCAGCTTTAAGACGAGCTGCAGACTTGCGAAAGCTGTCGGGCGTTGTTTTACGCGCGGCGTTTTACTGCGCGACGAGCCTTCTGGGACGGAGACGGGGTTTCTTTCCATGGCCTGAGTTTCCATTAGTATGCCTGCTTAAGCCTTGCTTAATTCAGATTGCAGCGCCTCTAAACACACAATCGCCAGGGGCTTGGCTGGATCAATAATGTTGATAGTGTGAAAATAGAATTGCTTCTGTAAGCACTCGGGTAGTTTTAAAGTTAATTTAGGCCATTTGTGTAAATTTAGACATTTTTCTTTTTGGCTGATGGGAGGAGAACTTGGAACTTCTTGGGTCTGGTTTGCAAAGCATGAAAATGCGAGGAGGAATTAGCTGGAAATCGAAAACGCTTTAATTTGTAAGTGCCGCTCGGCGTGTTTGGATGCTGCGGGACGGTCCGGGACGCGAATGTGGGACGTTCCCGCGGAAACGGTTTTAATGATGCAGTGAGTTTTGTTTAAGGGCTCTGCGAGAGGCGTCCCATGTGGCGCCGCGTGCGGCAGTGACGCGTCGCAGCGGTGCGGTAGCCGCCGCACCCCCTGCTGTGACGAGCGCCGCACTCATACAGTAGCGGGAGGAACAGTCCCAGAAAAACAGCCGGCTCTTCCCCGAGGACAGAGAACTGATGCACATGAAGGGAGCTTTTCTTACTTTATAAGGAATGACAGAAGAGGCAAATAAGAGACTGTTGGTAGCCTCAATTTACCTGCTGTGAAAGATATTTATATCTATGATTAACCCTTGCCAGACGTTGATTATTAGAGCGCTCTAATCACAGACCGTGGATCTAATGCGGCAGCAGTTCAGCCCGGTGACTGAGCCGATGAGGCTTCAGAATTGGACGGTGGTTTGGTCGTGCTCTCCGAAACGCTGCTCGTGCGGTCGTCTGTGTGGGGAATTGCGGCCTGTCTGATGCCGGGCTGCTTCACTGGCCTAGATATGCGTGCGTCTTGGCATCTTCTCTTCTACTGAAGCTTTCCTTGCGATTGAAATTCCTGAAGGAAAACGCGGTAAAAATGAAAAATTGATTTACTTTGTCCATGTTTCAAGTTCTAATATGCAGAATTGAGCTGTGGGAACTGCGTCTTGTAAGCCTTGAATCCAGAACGCCCCATCTGTATCCCTGTGGGTTTTTATACAGTTTGGATGGATGGATGGATGGATGGATGGGATGGTATGGTATACAGTGCTGTAAGGCCCATGTCTGGAGGACCCTTTACGTGTGCCATGTTCTCCCCCCTAAGAAACAGCGCGGATGTCTGTATTATCGTAAACGTTCCCTCTTTGCCCCTGTCACTGATCGTTCTGTCCGTTTGGCTTACTGGTACCGGAGCAGTTGCTTAGCGCCTGTGCTGTGTGTTATAATGTCTCATTATTGCTCACAGGTCGATAAGGTTTGGTTTGGCACAGAATCTTCAGGCTGAAATGAACTCTGTGAAGTGTATTTCTAATGCTTTATGTGTATTAAGTGTGCACGGTGGGGAACTAATGTTTTCTTGGTTTGCCTGCTAGTCCCTAGGCTGGGGCTCAGGCCAGAATTCAGCCATTACCCAGATTGCCATCCAGTGCCCCACCAGGACACTCTGCATGCAGCTCAACCAGGGCAAGGCATGCCTGTTTCTTCATGGGCCCTAGATATGACACAGGGTGTAGTGTGGGTTAATAATGTCAGTCCTCCTGGTGCCAGTAAACCTTCCTGTTTATGTTCATGTATACTGCGTGTATGCCCATGTGAGTTTACCAGAAGTGCATATACATTCAGTGAAGTGGCCTGGATGGATGTTGGATATTTCTAAAAACAAATGTTAAGCGGTTAATCAAATGAGAATCGGCGGAACTACTTTGTTCCTTTTTTGAGCAACTAGTAGGGGTTGGGGTTGGGGGTGGTGCGGGTGCAGCAGCTGACAGCTGGGAGGCGGAGCGTCTGCTCTGCACAGGTGCGGAAGGCTGCTGTTTGTTAGGTAATGGGAGTGAGCTCAGCAGGTTAAGTCACAGCTGTAGAAGCACAACGTTAACACAAAGTGCACACCGTTCACAGGAATATCGCGACCTTTTACACCGAGACTCATTAGGATGGTTTTGGCGAGTGATTCATATGTGTACCTTTGGGTTTGCTAATCGCTAAGTCATTACTTTGTTTTGCAAGCTGCAATGAGGCTTAAACCATGTGAAATATGATATGTTCCACTTATTATTTTTTTTTTAAAAACTGTTTTGATGTATTGTGCTCTAGTGTCATAACACCATCACCATATTTGGACTCATGTTGCTTGGTAACAGGTGTGTATTGTAATGTGAACCTGTTTCAGGTTTTCTGTTTTTGAATCCCGGTGCTGACACTGCAGTAGAATTACGCCGGTTGAAAGGCTAAGGATGTCGCTTTCCCTTTGTAATCTGGCATAAGGGGTGTTCGACCTCCTGGGCTCCTTCACAGGGTCACAGTTCCAGGCTGTTTCGGTTCAGCAGGGGACCCTCGGCATGGTTCCTTCCCCCTGGAGGATCGGGGATGTTCTGTCATGTTCTGCGTTCTACACTCTCCACTATTCACTTTATTCAGGATGCCTGTAAACAGTTCCTCTGACAGCACAAGCACAAGCACTGACTCTTCTCATCTCTTTTGCCCCTAAAACTAAGCTGAACCTCTTTGTTTATATTTTCCTTTTAAATGTTTTTCAGTATATTTTGCTTCCTTGGTCTAATGCCAGCTTGTCATTCTGTGTTGTATATGCTGTAGACTGTTCGTTTTACACCTCGTGTGTGGAATTGATGAATCACTGTAATGTTTTGTCATCATGCCTGATATATTTGTTCCATGCGTCATAAAAGATTGATATAATTCTCCCTATTTTCGGCTTCAGAACTGTGGGCTGAATGTGACTGTTGGTGCTGTTTTCCACATACTGTACGCAGCGCAGGGCTGCTGAGTATGTCAAGCTGGCCGGTGTGAGATTTATTCCATTTGCGGGTGGTGGGGGGGGCAATGGAGATCATGGACCAGGTTGCATCCAAGGCTGTTGCTCCCGGGGTGGGATGGGGGGAGTGTGATTGAGATTGTTGTTTCATTTGGTGTGAGATTCGCCTGGAAGCGTGTGTCTCGTGCCCAGTGCGAGGGTTGCCAACCCTGTGCACAGGCCTTCCAAAATTCTATGAGGTACACAAATGAGTCCTGTCCGTTTACATCCAAAATATTACGCATACAGCTTTCCATGGCAACTCTGCAGGACCTTGGATCTGAAACGAAGTCGCTACACAATCGTGTGCATTCCCACTGTTTTCTCAAGGAGCCAGGAATTTAGATGAGTGATTCTATTGTTGTTCAATGCGCCTGCGTTCTGCATTAACCCTTCCTGTTCCCTGGCTCAGGGAGGGATGAGTGTGGTTGCCTGGTGTCTAATAGGCAGAAGCCTTTAAGCAGAGCCTGCTGGAATTTTTGTCAGAATCACTGAATAGTTTAATCATTTACTTTTCAGTTCACGCAAGTGTGAATATGCTTAGTACACCGAATCTTTGCTGTCAGAAGAACTGACAACGTTTTGGATTTTCTATTTCACGTTTAGCATTTTCTTCTTTTTCCGTTTCTTATAATGTTCGCGGATCTGGTAATGACTTTTGTCACTGTTCAGACATTACTTTTACCCCCAAAGATATGGTTTTAAAGGACAGGTCTGGCCCTATTTCAGATGGTCTTGGATGATCGGGAATAGCGGAGACCGTAATTTGGATAGTTGCTTCGGAATTGAGTTTGAAACCTCTTTTTCATTTGCCGTATGTGTTTTACACCTAATGTGCAGCCTTCGAACACCTTTTTGAAAGCTGCAGAAATTGCCCTGGATTATTCCTATCGGCGCCCTGTCTGAAGACGCAGCAGAGGGGTATCAAACTCAGTTTTGAGGCAATTGCCGAAATTACGGTCTCATCCCAGACTATCCGAAATAGGGCCGGGTTCAGAAGGACCCGTCCTTTAAAGTTTGTCTGCGCTTGTTTTTCATGGCAGCCCCATGCAGCCCCATGCGTAAATGGAGATCTTAATGATGTATGTTCACCTTTTTCACCATCTCAGGGATATTTGTTCTTCCGGGGCTTACATTGTATAGCCTACATCTGCAAATCAGAGTCTCTGGAACAATTCACTGACGTTCAAATATAGTTATGCACATACCTTCATCCTGTGTTTCTTAGAACCTGCGTGTGTGTGTGTTTTTTTTTTTTTCTTGTATTTGGGCAAGTCTGTAATATAGGCTTCCTGTTGGGTGATTTCACCTGGTTGCTTTGTCATAGTCCTTAGTGTAAATTAAACAAGCTTTAAGCAACATTTCTGACTGCGTTTGAATATTTATCAGGTAATGTGTCTGCCCAGGCAGTGTTACAGAACCACTGGAAGGCTAAATGATGTGTACTGCACATAATGCACTTTTGATTCAGATTCTGAGACTGTATAGCCTACCTATATGTTCTGACAATCCCTGTGAATTAAATACACAACTTCTTATTTAAACCTATAATGTGCGTACTGAGCCTTCATATTCTCGGTTTGTCTTTCTCTCTGTGTACTTTTGTCTTTCACAGACTGATTGTGCACTAGGACTGTTTCAGGGCCATCATCAAGGATGTATTGCCTCACCATGTACTTTGTCTTTTCCGGGGCAATTAACCCCCCCCACCACCCCTCCTAATAAATTACTCTGCAGATTTTGTTTCTTGCCCATTTTCAATCATGTCAACCGGTTTAGCCATACCTGACTAAATGTTGAGTTGGTAGCATTCTAATTGCAATATTTTAAAACCCAAAATCGGTGCGTAGTGTGGCATGTGAGGGCTGACCTTGTGGCTGTTGCAATTAGTTTATCATCAGAAATGCTGAGGACTGCCCAGATCCCTGGTTGAACATTTGCACTCCTCCTCCTTGACACTGGTTGATTTGAAGGTGTTGATGAGGCTATCAGCTGCAGGTCTGAGTTAATCAAATATTCAGTCCAGTAATTCAGGAGTAGCAACACTATGGTACTTGAACTTTGTTACACTATTTTTGGTGACAGACAGTGGTCACTCAGTTTAAAAAAATGGACAAGTGTTTTCTTAAAGGTACAGCCTCAATTTCAAGATTTAGAAATAGGAGGTTAATCATACCCATTAGTAGGGTACCCATCAGCCCATCAAATCAATTTGTTTTTTTCTTTTTTTTTTTCTTTTTCGATAATGTAAAATTATCTTGAAAATGTTTCAGGGTTTAGTTGTTTTTAAGGTTTTGCTGCGGTATGTGGGAAAAGCAGATTTGTTCACAGATCGCAATGGAGGCACCACCTGACCGTATGCCTTTTCGTCAGCTCTGTGTTGAATTTCAAAGCAAGGGTTTTCCATAGAACCCAGATGAGAGTAGATGAAACTCAGATTGCCTGGTCCTGTTTTCCATATTCAAATCTGTTATTTGAAGTGGTAGTTTATGTAGCCTAATTCAGTCCACTGAATTGCAGGAGACTCAAATGCTGTTAGAAGAACACAGCATTCTCCAGCTCTGTGAATCTTTTGGGTTCTCTGCCCTATCCTTTCTATGGTGCAAGTCCTGGGGAGACTCCTCAGGAATTTATTATTTCTTACTTTTGCCAGCTGAGTGGTTTTGGGGGGCTCAGATGTTATTAGAGCCTGTCTGTGGAGCTCTTGCAGGTTGTTCAGAATGATTAATTTACTCACCTTTGCTGGCAACCGGCACCAAATAGATGCTGACTGTAGTGGAAGTGGCATTTGTTTACCGTGTTCTCTCTTGCATTCAATGAGGTGTTGGAGCTCCGCAATCTTGAATGGGCTGGATTGTGATTTGTATTGGATTTCCTCTTTGGAAGAGCTGAAATACTGTTGGGGGTTTTTTTTTTTTCTTCCAAGGGAAATAATTTTCCACTCAATCCAGAGCTGTTTAGATTCAAAACAAATGTGGTGATATTCACAGGAATCCGTCTGCATTTTTTAGAATGTCAGGGGGATTACTAGGTGGCATAGTATCAACACTGTGCTGCAGTGCTTTCAAAGGGCTTGTGTACAGGCATCTGCTGGGAATTAAGATAGCAGTCCACATTTCCCTCAATACAGTTGTCATAAACAGGTGGAAAATGCTAACATAGCTACTTTGATTTCCGTCAATCAAATGGAGTAACAAATCAGCCACCAAATGCTTGGGGGAAAAAAGCACTATATTTTGGAATTTAGCGTCAAGCACAGTGTGTATTGAGTTTACGGTTTGGCTGAAACGCCGTTTTGAATTGTGGGGTGCCCCAGAAAAGATGGAGTAGTTAAAATCTTGCCTTTGCAGAGATTGCCTTGAGGTACCACCTTAAACACAACAGAAATGTAAATGTAAGATGATGAGAAAGCTTCTTCTGTGGGTCCTTCATAACCTTAAGGGCTGCACTTTAATAGAATGTATTCCCGTGTGAGTCTTTTACTTTTTACTTTAACTGTTTTGAGGTGTTGGAATGAACCCTGTGGGGTCATGGATTCCTTGGAATTCGTATAGGCCTACAATCCAAGCCATGTCGCAAGTCCCATGTATGGTTTCAATGTTTGGAATTTTGATTGTTTGATTAGACCATTGAAAGCCACAGAATGTACTATCCTCATAATATATCCTTCAGGTTACAGCAGGACATGGAAATCTCATTCTCCCTGTCATGTTTGGGAATGCGTGGCAGTTTGCAAGCTTGTTTTTAAGCTTGTTGTGCGCATGTGTTTTTTTGTCTGCATGGGTTTTTATTTTGTTGAGTTCTTTAACACGGGCACCATTTTCAGATGCTGTAAAGACGTTTTTGGCTTTGTTATGACATTTCAAGGCAGCAGAAGGAAAATTTCCTCGTAAATGCTTTCTACATTGTTTATGCATGGACTCAAACTGAAATGTTGAGAATGAAATGCAACACTCCGACTGCAGTTGTGGAACAGGCTAATCGTCACTTGTAAATTTTTGTATTGTTGGCATGTGCGACTCAGAGCAGTTGTGATTGTCCTTTTGGGTAGTGAGGTGTAAGGATGGCGTTGAGTCAGACTGAAGCGTAACTGTGAATCTTACCTTTCCATTCAGCTGCCAGCTGTAGGCAACTGCCTTCTTTGCATTCTGAGCAGGACAGGAGCAGGCCCACTAAAGCATCTCAGATAGGACTTCAGGTGCACTGTTGCTATGGTTTCTGTAGATTTGCATACCTCAGAGTGAAATTCTTTTAACAACAAATAAACATTGCTTAAATGCATTCAAATTGCCTGATGTGGCCAGCTGTGCTAATGGCATTCCCTTGCACATTGAGTTAACAACCTACCTGCGTGTGGCTCAAGGACTAGCATGCTTGTGTGTGATTAATGTTAAGGGCAATTAAAGGGGACACGAGCCTGTGTAATTAAGTTGTTGTGCTATACTAACATCTGACTGCAGTTTATTGGCTCTTAATTAAAAAGTAACTAAATATAGGCTAGGTCTACACGTTCCTTGTTGTTGTCACATTCTGGCATTGTTTCCATATAGGCTACAGTGACCTCTTTTCAAGAAACAGGTGTAGCCTTTACTTTTGTATTTGCAGTGCCAACTTCCAACTACTGCTCAAGCTGTTGCCAATTGGTTGGGGGCTGGTGTTATGTCAGCCAGTGAGGGAAGACACAAATTTACTTGGTCATGTGCACTTAGACAACCACCTGAGCTTGCGTTTACTGAATTGAGTGATTTTCGCTATTTATAGTCGAAAATATACTCTGCCTATATAAAGTAACTGAAACTGCTACGTACTAAAGCAACAGCATATGGTCTACCCCTGAGGATGTGCTCATTATTGGCAGGGGAATTCAGCTGATGTTTTTTATCAGAGTCACACAAGGACGAATGGTAAGACTGAATCCCGGGCTGCTGGGTGGGCCTATCCAGTCAAGGCGCTATTCTAGTGTATAGAAATGCCCTACGGTGTGGTCTTGGATTTGTGACGACTGTGTCCGTGACAACTGCGGCCTGCAGCCCCGCGGTCTGACACACGATTGGACCTAGCAACACTCAAGGATACCAGGATTTCAGTCACCCAGGACGACAGCCACTAATCTTTCACCAGCGACCCCAGCTGTTTGATCAGGCATCCACACGTTCGTGTTGAGGTGCACATGAACCGCCTACACCCAACTTGTGTCCATGCAAACCGATTTTACTGATGTGATGATGAGTGGTGGCTGACGTCACGTGGTTCCAAGGAGAGTGCGTTTGTCTGTGCTTTCCCAAATCAAATTGAAATGATGGGCCCAATGGTCCGGGTTCAAATCCCCATCATGGCGGTACTGACTGTGGCCAGTTGCTCCACATGGAGATGGATAATTGGTGGCAGCATTGCCCAAGGTTTAGGGAGGGTTCAGTCAGTTGGGGTCTCATGGGTCTGTAGCAACCCCCCACTAGCCGTTTGCGCACCTGCGGCCTACATATGAAAGCTGTGCCTTCTTCCGATTAATAAACTACATGACCAAAAGTATGTGGACACCTGACATCCAGCATCTCATCCAAAATTATTGGCATTAATATGCAGTTGGTCCACCCATTGCTGCTATAATAACCTCCACTCTTTTGGTAAGGCTTTATACTAGATGTTTGAGCATTTCTGCCTGAATTTGCTTCAATTCAGCCAGAACAGCAACAGGTGATTAGGCCTGGCTCACAGTTGGCTTTCCAGTTGATCTCAAAGGTGTTGGATGGGACTGAGGACAGGGCTCTGTGCAGGCCTGTCAAGTTCTTCCACATTGTTATCAACAAAATCTTTCATACATTTCTGTATGAACCGTGTGCCTGGGGGCATTGTCATGCTAAAACAGGAAAGGGACTTCCCCAAACTGTCAGGGAAGCACAGATTCATATAGAATGTGATTGCATGCTGTAGCATTAAGATTTGCCTTCACTGGATCTTAGCGGCCTAGCCCTAACCATGAAAAACAGCCCCAGACCAAGGGATGTCCAGATATTTTAGGTCCTATGGTGTATCTGTGCAAATTTGACTTGCGCGAGAGTGCACGTTCAGCAGCAGGAATTGTAGCATGAGTGCGGATGTAGCCTACACGATTGAGCCATGATTAGCTATTCCAAACTGGGAAGAAGAGGGTGGGGGGCATTGCATGGCCATTGCCAGCCAAGGTCAGTCATGTGCTGTAACCCTGTGGGTGCCTCCTGTTACTGCATTGGGTTACTGCATTGTGACTCTTACCCTTGTTTGCCACCCAGAAGCATTTTTAATCCAGTACACCTCATAGCTGTTGTGCTATGAGGTGTACTGGATCTCACTCATGCTCACTCATAATTGCCAGTCTATTAGGGAGCCACTGGTGAGGCTTCTTAAAATGATCTCACTGCAGTAAGCAGCTGAGGTCAGGTAACAGGGCAGAATCCCTCTCAAACATCTTTATACGGCTTTCTTTCGCAGTGTAATTATCTGATCTCTTTGCGTCTGGAATTCAGACAGAACTACTCTTTGCTAATACTCCTACGGTATTCACCCGTGCCCAGAAATGCAGACTGCTCTTTCCCGTTTGTCGTGCGCTTTCAAATCAAGTTCTCATTAGCATATGTTTTACGCCGAAATAATTATAAACGTGTTCTTTTTTGAAAGGAGAGTGGGAGGTTTGCTGTCTCCGTGTGTGTTTTCCCTTTATCCAGACTGGGAGAAAGCAGAGAGGGTTGCGGTCGAGTTATCACAGGAAGTGCAGTTGTAGGAAATTGAAACCCCAGCCACGCAGCTGCCCGGAGGACTGCCCCTATATATTCCCTTTATGGCGGTGCTGGGTACTTGTTTATGATGGACTTCAAAAAGGCGAGATAAAAGAAATCTTGCTGAACTAAGTTCCTCGCGCTCAGCAGCTCGAGATTTCATCGGTGCTGATGGATGGAAGGCTTTGCCTGGTTCTGGTAGCTATCAGCTACCGGGTGCCAAATATCACCGGCCGCTTTCCTAAAAAATCTTCATTCCAAGGCTCGTCTCTCGAAAAGAGGGCCGTCTGACACGGGCAAGAACCTTGAGAAAAGAGTGAAATAATCACCCTGCTTCTGCTCAAGAACCTTGAGAAAAGAGTGAAATAATCTCACTGCTTCTGCTGAAGAACCTTGAGAAAAGAGTGAAATAATCACCCTGCTTCTGCTCAAGAACCTTGAGAGAAGAGTGAAATAATCACCCTGCTTCTGCTCAAGAACCTTGAGAGAAGAGTGAAATAATCACCCTGCTTCTGCTCAAGAACCTTGAGAGAAGAGTGAAATAATCACCCTGCTTCTGCTCAAGAACCTTGAGAGAAGAGTGAAATAATCACCCTGCTTCTGCTCAAGAACCTTGAGAGAAGAGTGAAATAATCTCACTGCTTCTGCTGAAGAACCTTGAGAAAAGAGTGAAATAATCACCCTGCTTCTGCTCAAGAACCTTGAGAGAAGAGTGAAATAATCACCCTGCTTCTGCTCAAGAACCTTGAGAAAAGAGTGAAATAATCACCCTGCTTCTGCTCAAGAACCTTGAGAGAAGAGTGAAATAATCACCCTGCTTCTGCTCAAGAACCTTGAGAGAAGAGTGAAATAATCTCACTGCTTCTGCTGAAGAACCTTGAGAAAAGAGTGAAATAATCACCCTGCTTCTGCTCAAGAACCTTGAGAGAAGAGTGAAATAATCACCCTGCTTCTGCTCAAGAACCTTGAGAAAAGAGTGAAATAATCACCCTGCTTCTGCTCAAGAACCCTGAGAGAAGAGTGAAATAATCACCCTGCTTCTGCTCAAGAACCTTGAGAAAAGAGTGAAATAATCAGACTGCTTCTGCTCAAGAACCTTGAGAAAAGAGTGAAATAATCACCCTGCTTCTGCTCAAGAACCTTGAGAGAAGAGTGAAATAATCACCCTGCTTCTGCTCAAGAACCTTGAGAGAAGAGTGAAATAATCACCCTGCTTCTGCTCAAGAACCTTGAGAAAAGAGTGAAATAATCACCCTGCTTCTGCTCAAGAACCTTGAGAGAAGAGTGAAATAATCACCCTGCTTCTGCTGAAGAACCTTGAGAGAAGAGTGAAATAATCACCCTGCTTCTGCTCAAGAACCTTGAGAGAAGAGTGAAATAATCACCCTGCTTCTGCTCAAGAACCTTGAGAAAAGAGTGAAATAATCACCCTGCTTCTGCTCAAGAACCTTGAGAGAAGAGTGAAATAATCACCCTGCTTCTGCTCAAGAACCTTGAGAAAAGAGTGAAATAATCACCCTGCTTCTGCTCAAGAACCTTGAGAGAAGAGTGAAATAATCACCCTGCTTCTGCTCAAGAACCTTGAGAAAAGAGTGAAATAATCACCCTGCTTCTGCTCTCTCTCTCTCTCTCACGGGGGTGCGCCTGCCACTCCTGTTCACTCGCGTTCATTTTTATTAAGAGAAGATCCCCGAAACGTTGGCGCCGTTCCCCCGTGACTCAGCCTCCGACAGACACGGGAGCTCGCGCGGCGCGGCGGCCGCGAAATAAACACGGGCGCTGGCGCGGCGGGTTTCGCCGGGGAAACCGGGATTGTTTACGGAGCGCGGCGAGCGTCCGGTGGCGGAATGGCGGGGGCCTGTCACTCACGTGGCCCTGCTGGGAGCCGAGCGGGGAGGAGAGGAGCAGCCTTCGGTGTGATGCAGCCGTCTGTCTGACGGAGCTGCGGAATATGCAGGGACGCAGTTAGAGCGCAGGGACGCAGTTAGAGCGCAGGGAAAGCCGACTGCGGCAGGGCTCTGAACTGCGCGGTGCGGGGCTGCGGGACGTGAGATTAGTGTGCGCACACCTCCTCCTCCTCCTCCCTGCACCAGCGGGCTCTCACCATTTTTAGTCCCTGTAGCATTATGTGGGGGGTTGTTATTTTTTACATGTTGTTTTTGTGCTGCTGTACAAATGTGTCTCTTTTTTTGTTTTTCAGAGGAAATAAAAGAAGAGACAGAAAAATTAAGGTAAGCTGAATTGGTGTCCGACTGGTGTTGCCTCTGAAACCTCATACAACACTGCATACAAACACAAATATCAAGGGCAATCTTCTCTCTCTCTCTCCCCCTCCCTCTCTCCCTCTCTCTCTCTCCCCCCCTTTCCCTCTCTCTCTCCTTCTCTCTCTCTTTCCTACTCTGTCTCTCTCTCCCTCTCTCTGCATAGGCACACATGCACTGTAAGTGTGTTTGTACAGTATATGTGCCGTTCTCCCCAGGTGTCTGGCCTGTCGTGCGTTTGGGCTCGTCTCATTGGCTCCGCTGAAAGCCACTCATCGGTGTGTTTTATCTTGGAGTCCCGGCTCAGCCAGAGAGGGATTTAGCGGCTGTGCGCTGCCTGCTGCGTAGTAACCAGGGGAGAGGAATGCAACGCACCGTGTGCATGGCAACAAGAGAGCGCCGAGTGTGCCTGGCCTTTCACTCAGGGCCCAAGGGCGAAAGAGTGTGTCCTGCACCCTTCACTGTTCCCCTTCCCCTCTCCTTCTCTCTCTCTCTCTCTCTCTCCCTTCCTCAAATTCAAATTGCTTTATTGGCATGACTAAATTTTCATTTGTATTGCCAAAGCATGACAAGGAACATGCGAACCATCGGATGACTCTGATGTGACTGTGTGTCACATACATAGACTCTCTCTCTCTCTGTCACATACACACAGTCTCTCTCTCTATCTCTCTCCGTCACATAAATATAGTCTCTCTCTGTCACACACACACAGTCTCTCTCTCTATCACATAAATATAGTCTCTCTCTGTCACATACACACAGTCTCTCTCTCTATCTCTCTCTGTCACATAAATATAGTCTCTCTCTGTCACACACACAGTCTCTCTCTGTCACATAAATATAGTCTCTCTCTGTCATGTACACACAGTCTGTACCCTACTGCAGCTAGATACATGCTAGTGCAGCTGGATACATTTTTAAAAAGGGTCTGTCTTGTTGTATATCTTCGGAATGGATTTTTGGAGTCACACATTCTGTGTGATTGCGCGTGTGTGCAGAGCCGCGGTGTTGACAGACGCGTGCGCTCAGTAAACGTTGACAAAGGCGGCCTTGGCGGATGGCGTTCAGCCTCGTCCAACGCGCTCCTGGCTTCGCTCCAGTTTGTGTCAATTGTAAAATATGAGCCAGCTAATCCCCTCCACATCCTGTGTAATTAAAGCACAGACTCGGGGAGGGAAATGAGCTGGGGTGTGTGGACCCGTGCTCAGGCTGGGCCAGGGTGGGGGGGGCTGGAGGGGAGGCACAGCTCAGTGTGCTAACACTCAGTGACCCCCCAGCTCAGCCTTAATGAGGGAACAAACTGACAGTTTTTAAACTGACAATGTGCTGAAGGGCTCTGCTCGTCCTCCTCTCCGCTGGGGTGTTGGGTCGGGTCGGGTCGGGTCATCCCGCGTCCCGCTCTGATCAGGGTCTGTCGAACCCGTAGCAGGTGAAAACGGAGGGCTTTTTAGTTAGATGCGCACATCATGCACTGCGTCTACAGGGATGCTGCTAAGTGTGCTGTGCGCTGTTCTGTATGTTTGGCGTGTTACCACGGCAGCCGTGCTCCGGGAGCACAGCCTGAGGCCTAAACGCGGTGTGTGTGACGGTGACTGGCACATCTAATGCCGCTTTGAACCTTTCTCGCTCCTTTTTAATGCTTTTTTTCTCTTCAATTGTTCCTTTCTTTATTCAGCCCACCCCCTGGAGACAACAAAGCGGGTTCCAGCACTTTGCCGCCCGTCAAATCAAAGACGAACTTCATCGAGGCGGATAAGTACTTCTTACCGTTTGAGTTGGCATGCCAGTCCAAATGCCCCCGCATCGTCAGCACCTCCTTAGACTGTTTACAGGTCAGTACTGCTGAGTAAGTGCACCGTGTGTGTGGGGAATTTAAGAAACTAGGCTACAAATTAACTTCCTGTCTGCCATATTTCTGCAGAGGTGCATTGTCACAAAGATCTTGTTCTCATTTAATAACAGTTCATTGTTCACGAAAAAAGGTAGCGCACCACTATGGTAGGCAGGTTTGCAGAATGCCAATTTGGACGCGGTCGTGGAAATGTGGTTTGTGACTGTGGAAACCTAAAGCCTTGCAAAATGAGCTGAAAATGATTATGGCTGAAGGAATTGCCACAATTCCAAGGCTGCTGCATGTTTATTCGGACACGAGGCGATACTGTCAATGTCCAGGGTCTCCACAGAAATCTAGATGTGCATTGATCGAGAGTAGCACATCACCGGTTGTCATAAAATGTACATTATTTAGGTTCTCTGAAAACCTGTTGGCTCAAACATTGATTTGAGATTGATTTTGAAGTCCCTGCGTTCCCACAGTCAAACACTAACTGCATAGACCCCTGGATATCAGCGCGAGCAGATGCTCTCCTATGGACTGCAGCAATGACTGCAGGTTAAATTACCACCGTATAATGAGAATTAAATCATTTTGACTGTTTATTTGTAAATGTATGCACTTCTGCGGAAATGAGGGCGATAATGAGATTGTTGCTTAATTAATCCCTTATTTATATTTATATACGATGTGTGTGTATATGCATATATGGTGTGCGTTTGGTTTATCGTAGCCTTATTTCTAAATGGAGCCATTAGCACTTATGTTTATGGTCCCCCAGGGAGCTGCCATATAAAGCTGTATTGGCGTTATTAATTCTCAGTCTGTCACTGGCTGCTTCATGCGCTCAAAAGAAGGAACTAATTCAATCAATAGATGAGAAATGTGCTGGGGATGCCAGTTGTGTGCATAACCCCCCCTAATTTTGAGCGGCCTCTGCACCAAGCGTTCGACGGCACTGGTTACGAATGTAGCGAAAACAGCAGCACTTACGCAGGTGAGAAGGCAAACCTGGCGAGTTCGCTGCCTGAAAGGGGAGCGTGTCAGACTCGGCCTTCTATCAGTGGAACAGGATGCTCCGATTTACGGGAGTCAGATTTTCTCATGCTTTGGAAATGTGTAAATAAATGTGCGGCCAGGTGCGTTCGTGTTCGGTCCGCGGACCAGCTGCGATTGGCTGGTTCCCACCCAGCTGTAATCCCCTGTGTCCCCTGACCCCGGGCGCCGTTTGGCCTTGCAGAAGCTCATCGCATACGGCCACCTGACTGGCAGCGCTCCAGACAGCACCGCGCCGGGGAAGAAGCTGATCGACAGGATAATCGAGACCATCTGCGGCTGCTTCCAGGGCCCGCAGACGGACGAAGGCGTGCAGCTGCAGATCATTAAGGTGCGTGGCGTTCCGCCGCGGGGGCGCGGGGGCGCGGGGGCCGAGGCGCGAAGAGCGCACGCGGGTTCGCTCGCCGCGCGGTCACCGTACGCTCGCCACACGGTCGCCGTACGCTCGCTACGCGCTCGGTTCTGCTATGTGTTCTGGGATTCGCTCCATCTCTGCTCCGGTTCCTCTTCAGCCTCGTCTGTCAGTGATGTTCCGGTCTGGAAGTTTCTGGAAGGAGGGTTCAGGGATGGAGCTGTTCTTCCAGTAGCATCTCATTTAGGCTGTTTGGTGTCTGTAGTGCACTGGGGTGCATAATGCACATGCGTTTTAAGCATTTCTCAGCACTCGGGGAACACAAGCAATTTTGCACTTGAAGGAGCTCGAATCAAGATCTTTCGCATCTATGCGTAGAAAGAAATAATTACATTCATTATTAAAAATCAGGGCGACGCTGAATTTCGCACAATAAAGAAACGTTCCCGGTTGCCTTTTTCGTTTTGCCTGGTTGTGGGGGGTGGGGGGGGTGGGGGGGTGGGGATTTTAAGGATCCCTGCGGTCCGTGTGCAGTGTGTCTGGTTGCCGTGGAGAAGGAGCGGCGATGCCGTGTCCTGACGGGGGCGATGTTCTCCGCAGGCCCTGCTGACGGCCGTGACCTCGCAGCACATAGAGATCCACGAGGGGACGGTGCTGCAGGCGGTCAGGACCTGCTACAACATCTACCTGGCCAGCAAGAACCTCATCAACCAGACCACGGCCAAGGCCACCCTCACGCAGATGCTCAACGTCATCTTCGCCCGAATGGAGAACCAGGCAGTGAGTCTCTCTCTCTCCGCTCCCGCCCCTCGGGAAATGAAAGGAGAAAAGAAAAAGCTTTTTCAAATGTACCTTTTTTATTTTCATTACTATTGACGTTTCTCCCCCCCGTCCCCCCCGTCCCCATCCCCACCCCCCCGTCCCCCTCCCTTGCAATATAGCTTACAAATCACAAGATAATATGGTCTTTGGCCTCCAGAAAGCGAGAACGCCAGGTAAAGCACAGGACTGCCTTGCCTTGCCTGATCTGAACTCTCTCTGGTTGTGTACGCCTTGGCTTGATTTATTCCTACAGCAGTATTTGAGACGATGTGCCTTGTTTTTTTGTTTTTTTGTGCTTGCTGTGGCTTCCGTTCATTTGCTTGCAATCCTCTTTCCTCAAGTTCAACTGTAGTCTGTTGATATACACTTTTTTTTATGATTTCCAATGTGTCGTGTTTGGTGCCAGGAAGAAGAAAATCCAATCTGTTTGTTCATATGGGCTCTCAGTTATGGTTTTCCCTGTCTGTTTTTGATTGGGTCGACAAAGGAAAGAAGAGAGAAGAGAGACCGTAGGGTGGCCAGACTGTCAGTCTAGGGCATATGACTCCAGTGAGTCAGTCTACCCTGGATTATCACACACCTCATGTTACTATTGTAAGACAGCATTTGAATAATGAGCTTACTGTACATTATTGCGCTCACATTGGCTAATGGTTACACTTCTGTGTTCTCTGCAAACGTTGAGTCTCCGATTCCTTGCACATGCTGTAATGTTGAGGAACCTATACCTGAACCTAAAGATATAATCTAAGATTAAAGATATAATGTTAAACCTTTAAAGATGTAAAGGAACTGGTTGAGAACGAATC
This sequence comes from Anguilla rostrata, assembly GCF_018555375.3. Classification (NCBI taxonomy): domain Eukaryota; kingdom Metazoa; phylum Chordata; class Actinopteri; order Anguilliformes; family Anguillidae; genus Anguilla; species Anguilla rostrata. The sequence continues at coordinate 50,311,307 of NC_057936.1, read as the reverse complement.
AGAGAATCCACCGCCGTCATCTGTCCAATCAGATCAGGTAGAGCAGTGCTCACAGTGGCTAAGACTGAGGATCTTCATCATCAGGGAGTAAGAGTGTGAGTTTACTCCTCCCAGACAGTTTATTCAATAGTGAGGCGTCTGGAACAGACCTCTGACCTTTTTTTAATTAGCCTGTCTGGCACTGTGTTCCCAGAGGAGGGTGCACTGGACCCCCCCCCCCCGTCCCGCTCTCTGAACACGCAGTGTGTGTACCGTCGACCTGGCGTGCGGTAATGGTGCTACACGCCCGCCCCGTGTCGATTAGGACATTCGGAAACGCAGGGGACGGGACCCCGCGCAGCAGGACAGGGGGAGGCGTGTGAGCTCCATACTAATTCCTGCGTCAGCTTCGGGACCGTCTCCCCCGCCCCCGCCCCCCCCCACCGCGTCTCTTACGCCACGGACGCAAGGCTAACGGCTCGCATGAAAACCAACGGCGCGTTTGAGATCGCTGATGAATATTTATGCAGCCGGCGTCATTTTGATTACCTCCTTGCCGTTAACTTCCTGGCTTCGTTTCGGATAGATCTGAGAAGCTACCCAGAATCCCGGAGAAATGAGATTCAAATGAGTTTTAAAATTTGATGCATATATGAATTGTCAAATTGGTAATTCTCAGTGGTTTATAGGGGTTATTGGACTACAGTGTTTCTTCGGTACCTCAGGTATTTAATCGAGTGGTTTCTGTGTAATTCCACAGAGGATAAGGCACGAGAGTAATTTTGTTTTTTGCGATGATTTAATTTAAGCACGGTGTCTACCCTAATGGACCTGTCGGCCTTGATCATGGTGCCATTAATTTGCTCTCCATAGCCTATGTCGTTTCATTTATTTTATGCTTTGATTATTTTGTGGCCCAGCTTTTCAGTTGTATTAACTTTCCTGTTTGATATCTGAACATGCACTTGAATGGACGGTATAGTGGAACTCTGTGATTGCATGGATGTGCTGCTGCACCCTCTGAATGCTTGTAACGATTCAGCTAGCTGGGACAAAGCCGCACTAAAGCAGAAGACTAAACGTGGTAAAGCTTACCGAAGTAATCAAAAAGTACACGCATTTTTTTTTTCCATTTTAAAACTAAAGCTTTTAAATAAAGTGCATTTTTACCATGTAAGTCCAGGTGTGTCTGCCACTATCACAAAAATGATTTGCTCAAACGTGTATAAATATGTATATAGAGCATGGTGATTAACTCACTAATGAGCGATCTTTATGAATCGGTCTTACAGCAGTGTAAGACTCTGTAGGGTCTCATCAGTGCTCTGTTGAACTGAACTGTAAGTTGTAAAATAACACATCTGACTAGACTAGCATGTACACAAGCAGGTACAGCGCCGTTCAGCACAGCCTGAACCATAAAAATTCTCAGCCTTAAATGACCTGAAAACGGATCACTTTAGATAACAAGGCCCTGAGGCGGTCCTTAAAAAGTCATAGTTTCAGAAGCGTGTCTTCTGACCTGATTCTGATCTTCCTGAAAGCAGAAATATTTCACTCGCCTGCAGTGACAGAATTCCGGAGGAACCCGTAGTTCAGGGTGATTTTTTTTTTTTTGGTTTTTTTGGTCGGGTTCCTGGAAAACCGTGGCAACCGAAAAGCAGCAGTGGGTTTCGCTTCTCGCCTGGAATCCTGGATGCATTTCAGCTTCGCATTTTGAGTTCCTGGGGGCTGAGCAGCCAAAGGGCTTTCAGACGACTAAGCCTGTAGTCAGCACGTTTGTGCGTGTGCGTGTGCGTGCATTTGAATGTGTGTGTGCATATGTGTGTGTGTGTGTTTGTGTGTGCGTGTGTGTGTGTTTGTGTGCTTGCGCATGTGCATGTTTGTGTATGTGTGTGTATGCGTGCGTGTTTGTGTGCATGTCTGCTGTGTGTAAATGATCCTGGCTGTGTGTGTGTGTGTGTATGCATGTGCATGTCCGCTGTGGGTAAATGATTCTGGCGGTGTGTGTGAGAGTGTGTGATTGTATGTGTGTGTGTGTGCATGTCCGCTGTTTGTAAATGATCCTGGTGGTGTGTGTGTGTGTCATGTGCGTGTGTGTGAGTGTGAGCATGTCCGCTGTGTGTAAATGATTCTGGCGGTGTGTGTGCTTGTCCACTGTGTGTAAATGATTCTGGCGGTGTGAGAGTGTGTGTGTGCGTGCGTGCGTGTGCATGTCTGCTGTGGGTAAATGATCCTGGTGGTGTGTGTGTGTGTGTGTATGTATGTGTATGTTTGCTGTATGTAAGTAATCCTGCCGGTGTGTGTGTATGTGTGTGTGTGTGTGTGTATGTGTATGTTTGCTGTATGTAAGTAATCCTGGCGGTGTGTGTGTATGTGTGTGTGTGTGTGTGTATGTGTATGTTTGCTGTATGTAAGTAATCCTGGCAGTGTGTGTGTATGTGTGTGTGTGTGTGTGTATGTGTATGTTTGCTGTATGTAAATAATCCTGGCGGTGTGTGTGTATGTGTGTGTGCGCTCAGCTCCAGGAGGCCAGGCAGATGGAGAAGGAGCGGCACAGACAGCAGCACCTCCAGCAGTCCCCGGGCAGCCAGCACGAGCCCGAATCCCCCCAGCTCCGGCCCCAGAAGGACCCGCCGGCCAAGCAGCTACCTCAGGGGGCCGACGGGGCTCCCCTTCACCCCGCCAACAAGGCGCCGAAGGGCCCTCCCGCCGAGGATCCGGAGCCCGAGAACGGCTCCGAGTTCTGCAGCGCGGAGAACGAGCAGACCGAAGCCGACCAGGCCACTGCTGCAGCCGAGAGTGAGTCTGCCTCCACCTGTCCCTCACACGCAGTCTGCCTCCACCTGTCCCTCACATGCAGTCTGCCTCCACCTGTCCCTCACACACAGTCTGCCTCCACCTGTCCCTCACACACAGTCTGCCTCCACCTCTCCCACACGCAGTCCGCCTCCACCTCTCCCTCACACACAGTCTGCCGCCACCTCTCCCTCACACACAGACTGCCTCCACCTGTCCCTCACACAGACTCTGCCTCCACCTGTCCCTCACACAGAGTCTGCCTCCACCTGGCCCTCACACACAGTCTGCCTCCACCTGTCCCTCACACGCAGTCTGCCTCCACCTGTTCCTCACACGCAGTCCGCCTCCACCTCTCCCTCACACACGTCTGCCTCCACCTGTCCCTCACACACAGTCTGCCTCCACCTCTCCCTCACACACAGTCTGCCTCCACCTCTCCCTCACACGCAGTCCGCCTCCACCTCTCCCTCACACACAGTCTGCCTCCACCTGTCCCTCACACGCAGTCTGCCTCCACCTGTCCCTCACACACAGTCTGCCTCCACCTGTCCCTCACACACAGTCTGCCTCCACCTGTCCCTCACACTCAGTCTGCCTCCACCTGTCCCTCACACTCAGTCTGCCTCCACCTGTCCCTCACACGCGGTCTGCCTCCACCTGTCCCTCACACACAGTCTGCCTCCACCTCTCCCTCACACTCAGTCTGCCTCCACCTGTCCCTCACACACAGTCTGCCTCCACCTGTCCCTCACACGCAGTCTGCCTCCACCTCTCCCTCACACACAGTCTGCCTCCACCTGTCCCTCACACACAGTCTGCCTCCACCTCTCCCTCACACACAGTCTGCCTCCACCTCTCCCTCACACACAGACTGCCTCCACCTGTCCCTCACACACAGTCTGCCTCCACCTCTCCCTCACACAGTCTGCCTCCACCTGTCCCTCACACACAGTCTGCCTCCACCTCTCCCTCACACACAGACTGCCTCCACCTGTCCCTCACACACAGACTGCCTCCACGTCTGCCTCACACACAGTCTGCCTCCACCTGTCCCTCACACACAGACTGCCTCCACCTGTCCCTCACACACAGACTGCCTCCACCTCTCCCTCACACACAGTCTGCCTCCACCTCTCCTTCACACAGAGTCCTCTTTCACCTCTTTCTGTTCTGACCCCTGTCAGTTTTGTGTTTACATTTGTCTGGGCTGTGTGTGTATCTCGTTCTTCCAGTTTGTCGTCTGATTGGCCATTTGTGAGTTTCTGTCTCCGGTTATTCAGTTTGAAAAAGCCGCCATTTGACACTTCCCAGTGGAGACTAGTTCTTCGAACTCATGCTCACTCTGTTGGGGATAGTGATTACCTCGACTTCCTGTATTTGAACTTATATTATTTGATTCCAATTCTCGTCTAGCCCTTATGGTTTGTTGCTGATTGGATTTTCATTTTTTGACCATTCGCTCGTTATTTTTGATTCCGATTCTCGTCTAGCCCCCTCTGCTTTCTTTTCTGATTGGATCTCATGTTTGACCATTAGCTCGTCCTTGACCTTGACTCCTGTTTCACCCTCTGCTCGTTGTATAGTGACTTCGGTTAGTGTGTTCCCAACTGGTCTGCAAATCCGACCAAAGATCTGAAGCTGCTCGTCAGAGTTATTAAACAGGCTTATATGCAACAGGTCGTGTCGTTCCACAGCTGACTGAGATCCATACCGTCCCCTGTAGGAAGAGGGCATAGGTTGTTTTTAAAGATGGCGTTCATCCTGGGCATCGTCGGTCTACATTGTTACCATCAGTGCTACGTCACCTCACCATAAAGGCACACACCGCTCGTTTTAAGAACAGCTTTTATCCACAGGCTGTGAGGATTATTAATGGACTGGAGTGAGTCCTACATACGTCCTTACTTCAGTTGCTGTGGTCTTAATATGTATGTATACTGGTGTGTATGTAAGTCTGTGTGTTTGGAGTTTACAGAATGTAAATTGTGAATAATGTGTATGTGTGTGTACGTATACGTATATGCAAACACGTATGTGTGTATACACTTGTGGTATATATGGATATTTATGTGTATGGTGACAGAGTATATGTGTTTATTTATCCAGAGATTAGCCGAAGCAAAAGTTTTTCATTGCATTGGAATGCACTGCTTTTAATGCACATGATAATAAAATTACTTGAACTTGAATCCTTCCATCGGGGCACTGATTAGTTATTTTGCTTTGCTGTTTTTCCTTTGTTGTTTTTGAAGGTGCTCTGGGTGGATTTTAAGCTCCATTGGGGTAACGTTCTTCGGGCTCTTGGCCTCAGACTGCAGACTAACTGTTTTTAAGTTCAGCGTTCAAAGTCGCCCTGTGCCCAGTAACCGTTTGAAGACTGGCCAGGTTTAAGGTCGTGCTGGATAGGCAGATAGGGACCGGAGTTGTCTGTCAGTCTGCAGTACATGCCATCCATTTTCCTTACCCATTCCCCTCTCATTTCCCTTATCCTACATTTTGTTAGGCTCTGACCCTTGACCCCTTTCCTCACGCAAAGTCTCTGTCTCTCGTACTGTGGTCACCGTGGTGCTGATTTAGCAGTGATATTCGCCAGCCTGCTGCATTGAGAAGTAATTGTCAGGAAAGCGTTTTAAAAATGTTGTTCATTCTGCGTATAAGGCTGCCGGTGGGCTCATCTCTATCAGTCTGTGCTGCCTGTAAATACGGGTCTGGCACATAATTCACAGAGATGATTTCATTGGGAGTTGAAGCAGAAAATTGATGGGCTGTTGGGGACGGTTGTAAGGTAGGCAGCAATGAAGAAGATAAACAACATTCTGGAGCCATGTTGCTTGGTTGAAGTTGCTGATGCTCTTCTTGGTCAAAGATGTATAGTCCCATCTGTCTCACACACACACACACACACACACACACACAGTTGTTCCTTCTGTCGTAGTTCAGTCAGACATGACTATAATTTAGCAATGAAGGCTTGATAAAAAGATGATAACTTTATCGGTCTTTTTATGAGGGTGCATGTACACTGTATGACCGGTGAAGGTTAGATGATTTTCATTCTCGGGTATGTGATTAATGCTGAAGGTGAATCCTGTGCACTTGCTAGTCCTCAGACTGATTTAATGAGCGTTTGTAAAATGTAAAAATGAATATTAAAACTGCCAAAGTGGTGTTTATTCAGCAGGCTGCTGTAAAAGGTGACCTTCGGCGTGTGGTGAAGACAGAGAAACACAGAGTGGATGGCTAAGAGCTTCCTGAATGGTTTTTTTCAGGCTTATCGAAGCAGGAGAACGATGGTATGGAGGAAGAAGAGGCACCGAATTACGAGGAGAAGGCCCAAGAGATAGTGCAGAGCATCCTGCAGGAAGTGGTCAACACGGTAGTTGGAGGTAATTTTTACACTTGTTGGCTTTACGTGCTGCTCTTGTAGTCCTTTACATCTCTTGTTTCTGCTTGCTGATTGGCGGTTGGATTTCCTAGCTAACAGTGCCATTTCTATGTCTAGAGATGAGTTCAAATGAACGTAAATTAAAGCACTTTCGATTAAATTCAGATGTTTTGACAGTGAAAATCTATTCAGTAGTAGTAGTAAGTACTAGGTACTGAGTGGTAAAAGGTCAGGTTGGACACTGCAGACCGTTGCCCCTTCGATACAACTTGTTTCTGTGCAGAGGCCCTCTAGTGGTGATACTTTACCATGACATTAACAATGTGTCACATATTGTAAACTTTTGCAGAACATCAGTTTTGGTATGTTAGGTCCCATTGATTAATACCACTGTTGAGTATGATAGAACAATGGGGACCATCATCATTGGTAGGAGCTTTAACTGAAATGGACCTGTCATTTTGTGGATATAATGGATACGTAATCATTGGCATGACATAGTAGTCCAATAGATAAAGGCATACTGGGGCAAATGCAGTACCCTTTGTGAGCTAGAAGGTAATTATTGTTGCACGTATGTAGTGCCTCTCATCCAGTGAACCTGAAGTACTTTATGATGTCGCATCATCATGTGACCTCATTGTGTGGGACCCATATGTGGCCAGAGGCACATGACCTTCTATGGTAAAGCCCAGCTCTTCTGTGACTGACACCTGCCCCCGTGTCCCTGCGCCCTCAGACTCGAGGGAGGGCGCCGGGGGGGCGGAGAGCACCGAGGGCACGCCCACCTCCCTGGAGGAGGAAGGGGGCCTGGGCAGCGACAGCGAGAACGTCCACGCCAACGGCATCCCCGGCACGCCCATCTCGGCCAGCTTCGCCCCGTCCCTGCCTGACGACCGGCTGTCCGTCTCGTCCAACGACACTCAGGTGTGCTGGCGACCGCTCGCGAACCCCTCCCCATTCCTGCCCTCCCCTCCCTCCCCCTGCCCTGCACCCGGTTTCTCTCTCAGTCAGTCTGATAGAGCAGTAATTTAGCAGGAGAAACTCACAGGTCTGCTTTTAGCATGTGTCTGTTCAGCATTTCTCACACAGTCAGCATTAAAGAGGAGGCTAAACCAGTTAAACGTTATTTGAAAATGAAAATGATTTGTAATGAGTTCACACCTCCGTAACAAGGTCAGAGGTGTGAAAATTGTTCCGATAAAATTCTTTTTTTGAACTCCGGGTAGTACTGCATGCAAAATAATGACATGCCTCTAATGCGTTGTCCATCATTATCGTTTTTTTTCTGTAGGAATCTGGAGTGACGACTGGCCCCTCCCCCAGTGCTAAGTTCTCCCACATTCTACAGAAGGATGCCTTTCTGGTTTTTCGATCGCTCTGCAAGCTCTCCATGAAGCCGCTTACGGACGGACCGCCTGATCCAAAGTGAGCTCTCACTTCACTTCTTTCTTCTGCTTCCTGTAAGGCCACATTATCTGTGGTATGCACACCAAGTAGTTATTTTTCCCCTTGATTGTTTATTGGTTTTTTGTGTGCTTGTCAGTGCACTCTTCCTAGGAGACCTTGGCCGAGTGTTCTTCAGCGCATATCGATTTCTTTTATCGTATCATTTTTCCTTACAAATACAAGTGAAAATGAAATGAAAGGCTACGCTTTGAAGAATCAGCCTTTTGCATTAATCGTGTCTCAATGAGCAAATGTTAATCTTAAGCAGGAAGCGTCCAAAGCACAGTCCTCTCTTGAGAGCACACTTTCGTTTGATTGTGCTCTTCGCTCACATCGTCGGGTTGTTTCCAATAAAGGACCGTTTTACTTGCCCACTCGGTACAACAGAAGGTATGACGTCAGCCGTTCTGTTTTCCGTTTCGATTTCTGAAGACAAACAGAAAACGAAAAAGCGAAAAAAGGCAAACAGAAAAATGCACTGCCTTGCTCTCCGATGGCCCCATCTGTTTTGCAGACATTAGCTTCTGCTGAAAATTAATTTCTGCCGCCCCCCCTCTCCCTGTAATCCAATTCCGGATGCTGGAGCAACGGTACAAGTGAGATCGCACCGTGGTACTCCATTTTTTTTCCCCCAGCCTATTACTGAGATTAATCTGATTTTGAAATCTGATAGCAGGGTCCACAAAATAGGATTTCCAAATGTGTTTTCTGAGTGTAATTTAATTGGTAGAAATGTCCCGCAGGTTGGGTAAGTTCTCCATAGTCCTGTCTGAAGTTCCAGGAGGGTCCTCTTGAGCCCTTGTTACAGCTCTCCCAATGGGCCGTCCTCCTCCCTTTATCAGTAGATGAACCGAGCTGTCAGACAGCAGAGCCCCCCCCCCCCCTCCACTCCTCTCAACAATTGTGCGGAGAAGAAACCTGTCTTTTACAGCTGTCATCGGAAAAGCTTTGTAGGAAGTCCGTGTCATAGTGCTATTGATCTGTGCGTCAGTGGGCCTGGGGCTTGTTTGCCCTTGAGATTGATATCAGGAGTGGTGTGTGTGTGTGTGTGTGTGTGTGTGTGTTGTCGACCTGTAGCAGAGAGGTTCATACTGGGCCTACAATTTCCAGAAAGATGGTTTATGAGCCATGAGATACCAGAGGCCTCAAGTACCAGTTACACAAGTTGAAGTGTGGGATTTAGAAAATTAACTGTCACAAAATGGGTTTCTGAAACACATAACCAGTGTGGACTGGTTCTCCCAGAGTGTGGCTTTCACAGAGAACCAGCAGCTGCAACAATACTGTAAGGCTTTCAGATCTGTTGTATACACGGACAGATCAGTGGATCAATTTGATGTTCGCATCAATACGCTTTTCTTCCTAAAATGCCTTTGGTCTCGGATGTTTTGTTTCCTCTGCCTGTCCAGCGCAGTTTAGGTTTGCTGAATGTACCATTAAGGTCTGCTTAATGAAGTGTTAGGAGAGATTGTGCAGTGCCATTAAAGCGATTCCGGTTTGTTCGCTGCTTCACGTCCTGCGGCTCAATTCTACTGGATTATGATGTATCCAAACGTCTGCGGCCTGGATGAAAGAGCTGTAGTGTCGCAGTCTGTTTTTTTTTCTACTTAACTTCGCTATTGAACATCGTTTCAGCTCCGGCTTGTGAATCGATTCCATAAATAATATGCGAGCGAAGCAAGCCTCGCTCATAGGGCGAGGGGGCGGAGTCTGCCGATCGTTGACGGCTTGCAGAGAAGGCGATGCCTGTCAGTTCAAAGTGTCTGGCTCTCTTCCCTAGCTCCAGATGGCCGCGCAGAAAATTGGCTCCCCGTCTAGTTATCTATAATATTGGCATATTGAGAGTCCAGTGTGCATCCTCTTATTAAATAAATTCCACTGACCTCTCCGCTTCGCCCATAATCTGTGTCAAAGCATTATGTCAAAGTAGATGCTGGAAAGGTACTTTGGCTGGGATATTTGCTTGCATAATTCAGGGTAATCTGTTATCAGTATTGCATTATTGGTCAGTTACTGATGAAATGATCAATCTGACATGACGTGACGATCCAAAGCGAACTGGGCTGAGTTAATGGTCCAGTTCCCCCGAGTCTCCCACATGGGTCATCCACTCCCGCTGTGTTCCAGACGCCTCTTCCTCTCTGCCCCGCCCCCCCCCCCCCCCCCCCCCGTTCAGGTCTCACGAGCTCCGGTCGAAGGTCCTGTCCCTCCAGCTGCTCCTGTCCATCCTGCAGAACGCCGGGCCCATCTTCAAGACCAACGAGATGTTCATCAACGCCATCAAGCAGTACCTGTGCGTGGCGCTGTCCAAGAACGGCGTGTCGTCCGTCCCCGAGGTCTTCGAGCTCTCGCTGTCCATATTCCTCACCCTGCTGTCCAACTTCAAGACTCATCTCAAGATGCAAATCGAGGTGCAGACATGCTCTTATATCAATGGAAAATTCCTTCTCCCACAGGCAACAAAAGGGTTTTTTTTTTATTTGTGCATTTACACGCCCAGATATATGACTCAGCGGAACCTTCCAGAAAAACGTGGGGAATTTATTTATTGGCTCTGTGTTTTATTACTTAACTAGCTCTGTTCCACCTCAACGGCCTTGGTTTCATTCTCACCTATTGGCTCTTGTTTCTGATATATTTTCAGTGTCTTTGATGTCATGATGTCATGGACGTGTGTGTGTGTGTGTGTCTGTGTGTGTGACTGTGACTGCAGTAGTTTACTTTGGCTGTTCCATACATGTTCGTATAGGAAATCAATTTTCCTTTATTGGATGTTCTTGCTTCAAACATGATTTTATAGCTTATTGGACAGTTTGAAGTATATTTTCATCTAACTGTTGCGTCTTGGGTCGATACTTTAATACTCTGGTAAAATTAGTTCTCGTATTACTCAGGTTAAGTCTGTTAAGCAATTATTTGTTGTGGTTGTTGGCATAATGTACACCAATGCGCTCAGCACATGTAACTGTTTACATTTTTTTTCTATCAGGTGTTTTTCAAAGAGATATTTCTGTATATTCTGGAAACGTCCACGAGTTCCTTTGACCATAAATGGATGGTCATACAGACCCTCACCAGAATATGTGCAGGTAAATGCAGCCCCCGGTCTCTGACGTCTGTGGCACGCAAGCATCTTTATTCCACTCTAATATCTCTGTTTTTGTTTTTTTGCAGATGCCCAGAGCGTGGTTGATATTTATGTGAATTATGATTGTGACTTGAATGCTGCTAATATATTTGAAAGGCTCGTGAATGACCTTTCCAAGATTGCACAGGGCCGAGCTGGGCATGAGCTTGGCATGACTCCTGTTCAGGTAATAAACGCGCCGGTTTGCTCTTCCCCCCCCCCCCAGGCAGCGTAGTATTGCTCACTCGCCCACCACGCTCTGGAGAGAGAGAGAGAGAGAGAGAGAGAGAGAGAGAGAGAGAGAGGGCACAGGGCCAAAACAAGCCAGGAAAGGCTCAATTTAACAAGGTCAAAGCGAAATGTGTGTTTACTGATCCTGGAGGCATTTCACTAGGTCTGAAGACTGAAGGACATAAGCTTTTGTATGGAATCGAGCAATATTTTTATTCAAATTTGCTATTTAAATAACAAAAATTATTGTCTGGACACCCTTTCACAATATTACGTGTAGCTATATTACTTTATGTAAAATATTGTGTTTTCCTGAACATATGCAGAGCAGGTTTATAAAACTAACTGAACAATTAAATACAGAATACAGAGATTCTGCCATGTGACTTCTGGGAACTCTTTCCTAGGTTGATTCTGCATATTAATACTGCATCTTTTAGGCTTTTATCAAGAGGAAGCTAATTCACTACAGGCACTGTATTACACCTCACCATTCTAATGCTGTGCAGTTCAAGAAAAAGAAACATTTTTTGTGAGTTAACAGCAATAACTGAAAAATAACTGAGCCCCGATCTGACTGGTTCAGTAATTTGGCCTTAGCTCTGAATTAGTAACGCCCCAGTAACGGTATCTGTAAGGAGCATCTAAGCCCAGCTTCATCCACTTCACTCTGCGCCCCTCTCATTACTGTCCATCACTGGCGGCCAGGGACACTGCCAGCACAAAGGCGCCCGTTTCCTGCGAGACGTTCTCATATAGGTCACTGTGCTGACACGGCGAGAGACCGCGATTCCCGTCGCTTCTTTCTCCTGAATCATTTTCAGTCGACCCCCCCCCCCCCCCCGTAAAGAGAATAACTCCACACTGCTGCTGTTTGACGATGTTGACTTTGACATGCTGTTTAATCACATTGACATCGACGCTGTCCCAGCTGAAAGATACGAATGGGGTAATCCAAAGGGGTGTATACGTACATGAAGAGTGGGTATGTAAGGGACTGCTTTAATATCTTTCTTTAATGCACTTCTCATCCATTCGCACTTACATTTCATTGATGTATATGTTTTTTTTTTCTCTGGGAAGAAAAAAATGGAAATTTATATATTGAGAGCACTTTTAATATGGTCCCTCTGGACTAATTTGCAGTGAAATAATGAAAGCAGTGAAAGCAAGGTTCCACTTGTACTCTCCCTTTTAGACGATTTCAGTCCCCTGTATCTAACACCGTGTTATCTTATACCGCCTTACTCGCACAATAAGAGCTGGTGACTGGGGCTGTGACCTCGAGCTGCAGAAGCTGTAGCGTCGGGAGTTGCAGTCAGCTGGGTGGGTGACCGCCATGTGGCCGCTGTGTTCTAGGAGCTGAGCCTGAGAAAGAAAGGCCTGGAATGTCTGGTGTCCATTCTGAAGTGCATGGTGGAGTGGAGCAAGGACCAGTACGTCAACCCCAACTCTCAGACCAGCCTCGGTGAGACCCCGCCCACCCTCCCCCAACTCTCAGACCAGCCTCGATGAGACCCCACCCACCTTCCCCCAACTCTCAGACCAGCCTCGATGAGACCCCGCCCACCCTCCCCCCAACTCTGACATGCCTCAGTGAGACCCTGCCCCCCATCCCCCCTACTCTCTGCCAAGCCTCGATGAGACCCCACCCACCTTCCCCAACTCTGACAGGCCTCAGTGAGACCTGCCCCATCCCCTACTCTCAGCCACCTCGATGAGACCCCACCACCTTCCCCCAACTCTGACAGGCCTCAGTGAGACCACACCCAACCTCCCCCCAACTCTTTAGCGCTAGTTAGTCTCACTCAATGAGAGGGAATTACACAGTGCCTTACTTTTGAGCAACGAGCTGATAATGTGTTCCTTTTGGAAGAAAAAGGGAAAACGTCTTCAGAGACGGGTGGAGAAAGCAGCCATGCACTTTTATTTATATATTCAGTGCCTTAGTAGTTTTTCCCCGATAAGAGAGTCCCATGGTGCATATTTACTAAATCCTTGCGGTGCAAGGTCAATCAAGCGCCTGTGTTTGTCTCTGCTGAGAGAATTTCTGAGCTCAAAGGCTGTTAGGCAACAAATACGACCCAAACTTTAATCTTACTCTAAGCTGCCAAGGGCCTGCGTTTATCACAGAGGTTAATGGGTAGTCTGAGAGGAAGGAGAGACAGGCGGGGCCTGTAATCCTGGGCAGGTGAAGATAGAACGCCAGCGTTCGGGTGAGCTGGTCTCTGGGCAGTCTCCCTGCCTTTCTCTCTTCCTATTGGACTTGCTGTGAGGAGATCTTCCTGGTCACCTGAGACTTGGGCTGATACAGAGCACTCACTGTTCGTCCTGGAAACGAGGCCTGAGTGCACGGAGGAGTCCATCCCCCGACAACTGGCACACTCAACCCAGGCCATACGGTTTTCAAGTACACATGCCATAAAGTACACTCAACAGGAAGTATACACATCAGGAAGTATACACACCTGGAAGTACACACACCTTGAAACACACACATTGAAGCACCCACACACCTGGAAGTACTGCACAGTACGGTTTAACCCCCACACACTACCGACACCACTGATCCAACACTGCCAGGTTCTGTTGGACTGAACTGGAGGCCTGTTTAAGGACCGAAATACAGAGTCTAAACATCACGGCTGTATCATTACACATTAAGTATAATAACAGTAACAACTGGTCTTCGAATATTGTTCTCATCAGAGCTCCTACGATACTGACTTCACTGGTCCAACATATTTGGGCCTTTTTGAATACTGCTTCCAGTAAACCTAAAAATGATGGCTTTATCAGTACGAACCGTCCTTGCACCTTCACATAAGATCAGGAAGTGTAACATCAGGGCTGTTTTCATGCCGACTGCGCTGTATCTGAATGTACCGGCTTCCCCAGCGCGTGCCAGGATGTTCTGAACAAAGTGTCTGCCCCACTGTGGGATGAACATACTGTAGAAGGATTCCTGGCGGGCGGATGGTGCCTGGCAGTGTCCTTTGCTGAGAAATGAATGTTTTTTTTGTGTGACGTTGGTCTTTTTGAAATTGTTTAGTCGTGCTGTTCCGCTCAGCCCTGCCGATTATCATTGTCCATTGTTCTTTGTTTTATGGGCTGGCTGCTCGAGGAAGAGCAGGTAGCCGCAGAAAGTTTATGCGCATTCGTTGGAGGCTGGTTGGCTTAGTAATGGCACTTAAGGGATCCTTTTATTGGCGATGAGGCTGGAATTGCTTTTGGTCGTTGTCTTTATCCCTGAGATGCGCAGACTTTGTGCTCATTCACATTTTGTTCGGTGTCCTCGGTGTGATGTCTCTGAGGCTTTTGGTATGCAGTGTTTACAAAGGCTGCCTAAAAGACAGAGTTTGGATTGTATTGTGGCCTAAAACACAAGATTTTGGGTAGTATTTTGGCCTAGAACACAAGAGTCTGGGTTGTGTTGTGGCCTGAAACAGAGCAGTTTGGGTTGTATTGTGGCCTGAAACAGAGCAGTTTGGGTTGTATTGTGGCCTGAAACAGAGCAGGTTGGGTTGTATTGTGGCCTGAAACAGCAGTTTGGGTTGTGTCCTGAAAGAGGAGTGAGGGTTGTGTTGTGTCCTAAAAGAGGAGTTTGGGTTGTGTTGTGTCCTGAAAGAGGAGTTTGGGTTGTGTTGTGTCCTGAAAGAGGAGTTTGGGTTGTGTTGTGTCCTGAATTATGAGTTTGGGTTGTGTTGTGTCCTGAAAGAGGAGTTTGGGATGTGTTGTGTCCTGAAATATGAGTTTGGGTTGTGTTGTGTCCTGAAAGAGGAGTTTGGGTTGTGTTGTGTCCTGAAATATGAGTGTGGGTTGTGTTGTGGCTTGAAACACAGCAGTTTGTGTTGTGTTGTGTCCTGAAAGAGGAGTTTGGGTTGTGTTGTGTCCTGAATTATGAGTTTGGGTTGTGTTGTGTCCTGAAAGAGGAGTTTGGGTTGTGTTGTGTCCTGAAAGAGGAGTTTGGGTTGTGTTGTGTCCTGAAAGAGGAGTTTGGGTTGTGTTGTGTCCTGAATTATGAGTTTGGGTTGTGTTGTGTCCTGAAAGAGGAGTTTGGGTTGTGTTGTGTCCTGAAAGAGGAGTTTGGGTTGTGTTGTGTCCTGAAAGAGGAGTTTGGGCTGTGTTGTGGCTTGAAACACAGCAGTTTGGGTTGTATTGCGGCCATGCTGTGAAAAAAATCACACTATCAGGTTTCTGAATACAAGCAGAATAATTTCAATCTCATTAACTGGCGAGCTGAGGAGATCCGTCCCCCACCGTGCTCTGTCATACTGCGCCGAGCTGAGAGAGGAACTAGGCAGCCGGCTGTGAGCTCACATTACCGTGATGATGCTCAATATTTCAGAGATTTTCCCTTGTGCAATAAGATCCCTTTCACTGCAGCGTCTGTTCCGCCCAGCCACCGACAGGCCCTGCCGTGCCAGCGGATCCACCTTTCCCCTGGCACTGACTGTAACTGCCCCCTTCTACTGCCTCAGACCACACAATACACCCTGCTAAGGCCACTCAGACGTCCATTTTTGCCCCTGGAACTGACTACAACTGCCCCCTTCTACTGCCTCAGGCCACACAATATACCCTGCCAAGGCCACTCAGACGTCCGTTTTTGCCCCTGGAACTGACTACAACTGCCCCCTTTTACTGCCTCAGGCCAAACAATACACCCTGTCAAGGCCACTCAGAGGTCCACTTTTGCCCCTGGCACTGACTGTAACTGCCCCCTTCTACTGCCTCAGGCCACACAATACACCCTGCTAAGGCCACTCAGAGGTCCGCTTTTGCCCCTGGCACCCATTGTAACTGCCCCCTTCTAATGCCTCAGACCACACAGTACACCCCGCCCAGGCCACTCTGAGATTAGCATCGTGTGAGCTTCATGTGTTCTGAGTCTGAAGCCATTTTACGAGTACCTTTTACACCGTAGCCTTTATCTCATAAACCCCGCTGGTCTTCGGCCCTGCTCTTAACAGCTCAGGCGCCTGTCCTTCCGCAAGGGCACAAGCGGATCAATCCATCATGCTTTGTATCCCTACGGCCAACGCGCATGTTGTTTATGGGCTGTACCTGCCTTTTGTTGAATGCCTTATCCCCAGGCCAGGAGAAGCCTTCAGAGCAGGAGACCAATGAGACCAAACACCCGGAGACCATTAACCGCTACGGGAGCATCAACTCCTTGGACTCCACCGCCTCCTCGGGCATCGGCAGCTACAGCACGCAGATGTCCGGGACGGACAACCCCGAGCAGTTCGAGGTCCTCAAGCAGCAGAAGGAGATCATCGAGCAAGGCATCGACCTGTGAGTGACGTCACCGCGGGGGGGAGAAGGCGGTCGCCGTTTAGGCGCGGACGCGTTTCAGAGCCAGCGGCTGAACCCCTTCGCTTGTCTCGCCGTGTGCGCAGGTTCAACAAAAAACCAAAGAGGGGCATCCAGTACCTGCAAGAGCAAGGCATGCTGGGCACCACCCCGGAAGACATCGCCCAGTTCCTGCACCAGGAGGAGAGGCTAGATTCTGTAAGGCCGTCTTTGGCTGTTGGTCCGCTCTCCTTAATTGCACTTCCAACAGCTGGCCAGATCCATCTGGAGCATTCTGTTGAACATTCACACATACACACACACACACACACACACACACTCACACACACTCGCACGCACACACAAACACTTAACCTCCTGGTGATCCCTCAGTATTGTGCATCCCGCTTCCTCTTGGAGATAATTTGAAATCCTCAGCAAAGCGTAAATATTTATGTTACGTCTCTGTGCTTGATAGATAGAATGGCCCCAGGGGGCACGCTGTGCGGTCCTAATCTGCATGTGCTTAAAAACAAGGGACTCCTGCCATTTCTCCAATGCCTACATCAGAGACGAATGACAGTGATGCTCATCGCATTTGTTAGAGTCATAATTACAGAAGTGTTTTTAAGGTCGTTCAAAAGATGGGAGTCATAGTATTGGTCTATTGTAGACTGATGTAGTGTAGAACAACAATTTGGATCACATAATTATTAATATAATAAATATAATGAGGAAAGCTAGACGGCTAGGTGGAATTGTGACCGTGCTCTCCAGGTTTGGGGTTGAGCTTTAGCGTACATCATGCTAGCTGTTCCACGGTTAACCCCCAGTGCTTGCCTCCGGCTCTCAGACTCAGGTAGGCGAATTCCTCGGGGACAACGACCGCTTCAATAAGGAGGTGATGTACGCGTACGTGGACCAAATGGACTTCCAGGGCAAGGACTTTGTGTCGGCCCTGCGCATGTTCCTGGAGGGCTTCCGTCTCCCCGGCGAGGCCCAGAAGATCGACCGGCTGATGGAGAAGTTTGCTGCTAGATATTTGGAATGCAACCAGGGGTGAGCGCCGGCGTTCCGGCTCGCCGCGCGGCTTCGCCGATTAGCATTTCCTGGGCGGCGGCCTGACATTTAACTTTCCCTTCGATTGTGCGCGTGTAACATTTGTCTTTTTCTTTCTATCCCTCTCCATCCCCCCATCCCTCTCTCCCTGACTCCCCCATGTCTCTCCCCGCCTCCCTCTGTGTGTCCGTCTCTGTCTCCCTCCCTATCTCATCCTCTCCCCTCCCCCTCCCCCTCCCTCTCTCTCTCTCTCTCCTCACCAGGCAAACTCTGTTTGCGAGTGCAGACACTGCTTATGTCCTTGCTTATTCGATCATTATGCTGACCACAGACCTGCACAGCCCCCAGGTAAGTGATAAAGGCAGTGCACACCGGTTAGTGAGGGCAAACAGGCCCCTTAATGAGCTCCTATGTGAGCGTTTGATCCAAGCAAACCACTTTGCACTCCATACGAAAAACACTGTCAGGGGTTCCAGTCACCGAGTCATGGACAGGACCTGAGATCTTCTCACATTTTGGAGTTGAAGCCTCATGCTGTCGTCAGTAGCCTAAAAAGCTGTAGATGTGTGCTTAAGATTTCAGATAGGATGAACACTACAGTGCTCAACAGTGCTACTATAAGAATCGCAGGATCACAATCACACTAGGTTTGGGCATTTTGAGTGCATTCATCCATTTGGGTTATTTGTGGTCTGTTATGTAGTATTTTATCTTTTTCTGACTCTGGTCTTTCTCTCTTTGGTTTTAAAGGTGAAAAATAAAATGACTAAAGAGCAATACATAAAAATGAACAGAGGGATCAACGATAGCAAAGACTTGCCTGAGGAATACCTATCAGCCATCTACGACGAGATTGCAGGAAAGAAGATTTCAATGAAGGAAACAAAAGAATTAACCATCAAATCAAACAAGCAAAGTAAGCAGTGTTACCGTTATTATCGAAATACAGTCTGCAGATTTGTCGATGCTGTCGGATATGTAGGTCACTGTTCGATTGTGGGTGTCTAATATGATTTGGCAGGTTTCCTTACTGGCTGGTTTAAAGGGGAAAAGCAGGCTTGGAGACATTTCAGTAAAGTGTTTGATGGCTCCAGGTGAAAGCTCAGCTCCTTCCCCTGCTTCCAGCTTTTACAACAGCTTCTCACTCCAGTGAGGGAGGGGGTGGCATTGCTTGCCTTCTTGGGGAGTCCTGTCCCTCACCTGTCCTTCTACCCTGTCCCCTGTCCCTCACCTTTCCCTATGCCCTGTCCCCATCACTCACCTGTCCTTCTGCCCTGTCCCTGTCCCACTCTCTGTCCCTATCCCTCACCTGTCCTTATGCCCCATCCCCATCCCTGTCCCTCACCTGTCCTTCTGCCCTGTCTCTGTCCCACTGTCTGTCCCTGTCCCTGACCTGTCCTTCTGCCCTGTCCCCGCCCCCGTCCCCGTTGCAGGCGTGGCCAGTGAGAAGCAGCGGCGGCTGCTGTACAACGTGGAGATGGAGCAGATGGCCAAGACGGCCAAGGCCCTGATGGAGGCTGTGAGCCACGTGCAGGCGCCCTTCACCAGCGCCACACACCTGGAGCACGTCAGGCCCATGTTCAAGGCAAGGAAGCGGAGGACGTGCACCCCTCTTCCTCATATTCCTTCCTCATGTTCATCTATCTTCTTCCTTACATTCATCCCTTTACAAACTTTCTGCTTTTAGGAGAAGTGTCCATTGTATGTTAATTTAAAAAGATTTTTTTTTATGGTAGCAAATGTTACATATGCATTTATACAAATGTTCCCTGTTTTTCAGTTTCAGATTTGTTATTTTGGCATTTGTAAATTATCAGTACGCAAAAAGGGCAGAACCTTGTCAAGCTACTCAATGTTCACGATAAGCTTGGCTTGATAGCGTAACATAATGCCGTGCGATATAAAAATAAGAGTAGTAGTTGGTGCAATCAGTGATCAGCTTCTTCCATTTTGCTGTGTATACTGTGAAGACTTGCTAATTTGGGTTTTTTTTTACCCAGCCATAATTTCAGTAACGGTAATAGCTTCTTTCAAGGACCTTCTGAGAACAGCAGGAAGTTTGCATGCCACGTTCTTCATTAGTGTGAGTCACAGCTGTCCCTCCTCACACAGAACCTCTCTCACTCTCCCTCTCTTTCTCTCTCTCCTTTTCTCTCTCTTGCTCTCTCTCTCTCTCTCTCGCCACCTCTCTTTCTCTCTCTCCAGCTTGCTTGGACGCCCTTCCTGGCAGCCTTCAGCGTTGGCTTGCAGGACTGCGATGACACAGAGGTGGCTTTCCTTTGTCTGGAGGGAATTCGCTGTGCCATTAGGATAGCCTGCATTTTCACCATCCAGGTGAGCGGAGCCACAGTCTTCACAGCGGGGAAGCCGTCTACAAACACTCAGTGCAGGAGAACATTTTCAGTCTCTCTGACACCCGCATACAGGCAGATGCTTCGAGAACAAACCCCCTGTTAAGGTCTCACCTTCAGAGTGAGAAAACTCAACCACCCTTCTGTTATGAAACACTTTTTTTATCCACCAGTGTTAATCTTGTCAGTTTTGAAGAGTAATTAGATGTTGCGTATTGTGAAGGATTATGAGGCGGTGTAGTCATAATCCAGTCAGTTTTAAAACGTGAGATATCTCAGGAATGATGATGGATCACTGTGCTGATGAAAGCTGTCAGGTTGTTGTGGGAGGGTGGGGTGGGGCGGGGCGGGGCAGGGCGGGGCAGCGAGTGAAGGTGTCTCCGTCTCGCAGCTGGAGAGGGACGCGTACGTCCAGGCCCTGGCCAGGTTCACCCTGCTGACGGCCAGCTCCGGCATCACCGAGATGAAGCAGAAGAACATCGACACCATCAAGACGCTCATCACGGTGGCCCACACGGACGGCAACTACCTGGGCAACTCCTGGCACGAGGTCAGCAGGGCGGGCAAGGGGGGGTACCAGTCTCACAGTCTAGAAGGTTCCTCAAGGTTCCCAACCCCCCAAGCACTTTAGCGCTTGGTTTAATGTATTACTACTTCAGTTGATCGTAACTGCTCCTCTGAGCTGTACAATAGTAGTCAAAGACAGCAAGGGCAACGGGTTCGACAGCAACCCTGCGGAGCCAGGGGTCAAGTGGCCCAGTGTTAGAGCGGGCGATGTGTCATGTGACCTCCCCGTGAGCGAATGGGAGCGGGCGCGGCTGAGGAACCCGTGTGTCCCTGTCGGAACGCTGCAGATCCTGAAGTGCATCAGCCAGCTGGAGCTGGCGCAGCTGAT
This sequence comes from Anguilla rostrata, assembly GCF_018555375.3. Taxonomy (NCBI): domain Eukaryota; kingdom Metazoa; phylum Chordata; class Actinopteri; order Anguilliformes; family Anguillidae; genus Anguilla; species Anguilla rostrata. The sequence goes on along the minus strand of NC_057936.1, from coordinate 50,290,734 downwards.
TGGCACGGGCGTGAAGGCGCGCTACATCTCAGGGACCGTGCGGGGGAAGGAGGGCCTCATCACCGGCGCCAAGGAGCACACCTCCGACGAGTACCTGGGCCTGGGTGAGCCGCCGCGCCCGTCTGAGAGGGGGCCCTGGCCTGGGGGGACGCCTTCGCCCAGTGTGCTCTGACCCTGGAAGGCTGAGAAAATATTTGACTTCTGTTTCTCGTTCGTCACGCAGTTGGTGGGAACGTCGATCGCAAGCAAATAGCGAATATACAGGAGTCGATCGGGGAGACGAGCTCGCAGAGTGTGGTGGTCGCTGTCGACAGGTATCGCAAACAGCCGCTTCATTCCACATAGTTCAATGTTTTCACTAATTCACCTCGGCTGAATGACTACGAGGAAAATTCCAGGAGCAGCAATATGCTTTTGTGGCTACTGATGTTATCACACACGGTAGTATTTGCTTCATATTTGCTTAATAACAGATATGCTTAATGTCTGCGTATCTTTGTTGCTCTAGGATATTCACCGGGTCTACCAGGTTGGATGGAAATGCAATCGGTTAGTAGTGAATCATGATTCTCTCTTATTGGTTGTGCAGATAAACAACACTGGCAGTGCATTGGCCCAAATCACCACACTTTACATCAGACCGGTATCCTCTGTTTTGCAGTTGATTTTGTGCGGTGGCTGTGCGCCGTGTCAATGGATGAACTGGCCTCCCCGACGCACCCGCGCATGTTTAGCCTTCAAAAGATAGTGGAGATTTCCTATTACAACATGGGCCGCATCAGGCTGCAGTGGTCAAGGATCTGGGAAGTCATCGGGGATCATTTCAACAAGGTAGGTTATGATTCTACAGTTCTAAGACCGGTCCTGATGAAGAGAGCCAATCAGCTGCTCTGTGTCTATGCCAGCGGTCGACAGAAACATTTGTGTTTTTGTCGGGGGGAAGTTAAGATGATGCGCTCTCTGTCTCTCTGCAGGTGGGATGTAACCCCAACGAGGATGTAGCCATTTTTGCTGTGGACTCACTCAGGCAGCTGTCCATGAAGTTTTTAGAGAAGGGAGAGCTTGCCAACTTTAGATTCCAGAAGGATTTCTTGAGGCCTTTTGAACATATCATGAAAAAGAATCGGTAAGCGTATTTACAGTCCTTTATATATTTGTTGCTAAAAAAAATAACAAACTTTCAATTCACTGTTTTATGATAAAGTAGGCTAATTTTCCAGGCAGTAATAGTTTATTTTAACAGTTAATTAGAAATGCAACCGAATGATAAATTTAGTCTTTTCAAGAAAAATTGTTTTTAAGTGGACCTTTTTAAGTTTGAAGTTTGTTTGTTCCCTTCTGTCATGTGTGTTGTTAACTGGAAATAATAATGAATAAATAATTCTTTGCTGCTTTTCAAAGAGCAGCTTTTTTTAGTTGTATAAATGTCAAGATCATATAATTTCTGTGACATAAACATTACTTCGCAAGTTTGCATAAATGCATTCTGCATTAAGATTGTGTGATTGATTATAATTGCTTGTGTTGCCCTGATAGAAGTGTGAGCTAACTGATCTGTTAGCGCTGATTAGATGCAGCTGTGGGCTGGTCTGGTCTCTCACTTGAGGCTCTGAGTCACAGCCCAGCTACCAGCGCTGTGTCTTTACCTTCCCTTCTCATCTGTCTTCTGCCCGGCTGCCCTCCTGGGGCCACAGACAGGGCCTGAGTTACAGCACAGCAGGGCCCCGGGGGCCACAGGCAGGGCCTGAGTTACAGCACAGCGGGGCCTTGGGGCCACAGACAGGGCCTGTGTTACAGCACAGCGGGGCCCCGGGGCCACAGACAGGGCCTGAGTTACAGCACAGCAGGAGCCCGGGGCCACAGACAGGGCCTGAGTTACAGCACAGCAGGGCCCTGGGGCCACAGACAGGGCCTGAGTTACAGCACAGCAGGGCCTCGGGGCCACAGACAGGGCCTGAGTTACAGCACAGCAGGGCCCCGGGGCCACAGACAGGGCCTGAGTTACAGCACAGCAGTGAGTTCTGTCTGTATTTACCTGTGGTCAGATAGGCCCTTTTTTGAATCCTCACCCTGCTTTAATTTGTCACATCCAAGCACTAGATACAAACAGAATGCTGCTTACAATCAAGGCCTATTCGAGTCACTTCATCTGAAAGCAAAATTTGAAAATCGTGTCATTTGTAACTGCTGACCTCAGGTGACCCTGCATGTGTAACCCTGGAGATGGATTGACCCAGCCCTTTCCTGCTGGCTGGTTTCAGTCTCAGGGGAACGGGGCGGGGAGATTGATTCCAGCTCCCAGAGTGCCGAACCCGCTCTGTGAGGAAAGATGAATCTGCCCACCCAGCGTGGAGACTGATAGGAACGCTGCCGTGTGTGTGTGTGTGTGGGGGCCCTTCCCACCCTTCCCACCTGGGCCGTGCATCAGCAGGCTGTGTAAAGATTATAAGTGCCAGTGCCCAGGGCTGGGGGTGTAATGGAGTAATGAATCAGGAGGCGGGGAGAGCCGAGCTCTGGGCCCCTGAGGGGGCCGGCTCACACACAACCGCGTTCATTAACCGGGCCGGGCGAGCGAGAGAGGGAGGGAGAGAGGCGGAGAGAGAGGGGGCCGGCTCACACACGGCCGTGTTCATTAACCGGGCCGGGCGAGCGAGGGAGGCAGAGAGAGAGGGGGTCCGCTCGCTGCCGTTCATCACAACCCAGGAAACTGGGCCAGCCGCTCACATGACCACCATCAACCACTGTCTAAACCAATCGCGTACACAAACAAAAAAAAAAATGCCTTGCGTGAACTTATCAGCTCGGGGAGGGAGACTGAGGCCGCTGAGACGTACCGCTCCCGGGTCTCCATGGTGACAGGCCGTTGACGGAGCCCGCCGCTTGTCTCTGCGCAGGTCCCCTACGATCCGGGACATGGTGGTGCGCTGCATCGCGCAGATGGTGAACTCCCAGGCGGGGAACATCCGCTCGGGCTGGAAGAACATCTTCTCCGTCTTCCACCTGGCCGCCTCCGACCAGGACGAGAGCATCGTGGAGCTGGCCTTCCAGACCACCGGCCACATCGTCAGTGAGTCACGCGCGCTCCCTGAAAGCACTCCGCGGATTCACAATCAATACTGAGGATGCAGTGCAGCGGGGAGGCTTTGAATAGGAGAGCTTTGGGACTTTCAGCAAAGGGCGTATGGCCCAAGAGTATTTTTAACTCAACAGAAGCTCCAAATTCCTAACTCCACGCAGAAGTGATATCAGAATGCATTATGCAACAGGGCCTTATGTAAACCCTTTTAAAGCCCCATTTCCCACTAGCGGATTAGCGGGCTCCTCTGTCATAATCCCTGAAGCCATACATTCCGCGGGCGAGGGAGCCTGTAATCTCGCTGGTGCTCAGTCCCTAAAGAAAGCTCAATCTTCATTCATCTTTTGGATGCTAAGACTTCTCACACATGAATTAAGGATACTGCAGTTTGAAAAACTCCTGTGCTCTGTGGTCCTCAGTGACCAGTGCCGTTCCTTCTGAGCGGATTTGCCCCCATGTGGGATTCGAACAGCCGTTAAAACCTTCCCGCTCTTTCTTTCTGCTGCCCTCCCCTCCCAGCGAATGTATTTGAGAAGCACTTCCCCGCCACCATAGACTCCTTCCAGGATGCAGTCAAGTGTCTGTCAGAGTTCGCCTGCAACGCCTCCTTCCCCGACACCAGCATGGAGGCCATCCGCCTGATCCGTCACTGTGCCAAATACGTGTCTGACCGGCCCCAGGTGAGAGGCTCGCCCCGCCCCGCCCGTCTCATAGCAACAGTTCTACTGCAGGGCTCCTTACTTCTGAGCATTAACAGATACACAACTATGTAAGGTACAAAAAATTATTATATTTAAGTCAGGAGACGGTGACTAAAGCAGTTTACCAACTACCTACAGAACCCGAAAGCGATGTAATTACTGTTGAGGTCAGAGCAGGGCTGCCAAACCCCTTCCCAAACATCTACCATCCTGTAGGCTTTCACTCCCTAAAAAAGCACACCTCATTGAAGTTAAAACCTACAGGATGGTAGGTCTTGAGGAAGAGGGTTTGGGCATCCCTGGTTCAGTGTCCTGACCTACCTTCTCTTCCCTTTGAGCTGTGGAATAATTAATCCTGTAATTATAACCGGGAGAAGACGAAGGGCTTTGATGGAGGAGAATGGTCTAACCAACCTCCCACTGCTTGGAGGCAAACCTGTATGTGTGAATAGTCAGATGGACATCACCTTCCAGTAATGAGCGAATGTGAGATCAGGGTCAGGGATTTGTGCTGAGTGCAGTGTTGACAGAGCGATGACATCGCGGATGGACAGTAGCCTCCGGTGATGAGAGAGTGTGAGCTCAGGGTTAGCGGTTTACACCGAGCGCAGTGCTGACGGAGAGTGGTGACGCCGCCCCCTGCAGGCCTTCAAAGACTACACCAGCGATGACATGAATGTAGCCCCAGAGGACCGGGTATGGGTGCGAGGCTGGTTCCCCATCCTGTTCGAGCTCTCCTGCATCATCAACAGGTGTAAGCTGGACGTGAGAACAAGGTCAGAGCAGCTCCTCTCTCTTGTGTACATATGTACATCCCACAAACACTCCTGTAGTCAAACATTTAGGTCTAATTCAGATATCCTTTACTGGCATCGTGACTACACATGGGTATTGTCTAAGCAATCCTTTACATAAAAATGTGCATCAACAACAAAAACAATATACATATAAAGTACATTAGAGATGACTAGAAATTAATATGTGTAGAATTTTAAAATACTTCTAGTTATGTCACTAAAAACATTTTTAAAATAATAACAGTTACCTTTTGGTGAACCTCTCCTCACTGTCTGTCAGGTATGACATCACACACTGGGCAGCAAAAGGTCCTATTTGTCTCTAGAAGGACTGGTATTAGTGCCCTTCATCTGATTAGATTCCCACCTGAAAAACAACACATCCTTAGTTAGTTCTAGGTCAGTTGTCTTTTGTCTTAAGTATGGCCGCGTTTCTTGTTTTGCGCTCCAGGGGCTTGACCGTGATGTTTGAGGTCATGAAGACATACGGTCACACCTATGAGAAGCACTGGTGGCAGGACCTGTTCAGGATCGTGTTCAGAATCTTCGACAACATGAAGCTGCCGGAGCAGCAGACAGAGGTGGGCACTTCCTCCCAAAATGAAAACCATAGCTGAGAGAGGCCTGGTCCTGCCTCTGCTGGGACAGCACAGCTGTTCTGTACACTGGCCAGATGGTCATCTCTGGCTCTCCTTCAGTAGGAGGACCCAGCTGATAACATGTGGGTGGGTCGGTCTTATCTGTTGCCCTTTGTGACTGTAATGCACAGTAGTGGCTTAAACAGAAGTCATAGTGCAGAGGTAGTGGCCCTATGGCTTGTTGTTGTCTGGAGGAGTTCAGGTGAAGTCATCATGCCTTTCATCTCTTCTGCTGGCTTTGACAGAAAGCAGAGTGGATGACCACGACCTGCAACCACGCACTTTACGCCATCTGCGACGTCTTCACCCAGTACTTTGAGTCGCTCAGCGACGTCCTGCTCGACGACATCCTCTCCCAGCTGTACTGGTGCGTGCAGCAAGGTGAGTGTGGAGCCCCCGGGACAGCGTTAATGGTCTGGTTCAGCCGGACATCTGTGGCCCCCCATCACACTGCCTCTCTCTCTCTTTCTGTCTCTCTCTGTCTCTCTCCCTGTAGACAACGAGCAGCTGGCCCGCTCAGGCACAAACTGCCTGGAGAATGTGGTCATTCTCAACGGAGAGAAGTTCACCCCTGAGACCTGGGACAAAACCTGCAACTGTATGCTGGACATCTTCAAAACCACAATCCCACACATGTAAGACGCAGAGCTGGCTCTTCCTTATTTTAACTGTTGTGTAGCATTGCTCATGCACAGTGAGATGCTGTCACACCAGCCGACTGTAACCCTCCCACCCCCGGATGGCATCGCCTGGCCACAGACTGCACTGGTGCACATGCACAATACCAGAACATAGAGCCCATCCATGCACGATATGAGACCATAGGGCCCATCCATACGCAATACCAGACCATAGAGCCCATCCATGCACGATATGAGACCATGGCCATCATACGCATACACATAGAGCCCATCCAGCACGATATGAGACCATGGCCCATCCATACGCAATACCAGACCATAGAGCCCATCCATGCACGATATGAGACCATAGGGCCCATCCATACGCAATACCAGACCATAGAGCCCATCCATGCACGATATGAGACCATAGGGCCCCATCCATACGCAATACCAGACCATAGAGCCCATCCATGCATGATATGAGACCATAGGGCCCATCCATACGCAATACCAGACCATAGAGCCCATCCATGCACGATATGAGACCATAGGGCCCATCCATATGCAATACCAGACCATAGGGCCCATCCATACGCAATACCAGACCATAGAGCCCATCCATGCACAATATGAGACCATTGGGCCCATCCATACGCAATACCAGACCATAGGGCTCATACATGCATAATACCAGACCGTAGAGCCCATCCCATCCAGCAGCCTGCTATTTTGCTTTTTAGTTGTATAAAATTAATTTTGCATCAGTTTGGCAGCATGATTAGAAAAACTCATGGACCAAAACCTTAATGTGTGATTTCCTCTGGCAGTATATTAGATATTTTGCTGTTGATGCCGAATTCACTGAAGTGATAACAAGCACAGTGCACACTGACTGTGTTGTTCCACCAAGAATAAGTAGAAATGAATTTGAGTCGTTTAAAATATTGTGGCTAACTAGCCAGCAAAGATTTAAAATGTTTTTTTCCGAGTAAGTACTTTGATGATCTTTTTCCAGTTGTATCTCATGCAGCTTGACTTTAATTCTGCTTGTGTGCTGTATTAATATTAGCTTTTTATCAGACTGATTATGAGAGTCTTCATACTTTTATTGGGAAATAGCGTTCAGCTCAGTTCCAGTGAATATGCTGAAGGTAAATGCATCCCCCATGTGCATGGAGGAAACTTTTCAGTAGTCATTTGTAGGTATAATAATAATAATATGAGGTCAGGACTGGCCTGTGTCATGCTGTGCTGGAACTTGTTAACATTGTCCTGCACTGTCACTCTCCCCAGGCTTCTGACATGGAGGCCAGCGGGGACAGACGGTGACCACACCAGTCAGCTGGACGTGTCAGATAAGCAGCTGGTATGTAAATGGGAATGTTCCTGTTTGTTTGTCCTCTTTCCTTCTCATCGTATTCGGAGCTAAATCTGTTCTTAGGAAATCTATATAGAGGGATCGCAAAGCGTGGAAATGGTGTTCTGAAAGTGTTTTGTTTTGCAATGATGCGTGCAAGAAGTTAATTGTTAACATCTGTCCAGTATTGAATATGCCTACAGAAATTGCCTGATTTATGTTCCCCAGGACTCAATCTCCCAGAAGTCCCTTGACATCCAGTCACGGGCGGAGGACCAGCAGTCAATATGCAGCGTGGAGAACCGCTCCTTGGAGAACCGGCGGCAGAGTCAGTTCAGCGTTGGCTCAGGCACTTATGAGGACGGCCCCAGAGCCAGGACCCCGACGAGTGAGTCTCTGTGGAATTGTGAGAGCTTTGAGCTTTGAACCGTTTCTGTTCTATCGCTCCGTGCTCACGTGGCGCCGCCCCTTCCCTTGTGTCACAGAGGTGCAGGAGCAGAGGCTCTTCGCTGCCCTGCTCATCAAGTGTGTGGTCCAGCTGGAGCTCATCCAGACCATCGACAACATCATCTTCTTCCCCGCCACCAGCAAGAAGGAGGACGCCGAGAACTTCGCCGCTGCCCAGGTAACGCTCACCCAGCGCAGCGTGCTAAACTCACCACAGGTCAGGTCTGAAGCCATTGCAGAGATGGGCCTGGTGTTCAGGGGGCAGCTTTACATTAACCTTGTTCAATTTGATCTTTAATATCAACCAATGAATTCCCAAGAAACCCAGTGAGCACTGTGTACACACCGGCTGTAATTTATCAATCAAGCGCTGAGCAACAGCAGAAACCAGGTACTTCAGGACCGCGGTTGAGGACCACCGTATTAGAGATGTTGTTTGGGATGTCTTCTCCTGCAAAGCTGAATGCCTTTCCTCTGTGCAGAGGGACACGCTGGAGGTGGACGTGCACGTGGACACGCAGGACCAGGGCATGTACCGCTACCTGACCTCCGAGCAGCTCTTCAAGCTGCTGGACTGCCTGCTGGAGTCGCACCGCTTCGCCAAGGCCTTCAACTCCAACAACGAGCAGAGGACGGTGCTCTGGAAGGCCGGTGAGCTGCAGTAGCACAGGCACCACTTAGCCTTAGCGATTTGACCTCTACATACATCCATCCATCCATCCATTATCTATAACCACTTATCCTGGGCAGGGTCACGGGGGGTGCTGGAGCCTATCCCAGCATGCATTGGGCAAGAGGCAAGAATACACCCTGGAGAGGCCGCCAATCTATCGCAGGGCACACACACCATTCACTCACACACTCATACCTATGGGCAATTTAGAGTCTCCAGTTAGTCTGCCTGCATGTCTTTGGACTGTGGGAGGAAACCGGAGTACCTGGAGGAAACCCACATGGACACGGGGAGAACATGCAAACTCCGCACAGAAAGGCCCCAAGCCCAGATTCGAACCCACAACCTTCTTGCTGTGAGGCGACAGTGCTATTAACTGCACCACCGTGCCACCCCCTCTACATACATGTCAAGTCTATTGTGTATATCCATCCGATGCAATGGGTGATGTACTGTGTAAATATGAGACTGTGGCTGTGGTCATCTCCCCAGGCTTCAAAGGGAAGTCCAAGCCCAACCTGCTGAAGCAGGAGACGAGCAGCCTGGCGTGCGGCCTGCGCATCCTCTTCCGCATGTACACCGACCAGAGCCGGCAGGCCGCCTGGGAGGAGGTGCAGAAACGGCTGCTCAAGTAAGATGGGGCGGACGGAGCGCCCGAACCTACGCCCCTGTCTTCGAACTACACCTGTCCTCCATGTGCTCCTCTCTGTGCTCCTCCCTGTTCCACTTCCTGTGCATGCATCTGCTCCTCCACGCTGCTCCTGTGTCCTCCACCGAATGCGGGTGTTTATGTCTCAACCCTCCGTTAAATGAATGTGATATCATTGAGAGGTTTGCACACAACCTCATTAAAATCCCATGCCACTTTCTGTCTTATCCCTTTAATGAGGTTTTCTATCCTGTAGCAATCCTTAATCACACCATCACCACAGTTGTGGGTGGAAATCATTTAAACTATCTTTTTATGTATTAAATCACTCTGGTGATCTGTGGTCTGCATTTAGATGAATGACTTGCTAAAGCTTTTTTTGTGGCCACAACATTCGGCTAATACAGCGTCAGAGTGTCCTGCAAGCATAAACTCTGTGAATTGATACGGTTTTGCAATCTGCTCCACGCAAGCAGCTTCAATTATTTCACCAGGGGGAGATGGCTTGTCACACTGTGCCAGGAGAAAGACTATCGGAATTCTATTGGATTGCTGATATTGGATGCCACGTTTTGTTGCAGTCACAATGTTAAATTGGATTGCACCTTTGATTTTGTTTTGTTTTTTTTGCAATCACAGATAAGGGCAAGGAATTGCAAAGTCGTGTTTTTAGATGTGTTGTCAATTTCAGCCACGGCTTTGGAAAGTCAAACAAATTGAGTTTGGAAATGTCTGAGTAAGACATTGTGTCTGAGGGAAACGTGACTTTGGGGACTGGAAAAGGCCGATGCTGCCATTGCAAATGCACCGACACTGGTGGTGAACTGGAATGCCCTCTGGCTGGACTCTCTCTAGGGGCCATGACACATCGAGGTGAACGAAGGTGAATGAGCAGTCAGCTCTGAAGATCTGCCAACAGTACAATATTGTGTGCCATCCATGCCAACTGTAAAATCTGGATAGGCTGTCTGCGAAGTCTCTTTGAACGCAGAGCCAATCAGAGCGCGGCAGGGTGCAACTTGAGTCATTTTACCTTCCATTGTGAAGTAAACACGCAGGAAACAGTTCAGGCAGCTCTTCCACCATCTCTGGCCAAAATGAACAGAAGCAAGCTTAGACTATAAAACCAGTAGAAGCAATTTTGTGTGATGTGCACGGACAAAAGTAGAAGCAGGAGCAGATGGTTAGACTTGCGTTTTGAATTATACTGTTATTACCATATTTTAAATGACACCATTAAATTCCAGCCAAATGCAAAAGGCACCAGCAGCACATTTCCTCCCCTGTGACAGCCCCTGCTTTGTGTGCTGTTTGCGGAGTGTCAAGTACTGGCGAAGTTTGGCCCCAACTTTTTTTTTAATGTTTACTGGACTGTGAAGTTTAAAAGCCAGAAGGCTGCATCCCTGCCTCTCGGAGTGTTTGTCTTGTCCTCCAGGCCACAGACCCGGAGCTAATTCGGGAGATGGCCGTCACTGCAGTGCCCTGGCTCGGCTCGTCGTGTCTGGCAGGAAGCGCTAATGAGTTGCCAGGAACGGTTTCCATTTGTGCGGGGCTGTTGGCTTGATTTGCAGAGCGGTTCACCATCTCTCAGAGTTTGCATGTCGCAGATGGCGTGCGGTTTTAAACAAGTCCATCGTTTGAAAGAACTTCAACAGCGTTAAGTTTTCCACCTTGAGGCTGAGGCTACTTGGACAACCCATCATTAATAGTCACTGGAGTGTCATATGGTTTACCCAGACACCTTCTTAAATGGCATCAGAGTTACCAGTTCAGACATGCGGACTTTGTTGTGCCACTGTATTGGTGAAGATTTATGAAGCTTTGAGGCCCCTGGGGGAGCAGTGTGTGAAAGTGGCCATGGGGGGGGGGGGGTAGGATTGGGGTTGTCAGGCCGTCAGATGGCCGTTACGTGAGGGGTCAGCAGTGAGCACAGGGGCGTGGTCATTCAGAGTTCAGAGGTCGCCACTGCCCCCCTCTTGCGGATCATTGGGGGAGGGTTCAGAGCAGTCACACATCTCTCCTGACTTTCAGTGTCTGCAGCGAGGCCATTGGCTACTTCCTGACGCTGACATCGGAGAGCCACCGAGAGGCCTGGACCAACCTCCTCCTCCTCTTCCTCACCAAGGTGTTGAAGATCAGTGACGACAGGGTGAGGCCCGCCCACTGTCCTGCTTAAAACTCATCAGTTTCTTACTTCAGAAATAGACTTACAGAGTGACCGAAAATTTCATTTGAAACTTCTTTAATGCTCCTAAGGAATGTGATCTTTCAGCTCTGTTTAAACGGTATTTAAACTGTATTTTTCCTCACACGCACTGTGATATCTCATAAGTGGCATGGCGTCCATATTGAACTCGTGATTAACGTCTCCACGTCTGAACAGGCTCCGTTTGACTTTCTGAAGTAATTAAAACTCCTAAATCATTAACGCCGCCGCCATTAAGTCCCCCCTGAGAGGCTCTCGAACTGATTTTCGAAGGAAGCAGTTTTGCAGATGTGCATGAATCAGAAATCTCATTCCTCCAGCTGGACCGTTGGGGAAATCTCAGGCAGAGAGTGAATTTAATGAGCCCCCCCCCCCCCTCTCACCCCACCCCCCTGTCCTCCGCAGTTCAAGGCCCACGCCTCCAGGTACTACCCCCTGCTGTGCGAGATCATGCAGTTTGACCTGATCCCAGAGCTGCGGGCCGCGCTGCGCAAGTTCTACCTGCGCATCGGGACCGTCTTCAACATATCTCAGCCGCTGGGCTCGGTGCAGGAGCAGCCGGAGGAGCAGCCGAAGGAGCAGCCGGAGGAGGAGCAGCAGCAGGAGGAGCGGGAGCGGGAGCAGCAGGAGCGGGCGGCTGCTTCTCAGTGACTCCGCCCACCGCGGCAGGCCGGCGTGCCGCATCAGCACCTCCGACCTCCGGGGGGCGGTGCCACCCCGGAGGCCTCCTTTCTGTCTGTCTGTCTGTCTGTTTGTCCTCCTGAAAAAGGTCTGGTGTGTATGGTGAAGTCTTGTCCTTCGGAAGGGCACTAGGGATGCTTTGAACTGACTTTGAAAAACCCCCACCCCCCCTCCCCTTCTGCCCCCCCAGCTGGCGCTGGCAGCACCCCAGCGAGCCCCACTGGACGGTACTGGAAGCTCTTCCGGGGGTCTCGCTGCGTACGGGAGTGAGGGGGGGGGGGAGGGGCCGGGAGGCTCGGGGCCATGCCTTGTACAGTAGGATCATACTCTACAGGATTATACTGATGATTATAACGATGAGAATATTTAATTACTTTCTAACCTTCTGAGTGTTCAGAAGCCTAGTATTTCAAAAGAGCGTGTGTTCCCTGCTATCCCGTGACTTTATCTCAGCAAGCTGTCTGAAGAAGTGAAACTATTTCAAGCAAACCCGATGATCAATTAGTGCAAATGAAGAGTAATGTTTGTGACTTGATTTTTTTTGTTTGTTTTGTTTTTCCTTTTGCACAGCCGACTGCTAACGTTAAGCATCGACAGACCCTTCGGATGAAACTAGTTGTACAGAAAAAGCAGCTTTGTAATATAATCTCATAACACTAAACATTGTTTATGGCAATGATTTTATTTTCTGTAATTCGTTGTTTTTTTTGTTTCTCTGAATCTGCTGCACACGTTTCATTTGCAGAATGCACTGGGGATTTTTACTTTTTGTGAGAGTTTTTATTTAACTTTACCGTTGCTCGTTGGGATTGTCCGGTGAGGGCTTGTGGTCAGTTTGATGCAAGAGAGAAGCTGTTGAAAGGAGATAGTAAAATGATTCCATTTTATATGTACAGAGGCTTTTATTTAAGTTAAAGTGAAAACCCGCCAGTGACTGGGATGCTCTTAAAACTGGAGACAACAATGCAAACTAATCTGAACTGCATCTGAATCGTCCGTTTCCATGTTTGATGTAGGTTTCACTGTATGTGTACAAAATTTAAAACGGTTAAATATATTAAAAATTAGGCTTTTTTTTTTTCCTTTGCTCGGAGATTTACCGGATGTATTAAAAATATGAATAATATTCATTGCTTTGCATTTTGATGGTGAAGTATGGATCTCAATGGTTCTGAAGCATTCCTGGTCACAGTAGAAAACTAATGGACAAAATGTATATGGTACAGCAATGTAAAGTTTTCTATGTTGAGAAAAAAAAAATCTGTACAACTTTCTGTACATGACTGGTTATCATCCGACACATTTTAATCAGGTCATAGGTCAATAAAGTTTTTGAACTCTGTTCATTAGTGCAATTCAAATTCTATAATCGCTCATTTGTAATTCAAGGATGTCCTAGGATGTGGTTTTGCACTGATTGTTTTACTCCGATCAAACCTACATTTGTGAAGCTGAAATACATTTTATAAATCTTAGTAACAGTAACTCCAGCCACCCCAGACAGCCATGACCATTTTGTGAGTAGGTTGCAAACTATGAATGGTTTTCAAAAGACACAAATATTCAGTATTAACTTACATCCTCAAGCATTTCCTCATTTCTGAAAGTTACGTTCCAGAACTGAATAATATTCATACAAACTAGAAAATGTTTTTTGTGCTCGTTTCCCTTGTCAAGACATCCATAAGCCACCACCAGTATAGTAGATTTAGCCTTCGGACGAACGGTGCAAAGAGAGGTCCAAAAAACTTCAAAACGTTCAACCGAGCAGATATTAAGGCCGTGAATTTGACTTATGGTGTGTTAAGTAATGTGCCTTCTTTCTCGATACATTTGGTTAAAAAAAGTGGCATGTGTCAGCCTTGCTTTCTACTTTATATGGCTAGAAGCAAATGGCTTTTAGCAATGCTATGGTTAAATATTCTGGATCCATTCATGGTGTAATTTCAATGCAAATGAATGCAAAAAAAAAAACAGCTTTATTAAAATAATTTATTATTACATTTGTCTATTAAAAAGCAACAGACATACAAACATACAGTGCTCAGGACATTTCATATTTATGTATTAAACTCAAACACACCATTTTAAAAACGACAATTTGCAATATATATTACTCTCTCAATATGTATTCTTCAAGAATGATAAAGAAAGTGGGGTATCTGCTAGACTAATTGTGCCAAAGCTTCAGCTGACCACACAAGCCCAGGCAGAGGCCACAGTGCTCTCAGTACTCCATACAATAATGCATCCCTTCCGGCATCTCTGATGTAACATCGGTTCATCTGCTGCCTGTCATTAAAACAAAGCACACGCTGACAGACACCGATCCTTTCAGCTCTACCACTGGCTCGCTGTGTGGTCTGTGTGATGTCATTTCTCAGGTTTTCCCAGTCTTGGCAAAAGGATTACAGGGTTGCAAAACATTCACTCCAATAAACCTCAATGCAGGCTAGGCTATGCTTTTTTTTTAAATCAGGCTTTGAATTTAATGCACCTCCAGTATTGGCAGAGGTAGAAGTATTAGTTGCACATAAATGTAGTAATGTTAATAAGTCAACACTTTGAGGAAGGCTGAAAATGAAGAGCTCACGGAAGTGAGCAGAGACCTGCTGTTGTAAAACTGTGCTGTCAGGGCACAGGTCCGCACGCTTGCATGCTCACACACGCACACCCACATACACGTTCACACACACACACACACACACACACCCAGGGGAGTAGCAGAGGGGTGCTCAGTGTATTTGGGGGGGTGGAATATCAGAGGAGTGTTCAGTGTATGGGAGGGGGGAATAGCAGAGGAGTGCTCAGTGTATGAGAGGGGGGAATAGCAGAGGAGTGCTCAGTGTGTTTGGGGGGTGGAATAGCACAGAGGGGCACTCAGTGTATGGGAGGGGGGAATAGCAGAGGAGTGCTCAGTGTATGGGGGGGGGGAATAGCAGAGGAGTGCTCAGCGTATTGGGGGGGGACGCTCAGCCGCGGTAAGAGGAAGGGCCCTCCCAGTCGGGGGCCTCCCAGCGGTGGGCCTCCCTGTGGCCCCGCCCTTCCATGAAGCGCTTGAGGGACTCGGAGGTGCCGGGCCTCATCCAGGGCTCCGTGGCGAAGGTCTGCACCGAGCAGCGCCGCTCGGGGTCCAGCGGGGTGGCGCTCCGCTGGAAGCTGTCCCTGTCATCCGAGGACGCGTCGCCTGGGGACGCACGGAGAGAGGGCACGTCAGCGTCCCGCCCCAAAGCGCGCCCCCTCTGACCCCCCCAACCCCTCCCCCCCCCCCGGCCGGCGGCTCCACCCACCTGCGGTCGAGGCCCGGCTGCCCACCTCCTCCAGCCTCTGCATGCGCCGCTGGTTGGACCGCTGCAGCTGCTCCAGGCTCAGGCTGTCCGCCGACCGCAGCGAGCGCGAGTCCGTCAGCCCCACGGGCTCTGCCGGGCTCTCAGAGGGGGCGCGCTCCTAAAAAACAGGTCATGTGACTGCAGTCAGACTATATCAGCGTGGGAGCATTACTAATGAGCACACCTCACATTCCAGTGCAGTCTCTCTCAGCACAAACTGCTGGAAAAGCTGTCTGTAGTGATCCTGAATGAATGAATGAATACGAGCAGCTGGAGCACTTATTCAGGCTCACACATGGCTGTAGTATAAAATAACACTGTGAGCGTTCGTAAGTCTACACACCTCACATCCCAATGCACTTCATTTCTTTTTAAAGAATGAGACAGGACTGTATGCGTGTGCGCGCTTCCACAGTGACCTGGGATGGCCGTGGGACACTCACACGCT
This sequence comes from Anguilla rostrata, assembly GCF_018555375.3. NCBI lineage: Eukaryota > Metazoa > Chordata > Actinopteri > Anguilliformes > Anguillidae > Anguilla > Anguilla rostrata. The sequence continues at coordinate 50,275,109 of NC_057936.1, read as the reverse complement.
CGTAGTCTGGCCTCTTGGCTGCCCTCTCCCACTCTGTGGCTGAGGGGGGTCTGGCTCTGGGGCCCGGCTTGGCCTGGCGGTCCGTAAGCGCGGGGAAAGTGTCCCCGCTGGAGTCTGGAGAAACGGCACAGGGAACAGGTCTGTTTCATCAGCCGTTTGGTGGAGAGCTATACGTCTCGTATTGAAAGGCTGTGTTGAGAGATGCACAGGACGGCCGTTTCTCACTCCTCACCTCCCACCCAAGCTCTCTCTCTGTCTCTGTCTCTGTCTCTCTCTCAAATTCAAATTCAAATAAGCTTTATTAGCATGACGTATATATACATATTGCCAAAGCATAGGTACAACAAACAATAAACATATGAACAGAATACAACTTTGTGTGTGTGTGTGTGTGCATAGGATATGTTAGCTGGTGTAATGTCAAGTGTAAATTAGATGAAACAGTGAATATATATCACTCTCTCTCTCCCTCTCTCTCTTTTTATCTCTCTCTCAATCGCTCTCTCTCTCTCTCTACCCCCCTCCTCTCTCCCTCCCCCTCTCTGCTGTTATTTTCCCTGCCTGGCTAACCCCGCTGCCTGTGTCTGGCACACCGACTCCTCTCAGACTGGCACCAGCTGTCCGTGTGCCGTGCCGCGCCCCGGCTGCCACGTTTACGCTGGCAGCCTCCGTGCCATCCCAGCGCTGCCGCCCTCAGCCCTCGACCCTAACGCTCCCCCCTCCCCCTGCCCCCCAGTGCCAGGCTGGCGCAGTGCTGCCCTGTGCCAACCCTTCTCGGGTTCCGTACCATTCGGAGGGGGGGGCGGATTTTGGGCTTACCGATAAAAGCGCTCTCTGATTCGAGCAGGGACTCTCTCAGCAGGTTCTCAGCCGAGCTCTTCCTCTGAAAGAATACAGCCATTTTTAGACACGCATGAGTCGCCCATCAGAACCCCTGTACACGGGGCCATTCGTATTCATGGGGAGTTTATAGCGTTACATATCCAGCCAGAATAAGACAAGCGCAGAGAGGGGCATTCGACGCTCACCACATCACGAGTCGGGTATGCCTGAGGGGCCAGGTCCAAGTACTCTGTGGGGGAAGAGAGAAGCGGTTAGAAGCGCTCGGTAAAGATGCGGCCGCCCCCCCCCTCTGTGATTGGCGGAGGGATGAGCCACTGACCGGCGGCCTCCCTCCTCTTCATGCGGTTGATCCTGCGCTGCTGCTCCCTCAGCAGGGCCTGCTGCTGCAGCTCCAGGCTGCGGTCGTCCACGGGGGGGTCCGGGTAGGTCTGCCGCACCTCCTCGCGGGACTCGCTGTCTGCAGCGCGCGCACACACACACACACACACACACAATTTAACCCTCATTTCTACATGACTACAGCGTCAGGCTCATGTGGAGGCCTGACACCATGTCAGTTACCTTGGGAATGCAGACTAATACAGCGAGCTTCATCTTATACTGAATATCACTCAGGCAGCTGTGCACCACCCTCCACCCTCCCTGGCAGCAGCTGGCCTGGGGAGCAGGGGCAGGTAGAGGGCAAGTGTGGGGGTGGCAGCAGGGGGCCAGGCCAGGTAGGGGCAGGACCGGGTGTCCCAGAGAGCCCTGTTACTCAAAGATTAAAGGAAGTACCACTCCTGTCCCAGATAATGAACCCACACCCCCTCAGTCTGTACCTTCACCCTGTAAATACACACGCACGCACACACTCATGCAAAATTCCTACTTGGGAACTCATTCAACTCATTTATTTTGGTAGTCGCCCGTTTCCTTGTCTCCTGCCAAGCTTTCCGATGTGATTGATGCATTTTATGGTCATAAGGAGGGCTCTTATTATTCATACATGACATCACGAGCTTGGCTGAAACCAAAGAAAGTTCATATGCAGATTAAACGGGTTGGGGAGCTGTGGCCTGAGAGGTAAAGGAGCTCTGGCACAGGGGTATTCTGGTGGTCTCAGAGGGGCGTTAGCCTCATCAGCACCTGCTAGTGGGAGAACAGAAAACAAACAGAACTGCTCCAACTCCAGAGCCTGGAACTGACTGCATTAATGCATTATAATATCCTACTGCTTGGCAGAGGCCCTTCTTTTGGGCATAGAACACTGCTCAGATTATCCACATTGTCCATCTGTACTGTAATTCTTCATGTTGATTGCCTTGCTCAAGGGTACAATGGTAGCACCCAACGTGAGTATTGAAGCTACGTCCTTTCTTGCTACGCCTCAGGTAAAGGGCTTTGGTAATGGTGAGCGATGTGGGGGTTGTGACCGCAGACGGCGGGGGCAGTTTGGGGGGGTATTCCTGCGGCCCGGCCGGCAGCACAGAGGGGCACTCGCCTCGGTATTTGAGGCGGTTGAAGTCGCGGATGTTCTGCAGGTTGATGGGCCCGGCGGCCATTTTGGAGTTTCTCCTGACCGGCGCCTGCAGACGCAGCCTCGCCATCTCGAACACGTCCACCTGCGCCTGCTCCCGTCGCCTGGGAACGAGAGCGGGGCGCGTCACAGACCGGACACTGCGGAGCGCTCAACGCTACCGCCTGAGAGAGGCAAGCCTGGACACATCACACATACACAATACTACAGCCTGAACACACAGCAGAGCACCTCTGAGGTGTTACAGGCTTTGAGTGGCAACCCCTCCATTGAATAAAAACAGAGCAGAGCAGTCTACCTGAATACACTGAACACAGCAGGCTCACTGCTGCACTGCACCTCATAAGTATCACTGTTAGTGAGCTTCAGTACCATGAGTCTAATCATGGAATAAGCTATATAAGCCACTTATGGTCTCTGAAGATCCTCTGGCTAGCAGGACCCTGAGGATATATCCCATCACCTGAAAGGAAATATGGAGCAGCCAAAACATGAGCTTCAGCCCCATCCTTTAAAGAATGAACTACTTGAATTACTGCTCTATATCAATCACCATGAATAGGGATGACTCCACCATATCAGCCTTCAGGGCTTTAGGGCCAGCTAGAGCTCCATGCCTTGGTGCAGTGACATGCATGCATCTCTCCTCCTTAGCATCAGGCAGGGAGACAGCGCTTCAGTCAGGGAGAGAAAGAGCGATTCAGTCAGGGAGGGAGAGAGCGCTTCAGTCAGGGAGAGAAAGAGCGATTCAGTCAGGGAGGGAGACAGCGCTTCAGTCAGGGAGAGAAAGAGCGATTCAGTCAGGGAGAGAAAGAGCGATTCAGTCAGGGAGGGAGAGAGCGATTCAGTCAGGGAGGGAGAGAGCGCTTCAGTCAGGGAGAGAAAGAGCGATTCAGTCAGGGAGGGAGAGAGCGATTCAGTCAGGGAGGGAGAGAGCGCTTCAGTCAGGGAGAGAAAGAGCGATTCAGTCAGGGAGGGAGACAGCGTTTCAGTCAGGGAGGGAGAGAGCGCTTCAGTCAGGGAGAGAAAGAGCGATTCAGTCAGGGAGGGAGAGAGCGATTCAGTCAGGGAGAGAAAGAGCGATTCAGTCAGGGAGGGAGAGAGCGTTTCAGTCAGGGAGGGAGAGAGCATTTCAGTCAGGGAGGGAGAGAGCGTTTCAGTCAGGGAGGGAGAGAGCGTTTCAGTCAGGGAGGGAGAGAGCATTTCAGTCAGGGAGGGAGAGAGCATTTCAGTCAGGGAGGGAGACAGCGTTTCAGTCAGGGAGGGAGAGAGCATTTCAGTCAGGGAGGGAGAGAGCATTTCAGTCAGGGAGGGAGAGAGCATTTCAGTCAGGGAGGGAGAGAGCATTTCAGTCAGGGAGGGAGAGAGCATTTCAGTCAGGGAGGGAGAAAGCATTTCAGTCAGGGATGGAGAAAGCATTTCAGTCAGGGAGGGAGAGAGCATTTCAGTCAGGGAGGGAGAGTATTTCAGTCAGGGAGGGAGAGAGCGATTCAGTCAGGGAGGGAGAGAGCATTTCAGTCAGGGAGGGAGAAAGCATTTCAGTCAGGGAGGGAGAGAGCATTTCAGTCAGGGATGGAGAAAGCATTTCAGTCTGGGAGGGGGAGAGCATTTCAGTCAGGGATGGAGAAAGCATTTCAGTCTGGGAGGGGGAGAGCGTTTCAGTCAGGGAGGGAGAGAGCGATTCAGTCAGGGAGGGAGAGAGCATTTCAGTCAGGGAGGGAGAAAGCATTTCAGTCAGGGAGGGAGAGAGCATTTCAGTCAGGGATGGAGAGAGCATTTCAGTCTGGGAGGGGGAGAGCATTTCAGTCAGGGATGGAGAAAGCATTTCAGTCAGGGAGGGGGAGAGCGTTTCAGTCAGGGAGGGAGAGAGCAATTCAGGCAGCAGGCAATTCCCCATCTCACTGTGCATTAGACCTCTTTCTCCATCAGTCATCTCGATCTGCCTGTGACTGCACAGTGCATCCCCTGAGAGCTCAACTCAACATACACTCTTTGTTCCAAAACACAAATTCATTCCTTTTTCTAGCATACAAGCTGCTGTGATTCTAACGTTAGGTTTAGATCATTTAAATGTAACCGTTTCAGCCAATCCATGTTGATTCTGCATCTGTTCAGCGGCTTACCTGGTGCTGACAGGGCTGTCCAGCCCCTCCCTCTCCCTCTCCCTGTCCCTCTCAGTCTGCTGCAGCTCCCTGTCCAGCCGCCTCTGCTCACTGCGCAGCTGTTTGCGCAGGGCCGACAGCTCGCCGATCACGCCCGGCTGCTCCACTGAAACAGACACACACAGACACGGACAGACAGACAGACTGACACTTCTGAAAGCTGCAGTCCAGCTCCTGACCTGACCACACTGACACCACAGTAACATTCAAAGTGACAGATTTGTGCGTTTGTGCTCACGGTGAGCGTTACCTGTGGCTCGCAGCTGGTTTTTCCGGGCCGGTACCGGTGGGGAGGGTGGAACGGACATGGAGCGCTCCTGCACAAGAATTTGGGGGGGTGGGATGGGGGGGGAGGCTGATAGCTCAGCACCAGTCACATACTGTAGCAACCAATTGTTCCTTCTTACTACTGTCCTACCATGTGTCAAGGTATTTTCTGGCCATACTGTATTAGTGTCTATTACATTCATTTAGCATTAGTATCCCCAATCTCATCTGATATCTACAGTTACTGGAGATAAGGACTCGATCGGAAGCCTCCGTTGATTGACAGTTCTTCACCTCAAAACGAAGCAGCTGATTAGCATAACTGTGCGCAGATGTCTAGATGAGCACTAGACACTCACAGACAGAGTAGTGCTGGACTGCCGGCTGTCCACAGACAGGGGTCTGGACTTGAGTTGAGAGGCGAGCCTTTTCTGCACAGCTGGGATTGGTGGAGATGGCTCCCTAGGCATCTTCCCAAAAGGAATGCAAGAGTGCACAAAATAAAACTGATCCACAACAACACTTCCTTTGCATCCATTAGAATAGAGCACAAACACCACTGCCTTTTCATTTGGTGTCACCCAGCTAAATCATTAGTCTAATCTTGTGAGCCCGTAGCTTCATTCTACAGAGATACTTTACACGTGGTGCCACGGTACCTCCATTATTTTATCAAGAGGAGATCAGCTTTCAAATCATTTCCTCTGAAGTCTTGGGTGGTTGTTTTTCTTGCCACAGAGATTGTTTATAAAGCGCACGCATGGGTGGGTGTGTGTGTGAGTGTGCGTGCGCGCGTGTTGGGCACTCTCCAGCTGCACCTCTCCTCTGCCCTCTCTCCTCTCCTCACGGTCTCTCCCTCATCGGTCGTTTTTCCCTCCTCCTCCTCTGCGCTCTCGCTCTCCTTCCAGCAGCCGGATCTGCTCCTCGTTCTGGGCGTTTTGCTGCCGAGCAGAATAGGGCCCGCGCTGAGATACTACTGGAGGAATGAAGCCACTCCTACGGCGCTCTACTCTACCACTCTACCGCCGGACTACCACTGCTCGTAGGCCACTCTACCACCACTCTACCGCCGGACTACCACTGCTCGTACGCCACTCTACCGCCACTCCACCCTGGTCTTCCGTTCAGCTTCCCCAGGCTGTGACCATGGCAACATTTATCATTCAGAAAGACCATCACAACAAAGTTTCTTATTCCCAGTGTTATCACACTGCTGTAGGCTTACAGCCATTTTGCTACCATGCTGTTCGGAAGAAGTGCCTTGACCCTCGATTGACATCATAACTAAAGACGTTTCAGATATATTTCAGCTGCAGAAGTGGGAAGTAAGAGAACTGGCCTCGTGCCTTTCTCACAGAGAATGCACTGACCTCCCTCTCCTTGGACCTCTTCCTCTCCTGCTCCTCCTCGTACTCCCTCTGTATCCGAGCCCTCTGCTCCGCCAGCCTCTTCTCCTCCCTCTCCTCCTCCAGCCGGAAGCGCTCCCGCTCCTCCGCCTCCTTCTGCCGCTTCTCCTCAATCTGTTTGCGGCAGAAACACGGGGCGGGGGCCTCGTCTCACGTGCGAACCGCCCGCTGCGCGTAGCTTCACAACCGCCAACCCCCCTGCGGAGACGAGGGCTTGGCCGCGTGCTCTCCAAACCTGGCTGTTCAAATGAGCACTTTCTCTCCAGTGCACATTGATTACACTAATTAAACCGAATGGCTTCAGGTGGTGGTGAGGGGGGCGGGCGGTGTGTGGAAGTAAAAAATCTAGAATCTGCATCCTATTACATCAGTATCCCCTTAGGTTTGGTTACTCTAAATGCAAATCTGGTCTGCTTGAACTAACATGAGCTCCCTTTATTGCTTGCAGGACAGGGTGCCAAATGAACAGTTTCCAACTTCAAAAGTTGTGTAAAACTAAAGCGTACATGTTTCTCAAAATGTGGAAGCCCGACTGTGTTCACAACACTTTGTGAGATTGTAATTTCATGAAAGTGAGGGTGAAAACAACTTGTAATGTAAAGGTTTTAAACCCATATGGAAATGAACATTTCCCATCATACATCAGGATTCCTGGCGATGTAAAACATGGCTGCCGTGTTTACTGTATGGAGTAGTAACTGACTCAGTGACAGTACGTCAAACACCTGACACAGATAAGGAATATTAGCGGAAGAGTTCCTTTCTTCATATCCCCTAGACAGCATGCAGGAAAACAAGTAAGAGAACATTAATAAGACGGCAAATTCCTAGCATGCATTTCCCAAGGGTTGCAAATAAATATTTAAAATGGAAAAAATGTTGAACATCAGTGCATTCAAAAATGCACAACAGCTTGAATGCTGATAGCCCTCTCTCCCTCTGTCACACTCACATACACACACACACACATAAACAAATCTGAGATAACCGTCCACTTAAAGTACATGAAGGAAATGAAAGCAACATCCTTATCACATTGAAATGTGAAGTGAAGATAAACAAAATGAAAAAACTGAGCATTAAACTGAACCGAGCCCATTTGTGCTTGTATAGTATGCTCACAATATATATCCGCACATGTCATGTGACTGTGCCATGTTTTACTGACTGCTGGTTCAATAAGTGCTACAGAGCACAGGGACCACTTTATATGTCAAGCCTAGTGAAAAAAGTAGCAGAAAGTGAGAAATTACAGAAAAAGAAAGTGTGCAGGTAAAAAAAAATACTATTCTGTGACCGTCTTGGTTTTTTGAGCACTTTATAAGCAATCACCAGGTTTTGTTCCTGCTAAAAAGGAGGCATAAATTACTAAATAATGCATTCACTCCTTGCAATTTAAAGGTCATGTCTTTTTCAAAAATCAAAAGCACAAAAACACGCCCCATTTATAGGGAAATAAGCCTGCGTGCCACCGGTAAGATGGAGGCTGGGGATGTCACTGCCAGCTCCTTCTATACTGACAAAATATTGCAGTCTGGCACCCTGCTAGACGGGCCAGGACCAGCAGCACCAGCACACCAAGATCAAGACACCAGCCTCCATCGCTTTTATCGGTGTCCTGGCACCGTGCTCCAGGAGGACATGTGAGCACACGCTCCGAGCTCTGAAATGGCGCCTACCTGCTGCTTCAGGTAGTCCCGGTACTTGTCCTGTTCGTGAATCTGCTGCGGTGTTGGTAGGTCCGCAGAAGCATTGCCGCGAGGAAAAGCAGGGGCCTGGGCATAGGAAAACCCTGCCAAAACAAACCGCAACAGAACTGACTTTCCGGACTCTGAAACACTTTGGTTTGAGAACGGAGCGGTGAAGTAAGGTTTTAACAGAGGGAGGGTTTTCAGGGCGCTACCTGAAATCCTGTGGGGAGAGGGCGCTCGGTCTTCCCCCCTGGGCACCTGGAGGCTCCTGCCGACGGACCCCGCCTTCTTGCCTCGGGAGTCGGGGTTCAAGTAGGCCTCCTCGTTCACCTTGTGCATTTGATTCAGATCCGCTGGACAAACAGCACAGGTCGAGTCAGCAACCTCACCGCGAGCGCACACGTCCTTTTGATATTTAAACAACTGCGCTCAGCTCACATCAGTGGTATTCTGAAAAGGGGCTATGCAGGGTCCTCCTGCATTATTAATACACAATAGCCGCTGTGCTGCGAAAATCTAAATTAACGAAAGATGAAAGACTTAAAGATTTTGGCAGTCTTTCCAGATCTGAGCTTTGAATTATTTTGAAAAAAAATTGATCCATATAACGTGAATGAAATGGATTTTGGACATGGAATCGTGCTTTTGAATGACACGCTTGTAAATCAGATGATTCATAATGAATGTGTATTCAGGGTGTAGGAGTAGGCGAGCATCAGTAAGATGGTGCTCTGGAGAGAGAGTGAGAGAGACAGAGAGAGAGAGAGAGAGAGAGAGAGAGAGAGAGCAGACGTACTGATGAGGTTCCCCCGGCTGTCTCGGAGGGGTGCGCCACCTCCACCCTTCCCCCAGGGGTTGTAGGCTCTCATCTCAGCCTCCAGCTGGGCCTCGAAGCGCTCCTTCTCTTCCTTCTCCTGTTTTTTTCTCTCCTGTCTTTCTTGCATCTGCCACCAGGGTTTTAATCTTGTCAGTTTAAACCAAGCAACACATTTTTCCTAAAGGGATGCCAGGGGGCATTTTCTGGCCTGGCAAAGAAAAAGCTAGATTTCTGACACTTAGCTACTGTACTAAGAATGCATACTCATTTTAGGCTAATTATAAGGGCAGTCATTTTTGTTTATGACCTCCTCCTGCCAAACCCCTGGATGCTATCACTATCCCCTGCTTTGCTATCACACACCACTGGCTGGAGTGCTCCTGCTATCAGCACAAGTAGTCCAGGCCACCTCTAATAAACCAGGCAGCGGGTGGGAGTTCACATCTCCACACATCAAAGCTGCTACTCCTTTCACTTCTAATCGAATCATATCTCATCCCACTTCTCTCCACAGTATTTGGGTCTACATGTATTCTTGAGATTACTTTTGGGACCTTTGTTTAAATCCATAAATTCATATCTATCACTGATAGCACATTGCACTGCACAGGAGGCTTTTTGAATTATAAAGCAACCCGTCAAGAAACAGTTAGGAGATCACTCACCCTTCCCACGATGCCCTGGGTGGGAAACAATGTGCTCCCAACCCGAGACCAGATTTATAATGACCACAGTTGCCTTGGACAACTATCTTGCACACGCAGGCTTGGTGGGCGTACCTGTTTTTCGAGCGCTTCCTGATAGCTCAGCATGCTTTCTTTCATCTGTTTGGGCCTCTCTAGGTGGACATACCTACTTTTTGAGCGCCTCCTGATAGCTTAGCATGCTTTCTTTCGTCTGTTTGGGCCTTTCTTGGTGGGCGTACCTGTTTTTTGAGCGCCTCCTGATAGCTTAGCATGCTTTCTTTCGTCTGTTTGGGCCTCTCTGTCGGGAAGACTCCGACTCCAGCTCCAGTGGGCGCAGCGCCTGTCTGGCTGGTACTGAGACATTTTACAACATTTCAAAGATCCAGATCAAGACCTGAATGCATTTCATACAGACCTGGGTCTTTATACTTTATATGAAGTCATTTGACCTTTTACACAGCCAAATGCTGCAGATTACTGACTAGTTCAAAAGAAACAGCCATTTTCACTAATATTCATTTCACCAACTTTCATGAAAATACATTTTGAGTAGATTACAATGGATCTGCAATAGTGTTTTGAATTTCTGCATCTACAGAACTGAGCAAGACAAACCTTTAATATTTAAATTAATTCCAGGTCTGATCTAAATAAAAAATATAAGGCTTTCACCTTTTATTTATAAATTGAGAAAATTGAACAAGTGGTATGTGTGTATATAACAAATTATTTGCTTTGCAATAATATCATTATTTCAAATAGTTTTGGGGAAGAAGAAAAAATTGGCTTGAACAAAATCATTGTTTCCATTTGATAAAAGCCTGCAGGCCTCTGAAGCTGAAATAGCTGTGATCAGATCAGGCCAGCAGCTCTTGTGAGCTCTGTTCTTCCTCCTCGGCCCTGCCCTGGGGCTGCTGGAGGGCAGCAGATCCACAGACTCAGTGGTCAGACTGATTCTCACCATCCTCCATAAAAATAACCTTGACCTGAGCTCACCTCCAGCTCCGCACGCTGCTGTGAGCTTCAAATCAGGAGGGCCTCAAAGCTTGCTTAGTGCCCCCCCTACTGGCACTTATGGGAACCTCAACCTTGGACGAAGCTGTACGCTCCTACCCATTTCAAACGGCACCGTGACGCTGGGCTTTCCCTTGCGTACAATCACAGGTCGACTAAAACAGGGTTAAGACTCGCTTAAGTAACCACGCACTGGAACTAAGCCATAACCTAGCAGGCTCCGCACCAAAGCGTGATGTCACAGTCCATTCCAACCAGGTCTCATTAACCCCGGTACATGGAAGCTCACACAGACAGGCAGCATAAGCGGACATCGGCGGTAAGAGCCCAACGCCTCATGGGCCCTGCGGCTGCAGGAGGCAGCAGGCGCGTGGCCAGGCTAACGGACCGGAGCGCACGCGCCGTATCGGACCGGGAGACTCACTGCGACTGCGCGGCCCCCGGCGGCTGGCTGCGGAAGGTTCCGGGAGGCAGTCCCCCCGCTGCAGGCCCGTCTGCGCAGGATCACACAGACACGACAGTCAGCCTCCCAGCAAGCGTCGTCTGCCTAAAGAGACCCCTTCTCCGAAATGAGAGTTTTAGCATGCAAATTGCCTTCGGAAACGTATCGGCGCATTTCACTGAAGCCTGAAATTAATGTGAAGTTTCCGAGAAGAGTCACTAAGTATTTGAAAATGAACCCCCAGTAGTGTTCAGTCAAATGTGTCATAAACGCACCCAGTCAATGGACCCAACACGGCTGATTTAGTAATGCTTGGTACTGTGTTCTGTGTTTAAACAGAAACTTTTTTCTCCCCCAAAGACCAACCAAAGTTTACTTTCAGCTCTCAGATCCAAGGCCTTACTACAGGGACATTATCCAGTCCTCTGTCACTACTGCTGTTCACAATGGGGTTTTGGATACCACAGCACAGATACAGCTTGACCACCCACGGGAAGTTATTGTTTCAACACAACATGGATGACTGTCGGAACTGTGACAGTTGGACTACCAGGTTCAAAACATGTTCCAGAGCAATAAAGCTTATAGAAATGATCCTTGACTGCTGACTTAACATAGCACTCATTGCAAGCATACAGACAAACCAACTCGCTTCCTTAAATCATAATGAATACATTATTCAGAAATGCCAAAGCGTAAACAAGTAGACGTTTTTAAGAACTGCCCTTGAATTCACCTGAAGTCTGTAAATATTATATATGACAAATAAAATATTTTGACATATGAAAGACATCATAATGAGAACAGCTTGTGCAGTATAAAGGTAAACAGGCTTACAGTAAGCCAGGCTGGGGTCCAGAGGATTTCTGGCTCCGTAGTAGTAATAGGCCTCATCATACGGAGTTCTGTAGGCGTCTGCCAGCGTGGGTGCAGGGGGAGGCGGGACACCTGTGATTCTACCAGCAAACAGCCCAGCACTGTTAATACAAAACTGGCAGAGCCACTACAATTTTCTGAAATGAGCAACTTTTCAAAAAATAATTTAAAAACGTGCACTGAAAGTAGAAGAAACTAAAACAGACAAGGGCATTCAGGGAATACAGATCTTCACTCCATCTGGGAAAATGCCATTGCAGCCTTATTCATGTTCACACACACACACACACGCACACACACACACACACACACGCACACACACAGCTCAGGGGCAGTAGACCGGTCGTGTGAGCAGCGCTACCTGGGTGCGATGATCTCCCCCAGTGTGCCGGACAGACTCCTGTGGAAGTCTGGGTTGGGAGGAGCGGCCCCGCTGCCCGCCAGGCTGCCGTAGCTCGGCACGGGGGCCTGGAAGGCCACGCGCGGCTTCTCGGGGGGCCCCCCGTCCTCCGCGTCGGCGGGGGGCCTCTCCTCACGCCGCCGCCTCTCCGACTCGGACCCCAGCGCGTCCAGGCCCCGCCCGGGCCGGTACGGGACGTCCCGCCTCTTGCCTTCGTACTCGCGGGTCACCGCCCCAAATTGTTTGATTCGATCCGGCTGTGAGCGACAAGGCAGCGCGGTGAGTGACACCTGACCAATCGCAGCGCTTCAGAGGACATGCAGCCTCGCATCAGAATGATGCACAGGAGCTGCCCGCACACCCCATTTAAAAACAATGGGGAAACGTGCTCCTGTGAAACAGACCAATGACTAAAAGAATAGTTCCCCAAATAGACTCAAAAGCACATTTTTAGAGACAATGAGTGGTCCGAATAGCAACCAATAAGAAAGCGTCCATCCCAGTAAATGATTCCATTCCCAGAGATGCATTTGTTTTATATTATACCATTTTACACTGTTCCATGGGAAGTTCTTTCAAGGTGATATCTCCTTGGAAGTTAACAGGAGGAAATATTGCAACCACACATGGTGCCTAGCCGTGACTTTGATGCCCAGAGCCTGGTGATGCTTTTAGAATGAAGAAAAACGGCAAAGACAACCCGAGCTTCATGCTTCAGATAAGACTGTTACTCACAGAAATGAAATAATGTGTCAGCAAGAAACATTTTGCAATGCAGTGATGATATGTTAGTCCAAATACAGGGAAATGTGTCAGGCGGATTTTAGACTAAGGTTTAGAATGTAGAAGAAAGTACAGATGAGTCAGAGAAAGACATGCTTGGCCCAAGTCTGCCCCCTACTGTGTGTTAAAGGTAAGTGCACATTTACCTGATCCTGGTTTTGCTTGAAAAAGAATCACATTTCATTATTAAATTCTGCCCACAGAAAATGACCACATTTCTTCAGGTTTTGTAAGTAAATTCATAACTATGTCACAGGATCCACATCTGTCCATTTTATTTTACCTCTATTCTGACTCCTCGAAAATCATCCTGCCTTCTAGAAGATACCTGAAAATCACATAACCACTCTTCATAGAATTCACTCAGTCTTTCACATACAAAATCTACATTTCCTAATCTCAGCTTTGTGGATCGTCATGCTTTTTATTTTGTTCCAGGACAGCCCTTATTTGTGAAGCAAAGTGTCCAACACCCCATCGCAGTACAGATTTATATTTCAAACAGCGTGTCAACATAGCCAATGTCTATTCCCTTTGCTCGGTTATGCTTCATTCAAAAATGACATGTTGTTGGAAGGAATATAGTACCATTTTCTCTGGGTCAATGGCTCCAGTGGCAGCAACTCTGAGCTCCAGTTCCTTTTCCCTAATGGAGAAGAAATGTTAGAATCGCACTGTTTTTCAGTAACGTACTCAGACAATTCCACAATACCACTGCTCAAAAATACTGTATTAATTAAACTGGTTGATTTGACTTGATCGGCTAATTGATAAACACAGAACATAAGACAGCCCCTGGCATCCTTCTTGGCTGAGGAGTCTCAAACGATGACTCAATCCCCCAGTGGACGAATCTCGCATTTTCTCCCAACTAACAATCTGCCAAAATGTGTCAAACTTGAGCCAAAAAAAGAACTGCACCTTAGCATAAAATAAGAGAGGGCAAACAGGAGACAGGGGGAGGCCAATTAATTGCGTGCGGCTCAACAGTCTAACCTCTCGCACCCGGGACAGCGCCGTCCCGTGAAAAAAAAAAACCCCTGACAGCCATTCAGAGAAGCGGTCTCAGCGTGACAGCTGCTGCACTCCCACAGCCATCGGCACACCGCTTACTTCCTCTTGTTCTTCTGCTGTTCGGCCATTTGCTCCAGCAGCTCCCGCCTGTACCTCTCCTTCCTCGCCTGCGCGGCCAGGTCTGCGTCCGCGGCTCCTGCAACACCACACAGCACACTGCTAGCAATACAAGCCAAACGAAAATGAAACGAGAGAAAAAAGCCACCGCGGTTTCGCCTGACAGTGCCACTGGTGGGCTAGATGTTTGGGTTTGTGTCACATGACTGCTGAAGGGTGTCATTTGGACTCAGGAAATAGGAACTGTTGAACATTTACAATCTTTTAAATAAAAAAAAACTAAGATCATGAGATAACCTAAAAGGTTTGTGTGGTTTCTAAAGCAACGACATTCAGAAATCTTCCTGGTTTATGAAGCCCTCAAGCTAAATCCAGAACCCATTGCTGCACCTGTAATTTTCTCTGTGGAAAAATGTACAAATTAGGTTGCAAATTATTAGACCGTTCTTGATCACTTCAATACATAAATATGGATTGCAAACGATTTCCATTGGCATCATATAGTCTACTCTTTAGTATGCCGAGCTGGGTGTGTGGGTTTTATGTCTGTGCAGATCACTAGCGACATGCTAAACCACATAAGGGGAATGGCCAGCTTCCCAGCACATGCTGAGCAATGGAGGAGGACAGCAAGGAAATGAGAAGATGGCATCTGCTTCAAATAACAAGAAATGTCAATATTCTAGAAAAACACGGTAGGAAATTTAGAATTCTTGACTGTGAATCTTAAATTAAGTAAGGAACAGTATATGCACTTCTTCATTTTCAGCAAAGCTCTTCCATTGAACATTGGAATGATCCTCCAAAGAAAACAGAAAGCACACATTAAGTCTATTTTAAAAATGGCTGACAAGTCAATTAGAGAGACTGAAGACAGATGTATGCATGAATACATACCCTTCCAAATTGAAACACAAACGCACAAACATGCACGCACACCCTACCGATCATCAGTCCCGTGGCAAACTCGGCCCTGTCCTTGGTGCTGACCGATCTGGCTCTCTCACTCGCCTGTGCTGGTTGCAGATTCTGCAGCCTGACGTACAAACGCATCCACAGAGACAGGGCTAGACACCTTTACACAGACCTGATCAAGACTGCAATGATACAGTCCCCCCAATTATACTTCTAATCATACACAGAAAGATCTGATGTTTCATTACGGCATATGTTCCACCACACCACCCGCCAAACACATAAACAGGACCGCCACTCGACCAGATCAATGAAACTCCACTGGCAGAATTGATGAGTACAAGCAACCCATTTCTGCACTGTGAATCCAGCCACCTTGGCATTGAAATGAACCAGAACCTTACATACATCACCATTCTTATCCACAGTACAATGTGCCTCACAGTATGATGACCTGATACTGGGAGAAGAGATAACTTTAGAAATGCACATTTTATAATCTTTATCCATTATTTTATTGGTCGTCACTGTAAACTCCCCGTTTCTACTGAACACCCTGCCTCCCCCCATTATTTTAAGGCGAGGCCAGTACTTTGGATTGGGTGCAGCTGACAGTGTCCTTTGGATCTTCTCCCTATAGTCATCCTCGTACACGGGAGGGGCCTCCACCTTCCTCCTCTCCCAGTGAACTCTGTGAGGTGCAGAGATATCAAACTTCAGCAATTTAGTCATGGGTTTAAACAAAAAAGGTCCACCTAGAGACAGGAGTTTAACATTAGCAGTATCTAAACCATAACAATGCGCAACACAACAGCACCATGTTTTAACTGACCGGTGACTTGTAACTATGCTACATTGCATTATCCCAACCAAGTAAAAGTAATTACACTCTTTACAACCTTATGGGCCCAAATAACCTTCTGATTTTACTTAAACACAACTTTCAGTATAAAGCATAAGCCAGCTGAGGAGAGAAGGGCAACCACAAGCAAACAATATCAGTAAAAGACAGGAGCCATACTGTTTACCCAACATGCACCCCACTGTAATCACATTCCTAGAGCACCACCTGTCATTCCTTGGTCTTTGGACATAATGACCCATTTCAGGGTAATCATCAGAGTCATCAACCGCTCTCTCTCTTAGTCTTGGCACTTCTCTGAAAGAGAATTTAGAAAAATAAGTAACATACTTATTTACGGTCAATTTTCACTTCTGTCTTAAACGAATTGGAAGAGAGATTTAGGATGAATGCCCGTGCGCTCAGAAGGTGAGCAGTAACAGACGAGCTGTTCAGCAGTACCGGTCAGGCCTGTGGTACAGCCGGTGCCCCCTCCTCTCGGTGTACTCAGGCTCCCTGATCCGTCTGGGCCTTCTGTCCACAAAGTCCAGCTCGTCTTCAGAGTAGTCCTGCTGCGAGTCGTAATCCACCCTCCTGCCCGGGGGGTCCGGCCCCTCCCCCCAGCGCCTGCGACCCCGCCTCTGCCGGGTCTGCGTCCCCATCCCGGCCTCCGTCAGGGTGGCCGCGTCTCTCCTGGATGGGAGACGCTCGCGGGGCGCGGGGGCGCTGTGGACAGGCGGGAGTTTGGGGACTTCTGGACGAGCTCTGGGGATAGTATGGTGCTCCCCAGGCCTGTTCTGCTCCTGCTGAGACAGCACAGCTCACCTGTTAGGAGGAGCTTGGGAGGTACAGCCAGTGTGCTGGAAAACAACTGCTCCCTGCCCAACCTTCATTTCATTGCTCCTAGCCAGTAAATATATACAGCTAGCTTTGTAAAACAAATACATAAATAAATTATCAAAATGAATCCATTGGAAAATAGTTTAACAGACAATAAAAAACATTATGGCATTTTCTACTACATTTCTACACATTTCTACTACATTTCTACACATTTGCGCTGTTAAATATAAATCTAAGATAATAAGTAGCCACATAGCACAAAAAAGAAAAGGTTATCTTTGTGAATTTACCTGTAAACCTGAGTTTTGAGTGAATCTTCCCTGCTTTTGTCCTCTAAGAAACTGATTGTACTCCTCGTTTCTCTCATTTCTTAATCTGTCCTGGAAAGACCAATGACAAACTTCTTAGTATGGTATAAAACTATTTAAAAATGATTTTAAAAAAACTGTTTTACAGGATTCTTGAAAAAGGATAAAAGAACCTAAAAATCATAGGTTGATGATAATGACAAAGAGTCCTATTATAATGAAGTGCAATATACAGAGTTTAAATTTAAATATTTACTTGGCATAGGTTGTCTTGTGAAAATTCTTTGTCATTGCATACTAATATATAAATGTTGTGTCTAATTCATTACAGTAAGTAGAAGAAAAAAAGATTTTTATAGAAAATTCTGCTCACTTTTGCAGAAGCCCCAGCTTTCCTGTGTACAGGTGTGTGAACAGTTGGTTGCTAAGACACACCGATATTCCCACAGTGTCCACTAACAACACCAGCCAGCAAATCATCGTTCATGTTCTGATAAGCAAGTCTGTTCATGCTGAAGTGGGAAACGCTCTACGTGTCCCAAGGGTTTCCCAGGGTTCCCAACTTTGCTCCATTTCCTCCCACAACCTGTTGTACTCTACTGCAATACTACCATACATAGAACATGGCCTTAGCCAGGGCGATTTACAGCACGTCTCTATTCACACACAAGTTATTTTGTTGTTTACACTTCCCACAGTATGTGCCAGCGCAGAGTCTACCTTCGCAGATCTCCTCTCGGCGATAGGCAGAGACAGCGCCTGAGAGCCTGACTCAACACTCTTCATGTCCTTTTTCTAAAGATAAGAAACAATCCAGGTCAGATTACCCGATAATGATGAAGATGGAAAATGCAGTGTAACCTGCATTTTAACAACATGGATTGTATATGTTTACCAGCACATGCTACATAATCATACATGTAATTTTTTAAATCACTAGTAAGTCCCTCAGATGCTGCAAATTTGCAGAGGAAGCACCCATTAGATACATCAGATCAGAACAACAAAACCCATTTTCCCATTCACAGCAATTCCTATAATTCCACCTGAATAATATGAATTTTTGATCAGCCAACTCAGATTGATTAATAGCTCTATTTCCAAGAGTAATCAAGCCTAAAACAATTTTTCCCAAAAACAAAGTAATAATTTCCTTGCAGATTTAGCAGCTTAACTGCTGAGAGGTTTAGCATGTATAGCATGCCATTTCCCCAAGTTGTGAAAATATCCTACCTTTCTTCCCCCATGATTTTGTTCCTGCAAGTTTTTAAGATCTCATAAGACAGCGTGTGTTCTGAATATATACAAATGATGCTTCAATATGGTCCTTAAAGCATTATAAAAACATCAATGACCCCTATCCAGTGTTAGCCAGCAAACTTGTCATAATAATTGATATTATAATTTATTCCTGTAGTTTCATCACAACAATACCAATACCAACCGACTGTAGAGTCAATTGTTTTCTTTTTGCCTCAATGTCACTCTTCCATAGTCTTAATCTTCATTAATGTGCATTTGTTTGGCTTTTTTTTCCCATTTGAATAATTTGTAATAAATATGCAATGAATGTATGCAACTGCATCTCAGCCTTGTGTTGATTGCTCCAGCTGGCTGCAGACTTTTACACATCAATGCAATTTAACGCAACCGAGATTACCTGAGCCATGTAGCGTCTGTAATCCAGACGTAGCTCTTGTTGCAACCTCTGCTTCTTCTTCTCATAGTCTTCTCCCAAAGGCAAGCTCAAGCCATAGCTCGGCTCCACTGAAAACAGAACAGCATACACCAGGACAGACGGCTGCAGCTCTGCATGCTACAACCCATCATATCACACTGCATATTAAAGGTATGCATGCTGTAAGCACATAATGCATATATGCATATATGCACTGCTACACACAAGACCACACTGTAGAGCAAGTGTGGGCAGTTACAGTCCTGGAGGGCTGGTCTGCATGCAGGTTTTCGTTTCTACCAATTACTCTGGCTAAATGAGCCAATTGGCTGTACATACCGACGTTGGCTCACTTGTAGATTAGATCACAGTAAAACATTTCATAGAGGGCCACAGCAAGTCTTCGGCTGTCATTCATGCACTGATCAAGAAATGTGCTAAAATGTCAAAATGCATAAATGTTAGGGCTAGCTAAGTAATTGAGGCCAGAAGTTGGCATGGAAACCACAAATGTAGCCGGCCCTTCTTGCCCACCTCTGCTGCAGAGTGACATCTGCAGCAGTGGTACAGTACCTTTCTGGGCTGAGGACCACTTGGACAATGGACCAGTCTCCTTCCAGCCAGCATTCGGGGGACCGTCTACTGTTGTCTATCCGGATGACAAATCACATCCAGCATTATAGAAAAAGATCTGGATGAAAGGTGAAAACCTGGGCCTAATAAATTATTTTACCACATTCTTTGGAATTTTTCTTTTTTCTTTTTTTTTTTTTTTACATTCTTTTGTCCCAGGCTTTCAACATCCATTAGCATTCAATGAACTGCTTGTTATTCCACAGCAACCTTTTTACTGTGCATACATTTACATTTTTCCTATCTATTCAAGTAGTCCATTATAATTTGCAAATTTAAATATACCTTGAGTTGGATGCTGTAGAATAATTGTCTGTAATGTACATGCAATGAAAAGTTTAAATCTTCTGAAGCACAAAAAAAAAGAACAAAAAAACAAAGAGAAATGTGTGAATGCAACAGGGAAAATAGCAGTCTTGCTAGCGGAATGATATTATCCTCTACAGGTTAAATTATATTACATCCACTGGTGTTTCATTAAATACGGTAAATTCTAACACTAACATGTTTAAATCATGGAGAAACCAAATCAGACGTGTAGTATAGGCTAATTAATTCCACAAGAATAATAAATCAGAAAATATGAGGCAGCACAACACACCCTTATTTCCATGTAAGGTGGATCCTGATCCAGAGTGACCTTTTCAACCCTCTCGTCCTCTGGAAAGTTGTGAAGCGCGTCCATTTTCAGCGAGTTTCTGCATCAAGAACAAAAGGAAATATAATATCTAATCCCTCCATGGATTATTGATTAAAGTTATGAAATGGCAAATAATATTATGTATAACGACTGACACTCTGACTGGTTCAGACAAGACCTAGAAATAGAGTACGGTCTCTTTAAGGTTGGTTGTTAGGCAACCGCAGTGTACACAATTTAGGGTATTTGTTTGCTGGCAATCTTGCGTTTTCCTATGGTTTCCCCCCTCATACTGCAAAAACATATATTTGAATTCAGAAAGGTGTCTGTAACACTGATTAACAATACGGTCTGAAAAATGTAACGTTAGTTCTCGAAACCCAATTAATGTACTAGCAAGCCAAGTTAACGATATGCCAACTGCCTGGCATCAAAACCATGAGTTAACGTTAGATCTGTCTCTGGAACCACCAACGTTCACCTACATTTACATTTTATTCGCTGCAATAATGTCGTTTTCTTTAAAATTAATCAATACTGTATTCTCTAACGATTATGCAGAGAGATGACAAACTGATTTACCTAGCCACAACGTTAGTTAACTCAACGTTATTCTACTGGGGTAACGTTAGAGTTTATCTCTCGAAAGATTCCATGGCTAGTTAATCTAGCTACATCTAGACTCGCTAAATGAAATTCGGTTTAAATATTAATTTCGGATTTTTCGTGAATCGTCTTTTTTTAATCATTGCTAAAGCCACTGGTATCGTCTATATTAGCACGTTAGTAATATGTCATATTAAACACGTTAGCTAGCTAGTCTAGATGGAAAAACTTGCTTACAGTTATGCTGACGCGTTCATTCAGCCGCTATGGTATTGTGTTGATAGCAACAGTAGCTAGCTGGCTTTAGTCTACAATCATGAAGGTAAATGTAGCCAACGTTAGAGCACCGGTTTTGTATGTTATCCAATCACACTTGAAACAGCTTGCAGCGAATGACATCGCAAACGCGTCTGGTCCTCTGGGTTGACATCCGTGTAAATTGGTCTTTCGGGGATTAAGTGGTTGTTTATTTAACATTTGTTTATTTAACTGTTAGCAATTTAAATTGCCTATGTCTTAATTAATGTTCTCTTATACAGCCTTCAACTTTCCCTGAACATTAGCTAGGTTAATTAAGCTTAGTAAAGTATGCTTAGTCCAATTAGATTAGGGTACGATTGTGTTTGCTGATTTTAGAGACTGAAATAAATAGCATTATGCTATTAAATTTCCCCTATGCTAGAATGAATACATTTCCAACAACCCATGTCTGTAGCCTAAAACAACGAAGCCCATACCTGTTAGCTACGCGATGCCACGACCACATCTGGATTCAATTGACAAACAGCTGCATCAAAATCTCGGTTGAAATAAAAACAGTAAAATTAATTTGAAGGATAAGGATATACTACAGTGAATACGGATAGATGGTTAAATGACAGAGATGGTGTGCCGTACAGATTGGTATTGATATAACGAATTAGGTTAGGTTTAAATAACTAACATATAACTAAATATTCTCACTGTGTTCGTTGGTGGGGTTAATGCTGTACAGATTTCAGAATTATCTAATTGACTGGTCCCTGCCATGGTGCCCTGCCAATCTGCAGCCAATGGAAGTTGTATAGCTGACATCTGAAAAGAATTGCGATCTAAACCGTTCCTAAACTAGGTCCTGTGTATGTTGGTTTTTTCCAACTGCAGTTGCAATCTCATAATTTTAACAAGCTGTTCATTTTCCTAAATTAGATGCTTCTCATGTTTTGAGGGATTATTTACCCATGCCACATAATGCCCAAAATGCACTACAAAAAGTATGTGGACACCTGACATCCAACATCTCATCCAAAACTATGGGCATTAATATGGAGTTGGTCCACCCTTCGCTGCTATAACAACCTTCACTACTGGGAAGGCTTTATACTAGATGTTGGAGCATTTCTGCAGGGATTTGCTTCCATTCAGACACAAGAACATTAGTGAGGTCCGGCACTGATTGGGTGATTAGGCCTGGTTCGCAGTTGGCTTTCCAATTGATCCCAAAGGTGTTAGATGGGGTTGAGGTCAGGGCTCTGTGTAGGCCTGTCAAGTTCTTCTACTATTTCTATATGGACCTTGCTGTGTGCCCAGAGCAACTGTCATGCTGAAACAGGAAAGGGCGTTCCCCAGACTGTTTAAATTTAATTATTCATGGAATCTATTGCTATTTCTGCCATAATGTAATTTAGGGTAAATAATCTCTCTACGAATCGCACCTATTAAAGAAAAATAACAGCTTGTTAAAATTCTGAGATTGCAGTTGTGGTTGGAATGAAACCCAGCATACACAAGTGGCCCCAACCAGGTTTAGAAACCACTGATCTAGATTTGTTTAGAGGATGTTTTCTCAGTGAATTCTGCCCATATTCCCTGATACACACAATGGGCCTCGTTTACAAAACTTTTCTTAAATTGCTCTTACTTTTGTTCCAACGAAAAACCAATTTGGGATTCAGGACACATGCACAGACCTTTGTTTTAGTGTGTATTCCAGGTGTATGAGAGAAAGAATGCTGGCTGTTTGTAAATTTTATGCGCAATCCTGTTCATATGATTAACATAAGGAAACAGCCATGACCAAATACAGATAAGAAAAATGATGAATGCCAAAATGTTCTTGGAAATGTCCTTACACACAGTTTATGATCAAATGTGATTGTACGTACATTTTGTAAATGAGGCCTATTATGTGGATTGGTTGATATTGAGAGTTCAGAGCAGTTAAAGGCTATACATCCAAGAATATGAGCAGCACAGATCCATAAAACATATAAGAAAGAGTTTTGTGTGGTATATGATTGACTGTGTAGAAATAACCAACTCCAGTTAACAATAGCATAAACCACTATTTAACAAACCTGATAAAAAGTTAACATTTTTGTTCCAGCGGCCATAGAGACTAATTGGGCAAACTGTACATATTGGTTATGTTGTGTAATAGCAAGGAGGGTTATAAGGTCTTGCAAGATAAAAGAGGTTGCACATAATATAATGTCACAATATGTAACAATATTTTTGAGGTAGGGCATAGACAGGGAGTCAGATGGAGGGATGAAATCTGTAAATTGTTACTGAACAAATTCACATTTAACAGGGTGGAATTGACACAGTTTAAAATGTAATTTGTTCTGCCATGGACATACAGGGTGATGATAATGAAGAACAAAAACGTATAGAATTAGAAACAGAAAAAACTGCATTAAATGTAATAAAATTGTGTCGCAATTCAAGAATCTTCCACCAGATGTCCCCATCTATGCACCTATTCCTTTTTGCAAAACGCCAACTACTGACTGGAATAAACCGTCAAACCACTTCAGTACAAATATATTTTGTTTTTTTATAACAGAGATCACTGAGAAACATTCAGTTTAATTAACTATTAAAAGTAGTATCATCTTCTGATATATGCATAGGCTATATGATAGTATTTTTTTTTAGAAACCTGTTGTCTCCGTTTTGGCAATAGGTCTAATGGCAGAATCTGGTGTAAAACCTTTCGACAGTAAGAAGTGTTAAGGAGATTGCGACGAAGTTTATTTATTTGTTTATTTATTTATTAATTTATTTATTTTCAGCTACGCTGAGTACGAGTAGTGGCAGATTCATAATACAGTAGTGGTCTGTGTAATGCCAGAATAGCATGGATCAGAAGACTTGTGGGTTTTAATACCATGCAGGAAGTTGAAAACATTAGAGAAATCCGTAAAAAGAGAAAGCAATAGCAACATTTTTTACGGCGGAACCATAGTCTAAGGAGTGAGTAGGCCTATGTAATTGCATGAATTTAGCTAGCCTACATAAAGTACTGGCTAACTTTTTAGTGATGCGTCTGTATCTTTACTTTGCTGAATATTTGTGCAACAACATTTAGCAGTAGTTGCTCAAATAAAGTTAATATAGGCTAACATATATGTAAAAGCAGAATAGCTGTACAGTGATCTAAATATAATGTTAGCAAGCATTTACAATGTTAATTTGGCTAATCAATTTGGAAAATTGTTTTTTGGTGGAGGGGTTTCCTTTTCCTTTTAAAAAAAATTATTTATTTATTTTTTGTTTTGGTATTTTTCTTTAGTGTTCTAGTAGGTAATGATACGCTTGTTTGTATTATTTTACCCATCACTTTTTTAAAAACTCAAAACTCCTGCCCTGGATGGTGATGCAGCACGTTCCGACGCTATCCTATCATTTAAGTGTCATGATGATAGGAAATGTGGACGACGAGACCACGATGGAGAGCACGGAAACTCGCATCGAAGCGTCGGCAGCTGCCTTATGACTATGGCAGCGTATAGCGAAAATGTCAGACAGCTAAATTAACTTATTAGAACTTCAGATTTATTCTTAAGAAAATATCAACTTTTAATTAGCACTGTGGTGGCTGTACCAAGCTTGAAAGCCATCTCGTGTCATAGGGATTGCAGCTTTTCCACTCGCAGGTAACTATACCTGTTCTTTTCTTTATTTTTTCTTTGTTTTCCAGTTCAACGTTCCTTTTCCCGAACATTAATTTTGTCAGTCCCCTAAAACTAAACACTTTTTTTTTTTACAATTCTGTTGGTTTTGGTGCTCTATTAGGCCTATAATAACTATGCAACTTTTAATTTTAAATGTAATGGTTTTCTTTGTTTATCTGACACAAAATAATACTTGCTCACATTAATCAATATGGCTTTTTTTTCTTCAAAAACGTTTTCCCCTTTAAACATTGCTTTCCTTTTGTGTCTCTTTCTCACAGATATCTAACTCAAACCATATCTGCCGAAAAGGTAGATCTTTGAGCATTTGGAACATATCACATGGTGGGATCAAATATAGGTGACATGCATAATTTATTTAATACTGGGATTAATACTGACTTAATAGATTTTGTCTTTTGGCGGTATGTAATTATTTTTAAAAAATGTACATGTCAATATGCTATGAATCATTCTGTATTATTTCATTGCATATTATATTTTGCCAGAATATAATATTATTAATAAGTTTTGATCCCTTCATTATCTATAGTAATATTAAATTAATGACAGCATGTATGAAATTTCAGCAGCGTGGATGGAAATAGAGAGATTTCTGTTCTTCAGGCTGATGTAAGAATCACCAAATTGTATTTTTGAAAACAAATTGTGCACATGCTGTCCTAGACTAATGGTCTGTTTGACGCATCTGACAATGTCACATGGAACTTATTATTTTCTGAGGCTGTCCACGTCGAGCAATACCACATAATTTTAAGGCTTATCTAAGCCACATTCACAGTGATGTAAGTTTGTTAAATTGAGCATCGTTTAGCACATGTCCAGTAGCTACTTGATGAGTGGTCTGCATAAAATATTTAGCTTTGTTGCCTGAAGCAATAATTGACTTTGTCATTTTCATCTGTACTGAAAGTTCTGTATGGTATTAACAGTTGTTATTCAGAGTGAACAGCCCCCCCTCAGATGAGGGATCCTCAG
This sequence comes from Anguilla rostrata, assembly GCF_018555375.3. Classification (NCBI taxonomy): domain Eukaryota; kingdom Metazoa; phylum Chordata; class Actinopteri; order Anguilliformes; family Anguillidae; genus Anguilla; species Anguilla rostrata. Next base: position 50,249,674 of record NC_057936.1, on the reverse strand, counting down.
TGTGTCTGACCATTCCACCAGATAATATTGAAGACTTGAGGTGCAATGGAAACGGTAAGTATTGTAATAACCTCAGACATCTTTTAGTGAAATTGCATTGTACTGCTTACAGAAGTTCAGGGGTTAATGATTATTCACCGATGTGACAGCATGTCTCATAGCATCACTTTTTAACAACCTTTAGAATTTGAACATAAAACGTGGTTGTTTTTATAGTATGTACATTTAAAATATATTAGTAAATACGTTTTTTAAAAGTTAAAAAGCTCCTCAATAATTAGATGATGTAATAAATTGATTATGCATATATTGTTTCCAAAGTCTCAATAAAAATGTAAATGTTGAAACATGCAGAAGCTTTTGCAGAATACAGAAGCTTTTAAATATAACTGTACAATGGTCAGAAACTGAGCAATGTTTGAAAAATGTTTGCAAAAAGGAATTCATACCTGAAAGTATCTCAGAATTGTCGTCCTCGCCAAAATATCATAGTGTTGTTATGTTTCATTCAAGATTTTTTGATTCTTTCTTGTTTAGATTATATTAGTTTGATAATGCTAATAGATATATTGAGATTTTACAAATCAGTTGTGAGTTGTAATGGTTGAAGCTGGGTGTCTATTTCAGGTTTCAGCGATTGAGAAACTGTAGAAAACTGCTGCATAAAAACCCCAAACATTAGAAACTGTCAGACAGTTGGGCTTTTCCTTATCTATTGAGTGCAACTGTAAGGAATGTCCAATGTAGAGATACATTTTTGTCTATCCCTGTTATGTCATTGGAGTATTAGACATTTGATTTAGTGATTAATGATTTATTTTAAGTCCTCCCTTGCCCACAAATTGCTTGAGCTGTTCTGGGACAAATAAGGGGTGAATGCTCACAGCTTCTTGACAGTAAATACTACTGTGCACAGAATGGTTTTTAAGATACAAAGTTCCATTGGATCTAAATAACTTTAGCTGCAAAGATGTCTGTAGTCCATATATCTCAAATTGTTTTCTGCTTGTACTTACAATTTAAATGCATTTATCATATGTTTTACTAATGCTGCAAAGTAATTAAGACACATATTTGAGAGGGTATTGAAATGGTAATATGCATTCCTGCTTTGCTGTATGTTATTATAATTGCTGTTGTCCAAAGACATGCAATTTAGTAAAGTACTTTTCAGATCATAGTTTTTTAAAATCCAAAGAGCTAAATCTTGACATGACATTTGCATCTAAGCAAAAGAAATGAATATTTTGAGAGTAAGCAATACAGAAGCTGGTTTTGGTCATCATGGATCAGTTACCGTGTATAAAACATATCCCAGTGATTGAAAACCAAGTCTTGCACTATGCCAGTTTTAAAAGTCCTGACTATGCAAACAGTGTGGTCTCTGTTTGTATGAAGAAAAATGTACTATTTATCCAGAACAGACTGCTTCATCGGTAAAAAACTTAGTCAATTATTGTAGTGTCACAGCAGTCAGTCACAGTTTGCATTGTGTCATTATTACCACTCACTCCTCATCCACAGAATGCATTGCCTCACCTTCTGTAAACATTCTGGGGATTTCTTTGCAGTTTTTGCAAATTATCCAAGTGTTTGTCATTGTGTTTGCCAACTGAAGGTTTGTCATTGATTTTGCTACTTGGCAGTTTAAAATGACTTTCTAAGTATCATTGATGAGTTAATTTTCTGAATGAAAGGGGATGTAAAGTTAGCCCCTAAGAAGGAAAATGAAGTGATTAATGCAGTTCCCCTGCGGCCCCAGTTACTCAAACTACACCCTGGGACAGGTGTCTGAGCTGTCTGAGGCGCTGCCGCGGTCAGGAGCTCAGCTGGGGGGAGGGCGCTTCATGCTTGGCTTAGACACTATAACAGAACGTCTAAAGATAAATTAGCCGAGGCAACTCAAGACAGGTAAGGCAAAGCCTTGTGCTTCGAGGGCCTTGAGTTTCATATGCAGTTTTTGAGATAATTACAATGCACGTGGTATGTATGGTATGTGTGAAGGTTATTTCAATGTATTCATTTAGCTGTCCCCTAAGTATGGGTTTATTTGGTGAGGGGGGAAAAAAGCTTTATTGAAAGTTATCTATTGTGCTCCGGAACTGAAATGGGAGCAGTTAGGTGACTGCTGGCAGGAACTTCCCGACACCCCATACTAAGAAAATCAGGAACTCTCTTTTGATGAACAGTTGTATAAGATCCTTTGACAGTGCGTGAATGAGGCAGAATTAGCCTTAAATAAAAGATGAGAAAGTCTACAGCAGTTTTCCCGAGTGGCAGTTGAGGTACTCTTAACTATGGCCGGGCAGGAGTCCCACAGGCTGGCGCATAATTGGCTGTTGCATGACCCAGGGAGCCAGGGTTTCTAGGGCTTGGGAGCTAGGGCAGCCGTGCTATTTAGGAGCATGTCTTCGGGTCTGTTGGGTGTCTCTTCGCCTGTGTCAGCTAAAAAGTTTATCTGCTTTTTATTGTATTTTTCCCGCATTTGAAAAAACAGTCATCCTTTTTGTTTGAAATTGCTTTGTTCGACTAATATAAGGTAAGGAAATATAAGGTTAATTTTTGACAAAAATGTTTTGTTTTTTTTTTAATCATAAAATGTCCTTAGGTTTATCTTTTCAGTGATTCTTGGCAGTTCACGATTTCAATAAATATGTACCATTTAGGACAAATAAAGAAATAAAACTTTCTGACAGTGTTTGTGTGTGTTGGACTGCTTAAATTTATATGGTTGGATGAAATTTGTAAACTCGACGGCCAGTGCTGTGTATATATTGAGCTGTTTGAAGAGTCTCTTGTAAGTAGTGTCTGCCACAAAGCAGTGTTACACACCAAACACAGCGGTCTATAGCAAGTGTTAAATATGAACTTGTCCCGCGATGCAAAAATGAATTGCACTGCCCTAAAAGGGTTCTCATTTGCCCTACATCGTTTGATTTTCACCGGCTGTTGATTCTTGTGAAGCAGGTTATATTTTTTGAGCTGGCTAAACAGATGAATTACCAGTAAACTAATGAGAGGGCACTGTACATCTGTTGTATATGTACTGCCTGTTTTGTTTTCATTGTATTGTATATATTTTATTTAATTGTTTTTGCTGGCAGAGGGGGAAGCTACATATCAGGTAATCAGATAAAAGAAAATAATTGTTATTTATAGGCCATTTGGTTATAAATGTAATACAAATTCAAAGCATATAAAAATAATTTTTTTTAAATTGAAGGCAATCAGTATTGGTTTTTCTTCTAATACAACATTCTTTGCTGTAATTTTTTGTCAGACAAAGTGGCTCCTAAATATATTGGAGCTGTCAAAATAAGTACAAGGTAGAATGTTTTTTCATATCTCACCTCTCATCTGATTTAAAGGTGAAATATACAATTAAAAATGTGTATTGACACACAGCACTAAATTATAGAAAGGAAAGACTGGCCCACATGGTTTGAAATGGATGAACCACCCCCACAGTTTGATTATTGATATATCTGAAGCTCCTCAAATGTGCTCTGCTCTGGCAATTATTGTGAGCTCATACTCTTATATTCTCAATCCCCTTTGATTATTTGGTTGTGGTCAGGCTGTTCACCCACACTGACTGCTACAATGCAACGTAGCACTTTAACAAAGACCATAGGTGCATTTACCCACAACAAAAATCCTCGAACCAGTCATTTAAATTTTGGCCAGTCATAGCATTACATAATAGAATAACAAACTCAGTCACTGCACGGGCTCAAAGGTAAACAGAGGCTGGCGGGTACGTAACTCCTCCGTGGAGACAGCTCGGGGCAGGTCGTCTTTATTTGGTACACAATCCTTCAGGATTCTGATTGGTAAAGCGGCGGCGTGTCACTGATGCAGTACAGAAACGGGAGCCGCATACACTGGCCTCCATTCAGCTCCCCCGTCTGCTCTTTATCGCGCGGGTCGCCGAGCGAGCCTGCGTTTTCTTACACGCTCAAACTGGCATCGTATAATGATTTTTTTAAACATCCAACAGAATGCTGAAAACTATATATGTATATTGTCAGGCTCTTTTTACAGTAAGGAGAAACCTATTTGTTCGTTCATTTTTTTAACACAAACATGGCATGGATATGTCTAGGCCTTTGTCTCATATGGACAAGGGATTTAAGTTATTTTGCCAGTTATAAAGAATGTTCTTCAACAATGTTTATCAACACTGGATTACGTTATGGAATCTGAGGATTACAAAATAAATTTAAAGAATCTTCTGTGGGGCATAAAACACAATTGAAACTTTTGAACTAAAGACTGCATAAAATATTTCAAAACATGGAATGAGTTTAATCAAAGCCCATTATAAAATACTCTATTCTGTTATATTCTATTTGCATGAAAGCATCTGGTCCTCAGACCTCTTGCTATTTTGATTTTTCAGAAGATTATCAAATTACCAACTGGCTGTAATTATGTGATCACTCTGCAGTGACTGGAAACCATTAAAAAAAACTTCATTGTAGTTCCTGTACATTTTAGGCATTCAAAAAAACTGATTGTATGCACTTTACTGCATTTCTGTCTCTATTTCTTGTGATACCGTGCTTGCTATGTGTTCTCAGTGTTCTTTAACACACGGCGAAGTACTCTGTGACTACTGTTCTATATTTAATTGAAATATGGTTGGATTTCATTTTCCTCTTTTGTACCAATTGTTGCAAAATAAATGTCATCATTGTCATTGCACCTACATTACATCGTATTGTTACATTGTAATCAAGTTGAATAAAAGTGTCAACAGAAAATGACAGCCTGTTTCCTCGTAAAGCATTTCTTTCATATTTCCGCTTATGACAAGTTTTTATGGTTCAAGTCCGCTGCAATTAGTGTGCCATAAGCCATTTGGTTATGAAGAAACAGCTGCTTCAGATGAAGTGTCAGTAATGTTGGTTAATCACAAGATTCAAAAGTGAGGCTGGTTCATGATGAAGCTATAAAGGAAATTCCAATTGCCCTAACTATGGGGTCAACCCCTGAGGGCTGTCAATACTAGTGATTTGTAAGGAGGAATAGATATTTTATGAAATTTTGAATGTCGAACTCTATAAGAATTGATCTTGTTCTGAGTTACCAGAGGAAAAAATAATTTTACCATTGTGCCTGAATTCTAATTATGATGTCATACAATTTCTCTGTATACTGTAATGCCAAAGTCCATTTTTGATTAAGACTCGAGGCTTACCATAATCACCAGATGATTATTTATTATGTTTGACTACATTTTTTAACAATAATTCAAGAAGAAATATTAAAGAAGGCTTACATTCAGTCAAGCATGAAATAAAATGCAGTCTTTTCCATAACCTAGTGAACATTTACATAGTTTACACATCAAACATAAGGAATGTTTCCCATTACAACAACTCTCCTTAAATTACTGTGGAATTCCACTTCATTAAGTAAATTCAAAGGAGATGTATTAAAATAATAAATAAAGGCACTTTAATACTAATAGAAAAGGCGCACTGAGTGTAGAGCGATAAGTATGACCAATGATGAATGGCTATTTATCGCCAGGCACCTTCTAGACCCCAGGCCTGTGGAGCAAACGAGCAGCAGAAGGCTTAAGATATTTGGTAGCATTAGTGTTTACTTTGGATTTCAAAATAATCTTAACAAGCATAGTAGTGACTGGCTGAAATGTGCTGGGTGCCCTGGAGGGAAGTGGTGAAGGGGGGGAAGGGATCAGTGCTACATTTCCTCCCTGCCAAAGGCTCTGCATACATATGGGAGTCAAGTCACTCACAGTCGCTGGGAGTCTGTGCTTTGACATTATATAACAATGCATGGGTCACTGCACTGACTCGCCAAACCCACAGCTCCATGACCCAGTGTGTTATCATAAGGAATGATACACATTACTGCTGAAAGTAACTGCAGGCAGTTGTAGAGAGGCAATGCTCTACTCGCTACATTAAAACTGATAAATACAGTATCAGAGTGCAGAATCTGGATGGCTGTGGGCTTTGTCTGCACAAGAAACCAGGAAAGGACATGGGTTAGAAAGTGACTACAAGCCTACTCTGACAGATTTTTACTGTGTGTTGCTGCACAACCAATAATTTTAGTGTATGCTTGATTATTGAAGGCGTTGCAAGGATTTGTAGTCATTTCTGTTCTGAATTTTCTCACAGCTATATTCTTTTTTAATGTACAGAATCCATGCAGGAAATGGGTAAGAAGATATACATACAATATGGTTTAATGCTTAACAGCCATAGGTGCTAGGGCAAAATGGAATTTTTTTCAAATCAAAGATGTCACGATTTAAATCCTTCTTTCTACATTTAGCCATATGTATATATACACACATATAGGTTAATGATGGAATTCAGGTTTGTATCATGTTCCATGGTTTTTTGCCGCTACAGTAATTCCTGTTCAGGCAACACCTAATTCTACAGAAGCAGACACATCATATCAACATTGTTCTTTTCAGTAGCCTACCATCTACTATAACATCAACAACAGATAGTCTGATATATAAGCCCACATTGCCAAGTAAACAAGAAACATGATATATCTCCCGATAAATCAAACTTGAGCTAGTAATACGAGCTTAACCAGTCTGTTTATTTCTATTTAACAGTGTGTTAATCAGCCCCAGATACTCTTATGAAAAATGCTATGAGAAATGAACATACACATATAAAATATTTGCCATTTGGCATTGATTAATTGGTATGTAATACAACATACTAGCTTAGTGCAAAAATTATCGTGATGATATCTATATCAAAGGATGTAATATCAGCTGAAGTTTTTTTCAAGTTTAGGAATCATTAAATGTTTGGATTTAGATGTCTAATACTTTCACTTATATTAATGATATATTAGTTAAACCAACCCATTAATTTGGATCTTCATACTTAAAGAAATTAATCTGTAAGATAAGTTTTTTTTGTTGCTAGCAATGCTGACTCCAGCAATACCCCGTGCATGCAGTGAATTTAGTTAATTAATTTCTGCCAAACCAGTAATTCATCTACCACTTCCTTTGTGAATTCCACTATTTGCTCTAGATCCAGTTACCTTTGGGCCAGTGTTTAGCCGAAATGACATTACTATATGGGAAAGGAAATTAATTTATGTCCTTAATTTTTTGGGGCACAGCATTCTTTATAATCACAAACAGCCTTTACCCAGTAATTTTTCACATTTCTGACATATTTAAAAATATTTATTTTTCTAGATTTGTGTAATAAAGCATTGACAAAAATGCACTGGATTGTAAAAAAAAAAAAAAAAGCTCCAGCCATGAGTAATGAGTGGAGACTATTGTACCAACTTATCATTTTTTCCTGTCTTAAAGCAAATGTGCTCTAAATCTTGGAATGTGACAATAGTAGCCTATTAATAGCTGCAAACATACAGTAGGTACACCAAAAACTCTGATTTTCCTGTTTTTACCAAATATTGAACCAAACACACACAATTTACAAAGCATCTGGTGTGTCGCAGTTGATTTTTAAAATACGAGCAAACATTAACAAATTTCAGGCGAAATAAGAATGTTAGGTTAAAGTAGGCTATTAGCTAGCCATTCTAACTGTTCGATAGGCAATAGTCAAACATAAGTCAAAATAGTTCATGCATTGTGCACCCCACACACATAAATAGGAATAGGCCTACAGAATTGACGAGAAATCAGTTGGTGAAGTAAATTACTTTGACAAAAGGTTGCCCTGGTTATGGTTATACACTTTGTTGTACGTCGCTCTGGATAAGAGCGTCTGCCAAATTCCTGTAATGTAATGTAATGTAATGCCCGAAACGCCACTCCACGCCTAGAGGGTTCAGTGCTCATCTGAGATCCCTCAGACTCAGCGTCCTCGCCCTCTCCATAGCAACCACTTTTTCAAAACAAAGTCTTCACCTAGGCACAAGACATAAATTGCGCAAAGCCCTCCGAATTTAATAAATGCCTCTTACACAGGGGGCTAAGAAAACAGATAAACGTTTTGGCACACAAACAGGTAGGATCGCAGTGAAGGTATGTTTGTTATAACCGAGGAAATGTTAAATTTGTTTTGCTAGCCGGCCAATTCACTTCCTGGTACAGCGGACTGCTGCAGTAACGTTGGCTGGCTCAGTATACAAGGCTGACGTTATAGCAAGCTAGTTTTGCTATTGTCTAGGCTTGAGTTTTTGCAAGGCATGTTAGGTAGCTCGTATAGTTGAACTTATGCATGTACCTCGTAAGACATTTTGTCAAGCTTACCCAAATTATCTGAATGAAATAATGTTCGCTTTAAGTTAACATAACGTATTTAGCTAGTCTAAGTTTGTTAAAATTGACCTATTTTGCGAGTCTACTTTCAGTTGACAGATATGGAATTTACTGTAGCTAATCTACATTAAATTACATTGAGAATTTTCCTGAATGTTAACAAAGGTTTTGGATTGTTTTTCCGCCCAGAAGTTTGTTTAGTTTTGCTTGGATCACACGAGAGGAGGTTTTATTTACTAATAAATTAAGTGAGATTACCTGCATAAGTAAGGCATACCTGCCAGTTGTCAACGGGCTTTTGAATTTGTGTTGCATGCTGCTAATGTATCGCGCCACCCTCTATAGCTGTAGGTCTGCATGCTTGGATTTTCGTTAACTGATAAAATTACAGAAAAAGAAAAACGATCACCAACTTTGTAAAAGCTTTAAATATAGGTGTTGTGTCGTGTATAGAAAGTCACATTTTAGTATGACCAGCAACTTTATCACTCAGTGTGCACTTATTGTATTTATGACCAGGCCAGCACTAGTTTGGTTTTCAGTGCGCAGGATTGTTGTAATGTTTTATAGGTTCTACAGAGCTTCTGCCCCACAGAGAGATTCAGTTCATCAGAAACCCTGTCACTTGGTCCTCAGCCTCATGCTCTAGTAAAGAAATGTGTTGATGCAAAAATTCTCACTCTCTCACTGTCCCTCTCTGTCTGTCTAAGCTGTCTAAGAGTATGAAGTATGAGTTAGAATCTAAATGTTGAGTGGGCACACTGAGCACAGAGGTCACTGTTTGTTGCGGTAATGAGGGCAGTGTGCTCATGGAGGTATTTTCACAATAAAAGCGCATGCAGATTCAGGTGTCCAGGGGTCAGGCTAATGTATAGCTCTCTGGGGTGTTAGAATAATCGGGGTCTTACTCCCTGGCTCTTTGGGAATAGTCAGTGTGTTAAACCTCTTAACACAAATTTTGGTGACTTCCCAAAGCTAACATGCATTAGACTATACATTTGCCCTTTTGTTCCTCTTTTTCAATGTTTATTTTAAGATTAACTACTAAATGGTCTTTTTATCATCTATGTTGTATTTAGCTGAAGTGTATACATGTAGTTGGTTCTTTTGCTTCTGTACTTTATTTCATTTAAAAGAACAAGACCTTTTTCTTTCAGATACAAAAACAAAATTGGCAATTTGAATTGACTCATATCTTAATTAGTTTAGTTATGTACACTATTTATTAGGCACAATCTTTCCAGTTGTACTCTAGTATTGGGATGGCGGGGGCATGCCCCATACCTATACAGCACCGAGAGTTTGGCACTTTTCAGGGTTCCCCACAGAAATAACCACAACAGCCACAGACACTCAGCCCTTAAAAACATATGTCTCTTACCTTGTCTATTGTTCTTTACAGGAATTTTGTATCATTAATCTCTAACTGTCTTTTTCAGAAGCAAAAGCAATTGCTTTGAAGCATAGTTTGTTGTCCATTCATCATGGTTCACCTGAATATGGATCTGATTGCCAAATCCAGTTCTTGTTCAAAAAACAAAGGAAACTGTTCCCTTGCTCAGTATCTCAAGAAACTCACTCATCTCAATTTTTCCAATAAGAACATTGAAGAAATCGTAAGTCAAAAAATTAATTTACATAATTCAGATGTATTTTTGTTATTCATAATCATTTTGTGACTCTCTGCAATTTAGCTAATTCACATTATATATATATATATATATCTGTTTTGTTGTTCACTTGTATGCTGTAGATTTATAGAGCACATTTATGTCTTGTGCTCCTACAACTTGTCAGAAATTCTTGTATTTTGCAGGACGACATTTCTGCGTGCAAAAACCTCAGCGTCATTTACCTTTACGACAACCATATAAAGCGGATATGCAACCTGAACTTCGCCTACAACCTCACGCACCTCTACATGCAGAACAACAACATCACTCACATAGAGAACCTTGGGGCTGTGTGCAGACTTTCCAAATTGTGAGTATAAAGTTTCCACTGTACCACAGTGCTGTGCATGTGTGGGAGCATCAAGTATTATCATCGGAAGAGCTTCCCTTTTTCTGAAAATGTATGGATGTGCTGGATGTTTGTATGGTTTAGATGTGACATGTAATGTTTGTGTGTTTGTATGGTGTAGATGTGACATGCTGGTGGGTTTGTATGGTGATGCTGCGGCATGCTGGTGTGCTGGTATGGTGATGCTGTAACATGCTGGTGTGTTTCAATGGTGAAGATGCGAGATGTTGGTGTGTTTGTATGGTGATGGTGTGTGGGTGCTGGTGTGTTTGTATGGTGATGCTGTGTGGATGCTGGTGTGTTGGCATGCTGGTCCTGTGTGGGTGCTGGTGTGTTTGTATGGTGATGCTGTGGCAGGCTGGTGTGTTTGTATGGTGAGGATGCGAGATGTTTGTGTTTTGTATGGTGATGCTCTGGCATGGTGGTGTGTTTGTATGGTGATGGTGTGTGGGTGCTGATGTGTTTGTATGGTGATGCTGTGTGTGAGTGCTGGTGTGTTTGTATGGTGATGCTGTGTGGGTGCTGGTGTGTCTGTATGGTGATGCTGTGTGGGTACTGGTGTGTTTGTATGGTGATACTGTGTGGGTGCTGGTGTGTCTGTATGGCGATGCTGTGTGATTTCTGGCTCAGAAGGTGTTGGGTTTGAGTTGGCTCTTGTGCTGTGGGTGTCAGGTACCTGGGGGGCAACAGCATCATGGTGGTGGAGGGTCTGGAGCAGCTGAGGGAGCTGAAGGAGCTGCACCTGGAGGGCCAGAGACTCCCCAGCGGAGAGAAGCTGCTCTTCGACCCCCGGACCCTCCTCTCCCTCTCGGTGCGGCCCCCGCCCGACTGACAAATCACTGTCAAACTGCCTTGCCGAGGTTGAGCCAAGAGGTTAAGGATCATTTGGGCACACTTCACGCTGGAAACAGAGGCGTCTGTTCTTACGGCCACTTCATCAATCTCCCCTGATAATATTGGCAGATTTATCATTTTACAGAGTTGATGTGGACTCGCGTTATTTTTGCGCACGCTTCCTCCCCGAAGGTTACTGCACACGTCAGGGGTGTCGTGTGTATTTCAGCGTATTGTAATGGTTAGGTTTGCAGTGAGATAAAGAGGGGTCTGTTTAAACTTGCATGCCACATCAAGGGAAAGTAGTGTTTCTACTTAGTTAGTGTTAGTGTTTTTCAACAGTCATTACAGTCCTATTTCTCACTCATAATAGTAACCTGAAAAATACATGATTACTAGGCTATGACCTTGTATTTAATATATGACGGCCCTCAATTTTTGAGTAATTCACGTTTATATCCTCTTTTACTGAACTTAATTGAGTATATTTTATGTATTGTGTCTTAACATTCCGTTCTTTTCTTTTCAGGAATCATTAAATGTATTAAACATCAGCAACAACAATATTGATGAAATTAGGGACCTGGTAGTTCTCAGGAATCTCACACGTTTTTTAGCTGCTAATAACCAGCTTCAAGATGTACAGGTAAAATATACGTTCTCTACATTTGTCATGAATTTGGATTTGGAAGGAGACTTCAATTTCTGTCTTTACAGTTTTAGAATATGCTAGAAGTTTTACCCCTGAAAAAATGTGTGTATATGTTAGCACTGCAACTTTGTGTAAAGGCTGTAATCTTGCTTGAAATCTTGAGTCTTGAAAAACAATCTGCCCACGAACATGCTTTAAAGCATTCATGCATGGTGCAAGTTAAAGTTAAAGTCAACATGTTGCATTGAGCTGTGTAATCAGAGGACTTGAGCATAATAAAGATGCATTCTCCAATGATGTGTGAAATGATATGGAGAGCGGGGTGCTAGAAAACCAAATCCTGCAAATCCTGTGGAGATTTCCTCGTCTCTGTGCTTGCACAGGGTCCGAATTATTCAACAAATCAGCACAGCTTCCCCTGGGGACGGCCGTCGCTGACAGCTTAAACAAGCACAAGTTCTCTCCCGCGATAGAGCACTCCTTTCCCCAGGATTATTTATGTAACATTACTACAATTTAATGGGACATTCATTTGCATAGGTTAGGTTTTCCTTGTAGCTCTAACCTTTACAAGCTACCTTCCGTAGGCATAAGTCAAATTATGCCCATTTTGAGAGTTTATAAGACATGAAGTCCAAAGTTGGAGAGAAAAAAAGAACTGTCTGACTCCGAATGTTGCACAGAAAGGAGGGCGGCAGTCAAAGCGCAGAGCCGGGTCGTTTTGACACACAATACAAATGATAATTCCTCTCAGCAGCCCGCTGCAGGTAATTGCTATACATGTGTCAAAAAGCCTTTCATGTTTAGAAGATAACTCCTTTAATTTATACAACCCCTTGGCCGCTATTGATTGGGACAGAGACAGCACCCCAAGGATCAATCCCTCCATCGCACAGTTTGGTGGGAATCCAGAGGAAACATTATGGATTTTTTAAAATAGATTATGACAGGCAGTCAAGCCGGGTGACAAATGGCTATCTGCAGAGCCAGTTAGCGCCGCGCGGCCAGACCGCGCAGACGGGGGTGGGGGGGGGGGGTTGGGGGGATCGAAGCGCTGGTCAAATACAGGTTCATAACTGGCCATCATTAGCCCGAGCAGCCGGAGCCTGCCGGGCGCTCCCGACCCTGGCGTGCGCGGGGGCGTCATTCGGTGCCGGCCAGTTCTGGGCGAGCCTCTGTGAGTGACGGGCCTGACACGATCATTTATCAAAGCCTGGGAGCCGGCCGCAGAGAGGGGTCCCCTCAGAAACTGATTACGCGCGGGCTGGAAAGTGGAAGCACTTTGCCTGAGACAGGAAGGCAATGAACAATCAGAGCGTGTCCAGAGAGTAATCATATTTCCACCCTGGATTAATGTGCCTTTAGATAAACACACACTGTGGGCAACACACTCAAGGGCGGCCGCTTGGGGAACCTGTTGTTACACGATACCAGGGGGATAGTGTTTATTAAAACAGGCCGACGTCTCATTTACATGTTTATTCCCTCTCTCTCAGCGTTGCTATGTTTGTTTGTTTCTTTTATAGCTGAACGCTTTGTAGATCTGTACCCAGTATTGTATCATTTTCCTCTATAAATTTGCCTAGGTTCTTTCCCAGCAGATCAGAATTTTAGCAAGGCTGTGTATGAGTAAATGGTGTATCTACAGACATGGTTATTTGTTAAATAGTGGATCATAAATAGTGGAGCATTTTTAAATTCAGATAGCACCATGACAATATGTTCATCACACTATTTTTTACATTTGAAATATTATGTCTAACAGTGATGCGGAGTGTTTCTGTCCTGTGATTTCAGGAATTAGAGGCGGTTTGCAGCCAGTGGCCACAGCTGTGTCGAATGGATTTGAGTGGAAATTCTGCTTGTCACCAGCCCAAATACAGGGACAGGCTAATAACTGTGTGTAAGAGCCTCGGTAAGAGAGCAACAGAATATGTTTTAGAGTCACCAGGGGAGTCTCCAGTCTTCAGTTCACATGGAATGTTTAGTCATTCCTCTTAGTGCAGCGTAATCAAATAGCATTGGCTTTGGTTCAAAACAAAATCGAACTCTTTGTAACTTTTGTAAATGCTTTGGAAAACTTGCTTGCCTTGACACTCTTTGTATCAGATCATGGCTATGTACCGGATTTTGACATGTCTTGTGAAATACTTTTGCCACTAGCAAATTGTATTAGCAAATCATATAATAACTTGTAATCCTACAGCACATGGACATTTTGAAAATAACATTTTGTCTCCATAACTATTTCCAAACTAAAAAAAAGAGTAATCAACCCATGAACTATGGTATAGGTCAGTCCTTGAACATTGCAGTTTGCCAAATATTTAGTATTACTGTGAATGAGTGAATGAGTATTAAAATGCTGTACTCCTTCTGACTGGACTAACTCTTGTGAATGTGTTAGTTCATGATTTACCACTCTTTGGGAGAAAAAAGTCATGTAAATAGTGTTGTGTAAGGTAAATTAATGTGTGTTCAATTTATGTCCGCATTTTTGGCTATTTATCAAATAAAATTCAGATTTTTATAAAGTGTACTTTACCCTGGGTTAAAAAATATGGGATTGATGAAATGTATTTTTTTTTTTTTACTGTAGTCCAGTTTCCAGTTACAGTATGAATTGCCCTTAGCCTTGTGCAATGAATATGAGCTAATTTGCCTTTTAAAATGTACACTGCATAATTAGTCAATAAAACATATCAAGAAATGAAAACAAAAGTTATTTGTTCACTGTACAACTTGGATTCAATTTGCAATGGTATACAATTGGTAATAATTTGTTTAATGATGAAATATGTGTGGTAAGCTTGTATTCTGTTTTTTAGTTGACCTCGATGGAAAAGAAATTAACGAGTTATCGAGACAGTTTTTAATAAACTGGAAAGCATCAAAAGATGCAAGAAAGAAAATTCTGGATGAACGGCTTATGGCTGCACAGATGACTCACCCATTTCCTGGTAAGAAATTAACTTAACCCAGAAGTAAAAAGTCCAAACTAACTGCTGTAGAAAATGAAAGCACACAGACTGAGCTACAGTAATACACAGCATATTATTCTGATAGTAGGATTACCTGAAACTGGCCTATCATTGTCAGGTCCTGTGAAATGCATTACAATTTTTCTTGTGAACAAAGCTCAGTTTTACAGTTTAATATTTACTTAAGTCAAGCATAAAATACACTTATTTTGCAAATTATTTTATTATAGCACTTTTCCACACACAAACCAGAACTGCAGCACAGTTTGTTTGGCCAATAGTTAAGAGTCTATCAGAAATTATTCAAAGGAGCAGATGAGTCTTGAGATGGTGAGAAAAGTGTTTGCTTTAACATTTATCTTCCTGTTGTTACCCATCTTCAGGAAAAATATAACTTTGTCATAGCAATGTAGCAGTATAACACTAACTCCACAGCCGTGGCTCAACAATTCAAACATAAATAAGTCAGCCTTATTTAAATGAAAAATAATAATAAACTACATCTCTTTCTATCTACTCTTTGTGTGTCCTGTGGATGAAGGTACACTGAATCTGGTTGTAGTCCTGTGTTTCTGTGGCACAGTCCGCATTCTGAAAAAGAGCCTTTTGCCTCCACCCAGCCAGTGAGCGTCACTCTCCCAGTCTCCCACACTTGAAGCTGCTACCCTGGCATAGCTGAGAAGCCCCTGCAAACAGCTCTTACATGCAGGCTTTATACAGGTGTGGAAAACACGGTCATCGTACCAAACTTATTCAGAGACGACCCCCCAGTGATGCAAAATGAATTTGTTTTGCAAGACCTTGGAGGCTTTGCTAATCTGTTAAAGTCTATGTTCGCTAAGAATTTTAGATGTCCCAGTGAGACGTGTTAGCGTGCCAAGTCTGACTCAGTGAGGCCAACTGCTGTAGATAGCTGGAATAGAAGGAGATTCTATTAGTATTAAAGGACAGCTAAAATTTATATTTTTAGTTTCACAACATCAGTCAAGCATTTGCATCCAAGGCATGTATTTTCATGCAAAAATGTGTGTTATTTAATTCATTATGATTAAAAGTGAAGTTTGGCTATTTGGGAACAAACATGATATGTAGAATAGCATACTCTCTAAAATATAATTGAAATATAAGGAATGTATTTCAACTGCCAATTTAAACAGTAAAAACTGAAGGGAGACATAATATGAGTATTTAAAACAAAAATGTGTGCGCACGCACATGTGTGTGTGTGTGTGTGTGTGTGTGTGTACGTGTGTGTGTGTATGGGTGTGTGTGTGTGTGTGTGTATCCTTTATATGCGAAGACTTTTGTCATGGTAAACTATTTTTGTATAACTGCTGTCATATCTTTGCTGTTCTTGGGCAGTGCATGCACATTACAACTTTAAACTGTAAAGACTCCTAGATGAATTTCCCCAGTGTGTTCATGCTCAGTAACATGGCCGCATGGTGGCCAAGTAACAGTGTGAAATGATGCAAGAGATGCTGAGCCTTTTTGGCTACGTGAATGAACTATACATCAGTATGGTCTTTTACAAATCTATTTACAATACAAATATATATATATATATGTATCTAACATTTTTGTTTCAAATACATGACCTTAAATAGGGCTTGTGATAGGACCTCTAATGCAATTACAAAAGTACTTCCAATTACTGTAATATTTCTACAACAGTTTTACTCATTTAGAGAGCATAGCTCACAGTTACATATCTTTAAAATCTGGTTACTACATTGTATTGCCATCAGTAAAAATATAACCTTTAATAAGACAAATTACAACCTCATCATTGCTTTTACTTTCTTTTTCTTTTGAATTCAGCACCCAACATGGGGTTGTACATATCCAATTACCACTCTAATTTGGAGTGTCCAAATATCTGCATCTACAGCAAGGTTCATGCATGAGCTCCACTCCTAGTTCGGCAGACTGTTGACATCTGCAGTTCTCTTCTGGAATGAGCGGTGCCACCAGCTGTGTCTTTTCACACTATAGAGTACAGCTAAGCTCACATAGAGGAGAGTCAGAGGAAGACCTTTCATATGGGGTTTTAGCATTAAGTCCAGGGACGCCCAGTAGACCTAGATAGTGGCCTAGATCGCTAGATAATGATGAAATGTGGACCCCTAACTAACTGAACTCTCCCATACTTGGGCGATGTAATTGCCAGTTGTTCTTCACTTTATGTTGCTATTGACCACAGTTGGTAGCAGCATGGCCTAGATTCAATATCGAGAACGAGGGGCTCATTCATGTACCTTAACCGAATGAGCCACCCAGCAGCCCAGCATTACTCTTCCTGACCGAATTATAGTACTATCGGAGTGTCAGACCCAAGCATTCACTCCCAGTTACTCCCCTCACTGGCTGTTAAAGAGATTCAACAGCATGCTAAGCAAATGTGCAGTGTTGTGTATATGAAAAAAAAACTTGTTTTAAATGTACAAAAGTTACTCACACATACAAAGCACTGTCTATGAGTCATTCATTCGAGCTTGCAAAATTTAGGCCTGCCATTAAAAGTATTGATATCATGTGCTTAATTTCTGTTTAATGCTCACTTTTTGTGTAAATCACAAGTGCTTTTCTGATAGCATCTTACTTCCATAGTTTGATTTCATTGCATTTCCATGAAAAAAGAGAACATTTTTTGAAATATCATTGGTCAGCATAAGTTGGAAAAATTCTGTACCATTATCTGTGCGCAAACACGGTGTTCAGGTTCCGACAGACCCCAAGTCCATAAACATATCACTGATATGGAGAACCAACCATACCAGAACATTATTGTAAAAATCCAGCATGTCCTCCTGGCTCAGATCCTTAACACCATCACAGTCATGGCTGCACCAAAGTGAACTATAGACTTTCTGCTTTCTATGTTGTGCCAGTGTAGAGTTTGAGTAAGTTTTTCCCTAATTCCTGCTATTCCTCTAATTTTGTGTTTGAGAAGAGGCCCCCACAGTGTTGACGCTCAGCCGTGAAAGTCAGGACAGAGCATGTGCAAACAGATGGAGAGAGGATGAGGTACAAATAGATGCCATGTTAGGTTCTTATATGTTATCAGATATTTCACCAATAATATTTGTTCATATGTGCTCAATGTGAATGTGTTTCGTTCATCAAGGACCCAGCCCACATGCATGAGAACAGTGTGCAAAACAGCATTTAATTCTGTGAATAATATTTAAGATTTTTAAATGAGTTGCAGATTAACATGTTTTTGGGCTATTTTTTAATATTTTATTGTGTGGAAATTTCTTGTATTTTCACCAAAATGGTGATTCATCTCTTTCAATCAGAAGAGAATGAGAGCACAATCCATATCTCAATTTGAAAATCCAAAAAAAAAGTGGTAGTTAATTTGGTGTAAGTGATTTTAACATAAACACGTTTCACTTAACTGCTTGCTTCCTTCCCTTTAGCATGTCTGATGAATGGCCTGTTATTTGTCAAATGCTTCATCTCAGAACATTTTTTCTATCCCATACAAATAAACAACTTCACTTGCAGTCGTGGGCCTGGAGTCTGCCGTAGCAGCCTACACTGATAGGACTTTAAGCTTTCATCCGTGTGCTTCAATGAAATTCTGCGGAAGTCATTTTTTCACCATTTTACACACACACACACACACACACTCTGAGCATGAGTATACTGAATATATGTTCAGTATAGTGTATACATTTCTTGCTCTGTCCCATTGTTCCTTTATCTTGGGATTTCTTGTTATCATACTAATACTCTGAAATCCATTTAAGAAAAAGCACTGGTGCAAACATTAGCAACATGACATCCAGGGTTTGGTCTTATGATTCTAAAGAGCATCAGGGGAGGCATTCACTCCCACTGTTGTGATGTAATGAGTTCAAAAAACATTTTTCTTATAGTTTGACACTATATCATAAGATTGGCAGCACTGAAAAGAACACGTACGTTATATAAAGGCAGAAAAAATAATTATCTTAAATTTGTCAATTACATAAAAGCACTGAGATTGAATGCCTGTCACCCCATGGTCTCACAGCAGCATGCACATTGATCGTAGAAGAATGCCATAAAGAAGATAAGTTTTGGGAAGTCTGTGACTTGCATGTACATAATGTTTGTATGCCTTTAAATGAAGAAAGTGGGATGATGTCATATGTTTAATGTAAAACTGTGTGGTTTCTCTGATGCATTCTACAGCACCAACCCAAGTGTAATACTGTAAGTATCGGTCATTCTCCCAAATAACTGGGAAAAAAACAACAACTGGGACATCCCTGGGTAGTTTCAGTTCAGTCTGAACAGTGCTAATGTAATGAAACGGCAGTCCTTTCCCATACACTGTCAGCACAGTTGGGCAGATATTTATTTTCTTAAGAAACTGACTACATTTTTTAAAGATGTGTCAGAAAACTTGCAATAAAGTCTTGACTAAGCCCATTGAGAGAAAAAATACACAAATTGATTGCCTATGCAAGGTGTTCATAAATAAAATAGGCCCTGTTTAAGCTGCCATCAAGTTCTTGATGTACAAATATATTACAGAATTAAAAAAAAAAACTATATTCTGTTAAAATAGTTATTGAATTATATGTATGGGTTTATAAAATTCTGTTATTGTTTCAGAAATGAAAATCAGTTAACATGAATACATGTGACGCTGCACAATTTGTGTGGATTTGTAATTTGCTTTTCAGTCTTTTGACGACTTATTTACATTGGTGAAATTCTGGTCATAATGACCCCTGCAATGTAGGACAATGACTGTGACCTCGAAAGGTAGACTATTAGCAACTGGGCACATTTCTTTAAGCAGACCAGTGTTAATGCATAGGAAACCATCAGAAATTTTATTTTGTTGAATGATATTAATTGCATATTCAAAATTGTGCTTGGATGTAGTCCAGTGAAAATATACAGCTTATGTTTTGTTTTTCTTTCAATGAAACTGCAAAGGACACTCGCCAAATGACAGCATGGTCCTGCAATATTATACGAGCACGTTAATACAGAAGAAAATCTAATTCCTTTTTTCCACGAATCGTGTCGTGCATTTCCGTCATTCGTTGTTCTGTAGCCTAGACATAAAATAGAAAAAAAAAACGTTATATTCTACATCGGATTTTGCAGTGGGAGAAATCTTTACTGTTGACTAATTCAGATGCCTGCTTTACTCTACAGATAGCGGGATGCGAAGTTTTCTGTGAGTACAACGATAATAATGGAGACGGCTGTCTTCAAAAATCCTGGGCCTCTGAACTCTGTGAGAGCTGTCAGCAGTCCCTGCACGCTACTCACCACGCAGACTGATCGTGCACACACCCTGCACGTGTCCATGGTGCACACATCACTGAGGACAATATGTATCCTGTCATTGACATCGTTATTTCAATTCCATTCTCGTGGAAGAAAAGTATGCTGAAACGTATTTACAATAAAGGTGAAATACGTCCCAGACACTCAAGTTGTTGCTTTGAATATCTGTTTTATTAAAATACTGTTATATGCAGTCATGCCAGACACGCATTCATTGCAAAAACTACGGGTTGCTATTTCTTTCCAAAGGGTTTTTTGGGTGTGAAAATGCGCCTGTATGTAAGCTTATACCGTTTTTCATTGTGCTGGACTGAGCTGTTGTGTATACTGTTGTCAAATAATGATCCGCGATTGTGGCAAGATAATAAATAAGTAAATCTCTAAAACGGTTTTATTTATTTATTATTTTAATTTAAATGTTGCATATATTTTGCCATGGCAGCTGAAATGTGAATCAAAAGAAAATGTCCTTTTGTTGTAACCCGGGTTTGTTGTTGGCATTTTGAACCTGCAGAACTCTGAATTTCCCATTTTTTGAAATAGCTTCTGATGATAAAATGTGTTTTATTAGCCCAAAGGCTAACATTCCATAAGCTTTATGAAACATTTATGAATCATTCTTTCATTGATATATGTTTTAAATAATGTTTAATGTTTTGTTCTGGTCAGATATTATGACTTTGGCGTGACATGAATTAGAAATGTGTAATGTTAGTGAAAGATAATTTAACAAAGAAATATAGACAATTACATTTCCGATGGTAGCCTAATTTAATTATGAAACAACATTGCTTTTTGAATTCCGGAATTAATCTAAATTTGAAGAAAAATTGCATGCCGTTGTGTTTCATTGTTATAGAGCATGTATAATACGTCATGATATGGTTGTATGATGTACATTTGGTTGTTCATCTTGTAGGTACAGTGAGTGGCACAGTTCCTAAACCAGCTCAAATAATGTGAAAATAATACACATTGAGAGACAAGTGAAACTGAAATAGGTTATTGTATTATTGCAGACCTTTAATTCCCTGCGCACCTTTGAAGGGGTCTTTTAAAACCACAGGAGTGTATAGCCCCTGAAAGATGTAGAGTAATTAGGGAAAGAAGCTTACTTAACCTTTTTTGCTTTTCTTCATAATTAGTAGCCTGGAGCAATACTGTTACTTCATCCTAACAAAAACAATGTTTATTAAGAACAGTCTGAGATATACATGTTATGAATAATTCCATTCATTAATTTGCCGACATCTCCATCTGCAGACATTGGAAATAACGGTGATTAATTTATGTCCCTCCAAAGAATTTCCTCATGGTTGCCTGTTGATTGCAGTGTTTGGAGTTTATTTATTAGCCGTTTCTCAGAAATATAAACGGTCTATGCCTCCTTTAGCACGGAAATACAATGACAACCAGATTAAACATAAGTACTTATCATATTACAACTCTTTAAAATATGGGTGAAGAGTTGGGAATGGCAGTAGGCATAATCAACACACCAGACAAATCGTTTAAAGAAATAACGATATGCTATATACTAATAATTATTGTCTGGAAATAAATCCGATTATTGTGATGGCGATAGTGTCATTTTGTGATAACCTCAAAGTCAGACCTTAGTCTGGTGGTGTACTTGTAACAATCATTTATGTTTGTGCTTACTTGGTTTATAGACCAGTTTTAAATTTTGTGATCTGTGTTCCAAAACGGAAAAAGAGAAAAAACGTTGCCTCTGGTGTTGAGTGGGTCCCCGTTCTCCAATAGAAATAAGTTAAGTGCAAGAGCAGGGTGTCTGTCTCGCTGCCAGAGAGATTTAAGCACTTGTGATTAATTACACCGGAGCGAAAGAGCTGTCAGCTCTTTGTGTTTCCATTAAATTAGAGGCTCCTGAGACTGACGCACTCATTCAGGTGAGAACTCCACGCGTATACAAGGAACGCGCACCTTCTTCTGAACCAACGTGTCTGGTTTATAAAGGTTTCTGGACTTGGTACTGGATTACTTTCGTACTCTCAGCATTCCTGAAGCTGCACGAAAACCTCTGTTAGCGAAAAATTGCACATCCTCAATGTAACTTCATAAGAACCCCTTTGAGGAAACTGAAAGGTAGGTTTTGTGTTGTTTTTTATGACAGTACATCCAATGTAACATTTAATGGTCTTTTAGCAAATATTGAGTGAAACACACCACCGGATTAATCCAGATTTACTGGTTTGCGTAACGGGAACTGAAATGTATAGTCGGACAGAAAACGAATGGGCCTGTCTATTGGGTATTCGGAATTAGACAGTATCCTACCTAGTGTTTCCAGGTCTAAGAGTGTGGAAACAGTAAGCAGACATTTGCCTAAGTTTGGATGTTCGAAATGGATGCGAAGTAATAGTATCATGATAAATATATCGATGAGACTTAGATTGCAATCATCATGTAAGGACAGTTATAGTAGCCTATACTTCGAGCTCTGTAAAAGAAAATATAAGATCCGGATATGGGATTTGCGTGAATGTTCATTTAAACCTGAAAAATTCATTTTGCGTAACAAGTCGATACAGCAAGACCCAGTGAACAATACGAGGCTACACATGAAGTTACCTTTACAATTAAAGGTAGATTAAAGGTAGTTAGCCTATTTGATCATTTTATTGTTTTCAGTTTCAAAAGAATAAGGAACGTAATGAATAATTGGTATTTGGCTATATGGCTCAGGAATATCAATTGAAAAGAAAAACAAAGCAGTAAAGCCACGAGATCTTTAAACTGACTGGTTGTAAATTATTTTATTATAATATGAATTTGCTATCAAAGCACTGCAAGAAAGATTGCTTGGTTTTATTGTCATGCAGGTTTGTTTCAAGTTCTCCCTATGGTTGGAAGACAGACGTTCCACATGGATAGTGGAAATGGTACCGTGACGATAATGGATGAGAGTCCTGCGTCCAGCCCGAGCTCCAGCCCCAGTCCTGATATGGTGTCCTCGGACAGGCGGCGTACGGAGGCCTTGTCTCGCTCCAGGGTAGTCCAGACCAACAGCCTTGGAGGCAGAGGACGACCGGCAGCAGCCAATGCAGCAAGAGAGAGGAGTCGAGTACAGACGTTACGACATGCGTTCTTGGAGCTACAAAGAACACTGCCATCAGTACCACCGGACACCAAATTATCCAAGCTCGACGTCTTAATACTGGCCACCACTTACATTGCCCATCTGACGAGAACTCTTCAAGAGGAAGGGATGGAAGAGGGAGAGAGCACAAGACAAACCGAAGTGTTACATTCTCTCAAAGGCGAGGGCTATCTGCACCCAGTTAAAGTAAGTTAACGAGACCTTTAAAACCCGTTTAACAAAGTTTCTTGGATTAAAAGCATATCTTTATATAGTGTCATTAAAGGTTTATTGGACCTATCGCCCACTGTTATCTATACACCTGTAGCTTACATCACAAAGAGAGTAAGCTTAAATGTATAAGCCTTATATTTAATTATGTTATTGTGATTATTATACGCAAGATGTTATTCGCCAAGCTATAGACATGCTGTTAGTAGCCTACAATTTACAGAGCTTCGGGATAAACAATTGAGATAATAGAGAAATAAATGAATAAAACGTGACTGTGCCATTTTATTATATTTCATAGCTATTTTTCCCCCACTGATAATGGCCTTTTCACAACCATACGCCTGGAAACTATTTTAAATAGTATGAATTAGCATTTTGCAATGTTGCGTGATATAGCCTAAAGCTGTACGGAATGATTCCAATTTTATTCATAAGGTAGTCATACTTTGTACTGTGTTGTAGCCTACAACATATTACCAAATAAGAAAAACAAACATACTTACTGATGCTCCCTTTACAGTACTTAACCTCTAGTAAAATCAGCTTTATTGTTAACTTCATCCAGTCTTTCATGCAACACAGTATTTATTTGAAATAACAGCGGGGGCTCAATATTCATCAACTTGCTAAGAAAGGAATTTCGTATCCCTTACGCTTCTTACCGTCAATATAAAATGCTACATTCAAACTATTACATGCTTAATTTAATTAAAGACCACATAACTCTAAAATTGCCATTTTCATTTTCTTCCAGAAATGGCCAATGCGGTCCAGGTTGTACGTCGGGGCTACAGGACAGTTTCTGAATAACTCCGGGCAGGCTGAGAACTCAAACCCAGGCGAATCATCGTCTACAACTCAGACATAAACTTGAACACATGGCTTTTTCCAGTCCCTTTTAAGGGTCGAGTCCATTCAATTCACCAAAAGACAGTAAGAGAGGTTTATAAAACTGGGCTGAATTGGAGTTACTTATTGCTGCCTACCAGACAGCCTCTCACAACCTCAAGGGTGTCTTTGATATATGGCCTTTTTAAATATGTATATATGTGTAAGATAAATATGTTATCTAAGGTAAACACAAATCAACCTGGAGAGTCACAACATTGTTTAAACGAGTTAACAATGTTGGCAACGAGGTGTACAGTAGACAAAACTCTTTAATATATTTGGCCATATTGTATATACTATGTTAAAACGTAAAAGTAATAATAAATAAAATACGTATCTGTATTTTCTTCCTGAAACATGGTGGTTAGTTTCTGCTCTAAAGTCTACAGTTCTGTACTTGTTATAAAAACAACAGTTTCAAAAATTCCACATGTTGAGCTAATGAGCTTTCATGCTTGACTTCTTGGCTATGCACTTTCAGTTAAAACATTTGCACTAAATGCATGTGTGAATAACTTAACATTTGTCATGTGAAGTGGTCTGTCACAATCTCAACAATAGTGGTGGAAGCCTTGTCATTTTTCCCATTTCTTCATGTGAATAGCTGTAAATACTATGTGTGTGTAGACAATGAACTACAATGTATGTGTAGATAATGAACTGTAAAATAAAAGGAACAAATGTGAAACTATACAATCATTTTAAGAAATTAGTAAAAAGACTTGACCAATGTGTATTTTAAACCCATTCACTGTATTTGCTTTGGCATCTCAGAAAAAAACATTAAATAAATACATCAAAGAATGTGTAGTTTCTGAATTCACAGATTCTTTGGTGACCATATAGAATGTGTAATCATATTTAAATATAGAAAACTGCTATGTAAGACTGTACTTCATGGTGAAAGGCAAGAAATAATACCAGCATATTGTTTTCATGGATTTACATCAGAAAAAATACCTTAATAACCTCACATGTACAGCTATTGTAACCAACAATGTTATTGATTTGGTGCTGAGAATTTTTCACATGAAATAAAACACTGTTTTGGATTTTGCTAGCCCATGTACATTTTGAAAATCAAGGCTTTGCAAAGAAAATATGCTAGGAAAAAATATTTTCTTGTATTAATTATCCTTTCAGAATAAGTAGAAAAATCATGCAATGCAGTTTTACTTATGTAGGCATGACGTGATACATAAAAAATAATAAATGGTGGTAATTCTTATTTAATAAGACATTTATGCTGCTTTATAAATTACACCAAACATATGTCTAAGGAATTTTGGTAAGCATCATATGGCTTAACCAAACTATCTGGGTTTTATATTTAAAAAAACTTGTGGGACTATAACATCTGTGGAAATGTTGACTATGTAAATTTTCACTTTTTTTTTTTATTTTTTTTTTACCAATGTAGTATAATTTTCTCCAAGAGCTTGTATTACTGAAAAAAATAATACAGAATACATTTACAAGTATTAATTTAGCAGGCACTCCTGTCCACGTGCAGGATTGTGCATTAAGGATTGCTGAACAGCAGCATAGAAACAAAGGAAAATTGTCACTGTGTGCAGTGACTCTGTAATAAACATCCATGCTCTGGCCGATATGTAGTAGTGGTTAATGTGATGATGAACAAAATGTGTCTGTGTGAAAAGATAAGCAATTATACTGTTCAGACAGCTGTATGGAGATTTTTTTTTTTTTAAGAATACCTCAATACAATTTGTTTACATATACAAAGTGAATTTCACTGAAAAATAATTACATGGTTTCAGATCTGTTAGTCTTCTAGAATAAAAGATACAGGGTAGTTTAAAGTTTTCTGCAGTTTGTCTCGCGCGTGCACATACTGTACGGAAGGCTTCCTAATACACATGCTTACACACAAACATTCCCGCTGAATGGTCTAACTACTAGAACGTGTACTTTTGTCACCACCCCAGTCCTGTGGCCATCACAGGACAGTTCCGTGCTAGCTACCCACAGAGACTGTATAAAAATAGGTTACCCATCCACCCCATAGACCGATCCATCAGACGTTCTCTGCGCATGTCTCCAAAAAGAACCGGAAGAGGAAGCGCTACAAATTGAATCGAAAACTGATGCGTGGTCTTTTTTTCCATAAGCAAGAGCTGGGTATGGCACGTGGCTGCAGAACTATGGTCGGCGCGGCATCTATCAACCCGTTTATTTCAAACGGTTGCTATTTTGCATGAACAGGTAAATGTTTGATTAGGTATCTAGCGTATATGCATTTTATGATATTATTGTAGAGCATGCAGTTATCTATAGCAGTGTTACTAACTAGCTAAATGTGCTGTTACAATTCAGCTAACGAGGTACCTTGGCTGAAGTTATTTAGAGCTCTGAAGTAGCATACGCTACCTAGCATTAAATCAAGTTACTGTTCCGCATGTTATTGCTAGCTAGATCCACGAGTTTTGTGATTGTTTTATTACTAGCTACGTCTTCTGAATTGCTTTGTACAAACGCTAACGCCATCCACGTGCTGTGAAGATCGTTCAAGATCCGCTCACTTTTGGTCCCGGGACTTCTACTAGTTAGTTATCTAACGTTCGTTTGAGCGTATCGTTAACTCAATCACCACTTTCCTTGTAGGTAACCGAAAAACCTTATATAGCATCGCTCGCTATCACTGAAGAAATTCAGGAGATCATATTCAAATAGCTTGGAATAAGGCTGCTGTACACGGTTTTCATATGGTTAAGTATACTGGAGATAATAAAAGTAATACATTTCGCACGAGGTGCCGCTTTAACTTGCCTACGTGAGCCAGATTTGTACACGCGTATACACTAGTTTGCCAGCCATTTCTACGCAGGCCTGCTCAGATCCACATAGGCTCCGTCATTTGTGCATCGTCATCTCCACTTCCTCACGTGGAAAATCTAGGTTCAGAAAGCAAAAGTCCTCCCCAGTATTTAGTTCCAAATACCTGGGTTGGCTAAATAGTACAATTATTCAACCAGGATGCAGAACTAATTAGTGAAGTCAGATGGCTGAGATCATGCGTGGAAGATATGCATGCTAGGACTTTTAATTTCGGACCATTGGGCTATTGCCAACTTTTGCAATTATTGATGCATTTCGCTAAGCAAGACTCCGAATGAGTACTGGCTTATTATACTGCAAACATTTTAGTATTTGCTGTTATAAACGGATACGCATTAACGTGTAGCTGGTAGGGCAAGGGCTGTTTTCCCACTGTTCAAAAGCAGAAATGGAATGTTTGTCAGTTCGCAAATATACTTTAATTTTGAAGAAAAATAGTGACACGTTTTAACTGAGCACCAGTTTAATACGTCCTCTGTTTATCTGCAATGCCATTATTGAAAAGTGTCTTCCAAAAAATAAGTTGGAAAAATCCGAGTTTTAATATGGCGAAATGACAATCCTTGGTATAAGTGATCGGAACAAACTACTGAGTTTGGAATGCATAGTCTTCTATTGCTATTAGAATTATAATTGAAAAATCTCTGGAAACGGACATTTCCTGTATGGTAATTAGTTTCAACGTTAGCAAAACGAACCCCCCCCCAAAAAAAAAAAAAAAAACTTATGATGAATTGAGAAAAGGGTTTTAAATGTCCCCACAGTGTTGTCATAAATCATGCTGGCAGCTGCTTGTCCCAGTTCCAATGATAAATTGCTCCTTTACCACTTGGGCCACTGTGGTTATAACTGTGCGCTGGCCCTGGCCAGGCCTGACATGCCCCACGTGGCCAGTGGTTTGGGAATCGGCCCTGCCAGGCCTTTGTGGGAGTAAGACTGACTTCGGGGAGCTCTAAGGTACACCAGTCTTGGTAAAGGTCCTGACCTTGAGTTGAGCCAGCCTTGGTAAGTCCACCCCAGTGCGGCTGGGGAGTCCTGCTTCCAAGCTGTGCTACACATGCTCTTTGACCTCCCAGTTCATCAGTCATCTTTTTTAAATGAGTTGGACACACATTGGCTACTCCCTCAGTACAGCTCCCGGGAGCCAGATAAAAAATCAATACTGCCACACTAGATGCGCAATTAGTGATGGTGGCAAACTTTTTTGTCGCTTAGGATCTAGTTATTTTTTTGTGCTAACAAATTATCTCTGGTATTTATTTGAATGGATATTTTGTACACAACCTACAGCTAATATGATGTGACTACTAAAGTGTCAGGTAGTTGAAGTGAAATGATTTGATAGTTCTATAAATAAAAAAAGGGTTTTACACAGGAAAAAGCTGACTTCTCTCCCAATTTTGACAGTATTTGACACAATGTCCTTCACTTGTGTAAAGTGGCAATGTGCTGTAAAACTACTATAGCACACGTATACACATTTTAGTTTAAAAAAAAAAAAAAAGTTTTTAAATTTTCGTGGGGGGTTCGTACATTCTTTCCTGATGGTGATTGTAGAAACAATGATAACTAGGAATTAAATTTAGATGGCTTTGCCTGGATTATCCCCCCCCCCCTCCTTAAAATGAACATGGGCTATAGAAGAGAGAAAAGTTTGTGTGCAGCAAAGACATGTTTTCCTCTTCTAGATACAAAGATGAATCAAGAGGGGTGGTGTTTAGAGAAGGCTGTTCATTACTGGCTTGTAAGGATGAGTTTTTTCTACCACTGGTTGAATTACAGGCACTTGTTGCTAATGCAGGTGGAGTTGTGATGTCATGTTTTTGCTGTTTACCCATCAGACCACACAGGGGTGCTGATACTGAGTATCTAAGTCTCCAGGAACAATGCTGTTGCACTTCGTGTTAACCAGGTTTGGCCTTTCAAATTGGATCTAACTTGTTTTTCCATGTAGATATGATGAGCCAGGAGTGCCTGAAGAGTTTCAGGGTGTCCCTGAGTGTCTTGGTTCTAGCTCGTCATGGTGAGTTTCCTTTTTTGATACTAATGATGAATTTGAGGCTCTTTAAAGAGTTTCTTATTGTTTCCATTTACCTATCAGAGCAGAAGCGGTGCCGATGGTCTCCAGCAACAACTCACTGTTTGAATCTGCTGGTCATTTATTGCTTATGTGTAGCATTTGGCTTTGTCTTGATGTTGATCTGCAAAGCCAACACGCTGTGGTATTTCTCCCCATCAGGTATGGAGCCAGATCAGTGATACTGCCCAAGAGGTGGGGAGTGTGAAAATCGTGTCATGGTAAGATCAGAGCAAAAGATTGCTTCTGAAGTATGTTTGATGGAGTTGGATCAGTGCGATGCTTCTGGAACTGTGATGATGTCACGTTTTTGCCGTTTACCCATCTGACCAGACTGGGATGCTGACACTGTGACTATCTGAGTAAACTCGCCCACTTCAATTTTTTTCTAAACTTGTGCACAGGAAATGGAGGCAGACCTCAGGTAGCATTTATCTCCTGTAGCATTTGTATATGCAGCTGTTGGCTGGGCACTTGGGCCAGCTGTGCGATGAAAGGGAATGGTGTGGTTTCTGCATCTAAGCTCTAAGAGGGTGCATCTTGTCTCCCATCTCAGGAGTTCAAGGATTGTGAGAGCGGCAGATGGCGATGGACACCTCTGGTGAGTAGACCAAACGATGCAACTGAGCTGCAAGTATATATGGTGGTAATAAAGTAGACTAAAAATCACTGGTTCGTCAGTGATTCTACTTGAACTATGATGTCACATTTTTGCCGTTTACCCATCAGACCAATCTGGGGTGCTGATACTGTGATTATCTGAGTCTCCTGCTATTACACCATCTTTGGCAGTACTTGTTACCAGCATTGGACTATCTGTCAGGTGCCTAACAGTTGTTTTTCTTATAGACATGATGAACCTGGGTGCTTGCTGAGGTGCCGGGTGTACAGAGGTGTCTCATAAGTGGCTTAACATGGTGAGTTTCTCTGTCTGTGCATACTAATGCTAATGAGAGCCGTTTTGCACAGTGATGCTACTGGAACTATGATGATGTCACATTTTTGCCGTTTACCCATCAGACCAAACTGGGGTGCTGATACTGTGACTATCTGAGACTCCTGCTATTACACCATCTTTGGCAGTACTTGTTACCTGCATTGGCCTATTTGTCAGGTGTCTAACAATCGTTTATCTTGCAGGCATGATGAATCTGGTTCCTTGTAGCGGTGTATGGTGTACAGAGGTGTCATGTGGCTTAACATGGTGAGTTTCTCTGTCTTATGGAAGGCCATCGATGTCAATGTCTTTTTTAAATAAATAAATAAAATTTTTTTAAAAGGCTCATGGTTATTTTTGCCCTGTTAACACAGCAAAAATTGCTGTGTTAACATGGTAGTATTGCTTGCCTCAACGTGCCTATGAGAACCTCAGCCAAAAGCAATGCAGGAATTGTGTATAGATTAGCATTGCAGCAAGGCATATGTCACCGCTGTGACATTTCCTGAGCATGTTAATGCATTCTGTTATATTCATGCGATTGTAATGGGCCCCTTAACTTAAGCTACGCTTGGCTTTCCATACATCTTACTCACCTCAGTGTTACATTTTAACATGTCAAAAATCAACGTGATGCTGCTGGAACTGTGATGTCACATTTTTGCCGTTTACCCATCAGACCAAACTTGGGGTGCTGATACTGTGACCATCTGAGACTCCTGCTGTAATGCCATCTCTGTCAGTGCCTGTTAACTGCATTGGCGTATCTGTCAAGTGTCTAACTGTTGTTTTTCTTGCAGACATGATGACTGTGGGTGCTTGCTGAGGTGCAGGGTGTACGGAGGTGTCTCATAAGTGGCTTAACATGGTGAGTTTCTCCGTTTCTGCATACTAATGTTAATGAGGAAGCGCTTTTGCGCAGTGATTCTACTTGAACTATGATGATGTCACGTTTTTGCCGTTTACCCATCAGACCAAACTGGGGTGCTGATACTGTGACCATCTGAGTTCTCGGCACATTTTCCATGAACTAACCTAAAGGGTGTAAAAGGCTAGGATACTTGTTTAATGCAACAGATTTGCTGAAGCCCATTGTTTTAATGTACCGCTTAAGTCTACGTGCATTTTGTTTTGCAGAAACAAGAGTTGATGAGCATATGAAGGCATGGGGATGGAAGTTCCAGCCACCAGGAAGAATGGAATTTGGAAAAAATTCACATTTTTGTTCTTGTTTAAAAAAAATAAAATAAATTGTAAATTGTGGTCTTTTCCCCTAATTGAATGGCATTAAAGCACCTACAGTTCCTTCATAAGGGTGTCAGCTCTGAAGTCTTTGGTTTTTGTCTAGTTGCCTGCCAAAAGTTTTTGCTGCTGTGGTTCCTCTTATTACCTTTAGGCAAGTACAGTAGGATCTTCCTTAAAAGGGCTCCTAGAGCAGTTTTCATTTTTATATAAATTTCCAACAATATTCAGTTGTAGAGTGTTGTGAAAGTATTTGCCCCCTTCCTGATTTCCTTTAATATTATATTCAGACCTGAGTAAACTCAACACATTTAAAAAAAGTATTTCATTAGATGTCAAACACCCATATCACCCATGTGTGAAAGTATTTGCCCCCTTAGTTAACCAACCAAATGTAATTGATAATTGGATTCAGCTGATTGAACACATCCAGGGTTTATTTCAGGCAGCCCTGTTGAATTTCAGCCTCACTCCTATCGAACCTTACCATCAGCAAGTAGTCACCACAAAGTTTACACAAACACCCAACGCCATGATCAAAGGAAATTACAACAAAAAGAGATGAGGCAAAGTTAAAGCCATTTCTACTGCTTTGGGCTCCATTATACCAGAGCCATTTTCTCCAAATGGAGAACACTTGGAACTGTGAGTTTTGGTTTGCTAAAATTTATGTAAAGGTGGGGTGGCAACTCATCCAGGAAGTCACAAAAGAACCCAGAACATCCAAAGGCCACTAGCCTCAACTAAGGTCAGTGTTCATGACTCCACAATAAGACTAGGCAGAGGGGAGAGCAGCAAGGTGGAAACCACTGCTAATGGGAAAAAGTCATTTGCAAAAAAAAGATCTGAAACCATTCAGTGAGAGAAATATGCAATAATAGAGGAAATCTGGAAGGGGGCAAATACATTTTCCACAGCAGTGTATGTACCAAGAGCCTAGCAAGGGCATGGTCTTTTTCAAAACAGTGTGGTGTGTCCAAGCACATGCATCTGTCCCACTCTCTTTACCCAGACACCCTGGGTGCCTTCAGTACTCAGCTGACATGCATGATTAACTGGTCTCTAGGGCCTTTTTTCCAATGACAAGCCTGCACTCAAAGGCCAGGGTTGTGCAGAAGGAATTTTAGGCCTCACATCCCAAGCTCATCCATCCTTGTTCGGTGGAAGTGCCTCTACAGCATACTTTTGTTTGAGATGCCTGTGCTTGCTCTCTGTTCACCTGCGGTGCCCTTTCAGTTCAGAATTACAATTTTATGATGTTGGTTGAAATCAGTTCCGTTTACAATAACATTTGGCTGGAGTAAAATAACTGCTCTATAGTTTATTTCTGCATTAAAAGTGAGCCATTTAGCTCAGATTTTGTTGGCAATTGGGTAAAATAGATCACATAGTTCAACAAGTGTAGCCTATATTAACCACAGAAATGCCAGGAACGTCTTTAGAGCAGGTCCTTTAAGTGTGCACTGGTGACTCCTGCAATGAAAAGCAGATTAGTGAACTTTCCAGAAAGGTACAGATGTATTTCAAGTGAAATGATGGCTAAACGCACTAAAGCTTATCGTCAAAATCTAAAGGCACCTATACAAACATTAACAGGAATGAGTTTTCTGGACGTACAGGGAGCAGTTGTTAGAAAATACTTAGTGTCTCATTTCAGCAAAATGAAATACAAGTGTTTCAGTTTTCCTCAGTAACTAGGCCATTGCATTATGGCTGCTGCTCGTTACGGCGGCTGACCCAGCTACCTGCGCGGGCTGCTCTTCGGTGGTCTATTCCTCTGTGATGTAGCTCGCTGCCCCGGGCGCGTAGGCGTACACAAACTGCAGGATCTGCTGGTGGAGCTGCTCCAAGGTCAGGTCTCTCCTGCGCAGAGAGTCCAGGTCGTGGAGGTCACACGGAAACAGGGCATCGGGAGGGATAACGAGCGCCGAGGCACCTGCAATCCCCAGACAAACGGTCTGCCCAAAGGCCATGGGTAGCGCAAAGCCCCGCCCCCCCGACTAGAATACAGATCTGTGAGCGGTTAAACGCAAACATTCAAACAGCGCATCCACGCTTGCCAATACCGTACGAAATAATTATTTTGTGATCACGAGAAAACAAAGCAAAAAAAAAAAAGAAAGGAAAAAAGTACTCATTGTCTCCGGCCTTCCGTACAGTCCTGCCAGTTTTCGTCTCCGTGGCGAAAATAAATGAGTATAAATGGATTGAGGAACTAAAAAAGTTTAAAATGGCTTTGGCAATTGACAATGGCAGAGTTGGGGTCTGGTTGATATATCCAAGACTGTTTGTTTCTACCTTGATCAAGGCTTAACACAGGTAGAAACAAACAGGCTTGCCACTGTCAATTGCCAAAGCCATTTAAAACTTTTAGTTCCTCAATTCTTTTATACTAATTTATTTTGTGATCTCAAGAAAGCAAGCTTGTTATCCTGAGATCACAAAATAATAAGACAAATAGTTCCATTACTGAGAGAAAACAGAAAAAAAATGAACCCATGTCCTCTCAACCCTTTTGTAGTATGTGGCTTAGATGAAACGGGTCCTGCAATATTATCTGTCTACTGAAATCCTATGAACAAGTACTGTTAAGCAGTGGCATACAGCATTTATTAAAGCTTACATGGTTTTGGATATTGCACATATTGTACACTGTACAAACATTGTACATAGTGCTAGGCTACTTTGGTACATACTTAGAAAACATTCCCTGGAGTTAAACCCGTTAGGAGAAGACAATCTGCTCATCCCGTATGTTGTGTGCGAAACTGGCTGATGGGGACACAGTGACGATGAGTACGTGCAGCGCGGGGCCCGGTGAGCTCCAGCTCAGACCGGCAGCGGGAGTGGCGCTCACCGTGCTTCAGGGTAACGGAGTTCTCACACAGTAGCACCGCCACCACCGCGTCCTCCTCCAGCACCACCCTCCTCAGGCTCAGCTTGCTGTGGGCCTCGGCCAGGGAAATCCTTGCAAAAACAATCAAGTAAATACGCTCAACATTCATCTCAATTAGGACCAGCTCGGGCTCCTAAAAACACTGCTGAGTTCATAACTCAAAATTTAAACCCTGTGACTTACTTTTTTTTTGGTATGCTACAGTCACAGAAACAGCCCTGTTTTCAAATGAAGGCTGACATAATGGTGAAAAGATTTTCAAAATATTTGGCTGGCTCTATCTATCAAAAAGAATGCATTTAAGCTTTACATTTATAAAAAGGTCAAATTTACAGAACCGAACACTGATGTATGGACAGTGAAAGTGCTCCACCTTGTGGATAAAAGCAGTACTACTGAGAATTGAAAACAGGTCTGATGGCTAATTTTTAGGAATGCTATCATACACTCTGTCCCCATGGTGACACTGCCCTGCAAAATTACGTTCATTATTCAAATCTATTATCCCCCACTCTATTGTAGCATGTGGATACTGCTGTGCTATGCCCTATATGCCGTACTTACAGGTGTCTGATAGAGGCCACAGGCAGAGAGGAGCCCTGTGTGGAATCAGAGCGTACCCTGCGGCTGGCCATGTAGTACCCGTGAATCAGCTTCTCCGCCTCAGGGCTCAGCTCCACCCGCAGGCCCCGCGCGTGAGCCAAGAGCTCAGGAAGAGAGAACAGAGACAAACCCTGTTTAACCGGGAGTCTGATGTCACAGCTGTCACTCACTGTGTACCTGGAGTCTAGTGTCAGAACTGTCACACACTGTTCTAGAAGTCTAGAGTCATAACTGTCACACACTGTTCTAGAAGTCTGGAGTCATAACTGTCACACACTGTTCGACAGTCAAACAATGTAAAAAGCATATGTGGGACAATTACTTGTACTTAAAAGCAAAAAATACCTGTGGCAAGCTCAAGTGTAATGAATGCTAAATGGGTGCACTATGACTCATAAGATATCAGGGTGTAGATAAACAAAGCTGATTGGGAACACACACAAACATGTAGACTACTGTGTAGGGAGAATAATTATAATTAAATTAATCATATTTTCCTAATGGAGACAGACCAGCACACAGCTTGCCATTTGCAGGCAATGCCTCTGTGGTGTACCTCCTGGTAGTCCTGTGTGGTAAACTGCATGCAGGCGGGGTACAGGGGTTCCCCAGGCCTAACAGCCAGCCTCAGGGTGTGAACCACCAGGGGCAGCAGAGAGCGATCCCTGCCCGCCTCCCGACACTGGACCAACAGGCTAAAGGCCTCTGCAATCTGGGCAGGAACTGGTCCCATTTCCTACAGCCAGAAGGGGAGAGCCCAGGCCTTCTGTTCCAGCACAGCACACTTTCCCTTACTATGAGGAACTTTCACAATTCCAGGAGATTACTGCTTTTCGTCAAGTCTCCTTTCACATAGACCAGAGGGGAAATGAAATCAAAGCCATTGTCTTGTTTTTCAGCTGCAATCAAAGGCAAGAAACCCGTGCGGCTGAGCACAAACAATGAGGAGCTTCCTTTGGAGGGGGAATAAGCCGCTTCCACATCCTGCCTGATACTCAAATCCTAAATAAAGGCATTTGTCCGAGGGGCCGCTGATTATTGGGGTGATCTCAAATTCTGAAAAAACACATTGTCGGTGGTTAATTTTGGATGAACTGCCCCAGTAACCCCGCAGTAATATTGGCAGCACTGCTTTAATATCCCAGCAATCAGGAGCGAATTACGTGTTCACTGGAAACCCCCTGTGAGTTGAACAATAAGCATGAGTCATATCAAAATGATCTGTGTGATTTCTAAAAAAGTCCCTCAGCAGTGATAGTAGGAGTGCGTGAACTCACGGCTGACCCCAGAACAGCGCTGTCGCTGTTGAGGGACCTCTTTGCGCCAGTGGTGATGTCGCAGAGAGCCCAGAAGTTGCACTGGATGGGAAAGGAGAGCTGCTGGTCCACGTCCTCTCCGTACTTCTTCCCTGGGATGAACAGGGCTGCAGTCCTGGTCTCCAGAGCTGGGAGAGCGGGAGGGCGAGGGTGAACGGAGAGCAGGGTGCGTGGGAGCGGGGACATGGGGAGGCGCGGGTTGACAGAGAGCTCAAGGCTTTGCGCTGTACCTGACTGGAGCGCCTCCATCTTGTCCTTCCTGTAGGAGGCCAGGTCCCCCAGCAGGCAGACCCCCCCGCTGGCCAGCAGGGCAGAGCCTGCATGCACGTTGGCGGCGCCCGTCCCGTGCTCATCTCTCGACAGGGACACAAACAGCTCCCCCGTCACCTGGTGACGTATCCCCCGACTCGCCAGTCCCAGGCTATAGGTCATTAGCCTTACATACAGACAGACAGAGCAATGAGGGCCCAAAATAGTTAAATCTTTTTAATCCGTTTCTAGATCATATTGAACTTTTCCCCAATTTGGAATGCATGTCATTTTTCTAGCCCCAGTCTCTGAATTGTGCTCCATTCATTCAATAGAGCAGAAATGAGAACAAACGTCATGCCAGCCACAGCTTCATTTACACTCGGTAGTCCACTAGCTCAGTTATGTACAGTGCTGGATGACTACACTTAGGAGCAGAAACCACAAGCAGCTGACTGACCAGAGTCACATTTGAGTGATGAGAAGAGGGAAACCCCATCTGCAGAAATACTTTAGCCAAGACTGTATTTTACACTGTGGGGTGTGTCCCTACACCAAGGTCTAGGGCTTTAGTCACCAAGCAACCCTCATTAAGTCTGTGGATAAGCACCTTTCTATTATGAGTGTGTCATTGGTCAGGGCAAAAACATCCAGGTAGTTCAGTGAATCTGGGTCATCCTCACTGGTCTGGACCAGGCTGAGTAACAGGACCAGCTTCAGGGTGCTGTACAGGCCCGGTGGAATCACCGGTGACCCGAAAGTATTGGCCAGGATAGCGGAGAATCTCCAGGTAGAGCAGGCGGAGGCTGCTAGCAAAGCCTGGAAGTTACTGCTGACCAAGCTGGGGTCTGAATGAAGGCACAAGGCAAGTACATGAATAACACTACAATAACACCATTACCACATTCATATATCACAAAGCTACAAACTTGAGAGAAGATTTACATTCTGGTGTCCAAGGCTCCACGGTGTTGGCCTCTACGCTCCAGGTGATATTTGGCCACTGGTGTACATGTGCTGGAATCCCCACCACCCTGTACAGCCTGCCCATTCTCATGGAGTTACACAGTTCATCTGAGCATTCAGAAACCAAACCATAACATTCATAGGCTGCTCTTAGCTGACTGTTCCAGATACGTACAAGGCACTTAATCTGAGGCAAAAAGCAATGCAGAACACTCTCAGAATAAAGGTCTCAGTGTTTGTGTGACTTTCTAATGAATGTTCCTTATATTTAATAACATATATACTTAGTAACTAGAGCCAATATGCCAAATTCCTTTCTGAGGCTAGGTCAACAGAATATGCTAATGCTGGCACTGAGAAACGTCTCTCAAGAGCAACGGCTGGACAATGTTATTGAAGGGGACAGGGACAATTAATATTTCATTTGGGGAACTGTGCAGGCTGTCTGCTCAGGATTTCTGTTTATTTGAACTCGGTCAGTCAGTTTTTTGCCTCTTAATGAGTTGGTTAAAATGGCAGAGAAAATTTACATTTAAAAAAACCTTGTTTGACTCACCTACCTTGTACAGAAAGAAAAACTCAACAAAAACATCAGACTTTCAGATAAATATCATTCATTTTCTTGAAATGTCTTAAAAACTCTAAATTTAAATGTGATTTTCTGTTCAGGGGAAGGTATATGGAAAGCTAAGAGATAATGCAGGCTTACCTCTGAGGAACAAGGTCACAGATTGGTACCTGAAGGAGCAGGGAGGGTGAACACTGAGCACATCCAGTGCTTGTGCTGGGACCATCTCCACCAGCTGCTTGTCTGTTAAAAAACCATCGCATTGGTGTTCCACCAAACTTGACCCCAACTACAAGCTTCACCCTGCTGTGTGATGTTTGCCAGGTACTCTGTACACATCAATATGATTATGATTGTTTCTCAGGTATAACATCCATGTTACACCCATACAGCTAAACCTGCCGTTTTAAAACTATGGTATTGGGATTCTGACAGATAGCCACCCAGTAACCTGCACTCATTAGTGTAATGTGAGCTTTCTTGACTTGTACTGAGGTTCTGTGGAATTGTATTAGTCATGTTTTTTGAGAGCAACCTCTCACTCCCCCCTCATCTCCACACACTTAGCAGGAGGTGAGGTGTTGCACTCAGGGTGTCCCTCAGTGACCCTCGACAGGAAGGACGCTGCTCTCACCCCCCAGCACTCTGAACTTGACGTCCTCTTTGAGGGGGGCGGAGCAGAGCGCGCAGGTGAAGCCGCCCCTCACAGTGACGGACTCCGTGGCTCCGGGGGAGTGCACTCTGATGTGGTGGAACCCTGCGAGAGACAGGAGCGCTGCTGTCGAGTGCTCAGCACTGAAGCATCATAGCGTCGCTCAGGCCTCATAACTTCAATACGCGCATCACGGCGGGATTTATCCCTTTCAGATCAAACCAATACCTCAAATGGCATAACAGATACATATAATACATTATGCAAGAGAGCATTTCTCTTAAAAGAGATGCTGACTACAGCAATGCAGTGCAATATTGATACTGAAATGGTAAGGAAACTGGGCAAAGAGAATGAAAAAAGTTAAAAGGGTTTAGTAAATGCTGAGAAGCCACTGCAGTGCCTTGTCTCCTGGCTGAAGCAGTGTTATTTCTGTTCAGAGAGGACTGAAGCAGAGAAACACGGTTCAATAAGAGTAATTGCTGGCGCCGGTAGGGGACGACACTGGGGCCCAGTAGATCACTTTGAGGCTTTAAAAAGAATAAAGTAGCTGGATCACACAGGAGGGGGGTTGTCGTGGAGGTACCTCTGGAAAAGGGGCATTTGTCGTCTGTGCACAGGAACCTAGCCCCCTGAGTGTACTTGGTGATGCGTGTCATGGCGATCGTCAGGCCCTCCATGGCGACGGGCCGCATGGGGCCATACCCACGAGGGAACTTGCAGAGGTCCAGGAAATACTCGGGAAACGGCGGCAAGTGTGTCAGCTTCAATACGACATTCACCTCCAGTCAGAAGGGGAAAGACTGGGGTTGAGCACAGGTTTTCTAAACATTCTTCAAGTGCAATGCAACAGAAACAAATGAGCCTAATTCTTAAGGTAACATTCACAGGAAAGGATTGCATTCTTACACTTTGTTCTTCCTTACATGTTGTCACAGCTGCAACAGTCTTTCGGACTGTTGCAGCTCACTGTGGCATTATAGACCCCATGACACTTGCCGCAACGAGTAGGGGGTTCCCCGGGGTCCTGGCTAAATTCCCAACCTGGCTCTCTTGAACTTGCCACCTAATCATCCCCTGATTTAACTGGCTAAAAATGTGCTCTCCCTCTCCACCTTAGCTAATGTGTGGTGAGCGATCTGGTGCAAAATGGCTACCACGCATCACCCAGGTGGGTGCTACACATTGGTGGTGGGTGAGGTAAGCTCCCACACATCACTGTAGAGCTTTCGGAAAAGTGCTGTATAAATCCAATGATTAATTAATTCATTAATTTATACAGTTGCATTATAATCATCATAATCTCCCCTCACATTACAGATGAGGCAAAAGTATTCATTATACAGCAAAAATGTGTTTCTAGTCAAAGTTCTGATCTACCTGGTTTTCTGTGTGTATCTTTTCAATGAGTGATAATGTCTTGATTGATAGAAAGCACACCTGAAAGAAAAAATGAGTGCTTAGACCAACAATTAAATGGTAACTAATGTATAAGCTATTTGTCATTATCTGAACTTACAGACTGAAAGAGGGCTGTGGCTTTGAATGGATCATGCAATAAGCAGTCGGCCAGCCTGGCATCCAACTCAATCAGATCGGTGGGATTCACGTGTATACAGAAACGATACACTGCCTCACTCTGTGCAGAGTCTGGTAGGAATAGGCGACTGTTAGAATAATATATATATATATTTAAAACTCACCACATTATTAGAGCACCAAGTAGCAGATCATCTATTTAACTGGCACAAATATACATAAAAAGGAAAATCCAGTTAAACAATAATGTCTCAGGATGTGTTTTCTCCTGCGTTTGCACAGTTTATGTAGATAATATGTAGCCTAAGTATATTATGAAACCATTTGGAAAGCATGTCCCCTTGGTCTACAAGCCCTTTCTAAGAGGGTCTGATGGTCCCAAACAGTACAAATACTGTAATGCAATCAGGGCTGTTTTAAGTGGGGAGAAATAATTCTAGGAGCCCAAGGGGGAGGGGGGGTCTCATTATTTACAATATGCCTACTAAGGGGCCCAGAATTCCTGGCTACTCCACTGACTACAATTGATCGTAAATCGTTTTTTAAAGCAGCTGTAGACAATGGGTTCCTGTACATGAAGGCGGGAAATAAGAAAAGCCTAAAAAAGTTGATGTTGTGTTCAGTACTTTGCGTTTTATGGTAAGGCTAGGTGATATGAATAAAATGTTTTATTACTACTAGGCTACTATTATTATTATGTAATTAATCTATAGCTATGAGGCGAGCTGTGACAAAAAGTTTCAGGCTCGTTAAGTTATGAGTAAAAATTTAGAGTCCATTTACAATTTAATTGTCTAGGGTGGTTTATGTTCTTACCACAAAACAAATAAATTCAACCGATAGCCATTTACGAGCCAGTAGGAGGCTGAGATGATAAATATTGAAGTCCCTCAAATAAACAAATAAATAAATCAGCTTGGTTGGCAGCTAGTCAGCTGTATACTGCCGTCAACAATCACTTAGCCTGCTAGCTAACGTTGTAACTTACTTAACGTCAACGGATACAGAAGGCACCTTCCAGCTATCAAGCTAACCTAACAATAAACGCGTAGTACTGAGCTCAGGGGTTTCAGCCACCTCACCGTTGTAAAGTTTACAGTCATCCACAAACTGAAGAAGGCCCCCACTTCGGTCCAAGTAAGAAACAATCGCCTCTTTCATTTCCAGGAGCTCCGCCATATTTCGCGCGGAAGATCAGTCATTCTTTGGTATCTGCGACTGTCAGCTACTACTAGTCTAGTTGCCTGCCAAACTAAAAATATGACTACGCGTGGCTCTATCTATCGTATCGTTAGCTAAAACAGCAAAAGGTTTAGGCCTACACGTCGTGATGATTTCAGCCTAGGTGTGATTTATAACAAATGTTACCCAGTATACAGATTAACACAAATTTCAAGGGTAGCCTTCAATCATACCTCGTGAACGTAGTTACAGCTAAAAAAAAAAAACAAACAAAAAAAAAAACACTGGCATACATTTCAGTTGACATTTCATCAGTTTGATGAACATGTTGTCAAATGTAGGCTAGTTACAAAAATGGCAATATGCAGAAAATAAATCTAGGAAACACTGGATGTAGCAGGCTAATTCTTTTAATATGATAAACAAATGGGGATGAAGACATATTCATGTTCAAAAGGAAATTACAATTATATGCTTGTAACAAAAGTTGGCTTCTTACTAATGACTTCCTAGACAAAATTAGCTTCTTAAATCATAAAATTGTAATCTTACTTGAGGCTTGGTCATACTTATGTAACAGTTACTTCTGTCCACCAAAATACTATATACAAAAATATTTACACAGAAACCTAATAAATTCTTTTTAAATACAGCATCAAACACTATTTGATGTTAGGCACATTATGGCAAACAGGTGACCTCTTTGGTGGAGAAAAAAAATTAGTTTATGCAATTGCATTATTCATGCCTGCTAATTTATGCTAATTTAGTAATTTAAAAAAAATTGGAAGGTGATATCAATTTTCATTGCAGTACATTAAAATGAAAACCGTGATTATAAGGTATAAGTAAGTCATTTACAAAACAAATTTGGTTGAACATGTTAATATCTTGATCAAATATATATACATATATATTTTAAATATAATATGTTACATAAATACCATAAGATTAAAAAATGATATCCTGACACAGCCAGCTGTCCATACCATTTAGAAGTGTTATCTGACTACAAAGGCTTTGGCCATCTGTTGAAAGGAATTCATGTAGAAAAGGAATTATTCCCTTTTTTGTCACCTTCAATCTATAGCACTCAAGTAAGAAGAGAAAGAGAGAGATGTAGACATTGGGATCTTCTACATGAAGGCATCGTCTGAGGGTGGGGCATAAGAAAAGCCCAAGAAGGCATCATCAGCTTCCATTACACTGGCATTGACAATGGAATGTTCGGTGGAATAGCAGACAGAGTTTGGAACGGTTTCATCTGTGAATTCTGGATCAAAGTTTGCAATGTCATACTGAGAATTCTGTGAAGAGAGAGAAATAAAATAAAAAATTTATAAGGACAACACAAATCTAACAGCAGAAAATTCCAATCAGTACATCTCATTTAATTACTTCTGAAGCTTTTAGTAATACATAGAAATATGCCAAATGTTTATTTTTGGCATTCAGACTAATACTGCTTTCAACATAATATCAGTGCATGCTTGCTGTCTGTTACACACACATTTTGTCACAAATGTGTACACGTACCACATTTGGATTGAATGGGGGTGGAATCTTTTTCTGTTCTAGGTCCTCCCAGTTGATGGAGGAAAAGAAACTGTGACTCTTGACCTCAATCTGAAAAAAGGAGGACAAGAAAGTTAAATTTTCAGGTTTTCAAGCATGAAAAAAAAACAACAAGAAAAAATGGATATCTAACAAAAGGCAGATTATGAGAACTCTTACTACTTAAGCATTAAAAACACAGACATGTCCAGAGTTTAAATATAATTGAAATCACTACAAAGTCTTTGCGGCAAATAAAACATGTTTTGATATTTCATAGAATATTTAAAATTAAAAGTACAGAGCACATAACCATTTTGCATTGCGACAAATAAGAAAATTATTGGTTAAAACACAGGGTTACCCAGCTAAGGCTTTAAGCCTCTTTAAGTTTCTAACAATCTCTAAAGTGGGAGGCCAAATAAAGACAACTAACAAATTAATAACCGCTGGAAGACATCTCTTGAAGACCCCGTGGCCCTGGTGGTAAGCAGGCTTGAGAAGCCATGCAGTACACCACCACAGAGCCATTTGCATAGTCTTGTACCACAAGATGGAGCCATTCAGGTCAAATGCACTGTTTAACTCACGAAGTCCTCTCTGGAGCCTAGCCTCCTGGTCCGGTCCTTCTCCAGAAGAGCCTGCAGGATCGACCAGGCGCTGCCAGACGCCCCGGGCCGCATCACCAGCGCCTTGTGCAGGATGTTGTCATACATCTCGTGCGTGTCCCTGCTGTAGAACGGAGGCTACAAGAGAAACAATCCAGTTTAAAAGGGAGAAGAGAAAGTTCTGCAGGAACGTTTCACTTTCAAACGTGACAAAATGTTTTATTAGAACCTTGTTGTCTTGCTCATTGCATGTTCCAGCAGGGATTTCAATACAGACCGAAGGGCGGAGCGTCTGTTCAGAATTTTACACACACGTGAAGCAGGACTGTATTAGCAGTGAGCAGTCACTCACCAGGCCAAAGAGCATCTCGTAAAGGACAGATCCCAGGCACCACCAGTCCACAGTGTTGTCATATGGTTGCTTCCTCAGGACCTCTGGGGCTAGATACTGTATGCGGAACATGAGCACACAAATTACCGTGGGCCAGACTACCCCAAACGGAAACGAACGCCTGGGAATTGAAGTTTGAGCAATCATGTGAAATTTTACACGTCAGAAAAACTAACATTCACATGCTATGTATTTCATATACTGGATTGTACAGTGCCAAAAAGCTATTTACACACTAATTTAGAACTTCCAATTTTGTGAAAGGGATTTTTTTAAAGAACAGAAAATACACAACAAGGCACAGTGAACTCATTTGTTGGAAATACCTAGCCAATCTGATTTATGGAGAGAAAATGTTACTGTACCTCTGGGGTC
Source organism: Anguilla rostrata (assembly GCF_018555375.3). Classification (NCBI taxonomy): domain Eukaryota; kingdom Metazoa; phylum Chordata; class Actinopteri; order Anguilliformes; family Anguillidae; genus Anguilla; species Anguilla rostrata. Next base: position 50,205,394 of record NC_057936.1, on the reverse strand, counting down.
CCACAGAATGTGGTTGTGGTATCAGCTTGGGAGATGCCCTCTTTGCACAGTCCAAAGTCAGTTAAAACTACATGTCCCTTTAAAAAAGCCAGATAGAGACCGTGTCAGACAGTGGCGTTTTCTAGACAAAGTGGCCCATTATCCTCAATATGAAGAATCTTTTGTTGCAGTGGAATGCCAGCCAGTGTGTACCCAGCTCAGCATTTCCTCTCATTCTCCACCGGATTCTTCAGTAAACACTTAAGCGTTAAACTGAAATCTAATCACAGCTGTTACCTTCCATTAATAAAACTGAAATAATTCTCCAATTCTCCTTTTTTAGTGGAGAAAATTGGATTTAATACACAAGTGTATTTTTCGCTATGTTTACTCACTGTTTGAGCTTTGAGCCAGATCTGGTACTCCAGCATGGAAGTAACACATAATTATTACTCTTGTTTTTATCACCAATGCTTTCTGACAAGACATGTTTTTGCAAGATTACATTTTTACAACACCCATTTAAATGTTTGGGCAGTTTTCTTTGCAGTATTTTCAAGCAGAACATTTTTCTGGAAAGTTTTTCACCAACACAAAGGCAGTGTACCACCAAGATTAAAACTGCAGTGGTAGCAATATTTAATTATGAGAATAGAAAGTACAGGATTCATTTACCTACTTTACTACCCAGTGCCATATTAGAATCCTCAAAACTGGGTCAAAACAGTGGACCAATGGACAAGAGTCTCAACAATTAATATAAAAACAACCAAAAAGAGTATTAAACCACTGGACCATTGTAAGCCTTTGTTCAGTTGAACATCATTTACATCATTTACTACATAATAATAAATACAAAATGTTATTCTGCTTACTTCGTGGTCAAGTAGAATATTTTCCGGTTTCAAATCCCTGAAAAGAAAAATCCCATTAAAAGCAAATCAATTCTCCATTCACACTCATTTTAGACTAGGTTGGGACTGTTTACTCGAACAAATGAATAGCCATCTGCAGATTCTAAATTGCTTAGAAAAATAATGTAATCGTAAATGATGACTGTGGGACAGCGTATTTAAACTTAATAGTTTCTATTTAGCATGTCTCTCTGGCTTGTCACAGAAGCATTCACACGCTGTTGGGTAGCAGCAGGGAACGGGCTGAAGCTGAAGCTGAAGCTGGGTTCTTCAGTAAAGCTGCCGATGTCCCAGCCCAGCTCACCGGCTTTAATCCTTTTATTATTTTTTATTATTTTTAGGTGAGAAAAGTTGCACAGGCACTCATAACCATTTCAATGCTATATCAATAAGCTAGCTAAAATCATGCTCAAATGTCATAAAATTGTGTTTTCGTATGTTATCAAGTCTGTTTAACTGGCATCATAGCAATAGTGTCAGTCAACACAGCAAGTACATAAGCGAGAGAATTGTGTTATTGCTTTAAGCTTTTACTTCATAATATTTAATTATTTGGAATCAAAAGTAACATTAGCTTTACTACTGTAGTACTTGGGCACATGTGCACACATGTAAATACACACACACACACACACACACACACACACATATATATAGATGAATGGCTCTATATTGTAACAGCTGTGGCAGGGATCAGGCGAGGCTCAAACTGGGGTCTCTGGGGGGAGGATGCACTAACCACTGCACTAAAAATGAATTCACTGTTAGCGGAGAGGTCACGCAGCCTCAGGAGTGGATTGCAACAATATTCTGTATTCCTTTCAGTCTGGCTACCTTAAAGCTAGCTAACAATACTGCCAGGTTGAGTCTGGTCACACAACCAGACATCAATTAAAACTAAATTTAAAAAATTAAGTTTCAATAAATATGACTGATAACATAAAACCCACAATCAACCATTTACACATGATTTTGTCATTTTCTTGGTCTAAAATAAAATACTGTTTTTACATTTATTGCTAAAGTGAGTATTCATCGCTTTGTAGCTCATATTTTGTTGTTTTTGGAAAGGAGACGGATAGCTGTCGGGTACTCATTCCTGTCCTGATGTGTGAAGTAAGGCCAGGGGGAAATGCTCTGTGACACTTTTAAGTGGGTCTGCTGCTGTAAAACAGTCTTTAGGCATCCCCGCCCCCCCCTCCCAAAATAAATAAATAAATAAAACTTGAGCACTTGAGTAATCGCAAGGACAAATCAGCTTCTCATCATGTAGAGAAAACAGTAAAACACCCCAACCCTATTTTAGTCCATTGACATTTTTTTCTGACAATCACCACAGGTTAAGGACATACTCTGCCAAACCATGCATTCATCATCAGTCTCTTCACATATACAGCACATAACTGCTTGCAAAAAGTAGCCATTTTGTTTTTTGTTGAAAAAAATATGAAGCAAATGAATGTTAAAGGAGGACAGATATTTCAGACTTGTGTATGGGGAAATATTTCAGGCATGTGCAGCGAAAGCTTGGTCACGCTACACACCACATCTCAGCACGTGTAGTACATTCACAGAAAAGATGGGGGGAGGGGAGACGTGTATAAATCTCAGGACAGTCAACAGTAAAATCCTGTCTGCAAAACCTTCGAGCGTGGGTTAAACATTCATTGCACCAGACACTTGGCTAGTGGAAAAAAAGCTCTGCAGAAGAGGCCTACAGGAAACCTACCAGCCCTGACATGGATGACTAATTTGTCCACTCAGAGTGTCCCGTCATGTATGCTGTTAACCCTTGCTTGGCTACAGTGACAAGGAATCAATTCTAACAAGTGTTCTATTTACCTGTAAACAATGTTCAGGGAATGCAAATAGCCCAGCGCGCTTGCCATTTCTGCAATGTAGAACCTTGCTCTGGGTTCTGGAAAGGTCCGTTCTCTTTGGAGGTGGAAGAAAAGCTAGAACCAAACAGAAAAACAAAATGGTAAAGGCAGCCCCTGCTGTAAATATAAACTCAAATTGTTTTACCCTCTCCCTGAACTACAAATGACATAAGGGTAAATTAGGTTTTCATTTTATGATTACGTGTTCCGCATTTGATCTGTCAGTCAAAGCAGTTTTTTTCACAAGCTAAAGCCTACCATACCTACACAAATAAGAAAGACTGGATCTTTGTTATGTAAATAAAAGATGTGCATGTCAGAAGAAACGTCTCAAGATTTAATCCTATGTATTTTGACGCCGGGACCGATAATGACCTAGATGACATCTCCTTCAAAAAAGAGAATAACATGCATGCAATTCCTCTGCATTGTTTGGGTGTGAAGTGAATGCCATCATCAATGGCTCCAATGCGTTTGTCACACTACAATAGACTGCCCTAGACAGAGAGATCATGAAGTGGCTTTGCGTGTCTGGAATGGCATTCACTGACGGGCTCGTTTCAAGCATTTGCTCACGCAGCTCAAACTGGCGCACGCGCATTTTAACCTGAGCGGGGATCTCTCGCTACCAGCCCTCTTTCTGTTCAGTTCATATGCGGTTCAAAATGAAGCTAACACCATCATGGCCTAAACAATGTCGTTTGAATTCCATTCTTTTATAATCTGGACCACCTATGCAAATGTTCTTGGTTGTAGCAAATAAAGCCTATCCTGTGAAGAGGATGCAAAACAGGAAGAAAGACTCTGACGTCAGTAGTAAGCAGGGGTGAGTTAAGGCCTTGCTGTATAGACACTCGTTCACATGACACAGAAAGACCATCTTCAGCATTTTTATGGTGAGGGACAGACTGCTATCCTTGTGTATTTTTTCCACTTTATTTACACAAGGAGAATGCAGAGAGGGCAACAGATAGAGGAGGAATCACCGTACGGAAAGGGCCGCGGCAGGGAACTGAACCCCTGGCAACACGAGCGGACTGGTATACGAGCGGAGTCCCCACAGACTGCTAATCACAAACTTCCCATCTTGAGCATTTTAAAAGGAAAGGCAGGGGGACTGCATTCAGCTTATGCCCCAGCTGTCCATCAAACCTGCCTTGTTTCCATACCGGTGGGGTGTGAAGATGAACTCTGCAAGCATTCAAGTGGGAACATTTGCATTTGCGTCCAGATGACATTCCAACCGTAAATCAAACCCGGGAGCAGTAGACAGTGCACTTCCTCTCTTGGGCCAATCTAGGTTTTACCCAACATGTGACTTGCCGACATCACACCCACATGTGTGAAAATACTCACCTCTCCACCATTGACAAAGTCCAAGACAAAGTACAGTTTGTCTGCAGTCTGGAAGGAATAATGCAGCCCCACCAAGAAGGGATGCTTCACGTTCTTCAGCAGCACATTGCGTTCGGCCATGATGTGTTTTTGCTGGTAGAGAAGAAGATGCGTGTGAATGGGGTGAAATGAGAGCCCTGCACAACAGGAGGGCTAACGGCTAAATGGGCAAAATGGTCCTCGACTGGGATCACATTCAAATGTCACCTCTCTCCTGTTCAGAATGACTCTCTTCTGCAAGACCTTGATTGCGTAGAACTTCTCGTCCCTTCTGCATTTGGCGAGAAAGACCTAGATAGGAAAGAGAGTCGGTTTGCACAATCGGCGAGGCTGGAATGAACAGCGGGACTGTCAAATACCAGAACTGAACATGGTCTCGCTTCCCTAAAGGAATATCCCTGAAATTGGCACATGCAGAACCAAAAGAAAAGTGAAGTGCCACATGGCTATGGCTACAAGTAAACATTTTTTTTCTATGTGCCGTAGAGTATGTAATTTCCCCTTTAACCTGGTTATGCTTGTCGATGACAAGAAAACATACACAGCACAGAACTCGCGTGAACATCTGCTTTTAAAACAAATTATGTGCTAGGATCAAGAAGTAAGACTTAATTAAAGAGTGTTAAGAAACAATATTATTTTATAGTTTACAGTAGTGTTTATCAGTCTCAGTGCCTCAGAGCTCAGTCCTGGTGAACAGGGTATGCTGGATTTCATTTTCACTCAAAACTTAACAATCAATGAGAGCATTTGATTATACAGTTAACTTGCCTCATATGGTTTCTTGGGTCTAAGTTGGTTGTTGATTTTAAAATAAAAAAACAAGCAGAACCAGAAATCCACCAGGACCACATCTGAGAAACACTGCAGCAATTAATGAGTCATCAGCTGAACACATACCTTGCCAAAACTCCCCTTCCCAATGACTTTAAGGAAGTCAAAGTCTGTGGGCTTTGCACTGTAATGATCAAAAACACTCAACTGAGATTCTGAATTTTTAAGGATTTATTTCCACACTATAAATTACAGCTTGTAATTATATTTTAACAATAAAAACAAATTATATCATAAAACATATATTTACAATAGCATAGTTAATTTAAAATTTTACTCATGTTCAACATTTTCAATATATAGCAAATATAAAATGATCATTGCTCAATGTTCACCCCAAACAATTCTCTCAATTATGAATTAAGAGGAACCTGAAATAAGCAGTAACATATCATCAGGGACTAATTCACTTAAATACCTTTTTGTATTGTGTTAGCATGTTGCACTCTGCTATAACTGGCCTCACCACAATAACTATGTGCAATAATTTATTTAATGGACGCTACTGGAACATACCGCTCACAAGTACGTAACTAATGATGCAGGGAATAGCTATGCAGCAGTGTCACTTCGAGTGACGGCTCTGTTATGTAACGCTGCCTTTGAAAGCACTGTGAATTGTTTTGACCTTTACACCTCGCAGAGTCAAGCCTTGTACTGGGTCGTGATATTTTTCAGTCAGGTGAAAATCACATTATAGATCAAATCTGGCTGTACAGCACTCCACAAAGTGAGAACGTAATCTTATTAAAAAAAACCTCTCCAGGTGCTGTGGAACACAGAAATCTGTCAGCTATGTTCAGTGTAGTACGTATATGACCTGTGTGACGCTCCACGTAAGCGAAAAGCGCATGCGATGGGCAGGCACATACACCATGTCTGAACCGCAAGCAAAAATAAGCATTTAATCCAGACAAATGTTTTGCCAAACACTATTTGTTTTGTCTGAAATTAAATAAGATCAACAAGTGAAGCCCTGCTTTCAGACTGTAAAAACAGACAGGAGGAATACAAAGCTTACAGAGGGTTTCCAGAGGGTCCCAGGTTAATATTGCGGGAGGTAGGGCTTTTCTAGAAGAAAGAAAAATTAAAATGAGCATATTTTGTGAGAAACGTGTACCATACCTTATGTGTGTGGGCCTAATAGTTTGGATATGTGAACCCTGGTGCATGTCTTCAGGAGTGGCCATACATTCAGCATTACATACTGAGCCAGAGTTGATATGGAAAATACAATAAATACACAACCCACAAAGGAACTGCACTAAACCATCTGAAGGGCATTAGATGTGTATGTCTGAGCACAGGGTGACTGAACCACAGAGCTAACATTCCCACCAGCTGCTTAAATCCTGGACTTAACCAACCGCCGTCTTGACTGGAACCCGTTTCAATTTGAGCCCTGTCTGCAGACTGCTGGCTGCTCAAAGAAAGCAGGAAGCCCTGCTGAACTGAACTTCTTCAGGGCCAGACCTGAGCCGTCACTACTTAATTCACATTCCCCCACAGCTTATATTTCCCTGGGCAGTTGGGTAACATACAAAATAACAGGCATGGAACAGCATTTACATCACACTGCATAACACCCTGACAGCTGTATCCTAACTACCACTTAATTATATTACGCTTAGTAAAACTGAACTAATCTAATATGATGTGGGTTTGCATTGCATTCGTTTTGTTGCACAACAACCTTGTTACAACCTCGTAGAGCATTACAGCTACGTACAGCAAGTGTCTTGACAAAGCCACTTACTTTATCATCTTCATCCTCGGAGGCATCTGAGAAGTTTTTCGATTTGTCCATCTGAAGAAAGTCAACGACATCGGGACTATGGGACAGAAGTGGAAAAGCAGTCACATGGCAGACATTTTCCACACAGTCTCTTTTTAATAAAGTTTCAGAAAGTCCACAAAGTATTTTCTCTTGAACTTGAGTATTAAACAATGTTTAAGTTCATAAATTTCCTTGTTCACGTGACCCAAGAGATTTACCAAAAGTGTCTACACCACATCTGGTTAATAAATGTACTTTTTATACATCCAGGAAAAAAAACAATATTCCAGTGCTATTTTTTTAAGTACTTACTATTTTACAGTTAGAGACAGTATGGACAGAACAAAATGGGGGTGAGCTGCTGTGAAACGGCATTCATACCATCGTTACAGTAATTGTAATAGGAAAAACAGTTTTCAAAAGGTTTCAATCTTTAATTTAAGTTTTTTTTAAAAGATAATCTAATCTTCAGTATGTAGTTAAAAATCAATTATGCAATAGTGCATCCCAAAACAACAGTGTTAGTGATATCCTTCTTCATCATTCTTCATACATGGTGAAACTTCAGTGCCAATTCAACAGTACAGGAAAAACACACTCAAATGTACTTACTGGTTACTAAGTTCGGGATGGGAGACTATCCTCTGGATGAATTCATGGAGTCCAGTTCTTCTTTGTTTTATAAACCCTGATGAGGAAGACTTTAATTAACACATACAATACCTTCACCTCATATAGACTTTGCAAAAAGACTTCAATGAACACAAAACCAGGATAACATTGCATTCATAGTTTTACTGTAAAAATTTATAATTTTCCAGGATCAGCCAAGACCCACAAGAGAAAGAAAATGTCACAGTTTTCCAAGCAAATAATAATACAAATTACATTAAGAACACCCAAAGGAAAATTTCTTCAAGTCCTTTCCAAAAATAGTCAGTATTCATCAGTGTAGCTATCTGAGACATTCAAACTGTGGTAGAGGGTGTATGGTGCCAATTCCTGATGCTAAGTTGAAAATAATTCAATGAGATCATTTGTCCTAGCATAATAAATATTTATGCATCGGCACAAATGTAGACAAATATTTGGAACTGCTTGTATTTCCATGTCTTCACATTACCAGTAATCCAATTTGTTGAATCCACATGATATCATTTTCTCCAAATAACATTAATTTATTTTGGCCGAGTCAAAAAAATGCAGCATTGTCCCAGAAAAACGCAACATGTAACTACTGTGTACCTGGCTCAAAATTGTCCCCAAATATTCTCTTAGCTGGGATCTTCAGGTTCATGGAAGGAAACTGCTTTCTTAACTACAGAGGAAAAACATGAAGACGTTTAACAACAAGTATATGAGCAAGGGCAAGACGTGCTGAGAATCTGTGCAATCATAATGACAACCTTCAAGTTTACCCATTATGGAATCAACAAGACCACATGAATCTCTACAGACTTCCATTGCAGGGTGTAGTGTGTTATAAGTTAATTGATGTTATTATTGATTAATAAATAATCTCATCACTGGTAGGAACCACACAATTCAAAGGTGCTAACCACACCACTTCTTCACTATGCAAATGGCTCCATTATTTGAAATAGCGGATCCTTGACTTTTGCCCCTTCCCACAGAAAGGTCATCTAACCAAACACTAAAATGTTTTTCTCAATTTGTTTCCTACATCGCCTTCCTTTTACTGGCTTCCATCTGTGTGACTGTACTGTGCACGGATCAGACCAGATCAGGTCTTGAATCTGGAATGAGCCGGCTGTGGTGTTCAGTTGCACCAATCACACTTATGGAGAGTGGGAAACAGGGATCCTGCCCTCAACATTACAACACCACCTCCTACAGACTCTGTGAGTCTGGCCTACACACTCATTTAGCATGGCTTAGCTCTGAATAACACAGGATAGTCACTCATTAGCCATAGAGTAAACAAAGGCCTCAAAATATTGAAAGGCATCTCTTCTGCAACAGCTCTGGTGAGTCTTGCTTTACAGTATGTCAAATTTAATCAATCCACCCATTCAAATGAAACACCCCCCCTCAACAAAAACAATCTTCCCATCGCTTTCAATGGCTTACACGCAGGTCGGATGACTTTGGTATATTTGCTCACGTCTATTCACATCGCTGGTCTCGCCCAAGACGAGATGAAATTCTAAATTTATTTCCATAAAGTGGTCAGATGTAACCACGCCCCCCCCCCCCTCACGCTAACACTCGCACGACTGAGTAATTGAAGATGTCCTCGGTCGGACTCTAGGCTTATATGCGTGTGTGGTCTCTCATGCTGTTGCCTTGAGGCTCCTGCACTGAGGGGGAGGCCAACACAACCACTGTTGCACTGTAAACATTATGAGGCAGGTTCTTCGCTCCTCTACGATTCAGTTCTGAAGGCTCACCGTGTTGTAGAGTTTGTCGAACTCTGCGTATCTCCTGAAGACGAACCATTCGTGCCTCCCGACGCTGACCATGACTTTGTAAACCTGAAAAAAGAGAAAGGAACGGATGGGCCGACAAGACCGGGCTTTCCAGACGACACGGGCCGACATGAAAGTGCACTGTAACGTTCTGAGATGTGTCATCACGGCCCTTATGAGGAACTGTCCACGCTTATGGATTTTCTATTATTTTACAATCCCTCCCACGGTAGTAATGGGCCCCTGTGGGGAGCACGGTGACTGTTGACTCTGCCGGCACAGTGTGTTCCCTCTCACCCCACAGCTCTTACGAAGACCAGTGCTGGAATGTAACAGCATTGCTACACTCAGGAATTTGTGTGCAGCGTGTTTCATCCTGGCCTGGTGGCGCATGCCTTATGTTTTCGAGTTTGTTTCAGGGATGACATTTATTCACAAACATTTGGCAATTCTTCCATTTCAAATGTGCCCGGCTCATATTTCGGCATAAATATTTTGGTGAGGTTTCCAGAAACCTTCCACAAACGAATTAAAACTGAATGCTGAAAAAAAAAAGGAATTCTGTGTTTCAACAGGTGTGACGCACCGACTCGAGACAAAATGCCACTGTTGTAGCTGCGCTCTGTTTGAGACGGGCAGACACGTCACGCACTGGAGCTGGGAGTGTTACAGAGGGGCCCGCGGCTCCGCGCGCTAGCCTTGCTCAAAGGGCCCGGCTCCGCGCCGAGAGGTGGCGCTCGTACTCACGGTGAAGCGCTTCTTCTTGTCCCTCTGCTCGTTGTAGCAGGGGATGCTGACGTTGGGGCAGCTGGCGTGCTCCTCCATGTCGCGGGGCTGGTCGGGCGGGCGGGCGGGGGGGGCGGAGCAGAGCGGAGCGGGGTCACAGAGCTGGGCCTTGTTCTTCAGCAGCGGGACAGGGTGTCGCCAGCGCACGGAGCACACGAACAGCAGCCCAATCCCATCCCGGTTCTGCGCTCCTGGAAGGGGGGGGGGGGACAGACAGGGTAAACTGTAGAAAGTAAAAAAGTCTGCGCCTCCCGCAGCTGGAGCCCAATCCCCTCCGGTTTTCGCGCGCCGCTTCCTGGAACTGGGGAAGTTTGCCGTGACTGCGGCCGGAGCTGAACGGGGTCGGTGATCACGCTCCTGACGGGGAACGAGCTTCACGCTCTCCCTCTGTCTCTCTCTGTCTCTGTCTCTCTCTCTCTCTCTTCCCCCCCTCCCCCTACAGGGCAGAACAGGGTGTTTCCACAGCCTCGCTCACCCCTCTCACCCTCCCGCTCTCCCGGACGCGTGCACACCGCTCACTGCGCTCTCTCAGAGAGCAGGTCGTTTTTAGATAACCTTCTACTAGCGTTTGAAGTGTCCAGCACTCAGGCACAGTGAAGACCCCACCGTGGCTATGTGGCAGGGACCCCCAGTCAGAGCCGGCTGCTGCCACGTTAACTCCGCTCCGCTACAAACGCTGGGGCTGAGTACCGGGGATCTCAGACAAAGAAACGTAAACACACACAGAATTTCAGCGATGGCGTGATGGGTTACACAAACAAACTAAGGAGAAACTGTCATTTAAAACAGGAAGAAAGGCCAGGAGGGAGTGGAAGAGAAACACTCTGGCCCGAAGGTCGATTACAAAACGAGTCAAATCAAATGGGAACCGTGTGGCCGTCTATTTCAAAAGCGTGACATGATTTCTTCATCTCTGGATGTCCCACTTCACCCCCGTGGGACTCAGACAACACTGTTGTGTGCCGGCATTACGTGGCTATTCCCAGCTCTCTGGGCAAACAGTACACACAGCCGAAGAGGCAGCCAGGAGGCATTTTAGACCTGTGAACCTAATTAGGCACAAACTCCTCAGCAGCTATAGAACTCCCGTTCTGAAACGCGTCCAAACTGCAATTAGCCTAAGAGATGAGCTACAAAAGGAAACTCACAGTCAGATGATCTTCGTTAAAAAAAGGTGGTGCACATCCATTTATGTGAGAAAAATGGGTATGTCACCAGAATGCGACATAACAGGCTCTCTCACATACCGAAGCTATGGTGGTTCATCAGGTACTGCCAGAGAAAAACTGTCACTTTCGCAATCAACTGGAAGTTACAAATAATGTATAAACCACAAAATATGGTCAGTCTCAGTGGTCTAGACCGGACTGCTAAACGAATGAGCTGGAGTTTAGTCCAAGTGACCACAGCAACTGCTTCTCAGAATTAAAGCTTGCCTCAACAACAGATGGATCTGTCCTACCTCAAATTACCGCCTTCTCTGCTGCAAACGACTCTTTTCAGGTGGTCAGGTGTGCCCACACCGTATCGCCAGTTGCCTGAATGGACCAGTACTGACTTGCACAAATACTTAGCGGCATGGAGAAAGAACACTCCTGCTGGGCCATTCAGAGTGCGCTGGTGCGCATTCATGCCCAAGCATGCAGAGAAATCTCACCACGCCAAGCGAGGAGGAAAAAAATGCATTCAGACTATACAAAACTCGCTCAGAACACACCAAAGCAACAAGACACAAAAGAGCAGGCTTAACAAAAATAAAATAAAATAACTTACAGGTGCTTTTTGCTCCTCTGCATACGCTCTCAGCCATACGATTCTTTGGCATGACTCAGTCTTACCTTCCCTGACTGGGAAGCACAGCCTTGTGAGTTGGCACTAAGAGGCAGGTTTTTCCGTATGGAGGCCAGAGAAGGTGTACACGTCTCAAGCCACGGAGCATTTGCATGTGGTGCTTTAGGTAAATAATGCAGACCAGTTTCGCGGCTTCTTCCGGCCAGCAACCAAGCTATGTGCCCTGGGAGGACTGTGGGGCAGAGGTTACGACGTAGCCTGATACAGAGCAGTCCATCGGTTCTCACAGCAGTTAAAAATGTTGATGTTCAAATCAGCTCACACAAAAGCCACCTTGATGCAAGGGCCATTTCCTTCCCCAAACTGAAGATTCTACACAAAAAACCCTGCACGGATGCGTGCGGTACTGCTGCAGGGGATCTGAAAGTCGAGTTCATTAATAAAAGGAAGTAGAGCACTTTTAGTTCCCAAATTCATACACCCGTAGCCTTTGTTTTGTTAACGCAGTGTGGTGCTGGCCTAGATTTTTAGCCTTTCTTTGTCACGTTTTCAACAGCCATCACCAGCAAGAGAGGGCTGACACTGCCATCCTCTCTCACTGGTAAATTTTTGATGATGTTTTTTTAATTCTAAGAAATTATTTTTACTCCCTCAGCTGTATTTTCTTTACATTAACAGATCTATTTCAATAAAATTTCTGAATTTACAGCAGCAGAGAAGGGGGTTGTTTGGGAGGTGAGCCAACAGGAACACACTCCTTTAGACAACATTTCAGCTATCCACCAGATGTCTCTCAGCACTCTGAGGCGTTGCTTCATCTTAAAATAGGTGCATAGCTACACTGGTAAAATCTTTCACACAAATTCAATGAAACACTCAGAAGCAATTGTATCCGTTTCCTCAAGTAGAGCATCCATAGTCTTCCAGAATTTCACTCTTTCAACCAAGGGGGCCCAAATATGGATGTGAACTAAGATTAAGATTAAGATCCTGGAATCCAGTGATTGTACAGGAAATCATAAAGATACACGTTTGAAAGTCTTTAACAGGCTGGCCTGTGTAGTACTGCACTTAAACAGAAAATTACAAGAGAGGTATCACAGAATCCAAAACTGAACTAAAAAAATAGCTCATGTTCAGAAAAATAACTTTGTTTCCAGAGTTTAAACTTAATGACAGCTAACTAATGTATAAGAAAATATGAGATATGAGACTTATAACTTATAGCTTATTACTTTGTGAATGTTAGGGTATGTAGTGAATGTTAGGGTATGGGTTAGGGTGAATGTTAGGGTATGTAGTGAATGTTAGGGTATGGGTTAGGGTGAATGTTAGGGTATGTAGTGAATGTTAGGGTATGGGTTAGGGTGAATGTTAGGGTATGTAGACCTGCATTAAAATCAATAGGAATTTCGTATTTATGCAGGTAAAGCATTTGGTATGTTCAAATAGACATGCTGAGAGATTATAACAACCTTTCCATGTTTCAAAAAAAAAAAAAAAAACAAGCCTCTGCAGACCTAGGCCTAAAAGGCTGTTATTCCAGTGGTTTGCTCTTTAACCAGGTGGAAGTGTGAGGAACCGTGCATAAATCTGTGGAGATGTGAAAACCCCTGTGGGTACTGCTCTGTGCCTGCTGCCTGCTGCCTGCAGCGGTTCAGAAGAGACCGCACCAGAACCGTGTGGCCCTGCCGACCGCCGGCAGCCTCGCCAGAACCTTCCCGGGCCCGCGCCTGTCACACGCCTAGACAGGTGTCTCTGTGGCACAGCGGCCGTTGGTCCTGGAAATGATGAGGTCACCTCTGAACCTGATGGCCTTTCCCCAGGAGCTACACACACACACACCATATGGAGAATACAGCCCCACATAAAAACTAGCGGATGTTCATGAAAGGTAACAATAGCAGCAGGATAATAAAAAAAGCCTAACTTTACATGATGTCATACGTTTTTGTTTGTTTTGCTAATTCCTTGCCTGTCCCATCCTCAGAATGCGATATTTGGGCTTCCTCCAGGAGAGGAACATGGGAGGACAGTATAAGTGCAGCTGGGAAGGGGTATGAGCCATACTAAAGAGCTAGGATCATTAGCTAAATGAGCTTTGCCGCATACCACTCACAGCAACTTTGGCCTCAGTTACAGTACAGGGGGGAGAGGGAAGGGGGGGATCTTCAGTAAAAATGCTGCCACCTGCATAACGTGCATTAAGATTCCTGGATTCCAGGTTTTTTCAGCCCACTTTTGAAAAGACTGACCCATGTTCAAATGCCAAAAAGAAAGCCTGCCTGCTGGGAGAGCTACATTAACTCTTGTAAGCCCTTACAGCCTGCAGCGTTTCATTTCTAAAATGGAAAATTAAACCAAAGAGTGAGGCTAGAACTTAAAGAGCCAGGTATTTCTCCAAGCAACACAGCAATTTATTGAAATCATTTCATATCACTGGACAACACAGAACTTCTGTTGAACCATTTTGTGATGCAGCCCCCTTGTTCCACATTTCAAATATGTATACACTCCACATACAAATTATTTATCAGAAGGAGTAATACATTTCTGACCATGACTTGCTTTAAAATTAAGTGTCCCATCTGTTCAGGACACACATAACATAGACAGTGCAACATTTAGACTATACTGAGGGTACATTTGATCAACAAGCAACATAATCTGTGGCACACTGCATTACCAGTTACTCTTAATTTAAAAAAATTAAAGCCACATTAATTCACACATCAAGGATTGGGATTATTAGGTGCAGAAGCACACAGAGATTCATTAAAATGTACTGCAGCTGCGATAGACTAAATCACTGAGCTCAGACCATTCTAATATCTTCCCATCACTGCTAGTTTGTTAGTTATTTAACAGTATGGTCAACGTAACACCGAGTGCACGGAAAAGTGGTCATAATTACTGTAATTATTCTCTTGCCTAAAATAAACAGTAGACCTGAAATTACATATTTTGGCTCTTCAGTCTTGGAAAAAAAAAATCACAAAAAATTTACAACACCCCCAACACACACACATACAAAAGCTCTTTAAACAAATTCAAATTTAGAAAATCTGACGCATCTAAATGAATGTACTGTGAACAAGGAAAGATCAGTAAATGAATTATTGGCAAAGGAAAATTACCTTCTGCATTGCAGCAAAAGCAATAACACAACTGCAGCTATTTTATCAGCAGTACTTAACACAAGTGGACCAAGAACTAAACGAGTATATCATATGTGACATTTTAATTGGCCAAGTAAAATACAGTAAAACATTTTCACAATCAAAATTTGGATATAGTACACTTCTATGACAACTACTCAAAACTACTACCAATACACTGAACATAGCCTAGATAATGTCTTCATTTCACTTTATACAAACAAGCAATGTTCCAGTAGTATGGAAAGGAAACATGGAAGAAGTTGTAGCGTTTTCTGCGTAAACACGTGCAGTATTTTTTGCAGTTCAAGTAACTTGCTTCGTTAGTATTCCAAAGTGAATCACGACTCAAGTAAACCATGACTTCAATCGTCAAGCGTATTCGCTTATCTACTGGATACAAATATGCTATGTAGCTAAAACATCTCCTTTTTAGAATATCGTAACAAATCATATTATAAAACTGTTTTAGTCTCATCAATTCTTAATATGACACTAGACCTGCTAGTGTTACATAAACAGACCTCATTATTTGCAACAGATATTCTCAAAGTAATTATGTTAATTTACAGTATATCTTAAAATGACCACTTTTTCCATCGCCGACAGTGAATACTGTAATCCCGATTAACCCTCAATACACAATTCGCTATCAAAAGTCAGGTACTTTCCTGGACTAGTGCATCTCTTCGACAGAACTGAAAGGTATCAAAATACGTGGAAGGAAAAACTAATATTTGGTTGTTACCAAACCTTGGTAAATGAGCGAGTTGTTACATCAAACCGAAAATGTAAGAAAGTAAGAAACTTTCTAGCTAGTAAAAATAGTTTTCTACTTTGTCTGGAAAATGATTACCAATTGCTCAACATGACACCTCAACGTTACGTTAGCCATTTATGTACAATTTAACAGTTTAAACAGGGCATTTAAGTATATCAAGCTTCCAAAATTCTACTTTGTAAGGAAAATAATGGAAGTGGTGCTGTTATAATCGGTAGTCATCCAGCAAGCTAGTCGGCTAAAAGCCACGCACAGGAACATTATGTAACTTTCCTAGCTAGCAAATCTTAGCTAAGTTTGTAGCAAGTAAACTTACCTTTTCTTATTTTCTAGCTCTTCGCAATTAGTATACTTCACTATCTTGCAGATATCAAAGGGAATGGGAATTCATTTAATTCTGAAAAAATACTAACGTTATGCGTTTATTTGTTAAAGCAGAACTTCCGACCATCCATCCCCGTGCTAAACACTGTCAAACGCCCGGCAAAGCAGGAAACATTAAAACGTTTATTCTGAAAGTTCCATTCAAATTAGTCACGGGACAAAACTTCAAGTGGGAAGAAAACAGAGGGAGTGAAAAGGGGAAACAGCAGTCTCTAGTGGCAGATCCATGACCTAACGTGTGTTTTATAACTGCAGCGAAATACTGTATTGTCACAGTTCAGTGTCAGTCTACTGTAGGCTTTTGATATTTCTGTTGCACGTTCTCCTCGCCTGAATATTTAAACATCTCGCAGATGGTATGGGGAAGTAGAAATATCAAATTTGTGTATGCAGTTGATATTGTAGAGTAAATATGTACAGTGTTTGAGCCCATGTGCATTATGCTAATAATTCTCCAGTGCTACAATGATTCCATATTCATGTCTACCATGATGCTGCATTTACCAATACGTACGTCACTGTACACCTTGAGGGATGAGCTGTGTGAGAATTTTAAAAAAGTTAGATAAAATGATTTTGATTTATTTTTTCATGATGTTTTAACATATGAATTGCAATGGTCTTTTGCCTTCTCAGACAGAGGTATCTATTTTTTTTAACCAGGAACTATTTTGAAATGAGACCCAAATTTGTATCTTAATTTCACCCAGATTAACTACTGTAGCAGAAACAGAAATGCCACTCTAGCCAAAGCAGAATTCTCCTCAAGTCCAGCCAACAACACATTCTACATTAGATGCCCGAACTTGACCAGAGAGTGGATTTGACCAACTAGCTCGCTAACTCACTAACTGGGCAGTGTTCATTACTGGTCTATCACGTATTTATTTCAAGCTGTGACCGTTCCTAGGGGACGTGTGAATGAGTTGAAAATGAATATGTGGTAGCTTACAATAATAACAAAATATACTTCCTGATTTAGAAGACTATCTACCATGATTCAAAACGAAAGAACGCAGGTAAAGGGATTGTTATTTTTATCTTCCGGATGACTGATGCAACAAAATAGGTAAACAAAACCAATGGTGACACTTTCAGAAATATGGTACTTGTAGTCTTTTAAAACAAAAACATGGGACCTATTATGTCAAAACAAACTACTATTCCCACATTCCTATAATGACACAAACGGCACACGTTTTTGCAACTGACTCTGGGATATGTTGTTCCATCAATGACGGCGCCTTATATGACCCAAGGTATTCCTATTTTTTTAAACTACAAGTACCAGTGTGCTTTGCGATTTTGACGCGGTCCGTAAGACAGGCAGTGAGAAAGTCGATGGAAAAAAGAACCGCTTCCGTGTTGTTTTTTGGTTCTGCATTTGTGATGAATAACAGCTGCGTAAGGTGAAATAAGATTGACTAATCGCCGATGAGTGGTCTATAATGGTTTTGTAAAACGAATCATAGCAACAGTGTATTCGCAAAAATGTCGTTGCAACAAGGATCTAAGAAAAAGGACAAGCGCATTTTGTCTGGTACCTGCCCGGATCCGAAATGCCAGGCGAGGCTGTTCTTCCCTGCTTACGGCTCGGTTAGTATTGAGTGCACGGAATGCGGTCAGCGTCACGAGCAGAGAAATCTTTTAAAAGTGGAGGAAGTCACCGATCCGGACGTTGTGCTTCACAATTTGCTGAGAAATGCTCTGCTTGGTGTAACCGGAGCCCCCAAAAAAGGAACGGAGTTAGTAAAAGTGATGGGACTCTCCAACTACCATTGCAAGCTGCTGTCTCCCGTTCTCACACGATACGGGATGGATAAACAGACAGGTAAAGCCAAATTATTAGGAGAGATGAATCAAGGGGAAATTTTCGATTGCTCGCTATTGGGGGACAGAGCCTTTCTGATCGAGCAGGAACATGTATGTACTGTCGGCTATGGCAAAGATCGATCAGGCAGTCTTACTTACCTGCACGACACATTGGAGGAGGTGAAGAAAGCTAACTGGAATAAAGAGTGTCTCATTCCTGTTCATGTGGATGGAGATGGACACTGCTTGGTCCATGCTGTATCTAGGGCACTTGTGGGGAGAGAGCTGTTTTGGCATGCTTTAAGAGAAAATTTGAAGCAGAATTTCAAGCAAAACCTTGATCGCTATAAGGCTCTTTTTCAAGATTTTATAGATGCAGCGGAATGGGAGGACATCATAAATGAATGTGACCCTTTGTTTATTCCACCAGAAGGGGTGCCATTAGGACTGCGCAACATTCACATATTTGGGTTGGCTAACGTGTTGCACCGGCCCATAATCTTACTAGACTCACTGAGTGGGATGAGGAGCTCTGGGGATTATTCTGCAACATTTCTACCAGGACTGGTGCCAGAGGAGAGGTGCAAGGGTAAAGACGGTCAGTTCAACAAGCCCATATGCATTGCTTGGAGCAGCTCTGGACGCAACCACTACATTCCCCTTGTTGGAATAAAAAGCGCACCTCTACCTAAACTGCCAGCCAGGCTGCTCCCCAAGGCCTGGGGAGTACCACAGGAGCTCATCAAGAAGTACATTCACCTGGAGCAAGATGGGAGCTGTGTCATTGGCGGTGACCGAAGTTTGCAGGATAAGTATCTAATGCGGCTAGTCGGTGCCATGGAAGAGGTTTTTATGGAAAAGCATGGCATTCACCCATCTCTGGTGGCGGATGTGCATCAGTATGTGTACAGAAGGACAGGTGTCATTGGAGTTCAACCTGAAGAAGTTACCGAAGCAGCCAAAAAATCAGTCCTGGAAAACCGCCTTCACCGCTGTTTGATCTGCAGCGCGCTGTCCGAGCTTCATGTGCCTCCTGAGTGGTTAGCACCTGGCGGTAAGTTCTACAACTTGGCCAAGTCCACTCACGGGCAACTCAGACCGGACAAAAACTACAGCTTCCCGCTGAACAATGTTGTGTGCTCTTATGACCCAGAGCGGGATGTTCTGGTTCCTGATTACAAGCTGAGCACTTTGAACACCTGCAACTGGTGCCACGGGACGTCTGTGCGTCATGTCCGCGGCGATGGTTCCGTTGTGTACCTGGACGGAGACCGAACCAACACCCGCTCTCAGGGGGGAAAGTGTGGTTGTGGGTTCAAACATTTCTGGGAGGGAAAAGAGTATGAGAATCTGCCAGAGGCCTTCCCCATCACTCTCGAGTGGGGCGGGAGAGTGGTTAGGGAGACGGTCTACTGGTTCCAGTTTGAGACTGACACCAGCCTGAACAGCAATGTTTACGATGTAGCCATGAAGCTGGTCACCAAGCATTTCCCAGGGGAGTTTGGGAGCGAGATCCTTGTCCAGAAAGTAGTGAACACCATTTTGCATCACACCGCCAAGAAAAACCCGGATGAGTACAACCCAGTGGCCATCGATGGTGCCCACGCTCAGAGGCCCGGTGACATTGAAGAGGGACAAGCATCCGTGGACGTGCAGCCCCCAACCAAAATAATATTAACAGGACAGAAAGCAAAGACGCTGCACAAGGAGGAGCTTACCATGAGCAAAGCGGAGAGGAGCCTGCAGCAGAGCATCAGCGAGCAGGCCTCTGTGACCCAGAAGAAGAGGACTGACAGGCTTAAGCAGGAACAGAAGGGCCAGGGAAGGACTCCATCTCAGGGGTCGCAGGAAGGGCCGTCCTCTGCCCCGGCCACTCCCACAAAAGCCCCCTACTCTCCCAAGTCCAGCACCGACAAGAAGATCCGCGTCACCACCAGTGACGGGCGGCAGGCCATGTTAACGCTCCAGGCTGACACCACCTTCTCTGAGCTTCAGAGGAGCATAGCCAAAGAATTTTCCGTGCCTCCTGGCCAGCAGTGCATTCGCTACGGCTTCCCCCCAAAGGAACTCCTGCCACCCAAGGAGGACCAGGAGAACGAGCCCTTGCCACTGCAGCACGGGGACAGGGTGACCGTGGAGGTGGTCCGGGACCCCAAGGAGAAGGATACCCCTACCCCGGCTGCCACCGCTGGCCTCCACTCAGTGAGGAGCGACGAGTTGGCCTCTGCCAGCAGAGTGACCTCCAGAGAGCTGCAGGAGAGCATTGACCTTGAGATGTCCTCCCTCTGCCTCCTGGCGACCTTAATGGGTGAGAGTTCTCCAGCTGGACTCTTATGCCTATTTATATGTGAGCCTCTGCTTGGGGTTAAAGGCAGCAGGTGCCATTTAGGGACACAGGTCTCTCAGAGGTTGCCCTGTATTTTCTGGGCATAACTTCATTGAGAAATGACGTGCAGATGTGCAGTGTCAGAGAAATATTACATAAGAATGACATGTGCAGCTGATACTTAAAAAGGCTGCTGCTGCCTTTACTTGCTGGGTGTAACGGTAACAGAGGAAGTGGACAGGAGTTATTTTCCAGTCCTTTTTTATGGCCAGTCGTCCCTCTCTTTGGCTTAAAATCATGCATTTATCTAATCTCTGCTCTAGCTTGCCAGAGTGTAAGTGGTGGTCAATTTACCCTTTAAAAAATAATGAACCACAATTGTTTTTCCATGTTGTAGAATAGGTAACAAATGTCTGCCATTTTCAATGATTACTTATGGGAATGATTACCTCATCATTTGAAATGTTTTCAAATTCTTAAAGTCGAATTATCTTTATACCATACAGAAAGCTGTTTTTTTTCTTACATAGTCTAATTCCAGTAAAATAAATTTATGGTATGCATGTGAATTTGTATGTAAACAGATAATATAATAGACAGAAAATAACACCCAAGGCCAAAATATTAAAAGAGTAGTTTTGTTGTGGTGGCTATACTTAAAAATAAAATATGGAGAGTTGTGCAGTTAGGTTTTTCAGACACCCTTTTGATCGATTTGTTTTCTGTTTTGCATATTTGAATTAAATTCCCAGGCTTCTTTCTCCTCTAGGCTTGCATTGTTCTGTGTATAAGACCTGGCAAGAGTCTGTAATGTTTTAAATGGCTTAACGTGACAGTACAATGAAAGTGATTATCAGCCATACATTTTACTGAACTAAAGCAACATGAAACTGCATGTATTTGTGTACATGATGTGAGTGATAAGTAGGGGCTGGATAATTGTACGACAGCTGATTTGTGGATAAATTGTGTATGATAGAGGGACAAGGTACAGATTTTGTAAGAACCTATTGAACCAAAAATTTTCCTTCCTCCAACAATTTTTTTTAGCAAAATAGAGAAGGTGATGATAAACTCAACTGTCTTTTCACCTGCTAGGTGATTTATTCCACGGAACTACATTTTTAGATTAGCTGCTGGTTTTTAAGTGTGAAGCAAATTAATTTTGGCAGATGAATGTAAAGCAGCATATTATTTGCCAAATTGTGGACATGATTCTCTTGTATTCCTTTGTAGAATAGTCAGTCAAGACACTAAAACAACAGCTGTGACCTTTTGTGGTGTTCTTATATTATCAGCTTATTGACTTTCTGTTTTCCTATACAGAATGTTTCTGTAGTATTTAACCTCAAGTAACTGTTTTAATGAACTTGGATTCACACACAGCAGACAATTAGAGCACATTGCCCATTCCTGAAGCATATTCTTGGTCACAGAGCCAGTTGCTATGGAAGTGACAAAATAATTTTGCTCACATTCATTTCAGTAACAAATGCTCTCTGACGTTCTAGCTCCACCCTGATGCACTCATATTGTGTAAGTTCTTCAGATAAGATAAAAACAGCAGAACTGTATTGCTGTTTTTATCAAACAAAGAGGAAGACGTGTTTTGACTCTGTCAAGATAATGTCTGTTTTTGAACCTAGTGTCACTCACAATTTCAGACTTGCTTGTGTGGCGAAGAAATCAAATATACTGCAGATAAATTACCACATTTTCCTTCACAAAATAAAAGGAAGGTCTTTTCCTTTCTTCGATAAACTACAAATTAGGCCTTGACTTCTCGGTCTAAAATGGCTATTGCAGGTTTGCACTAAGGTTAAGGTTTTACTTTAAGTTGAAAGTATAATTTTGTAGGACTGAAAGCCAAGGTTAGAAGCCTCCCTTTCCCTAGGAACCTCCCAAAGGGTTCATTTCATGTGACTTGAGGACTCTTTTGCATTAAATTTCAATGTGTGAGATGGTTCATGATGCTATATTTGATGTGTCTCACTTTGGCATTGGTAGCCTATTTTAATTCTGCATATATTTGAATGATCATTAATATTTTAAATACACTGGCTTATGTTTTTCAGAATTGTGTTGAGTCATTGTTCAGGCTTTAGGCCTATCCATGAAACCTGCCTGGTTGCACTACTTGTATTAACATCATATATACATTTAGCCAGAGATCAGGCCTAAAGGTTTTGGAATATCTCCTCTCACTGAAGCAAATGACTTGCACATATCTGTGGAGGAACAGTGATGTCTGTTTTCTGTCTGGCCCTGTTCTCATCTCTATTACACAGTCAAAGCTTGAGCAGACACTCTGACATGTTAGATACTGGTGTGACTGTGAAGCAGTAGACTCCTGTGTTGTGTTGGGTTAAATGCCAAGGACCTGTCCACTGAAACTGAGGAAACGGGAAGTTCACTTCCCATTCCCTGAGATGATACTTTCTTCATTCGGATCGTGCTCCTGAAATTCAGCCCCGCTCTGGGATCCCCGCTCCTTTCCACCAAAAAAGCAGGTTCTTCTCTTCAGGCTGTAGGCACTGTTCCTCTGTGTACAATTGCCCTACAAACCCTGATTTGGACTTCCCACTCAGAGCAGTGTCGTAATGTGTTAGAGCCTACCCGTTGTGCATATTCCTGCGATGCAAAAGAGAGTGAGACCATAATCACTTTAGCTAGCACCGCCATATTTGTTTATGAATTGTGAGGGCTGTCTCTCAGTAAAAAAAACAAAGGACGTCACTGTTTTTCCATTTGTGAGATCTGGGAGCTGGCTGTGTATCCAAGGGAGCCTGGTTCAGCAGTCTTGAGTTTACTTTTATTAAGTTTATTTTTTAGTCAGACAACGACAGCGTTGTTTGTACGACTGCGGCTGTCATGTTTGAAAGCCCCCAAAAAACATTGCAGCATCAGTAAAGTAAGATGGATGAGAGGTCAGAAATGGCTAGCTTTCACCCCAGCCTTTTAGAGTGATCATAGCCATCTGACAGCGAGGTCTCCCTTGCCTATAAACATGTCCTCTCCTTGCATTTGCTTTGGGTAGCAGTAAGTGCACATAAAGTCATTGATGCTGTGTCTGTAGTGTGTTAGGCAGTGATTGATGTATTGTGTCATTTGAGAATCTGTTTCAGGGTGTTGCTGTGTTGATGTTTTTTTAAGGCATAGCCTGCAAATGTAACCCAGCTGTGCAGAAGGCGCACAGTCGTGCAGTAAGGCTTAGCTGCAGCTATGTGACACAGTAGTTTCAGGGGGCACGAGTTTGTCTTTGAGCCAGATTTATTTAGTTTACCGAGCCGACTGTCACATTAACTTTGACCACAACTGCTCGTACAACAAGCTCACATCCGGCCGTCTTACTCTCGTCTCTGCACTTTGTCCTAACTATGCATGCGCTCAACTTAACCCGCTGTTGGTTTTTTGGCGTTCTGAGTAGTTACTTGTTTCTCCTCGTTGTTTGGCTCCATGCCGTCAAGGGAGATGGGCATTGATGACTGTGAAGCATATGCTGTTAACCTCTTCTGTATGAAACCCTATATTAATTTAACTTTAAATTAATTAATCTGAGGTCTATTCCTAATCTTCCAGTTTTTAGTTGAGGTCTACAGCCTTTGTTATCGATCGGTGATGTATGCTGATTTTTATGCAGTGTTCTGAACATATATGAAATTGCTGTTGTCTTCTTGTTTTTGTAGGGGAAGATGTCTGGTCATACGCAAAGAAGCTTCCTCACTTATTCCAACAAGGCGGAGTCTTTTACAACATCATGAAGAAAGATATGGGTATGTATTCGTTAGATGACTTGCATTTCTTCATCCTGTAACTTAACATCACATCGCAGAAAGATGTTTTAGCAGTCTTTGTATATCATGTTGTTTACTGCCGGATTCTTATCGCCAAATCCCATGTGATACGGAGGGCTTTAGAGTTGTCAGGATGTTATTTATGTGAAACGAGTCCAGAAGGTAAAGAGCAAACGGCTCGCTGTGTGATAATGGCTGTTTGAGCACGCGGATATCTGACAGCGATCAGACGAGCGGATGTGTGTAGCTGGGGGCCTGATGTCTCCCCGTCTGTCTCCCGTCTGCAGGACTGATGGACGGCAAGCACTGCACCCTGCCTCACCTGGCCGGGAAGACGTTTGTGTACAACGCCGCGGAGGAGCGGCTGGAGCTGTGCGTGGACGCGGCGGGGCACTTCCCCGTGGGGCCCGACGTGGAGGAGCTGGTGAAGGAGGCGCTGGCCCAGCTGCGCGCCGAGGCTGCCGCCAGGAGCCGCGAGGGCAGCCCCTCCCACGGCCTCCTGCGGCTGGGGAGCGGGGGCGTGGTGCGCAAGAAGGAGCAGCTGCACAACGTCACCGCCTTCCAGGGCAAGGGCCACTCCCTGGGCGGGGCCCCCAGCGGCGGCTCCCCGCCGGAGCTCAAGCCCATCTCCCGCAAGCACAGCAGCGGCGTGGACCTGAGCGCCAGCGTGTCCCGGCAGGCCGACCTCTCGGACATCCCCGAGGACGCCGCCAAGGAGCTGGTGCGCATGGCGCCGGGCTTCGTCACGCTGAAGGACGGCCGCCACCTGGACCCCGGCATGATCGAGGCCCAGAGGAAGAGGCTGCAGGAGATGGTCTCCTCCATCCAGGCCTCCATGGACCGGCACCTGAGGGAGCAGAACCGGGGTCCCGCCGAGCCAGCCCCGCGCAGGCCCGACGCCCGGGGCCCGGCCGAGAGGACAGACGGGGCCAAGGCGAGCGCTCCGGAACCCACCCTGGGGCCCAGCGACCACGAACCCTCCGGCACGGGCATGGACGTGTCTGCCGGCGGTGCTGACGCGGCAGCCGGCAAGCAGCCCGAAAAGAGCGCGGAGGAACTGGAGGAAATGGAGAGCCAGGATGCCGAGCTCGCCATCGCCGCTGAACCAATGGATCATTCCTGATGGGAGAGGTGCATCAAGCCTTTGTGTTTCACGTAGAGAAGGCACACTACTCATTATCTTCCTCCCCAAGGCAGCATTACATGGGATCGCTGTAGTGTTGGGTTGCATCAAAGCTTAAGGTTTCTGCTGTCTTTTTTGTCTTTAATGCATGACATTGAATTTAAAGATTGATAGTTCATATGAATGTTTCTGCCTTACTGCTGCCCGGGTTATCACTTGGTGAGATTACTTGGGGACTTATTGAATTTGTGAAGCAAAGAAAAACGGCTAAAACACTTTAGCAATTGTGCGTGTGGATCCTCATGTGGAAATCATTCTTTTAAAGAAAGCGTATCGAGTCTTACAACCTAGCAAAAGAAGGAGTGGAGCTGACAAAGTGAGTCAGGAAAAGCATTACCTATCATTTTCTAGTCAGCAGAAGTTGTTTTTGCACTATACAAACTGTGACAACATGAACACATAGTCTGATCAGACCAGGATTTATATTGACAAAGATTTATCCCCACAGTACTTGTTAACATAACAGTCCAGGAAAACAAATGATTTTATTTCCAGTGGTTCTCTATTTTGCATGTTGTTTTCTTGCTGTTCTTTGTTACCACGAGGTAATGGAAGGGCAAGAGAATGGTGCTTAACAAACACTTAGTCTAATGCCACCAGACATTAGTCTCTTACTTTGAACTCAGTTTGCTGGATAAAAATGGGGACAAACAAGGTGCGATTATTTCATCATACTTCTGTAAAACCAGACCAGATAGATGCAGTGACAATTTATTATGTAACCTATTTCATGAACCAAAGTAAGCTGTGTTGTTGAGAGTTTGTATAGAGCACGAATTACAGCGTGAATTTAGCACCTGGCAGAGTACACCGTGAGGCTAAAGTGCACCTGAGATTCTTTTCTGAAAAAATAAACCCAGAGAAAGTGTTTGGTTGGACATCGCAGCCTCACAAAGGCTAATTACTTGGTATATTCTTGGAAAGTACATGGCATGTGCTTGAGTTATGTTTTCTAATTTGTAATGATTTCTAACACTCATATACACACACACACACACACACACACACACGATTGTAATGAGGAAAAAAAGTAATCTTTAACGAATAAAAAGAATAGTGGTAAGGTTAATCAGTGAACCATTGTTTTTTTTTTCAGAGAAATTCCATAGGTGCACTTAAATCTCTGTTTAGAGGTGTCAAAGAATTGCATTTCCATTGTTACCAAACAGTAGCTGAAGCCTTTTGCAAGAAATACTTTGATCAAAAATGCAAATATTTGAGTGATGTATGCAGTATCTTGAGTTTTCTTTATTATTACAATTATTTTTATTATTGCAGCAATAGAGAAAGGACTAATTATAAACCAAATCACTTAATACTGCTTTGGAATGAAACCCAACTGAATTGAATCAGCGTGACGCTAACACATTTAAAAAGAGGAAAATGGCTTCTGAAATCTGTGTGTGGGAATGTACGTGTCATCTGAAAGTAGAAGTGTGTGTAATTTCTGTCCTTCCATGGATGGATTTTAGTGTACATTTGAAATGGAATGCAAGCTGGCATTTTTACCATGCGACAATACAGATTTGAAAAACACTTGATCACTTCAGCATAATGAATAGTTGCAGTGTTTTTAATTTGATTCCGTTATTTTGCAGGCAACGACTCAGGTTTACAGGAGAAAGGATGTGTGTGTGCGTCTCTGAATAATAGGATATAAAATTCTCAGATGGTTGGCAAAATGGAGGTCTGGATCATTCAGTTAGTGGACGGTCAGCAGTACCCCTCAGACCTGTGGCATCCCTTTAGAACTGATGTTTACAACCTTGGGATAAATACCCACATGCCATCTTACCTGATGGCATAAATGCTGCAGTTCCAGACAAGGAAATTAATAAATTGGTGCCAACGTAATGTAGTTATTTACCCTTCTGGCACACTCTGTAGATTTTTCCTGCTCCATCAAACTTAATTAGGAAAGAGCCTCTTGTGGTCTGTTTTTAATTGTAAGTTTGCAGAATGCTAAAAGGAAACTTCAGCTGAGTGCTCTGTGAATCACATACAGAGTCACAGTCACGGGCTTGGCTGGAGAGCACTTGGTCAGCTCTGCACTTGCAGTTGTGTATATCCCACAATGCATGTCTACATACAACCCCAATAGAAATAACCCTTGACCCCAGTCAGAAGCCTCTTGCCAGTTGTGTGTCTGGGGTCAAAGGTCAGATAGGTTTTCTTCTTGCTGGATTTTTTTTTTTTCCTTGTTTTCTTTTGGATTGCCTTAAAATGTTTTGATTTTTATAGCAATATACAAATGGTAATTGTACCCTTTATCCCTTTTCTTACCATGTACTCATTACCAGATGGTAATTTGCACCACATTATGCTTTGAGCTGGTAGAAGAATGATAACTTAGATTTAGCAAAAGATTTTATGGTGAAAATGTTAATAGTGAATGGTGAAGGAATTAGTTCACAAAAGAAACAAGATAACAAAAAGACGTTTTTGAGGAAACATTTGGATGTTTAGAACCATTTTGTGCTTTGCTCAGCTCTTCCATATCCGTGTCTTGAACAGCAAGCATTTTAAAGGAACTGTACTCCAAGACTGTATTCAGTCCCTGGACTATTGTTATATTTTTAAAAAGGTGCTTCAAAATGCTTTGCCCCTACGTTCAGTTTAGAAGTAACAATTTACCACATTTAGTGGTGGTGCATCCCATCTACGATGGTGGTCCATCCAGTGCGATTGGAGCAATGTGTTCTTGAAGTACCTTATATCTGTTGCACTGAATGCTCATTTCAGTGCCAATTTCTGTGCACATGGTAAAAAGTAGGAACTCTTACTAAGCAGGTTGGACTGACCAAAAGACAAGTCCTTGAGTCCTGCACTGAAATGATGTTTGACCCTAATGCAGAACTTATTTTCCATTTGAACTGCTTTAGCTCTGTAAACATAGTGGCCACAGAGAGGTAAAGCTGTGCAGCCACTTAATGGATCTGGGACCATTCTGGTTCGCCGAGTTTCTCTAACGTGATATCATCAAGTACTGCCATGTCAGTCTCTGGCCTTATTTTTATTTTCTTTTATTTTTTTGAGTCTTACTTAGTCTAAGTGAAAGAAGCATAAACGTGTTCTTGAGGTGGCCCATTGAATTCCTTGCCACCGTGTGGAATGAAGCAGGTTTTCCGGTTTCAGGCCGCATGTGACTGCAGCAGCTCCTGTCTCTTGACGTCATAGCCAAAGTGACAAGACAGTAAATGTTAAAGCTGTGACGTTATCCAACTTAGCTGAAAATCAAAATACAGAGTGAAAATTGAGCACTTTCAAAAGCAAGAGGGAATGTTAGAATATGTATAAATGGTTTGTGTTAGTATATATATAGTTCTGTTCTCAAAAATAGTATATATTATTGCCAGTCCATGGAAAGAAGCAAAAAAGAGATGGTGTACTTGCCTATTCCCAACAACACTGGTTATTTTCAACAAACCTGGGGTTTGGTTCCTTGTGACTGCTGTATTAATTATACGTATTGTAAGCCAGTGTATTATAAAAGTATATATTGTACTATACTTTGATCTGTACAGAAATTGAAGTTGTTTTGTTCCATTTTTTTTAGTTAACATTTCTTGTTTGCTAATAAAACAACTGAAGTTGCTACGGCTTCAATATTGCTGTCCGCATGCTTGACAAACTTTTCAATCTCTCTGCAATAAAGAAATTGCTTCACATTACGGTTTGTGCTGTGGTTAATGTAATTATCTCTTCACAGTCCTACCCAACCACAGTGTACTTAAAGAGAATGATGCCAGGTGGAATAAAAGTTATTTATTTCCACTGTAATAGAATGCCATTTTTCATTTTGACTTGGGACTGAATAGTAAGCAAAAACTACAATCAAATTAATCATGTTTTTGATATATTCAGAACATATACATGCCGTAAAAAACAGTTACTGGGCATGACGGTTCAATCGCACCATATTTTAACAAATCAAATCAAATCAATGCTCAAATAACTATTGAATAACCAAAGAGTGATAAATTGGATGAATGATGAAATTTAAAAAATGCATAGAGGAAATACAAATTAATTTATGAATATGCATTCCTACGAGATGATGAAAGATTGGGATGAATCATTGGATGTTTGCTGGCGTTATAAGTCTGGCAGGTGTCCACAGCTGTTGGGGGTGGGGCCACATCTGCCAAAGATGTTCATGAGACATACCCATGGGATAGCACTGACTGATCACTAACACATCCCTACAAAAAAAATCAGTTAAGATATTTATGTGTGTACTCTGAGATAATGCCAAACTGGTTGTTACTATCATGGATAATAATTAATTCAGCAGACACTTACTCAGAATAAATTAGGATGTCATCATGTCATGGTAACAAAGTGCATGTCACAAGGACTGTACGTTTAAGGGCATGGCTACAAAATAAGCAATAATTTAGGAAATGCAGCTATGTTGGATCAAATTAAACAGTAGCAATAAGTACACAATAATGTGCAAGTATGTACACTACATGGCCAATGTGAACACCTGACATCCAACATTTCATCCAATGTTATTGGCATTAATATGGAGTTAGTCCACCCTTTGCTGCTGTAACAACCTCCACTCTTCTGGGAAGGCTTTATACTAGATGTTGGAGCATTGCTGCAGGGATTTGCGTCCACTCAGCCGGCCGGGCACTGATTGGACCATTAGGCCTGGCTCGCAGTTGGCTATTCAATCAATCCCAAAGATGTTTGATGGGGTTGAGATCAGGGCTCTGTGCAGACCAGTCAAGTTCTTCCACACCGTTCTCGACAAAACCATTTGTTTATGGACCTCGCTGTGTGCCCAGAGGCATTGTCTTGCTGAAAGAAGAAAGGGCCTTCCCCAAACTACATTAAGATTTGCCTTGATTGGAACTAAGGGGCCTAGCCCAAACCATGAAAAACAGCCCCAGACAAATAGGTGTCCACATGCTTTGGTCATATAGTGTATTTCATTACTCAATATCACTGAAATACCATTTTGTGATCACAGAGCGTAATAAAGTACTTAGTTACAGCAGGAGAAACCATACATGAAATAACTTGTGTTACACAAGCATTCAGAGTGTTTAACATTGGTCCAGAGTACTACACCAGGTTATACTCAGGGTGAGGCCAACAGAAGTGGCAGGATCAAGCTGTAGGATAGATATGTCTTGGAACTGGGGGTCAATATGCAATCTGAATCTGCTCCTGAATATCATAACTGATCCTGCAGTTATCTATCCATGGCATTTTATGACTAAAGGAATGTACTTTATGTGACACATTGGTAGCTGGCTAACTTAATATGAAGATGAAGCTTCTTTTGTGTGAAAATGAAAGATATTTTACAAAAGCACCTTTAAATCTAAAGTACTATAAATACTCCTACCCCGCTGCTGGCATTTTACATTAAATGTACAGTACAATTAAGAGGTAAAGATGAAAGCATGAGTATGAGAGCACATGAATGAATGAATGAATAAATAAATAAATAAAAAAAATAAAAAATAAATAAATAAATAAATAAAGTGGCATTTTATTTGTGCAATGGCAAAAAGCAGCATCATCTTCTCTCGAATGGCCATAAGGGGGCAGCAGTACGATGTGCTAAATCTGAAGTGTACTACAGTCTGGGCAAGCACGTGTAATTCAAATACATGCATCTTAAAACAGACATGCAAATATCTTATAACTAACTTTGAAATTTGCACACCATTCTTTATTTAATTATATCTACTTGCCTGGGGAGAAATGTGTTTGTTTCCCACCAAATTATGAGGTTGGGCCAGCATTGCACAGCACTGTACTCTGACTTCAATTTGGCTCTACACGTCAGGCGCCGTACCACTAGCGCTCCCCCAATTTCGACCAATCAGGTGCGAGGCCGCGTGCGCAGATTCAAACACTTTTCTAGAAGGAGGCTGGGCGCGAGAATCGGCGGGACGGACAAAAAATCTGAAGTACGAAAATAAGAGAGAAACAGAGACGGAGGTGGGAGGGTGAGCAGCTATCAAGGCGGGCTGAAGAGAAGTATGCGTACCTCATTGATCATCGCCCATTACCTCAGTGCGGGCATTGACAACATCCATGAGAAGTCCTGATCTGAATTTTACTGCAGAATATGTACATTTGAAGGATTATATCGGTACCCAGATTAGCAATAATTTCCCTACAAAAGAGAAAATGTAACGTAACTTGTTAGCTCCTGTGGCTACGTGTTGATCCGCCTGTACTGTTGTCTTGCTGATAATGATGTACTCCATCATCACAGAGAGACAAGCAAAAGAACTGTGACATTGACAGCGACTTGTGTGGACAGATCTCAGTGTTGATCCGATTGTTTTATTTTTGGATTTGCAATTAAATTGGGACAGGCGGATTTTGCTTGTTTGGTTCGCCCCTTCGGATTGAAGAAAAAAGGTGATCATCGGCGAAAGTCATGGCCAACAACAGATCACGCAGGTAAGTGACTGAGGTAACGTACCTAGTGTGTTGCTCATCTTTACAAATCATGGGCAGTTGGATTGGTAATTTACGAAGATACCCAAATCATCTAGCTGGTTGACATGACATGAGCCATTCACCTCTGTTAGGAACATCTAACTTACCTCTAACGATAAAGCTCGACAGCAACGACACGTTGCCTTTGATTTAAAGTTGTAAAAGTTATAGCGATTAGCCATTCTGAATGCCTGGCGAGTTTCCAAACGAAATGTCACGCGAGTGTGAATCTTATTGCTAACTTGGTTACCCACATTTTAGCTAACGTTAAGTCAGATGGCCAGCAGCATACAACATGGATCTCCACCCGTGGATGTCAGCAGCTGGCTAGGAAGCTAATGTTAGCAAACTGAGTGGCAGATTTTATTTGTTGGCTTGCTTGCTAGCTGAATATGCTAGGTAAAATTGCGCTGGGTAGCTTTAGCAAGACATTAAATCGGACACTACACTCCCAAGACTTTAGGATATCCGCTGCCATGTAACCTAGCAAAATTTTGCCAAGGTATATCTTGATATTTAGCTGATACCACCTGTCAGAGCTGCGGTGGTCCGCAATATGTTCGCAGACACAGCACCAACTAGTAAAATAGTAAATTAAAACGTTATAGATAACATAACGCAAATTTATCCTATTTACTTTGCTTTTTGAGAAGCGAAGACTCTAACAGCCAATATTCACTAGCTCGTTTTTTTTTTTTAATCTCGCTATCCATACAGCAAGTAGTCTAGAGTTATTATTCTTTTCCTAATGTGAAGTTGCCTAACGTTAGCTAGTGCGTGGCTTACCTATCTTGTCTGGCTAGAACATGTGGCGATACGGAGAGTTGTAGCTAAAGCTCGCTATAACGTTTGCTAGATGACATCGTAGTTATAGATTAACGTCAACACTAATTTTACAGAAGTTGGAAATGCTTGCTTCATATCTCAGCCATGAAACGCCAGTTTATTGAAATGGAGCGTGTTATGCGTAGTTTATTTAATCTGTTCTGCTATTCGTGACATCGTGTATAGTAGTATTTGTGCAAGCAACTCATTCTTCGACTCTAACAAGATTATGGCTCGGTATAGTGCTATTGTATAGGCCTAACGTTATTTTTTAGCATTAGTCACCGTTCACATGAACTGGCCTCGCACTTCAGATGCATGGTTCAGGCCATGGATTCCCGGCATCGGTCTGCCAATTATATAATCTCGTCTGAAATATTCTGGCCTGCTAATAGTTAACGTTAAGACCCCATTTTAGAGGCAGAAAGGTTATGAACATGGTTCACCTTACTGTTGTGTCAGAGAAATGTGGCGGACATACCAACGTAGAAAGGGGAAACTAAACTAAACAAAATGTCATTTTATTCGATTTGCATTTCATTTGCATCAAATTAATCATGCATGGACGCGATCATGTGAACAGTACAGCTGCTTCACTAAAATGTGTTACTAAAGGGCAAAACACCGCGAATTTGAAATTTCACGTTGCCGTTCTCGTGGACAAAAAATGTGCCGTACCATATTTATTGGAGCGTAGTCCTTTTCGATTGCATCATTGTGATTCTCTATTGGAAACGGTCTGGAAGTGCAACAGTGCCGTTTCTGGGGAGTGCTCTTTTCACATGTCTTTGAAGTAGAATTACTCCTCGGCATTAACGTGGCTTTTTCATGCTTGGGTCACATTTATTGTGTATGTTAAAATAGTGCTTCTGTAAGGAAATGTGGCTGGAACACAGGAAAGAAACCGAGGTCAGTGACAAAATAAATATTGTCACTCACATCGAAAGCGAAATGTCGTAGTATTTGTAAGAAAATAGTGTTTGAGATATAGCCTGTATTTAAGGTAGGTCTGTCGTTTGGTTTTGAAGTATAGTATACACTATAAAACTATAAAATTTTCAGAAAAAAACACATTGGATTAGGATTTTTCAAAAATCAAGTAACCAATATCGTGGGCATTATACATGGGTTCCTTGCCAAGTGTCTTTGTGCTAGAAAAATCGCCCCGAGTGTTTTAAGTGTGCTGAGTTAGGAAACCATAATTTCCTCCCACTTTCATGCTAATGCCACAGCAAATATAACCGCAAGATTTCATTTTCGATAATTCGCCATTCGGCATTGAGAAATAGAAGAAAAATCTAAGTTGGTTGAGTGCTGTTTGTTTCCTCTAAAAAAGAAAGAGTAGACTAACTGATATAGATTGGATCGCAGTGCAGAAAGCACCGTGGCAGGGAACTGAACCCTCAGCCATCTGGAGGATTGGCATACAGGCTGATACTCAACTGCTCTATAAACTGAGCCACAATGTCTTTGGTGTTCATTCTTCAACCACAACAAGTGACCATTTCAGTGTTTGGATGAAGTACTGAATTTTGGTTTGATATATTTTTTATGCCTACTTTTTAACATAGGGAATTGCATTGTGTTCTATTTAAAGAGTTTACAGATTATTTTGTTATTTTCTAAACTTGGTGCTAAATATCCTGTTGCAGAGGGAATTAATGACTAAAGGTTAGTTGTGGGGCAGAATAGAATCTGAAGTCACGTACATTTAAATATATATCTGCATGCTTCACAGGGTGAATGCTTGAGTTGAAGTTGGAATATAAATCTGTTTGAATTAGGGCCCCCACTCTGTCACTACACATAATGCAGTTCTGTGGGATTTTTCTTGCTGAGATCAGTATTTCACTTGCCTTTTTTACCAGGCTACAACTTTAGTGTATTGAAAAAAATGCTTCCAGAATGTTCAAAAGCCCCCTAGCTGATTAAAAAAAAAATTATGGGAAAATCTGTGACAAACCTACTACCATCCTCACTTTTCTTTAGTGGAAAGGTAGCGCATTTGTCATTTGAGCTAGTCCATGGTGAAACAAAAAGCACAGGAAGTAAAAAAAAAAAAAAAAGTGTTTATGGTAACTGTGGCTAATGCTATGGGCCCCTGATCGAGTTGGCATCCTCTCTGGATGGGTGCCTCGGTTGAGCTCACAATTATTTTCCTTGGCTAGTTTGGGGTTTGGTCATTTTCCACTCTCTAATCACACAAACACAACCATGATGTAATTTCTGCTTGAATGGAAGCTCCATGGAGTGTGTTGGGTACCCCACCCCCTGTGGGCCCCATGGATGGACCTCGCCCTGTGCCCTGATGACGGCACGGTCAACAATGCGAGCGTGTGGTCTTTGTTGTGTGAACGGAGCAGAAGATCTGGGTAGGGGGTTGGGGTGGGGGGTGGGGGCTTCTTTAACTCCCTCTGTGCCAGAGTTAACTTTTCTCCCACTGTCGCCTCAACACGGATACCTGCCACTGTCCCACCTTTCACACAATGTGCTATTTCAGACATGAGAACAGGAAAAGAAAAATCATATTAAATCACTTTGCATAATAGGTATACATGCTAAGGCTGCACTGTATATGCAAATCATAAGGGCTGATTAGTCACCATCCATGTTCATTTGACAATAGGGGCTGTCCTCATGGTTCATTAACTGGTTGCTGGGCCTTTTTTTTAGTTTTGCTGTGGTTACCCCTTACTGTCAGAACCACCTCTGTTTCTCATTTGCATATAATAAAGATGATTCATGAAATGCAAACACAAAAAATACCACCTGCTTCAGTGTGGTCTCTGACAGCATGCAGGATATTACTACTATTTCATTTGAATGTGAAAGGTGTACTTTATCCTGTTAGACCCCAAATAAGGATGTGACACACCGGGAAAAAAAAAACAAAAAAACTTTGGCAACTTTTGTGAATGACTCAGACCCTCTCTTAAACCAGTTAAAAGAGCTCCTGATGTCAGTATGTTGCGTATATGTTTTCTGCACTTTCCCGCCCTCCAAAATGAATGAGTGCACACATTATATTTGGATTATGCCTCAATGAAATGAAAGCAGTGCCATGAACTGTGGATGCCGTACAGTGGCAGCTTTGTATTCTCTCAAGCTGAAGAGAACTAACGTAGTTTGCTAATGGAAATTTTAACTTTTGGAAAGAAAGGTAGTATTTTGTCCCTACGTGTTGTAAAACATAACTTTTCTCTTTGAGCCACTAACAGCGTACACGATAATCAAAGATGGGTCATAAACTGAATTACATTTGTTGAGAGAAGCATTGGTAATATCTTTTAGACTATGCTCAGACTTCAGTGAAATGTTTTGGTTTGCATATTGCTCTTAATTTAAAAAGGTAAACTGGTTTAACCTGAGCTTTTTTTTTTAAATCATCTGGTTCTGTTGTCTCAATGATAACTACCTTGCTTCTCTAAAGGTCACAGAAATGACTCTCCCAAAATCTTAATTTAAGAGATATGTGTCTCCTTTGTTTACCCCACAGAAAAAGCAGCCCACCTCTGGTTAGTCACTGCCTCTGGCTGAAAGCCTACAGTACATGCCTGCCTGTTAGTAATAGGCCTAGCCTCTGCTATACTGTGCCAATATTCCCTGTGCAGTTAGTCTGATTCTGCAGAGTTCATGAGCAGTAGCAGTACACTCATTCATCTTTGAAAAGTAAATTATAATGTAATGTTGGACAAGAAACTATAAAATCCTCTTTTCTCTTATTGATTTAGCTATTATTGTTCATTTATATTTTTGCCAAAAATGTTTTCTCTGTGACAAGTGATCAACATTTAAAAAGAATAAAATACACATTTAGTAGCTATTATTCAAAAATAATGAAATGCCATGTCTAAATAAATGAAAATATTTAAATTCAGAAAACATCTCTTCGTTTAGAACTTTTTGTGCTATACAATATATACATTATTTGTACGTAGTACGTACCTCAACCATCACATAGTAACGGGACTCACACTGTTTGGAAACACGGGGATATACGTAAAATGCAGTTTTGTATTTAACATTTGATATACAGAATTTAGAAATGCAGTGTGCTTCGGAGAGCATTGTGATTACACACAGTAGTAGTGGTGCGGCACTTTCTGAGAGCTTGGTCAACTCTTTAGCTTTCTCTTTTGAGCTTCAGGTGAATCTTTCACTTTCTGTGTAGCGTTTATGGCTCCGAAGTGCCTCTGTTCATCCTTATTCCGCACTGGCTCGGACAGGCAGCTAATGTTGTAAATCAATGCAGAATCACCACCCCCCCATCAGTGCAAGGGATTTCGGCTGAAACCCAATCCGTGTGCTTCTCTGCTGGATTTCTCCTTTCATCACGGGCCAGCTCTGCCAGGGAGCAGCAGGCGGTCATATTTTCATTTTAACCGCATCTTAAGAAGACAATAATGGAAGACATTCAGCACATCCATGCTGTTCCTGTATCTGGAGAGGGCTAGCGACACGTACCATCCACACCTGCCAGACCTGTTCTTCAGGGCCTCTGCACGTGCTTGGTGGCTTCAGTAAAAACGGTCGTCCTATCTGATGCGTTAGAGAGAGCGCACGTTGCGATCTTGTTCATTTGCAGTTGTTCTTTGCTCTCTCTGTCTCTTTCTCTCTCACTTTCTCTATCTTTTCCACTCTCTCTAACGGTATCACGAGGCCTGCGGCTCTAATTGCATTTCCCAGTTACAGTCCAAAGTACCCTGTGTCGTCAGCGTCAGGCCTGGCAGTTAACCTTGTTCCATGTCCCATGTTCTAGAGCTGCAAGGTGAACAGTACATCCTCAGTGTTCTAGCATTGCTTTTATCTCGCCTCAGTGTCCAGAGAGTGCAGTGCTCTATCAGTGCACAGCTGAACAGGTACAATCTCCAAATGGCACAGTTGCTGAATGTTACAGTAGCAAATTCAGGTATTTTTTCTCCCCTCTCACTCAGTGCAGTAGTGCACATTGGAAGAAATAATGCATATGCTGGTTTTCATGCAGCAGTTTAAGGCTGCAGCCAGTCATTCACTTTGGAGCATGGCTTTTTATTGTTTTTCAGATACAGTGCCCCATTAATACACTTGGCATGAAGTTACAAAGCAGTGTAATTAATGGGGATGTTCCCTATACCAAGAGAACCTGCTTTGGGACACCATAGGGCTACAGTGTACTGAACAGCCTGTTTGTTAGAGAGAAAGTGTGAACTCCCCATTCTCGGATATGAAAAAGACTGCACTGAAAGAGAGTGCCCTAGTGTGTAAAGTGGTGGATGGGCAGTCCAGTACAGCTACTGTGTGTGAGTGATCCTCACTGACTCTGTGCACAGCTGTCCCCGGCTCTCTGCACCCAGTAGCCCTCCCTGTGAATGCCACATAGATCTTCTCCTTTACTGATCTGTGAAGTCCTAAGTTGAGTCTCTCACCTTCATGGGGCAGTGAAGACAGACTGAATGGGAAAAGTGCAAGCTTCTGTCCAGCGCCTAGCTCAGCTAAGTTTCAGTCCGTAATGCTGTTCGGCTGCCTTGAGTCCACAGCAATAGAGAAGTGCTTGTGTGTGCCTGGTAACCCTGGGGGACTCCTTTCTTTTGGCCCTCCGCCCTGTTGGTGAAATAGATTAGACTGGCACAGCGCTGACAGAGAACTGTTGCTAGGCAACAGGGCATTCCTGGGGACTGATGTCTTCTTCACAGTCTGATATCCTCATGCTCGCGGCAGGCAGGGTGGACACAGCTGATGGTATCACCCTTTTTGGTTCTCTGTCTTTCTGATAGTTCCCTCTTAATTCAGAGGTCATAGTGGAAACATTGATCCTTGATTTCCTAGCCTCTTATGGATTCATTTTTATTAGA
This sequence comes from Anguilla rostrata, assembly GCF_018555375.3. NCBI lineage: Eukaryota > Metazoa > Chordata > Actinopteri > Anguilliformes > Anguillidae > Anguilla > Anguilla rostrata. Next base: position 50,167,041 of record NC_057936.1, on the reverse strand, counting down.
AAGCTTTTTTCTTTTATTCAACTTCATAACCAGGTCCAGCAACCAAACAGATTGCTTTATGTGTTTTGTTATCTCCCCTCTGGAGACTGGAATGTCCGGTTTAGTACTCCTATTCTGTCATTTCCTGCTGGCAGTCTGTATTGGGAGAGATTGTTCATAGATTAAATGGAGGTTTTCCCCGTCTGTTTCTTTGTCTTTACTGCTGTAGATGTTCGGTCTTCACAGTATGTAAGCACATCAATCACAACTGCTCTATTCCTGCTCCTGGCTCTTAAGATTACCACTAAAAGCTTAGATTAACAGTGAATTTTTTTACTGATCATTGTATGGTTTGTAGTGTGAAGCAGCCTGTGTTTTTCTCCTCTAAATGTGTGTGGTCAGCTTTGCTGGCTTGGTAATTAACCGTTTTGATGGTGCGCTTAACCAAGCGATCTGTGTTTTCTATGGGTCTTTTCTTGGTGACAGTTAAAGGGTTAACACGTATAGTAAATATATACCTACGGTGACTGCGATGTTGTGTGATATCCTCTTACTCTGTCAGAAGTTACCGGCATATTGATGCTCATTCCCTCCTCCCTGTGTCTCTCTGTCCTTCATCAGTGAGGACGAGGATGAGGAGCTGCTCTCAACAGACCCTGAGAGCCGGGACCAGAAGAACCCCAAGAAGCTGCTGTGCAAAGTCAAGTGGTCCAGGGATGAGGTAATCATTCCACCAGGGTGGAAGTGTGTGAGAGCTGGATGCAGCAGTCTCTGTGCTCTGTACCATACAGCAGTCTCTGTGCTCTGTGCCATACAGCAGTCTCTGTGCTCTGTGCCATACAGCAGTCTCTGTGCTCTGTACCGTACAGCAGTCTCTGTGCTCTGTGCCATACAGCAGTCTGTGCTCTGTACCGTACAGCAGTCTGTGCTCTGTACCGTACAGCAGTCTTTATGCTCTGTGCCATACAGCAGTCTCTGTGCTCTGTACCGTACAGCAGTCTCTGTGCTCTGTACCGTACAGCAGTCTCTGTGCTCTGTACCGTACAGCAGTCTCTGTGCTCTGTACCGTACAGCAGTCTCTGTGCTCTGTACCGTACAGCAGTCTCTGTGGTCTGTACCATACAGCAGTCTCTGTGCTCTGTACCGTACAGCAGTCTCTGTGCTCTGTACTGTACAGCAGTTTCTGTGCTCTGTACCGTGCAGCAGTTTTTGTGCTCTGTACCGTGCAGCAGTCTCAGTGCTCTTCGTACAGCAGTCTCTGTGCTCTGTACCGTACAGCAGTCTCTGTGCTCTGTACCGTACAGCAGTCTGTGCTCTGTACCGTACAGCAGTCTCTGTCCTCTGTACTGTACAGCAGTCTCTGTGCTCTGTACCGTACAGCAGTCTCTGTGCTCTGTACCGTACAGCAGTCTCTGTGCTCTGTACCGTACAGCAGTCTCTGTGCTCTGTACCGTACAGCAGTCTCTGTGCTCTGTACCGTACAGCAGTCTCTGTGCTCTGTACCGTACAGCAGTCTCTGTGCTCTGTACCGTACAGCAGTCTCTGTGCTCTGTCCGTACAAGCAGTCTCTGTGCTCTGTCCGTACAGCAGTCTCTGTGCTCTGTACCGTACAGCAGTCTCTGTGCTCTTGCACCGTACAGCAGTCTCTGTGCTCTGTACCGTACAGCAGTCTCTGTGCTCTGTACCGTACAGCAGTCTCTGTGCTCTGTACCGTACAGCAGTCTCTGTGCTCTGTCCGTACAGCAGTCTTGTGTCTGTAGTCAGCAGTCTCTGTGCTCTGTACCATGCGTCTTTACAGCACTGTACAGCAGTCACTGTGCTCTGAGCCGTACAGCAGTCTCTGTGCTCTGTACCGTACAGCAGTCTCTGTGCTCTGTACCGTACAGCAGTCATAGCAGAAGCTCACTCTTTTCTGTTGAAAGCTTGTGTAGGATAGTTGTGCTTCTCTAGTCCTGCTAATAAAGATAATTGCCTTTTTAATTTTCCTTCTTTCCAGGATGAGCTGCTGAAGAAGCTGGTTGAGAAACATGGAACGGATTCCTGGAAACTGATAGCAAATTACCTTCCTGTAAGTATTCAGTAAAAAACAGTGCGCATAAATTACCGTGATAGAGGTTCGCACTGGAACTCGGCAAAAAACTTTTACTTTACTTCGGTATGGTCAGTCTCGCTCATAGAATGAGTCATGTAGCGTATAGAATAACAATGTGGCTTGAATGACAGGAGAATCCAGAAAACTCAGCGTGTAAGCCTGACTCCCTTGCATGCCATTTTCCCCGCGGAATGAGGCCCACTATTTCTGCGTAACGGGAGTCTGTGAAAAAATGACTTCCCAAAAGAGCTGGCATTTGTGAGGAGGCTGGCGACTTTTAGCGCGTAATGAATGCGCGGCGCAGCTGGCTAGCTGCCTGCTGTCTGGCGGCGCCGCGCGGTGAAGAGGATGCGATAATGCAGCTGCAGGTGTTGATGGGCCTTTTGTCACGCCGTCACAGAAAAGAACAGATGGCCAGTGTCAACACCGCTGGCAGAAGGTGCTCAACCCGGAGCTGGTGAAAGGGCCCTGGACAAAAGAGGAGGATCAGAGGGTAAGGAGAGCTGGGTGTTTACCTACCTGAGGAAGAGAGGGAGGGAAGGGAGAAAGAGAGAGAGAGAAGGTGAGAGGAAGGAAAGGGGACAGAGGAGGGAGAGAGGGAGGGGGAGGGAAGTAGGTGTCTTTCTCTCTACAGTCAATTTCAAAAGGTGTGAAACGCACAACATTTCGAAACGCACAACACATTTTCTTAAATTGGCGTCATGAGCCAGAGGCTGAACGTGATTGGTTGATGAAAGAGGGGGAGAGGGGGACTGATGTCATTGGTAAGAGCACGTGCTGCAGAGGCAGACTTGAGTCTGGACTTTGGTAAGAACTCGTATCACCATTTCAGGGTAACTTTGTGCTGCTCTCCCCATTCTGGTATCCCAATCTGTGACACATCAGTCTGCTCCCCGGCAACAGTAACCCTGTGACCTCACAGGAAGCAGTGTGTTCTCCAGCCCCGGTCCCAGCGCCTCTGCAGTTCAGGGCGTAGCGGCGGCTCTCCCGCGCGAAGTCGCGAGCTGAACGGCGCATTCCTCCCGCCGTGCCGCATTACACACCGGCTGCAAGAATGCCAGGAATGGCGGTTTGCAGAGAGCCCGCCAGGCCTCCGAGCTCACGGTCTTATCGCAGCTTAAAATAGCTCCTCTGACACGCAGCGTGACAAACCCCTGCCCACACTGTTCACATGGCCGTACTGCTGTACTGTTATAATCATTGATTCAATGATTGGCGATGGGCGACATAGCTCAGGAGGTAAGACCGATTGTCTGGCAGTCGGAGGGTTGCCGGTTCAAAGCCCGCCCTGGGCGTGTCGAAGTGTCCTTGAGCAAGACACCTAACCCCTAACCCCTAACTGCTCTGGTGAATGAGAGGCATCAATTGTAAAGCGCTTTGGATAAAAGCGCTATATAAATGCAGTCCATTTACCATTTACCATGATCGCAGAAATAAAGAACTGTACGCCGTCCCAGAGCGTAGGGCGCCTATCTCTCCCCTGCGCCGGTGCGCCTTAGGCCCCTCTCACGCCGGGCGTGGCCCCGATCCGTCGGAAGGGGCCCCCCCAGAGTGTGACCCCGGCCCCCCCCCCCCCCGTTTGTGCGCGCAGGTGATCGAGCTGGTGCACAAATACGGCCCCAAGCGCTGGTCCATCATCGCCAAGCACCTGCAGGGCCGCATCGGCAAGCAGTGCAGGGAGCGCTGGCACAACCACCTCAACCCCGAGGTGAAGAAGTCCTCCTGGACCGAGGAGGAGGACCGCATCATCTACGAGGCCCACCGGCGCCTCGGCAACCGCTGGGCCGAGATCTCCAAGCTGCTGCCCGGGAGGTAGGCCTGCCGTGCGCCTGTCACTGCTCCAGTGCTCATCGCTGCTCCGCCCCACATTTAAACTGATCTTCAGACCACTACCGGGACCACAATTTAGCAAAAATGACATGAAGAGTTGGAAGGGAAACGCATGCTTAATGTTTGTACTGGTTTGTTTAACCTTGTTTAAAGGTTTTTTTTGTGCAGTTTTTAACAGAGAAACAGCCGTAACATTACTAAGACTAGACCTAGACTAGACTGTTTTTCATTGGCCCCTGCCCTGTTGGGGAGCAGTTAGAACGCATGCACATATTAACCACAGCTTAGAGAAGGGGGGGCTAAAGCCAAGCTCCTTGTACGATGTGTGCCTGGAGAAGCGGAGGTCAGCGGCTCTCCCTACGTCCGCCCACAGGACGGACAACTCCATCAAGAATCACTGGAACTCCACCATGCGGAGGAAGGTGGAGCACGAGGGCTACCTGCAGGAGAGCTCTGCGGCCTACAAGTCCGCCCACGGCGGGAAGAGAGAGTCCAAGTCCCGCCCGTCCGCGGACATGCGGCACGACCACAACCAGATGTTCATCACCAACCCAGCACAGGTGCTCCTCCGCCCCTCTCTCTCTCTCTCTCTCTCTCTCTCCTGCCTCAGACTGACTCCTTACTGCCTGAGGATAAGCTGCTTCACCTTTGGGTTGACCCTTGAGTGTTAATAAAAGTGGACTCATGACAAGCCTCTGTATATTTCCTGGCTCACTGTGTCTTAGTCTTTTAAGGGACTGGGAGATTTATCTACACGTATTAAGACACGGTGCAGTGTTTTCATGCATCACTCAGTATGTGCGTGCGTGTGTGTGTGTGTGTGTGCGCGTGTTTTCTCTTCATAGCTTGCGGGATACTTTGGCCCAATGGACAGGCAGTGTGTGGACGGCATCCCTGATACCTCACCTGTCTTCGTTCAGGTGAGCTTTTCTCTCCGACAGCGCGCACACAGACAGAAACACAAAGTGTCCGTGTTGGTGGGCTGCACATGCACTGTATGTCTCCGTTCTGGTTCGTGTCCAGTTTATCTCTTGAAACTCGTTCCACCAAACGCGGAATGAGTCTGTCTCTTTTCTTCCTCTGTGTATTAACATTCTGTGTTTGTGTTTGTCCTCTGGTATTCTTAATTGGTCTTCATTTAAGTCTTCACTGATGCATCTCTATGCTCCATGTTTAGCTTTAAGACTCCACAGGTTATTAGTTCTGTTAATAATCTTTGTAACGTCACAACACTTCATTTTTCATTTTGGTTGGAACTTGCAATGTAATTTTAAATCCAGCCTTTTTATTGACGTTGATGAAACGGGCTGCTATTGGCCGACAGTTGATGATGCAATAGTTCCATTGCCCTGCCTGTTTGCCAACATAAATTACACATTCTGTATTTGTGTACATAAAATTCATCAACAAACCAATCAGTCATTACATCATTCATCTTATTCGTCTTATGTAGAACACTATGGTTACTGTCATTATACAGAAGTACGGTGTCTGAAGGCTCAGCAGGCCCATTTATCGGCAATAAGTGTCACCGCAGAAGCATTATCTGAGAAGGTCTTTTAAATGTTAATACTGATGCATCATTGAAGACTCAATGGGGCGGAAGTAACATGTGAATAAATGGGATGTTTTCCTTCCCGTCTCTCCTCCTCCTCCTGTCCCTGCCTCCTTCCTTCCCCGTCCTCTCCCACGTCTTTCTTCCAGCAGCCGTGCCACGATGATCCTGACAAAGAGCAGAGAATTAAGGAACTTGAGCTGCTGCTTATGTCAGCTGAGAATGAAGTCAGAAGACAGGCAGCCTCATGTGTAAGGACACTGTGTGTGCATAGTGCGCTGTAGTACCCAGTCCCCCCCCCCTCCCCATCCTCACCCACTCATCCCGGTTAGCTGCGCTCACCGCTTCACACCGTCCGGCAGGCGACCCCCCCCCCCCTCGCCCCCCTTCCTAACCGCTTCCCCCCTTCCTGCATAGCAGCGGTAGTGCACGGCGTGTGTGTGGCTTGGGACGACGGTATCGTTCAGACTAGCATCGGCGTGTTTCGTTCCTGTCTTTCTGTTTTCGCATCCAGGCGGCATTACCTGAGCGTTCGCTCTGGGTTCTTCCTCCCGCCTGAGTGGCCAGGCTGAAGGGTAATGCCGGCCGTGCCCGTTTCAGCCTGGCTCACTTCATAAGCATCGCCCCCTTTAACACATTCGGGCTTCAGCAGCGAAGCAGCTGCTCTCAGAAAGCAAGGGCAATGCTTAAGGAGGGGCGGTGATTGGCTGCGGTGCCGTATGACGTGTTGGTTGGTCGGTTGGTCGGATGGTCGTTTGCTGAACATGGAATGGCTGGTGGGAGGAGTCCCACGGTTGCTGGTGCTGCTGGGTGTGGCACCGGTCACGGCGGTTCCATGTTAGCTCGGCGGCCGGTTCTGCCGTCCCCTTCAGGATTTTGGGCTGCCGCCCGTCGCTCGTCACCCCTCCCATCCTGCCTCCCCACGTGGCTCGAACCCCTCCGAGCCCCTTCCCCCCCCCCCCCCCGGGTGTTTCATCCAAACCCAGCCGTCTGACTGTCGCTTGTGGCCTCCACAGAACCCCGACAGGTACCCGCGCTGGTCCGACAGCGTGGCCGACGACACCATGACCACCATGAGCAGCCTGGAGGACCACAGCATGGAGTTCTGCCGCGCCGAGGAGAGCCTGGGCTCGGGTTCGGGCTCCGCCCCCGTCCAGGTCTCCCCCAGCAAGTTCCTGGCAGTGGAGGCCAGCGCCGTGCTCAACTCCCTGCAGACCATCCCCGAGTTCGCCGAGACCATGGAGCTGATCGACTCGGTGAGCGGGCCCCTCCCCCTTCTCCGCCAACCTCTTGCGGCGATTGGTCTGGGTCGGGGCTGGGCGGAGACCGGGGGCGTGTTGAAAATGCATTGTAGATGTGTCTGGTTCTGCAGGACCCGGTGGCCTGGAGCAACGTGGCCAGCTTCAGCCTGACGGAGGTGGGGTCCCCCATGAAGCAGGAGGCCGCGCCCTTTCCCCAGCCCCAGGACCAGGACGGGACCCCCGAGGAGATGGGCTACCAGTTCGACGGCGTCGCCGTGCCCGACCAGGGCAAGGGCTGCGGCGGGGGAGGGGCTGGGGGCGGTGGCCAGGGCAAGGCGGTCCCGTTCGTCTCGCCCATCGTGGCCAAATTCAACACGCCCCCGTCCATCCTGAGGAGGAAGAGGAGGGAGAGGGGGGAGCAGTCACCCTCCGGTGAGAGCAACAGTGCTTCTTTCCTGGACACCAGCAGCACCTCGCCTAAGACCACCCCTGTCAAAGCTCTGCCTTTCTCTCCCTCCCAGGTACGTCCTGGCAGAACACTGTGTACTATGCACTCGGTCGCTTTACATAAGAGGGTCTGCTGAGAGAACATAATGTAACGACACTACCTATACACGTGCACTGTACATATCCTTATTAAAATGGGAATATTTTTGTTTTAATAAAAAAGGATTTGGTTGCTTATAATAAATTCTAATTGAAAAAAAAATGATGAACTGTTTTAAATACAGTTTTTCAACATATCGGGGAATGAACATTTGAACCTGGACAACCCGGCCCTGACGTCGACCCCCGTGTGCGGGCAGAAGTGTCTCCTGAACACGCCCCTGCAGAAGGAGATGACGCCCAAACACCAGAAGGAGAACGCTGGGTAGGAGAGGCCAGCACTGGCCCCTGATAGTGGAACGGGGGCCCTTTGGTTTCTCATAATTCAGGGTCCCAGGGTTGCACGTCTCAACAGACCTTTTATCTGCTTTATCTCTCAGGTTCCGGACCCCTAAAATTCGGAAATCTATCTTGGGCCCCACTCCACGGACTCCAACGCCCTTCAAAAATGCCATGGCTGCCCAGGAGAAGATGTACGGGCCCTTGAAGATGGTGGTATGTAATTATGAGACATGCAATATGTAATGGCTCTGTCAACACTTGTGTGTGCCAGTGCCTGTGTGTTCATCCCTGTGTGTCAGTCCCTGTGTGTTTGTCCCTGTGTGTCAGTGCATGTGTGTCAGTACCAGTGTGTTTATCCCTACATATCAGTGGCTGTGTGTTTATCCCTGTGTGTCAGTACCTGTGTGTCTGTTCCTGTGTGTTAGTGCCTGTGTGTTTGTCCCTGTGTGTCAGTGCACGTGTGTCAGTACCAGTGTGTTTATCCCTGCATATCAGTGGTTGTGTGTTTTGTCCCTGTGTGTTCGTGCCTGTGTCTCTCCTCTCTGTTCTCCTTTGCGTCTCGCTGAGTTTTGTTCCTTGCTTTGCAGCCGCAGCCGCTGGCTTTCCTGGAGGAGGACATCCGAGAGGTGCTGAAAGAGGAGACGGGGACGGACATATTCACCCGCGGGGACATGCAGCCCGAATTCAGAACCTGGAAACACGAGGTACGCACTTCCTCTCAGAAATACCCGATCTGTGCGAGGTGTGGTTTCAGAAAGCAAAGATCGGGATTCAGAGCCTTTTTTTATCGCCTGTCTGTCAAGGGGAACTGCTTTTCATTCATCAGCGTTGGAGTCGTGAGTCGTGTTTCAGATTGATGGTCTGTAAGGTGGTGTGAGATCATGAGAATGAGACACGAGGCCGTTGCTGAGCCCGAGCGTTGTGAATTCCAGCTCGACGCTCCCGCCCGTAAGGTGAGGAAGTCGCTGGTGCTGGACTCCTGGGGGAAGGACTGCCTCAACGTCCAGCTGTTCTCCCAGGAACAGATCAACAACGCGCAGGTGAGCCTCCCCCCCCCCCCACGCTCCAGGGCACAACCTGAGAGCCCCACAACCTGAGAGCCCCCACAAAGAGACACCCCCACCCTCCAGGGTCTGGGGCGTTAGGCAGCGCACCACCTGTCACTGCTAGAGCTCCTTCCTCTTATCCACTTCTTTCCACGTTTCACCTTCACATATCAGCACACGTGTCACAGTGCTGAATCGCCCACACTTCCACCGGTCTGTCAGAGGGAGCTGCCATTCCTCCTTCTGGTGGTGGGGTATGTGTTCTTCACGCGTGGAACATGGCCATATTACCCTTTTCTGCAGCGCTGGTGGCTTCTCTTTTTTACACAGCCAGTGGCAATCTGTTGTTTTACTGGGTTGATAGCATTCATACATGGTGCCAGGTGTTGTTTGAGCAAGCACTGTCAACAAGGTGTGACTTTGTTAACTTCGGTTTACTAGTCAGAGAACCTGTCTAACCTTAATTTGCTTGCACAACAGCTGATTTTCATGTGGATGTACACTTATGGGAACTGTAGAACTTGTATAACTATATATGTATGTGTGACTGAAACAGCCTACATTTCTTATTTTTATAGCAGCGTAGCTGGATGGATGTCTTGGCAGTCAAGGTTGCGTTATTGATCTACTAATCTTGCGGTTTTGTTCACACTAACGTTAAAACTGAACGTAAATGTTCCAAGATCGGCAGGATCTTGAGTCGGCAGGAGAAACTTTTTCAGAAGGCTAACTCCGGCTCTCATTCACACATGCCATCTAAAGGGTGAAGTTTTGTAGCGTTTCAAGGTTAGGCTGCGTGTGTGAGAAGGGCAGTGAGGCCGTTTGATGGGAGGGTGCGGGAGGCGGGCAGTCAGGCGAGTGCCGTCGTGAAGGCGGCCTCCTGCTTTTGACGGACAGCGGAGTGACGGTGCGTTTCCACGGCAGCCTCCCGGGGACAGCCTGCTGACCAGCTCCCTGCTGATGACGCCCCTGATGGACAGGGAGGACCGCGCCTCCTCCCCCACGCAGGTGAAGCAGGAGCCGGGGTTCAGTTCGCCGGGCAGGAAGGGCAGCCCCTCTCTGCTCAGGACGTCCCGCTATGACTCCCCGGCTCAGGTCCGTTCAGTGAGCGTGATTTTACTGTACCTTCCTTTCCTCTCAGTCACGATGGAGAGCTTCCATGCTTCCGCACTAACTTGCTTCTTTCTTCTAATAGTCACTGAAGACATCAGCATATTCCATAGTGTGTGTGCATTCAGTCAATTGCCAAATTATTATTATTACAAATTAATTGGACTTTTCCTTTAGTCTCGAAAAGCGTGACAATTGTGACAATCGTGAAAATTTTGTTAGCTAATAGTATAAGTACAAAATGGGCAGTGTCCTCATGGGTTTCCTCCAGGTACTCCGGTTTCCTCCCACAGTCCAAAGACATGCAGATAGGCTGATTGGAGACTCTGAGTTTCCCATAGGTGTGAGTGAATGGTATGTGTGCCCTGCGATAGATTGGCAGCCTGTCCAGGGTGTATTCCTGCCTCTCGCCCAATGCATGTGACAATGCATGCTGGGATAGGCTCCAGCACCCCCCCGCGTTTTGTATTCACTCTGCTGTGAGGTTTACAGTACGATGAAGAGCCTTGTGTTTTTATCCTTTCGTGTGGCTGGTGACAGTGGACAACAGCGGACAAACGTCATTGATTTGTAGAAGAGCACATAGTGATGTGCGGTTTCTGCCCCGCCTCCAGGTGAACAGCGAATGGGAGACCGTCGTGTACGGGAAGACGGAGGACCAGCTGATCATGACGGAGCAGGCCAGGAAGTACCTGAACACGTACACCACCGGCTGCGCCTCCAGGGCGCTGGTCCTCTGACCTGAACACCGCACTACACCGCCCGATCCGTCCGCCTGTCCGTCAGGGCAGCCTTCTTATAACCGGCAGACTTAACACTTAGACAATCTTTGTGTAGGAAACTGACTGTCCAGTTCTTTTAGTTGTCTGCACCACCCTTAACAGAATATCCCAGTGTCATTTCTGAGTACATTTAAGCAAAAGGCAGAAGTGTGTTCCTTCCCCCGCCCCCAGCCTTCCCATTTTTAATATCGAGTCTGACTTTTTATTTTATTTTTTTGGGCCATTTTGAAAATCGAAAGTTAATACTGACGCAGCACCTCCGTGTGTTGGTACAACCAAGGGAAACGCTTTGTTTGCCATGTCATTCTGCAGCCCATTGATAATTTGGATTTGACGGCTCGATAGGAGTTCTAGTCTTTATTGGCGACCTCATTTTGAACACGAACATAATTGATTTCCTAAAAAATATCAGCCAGGCCAGATTGCAGAAACAAAATAAATAGAGGTTATGTTCTGCATCATCTTGTGTATTCAAACGAAACGGCTTGCATTTAGGTTGTTTAATGTAGACTCTATAAAACTAGTGGCGCTGCTTATGAAAAGCATATTATCATAAAACACGAACGTATAAAATATATGTATAACTTCTTGCTTTTTAAAAAAATATCTGCCTCTTTTTTTTTCCTGGGAAAGTTGATGTGACGTCTTAATGAACAGAAAGCACTGTCGGCATTGCACTACTTGTTTTGGTTTGCTGCAGAGGGACGAGCAGTTAATGCAGTTTAGGAGGAACAGAATAGCACTTGCGATGTGACTGTGTCAGCTCAGACAAATGAGGGTTGTGCTCCTACACAGTGTTCGATTTTAGGAGTCTCAAGTTGAGACATTTATTGAATGTATTGTACAGCGTGTAACTGCAGAGAGCCGTTGTAAATTGGAAAGGTACCTTCCTTTAATTTTTATTTATTTTCTGCTCTAAAGCTTAAATGTTGATATTTATGTATATCGGGCATCTGGAAGTTTTTGCTGTTTCCTGTAAAGAAATCCTACCTGTGCAGGCCACGACTGCCAGAGATCCTGTATCTCGCTTTATGCCCTTCGCCACGACTTACATTCAGGCCAATACCTGCAAGGAATCATGTCTGGTACCAACGGAAGGTTTATTACGCAAAGCTCTCAGGTCCCATTCCCTCTGTAAAATGCCCCAAGAGCAGCTGTGTGAGTAAGATGGATTTCTTGTTTGTGTAGAGCTGTAGGTTGTATTTATTTAAATGTTTAATAATTTATTGCTAAAATATTGAAGAATCTCTATAATTATATTTACTTTCAGTTTCTTTTTTAACAAAAAATATATTCGGCTACCGTCCACCTCATTTCTGGAAATACGAAGAAACAGGAACTGCCACAGCAATCCAGTGTATTCATCCGGTTGTCAGTGGATAAAAAATTGATTTGTACCCATTGGCTGGGTATTTCCTTATTACCCCATAGATGTAGCACAATTTATGAAAAGTGGTTCGCTAAGCTTGCTGAACCAAAGCCAGTTATTCTGTACAGGTAGCAGCATTCAGCTTCCGAAGTCAAAAGGTAGAAAATTTGCACTTTTTTTCATTGTTTAAATGTGTTTGTTTTTGCTGCTGATGTAGCTTTTTTTTTTTTTTTTTTCACTTTACTTTGTTTTGGTTTGGTCTGTTTCGTTTATTTTAATTAGCTGGTGTTGTTTGCCGAATGTCTGACTGCACGTGAGGATTGAACACTGACACGGTGAGAGAAGAGAGCTGTGGGGGGGTAGCTATCCCGCTCGCTCTCTCCTGCCACTCTCCCTGCTGTGAAATAGAGCCTGTCTGCTCCCACAGAGAAACTGACCCGGAGCCCAGCTCCTCTGCCACATCTTTACTGTCGTACAAACCCCTATCTCAGCCCAGCCCGATAAAGCAAAGCCCTGTTTGAGCTTGTGTTTCTGTCCCTACTCACCATTTTTTAGGTGAGTAATAAATACAAATTGTTTAAAAGACATAAAACAATAAGTCTGGGCTCTGACAGTCCAAGTGTATGCTGCTTAGCGCCTGTTTAGCATGGTGTTAGAAGTATGTATGTGGGGTGTTAATTGAAACTCAACAGTCTTCTGAAAACTCCCAAGTACAGTTCTCAAACAAGCCAATATGTTGAATAACTTTTTAACAATACTTGCAATTTCTTGAGCTAGTCGATAAGCTAGCGTAGAATAGATACAAGACCCATAAAATGCGTGGGGTCACACCTTGCGGTCTTGAAGGCCCTGTTTGGTGTTTTAATGAGTCTATCACAGAATTTCGTTTAACGTTGATAGGTTCATCAAGCATTAAGAATGCTTTTAACAGTGAGAGACTACCTACTGTAGCTAGCAAAATCAAGTCGAATGATTAGGCGAATATGTATATCTACAGAGCACTACACAGCTACAGTAAAGTATACTGATTTAATTTTTGCTCAAATACGTACTGCGTCAATGCATCAAAATGTCAGAGTTTAAAACATGGGTAACGGCTAAATGTTTTTGCTTCGTTTTCTTTATCTGTCTGTCTTTGTATATGTTTTGGTTTTCTGTATAGATCCTAAATTGTATTTGTAACCTTATCTTTCGCTAATGTTCCACCACCTAATGCTAGGTTTTGAGGGAAGAAAGTACAGCAATGTAGCAGTTATCAGATACTTAAACAATGCAATACACTCAGCATTTCTTCTGTATTGTACTTAATTTCTTACCGATGTAACAAATACACTGCATTTCATTTCCAGTTTTACAGTTCTGTCTCACTGTTCTGCTGAAGAATCACAGCATTCATTTCTATATTCACCTGTACCATAGAAGTCCTGCCAGCTACTGTTGTTATGCATGTACTTGATATGGAACAATAAAAATGCTTTATGCATTACGTTGCCATTTTATTTCGTCTTTTTTGTTGCTGGAAAGGCACATTGGCTAAATGGATACTAAGGGCTACAGTTGTTCCACTGGTTCTTGCCATAGGTTTCTATGCTTGTTCAGGCTTCTCACGTGTAAGACTGTGACGGATGTCGATTAATTGAAATCCGGATCACCAGCGGGTGTCAGCTCCCAGGTGACAATGACTTCCAAAGGAAAGAGAGGGATGGAATTCAGAAAGCCACATAAAAGTAATAGGCTTCTTTGCCAAGTCTGCATGCACCGTTAGGAACTGGACTGAGGCGAAGCACTGGTCACTCCTCCCCCCCATTCCATGCAAAGCTGCACTCCGTTTCCCTCAGTCTGTGGAGTGGGGTACTGAGCGGAAGATCAGGTGTTGTTGGCAGCTGGACGGGGTTTGGTGATGGGGAGGCGGGTGGGTTAACCAGGCATCCTGCCCCCCTCCCGTGTCCTGTGTGTGTGTGGAGTGTGTGTGGGGGGGGGGGCTGTCAGTTCAGGCTGTGGTCTCGGGGGACACACGCCCTCCTAGGCAGCACGCTCTCCACAGGTCAGCTGGTCCGGGCCAAAGGTGTCCACTCGCCCATGAAATAATGCCTTTTGGCTCCATTGTTCCGCAAGTCTGTTGGTTTTTACGGGGCTCTCCGCTCAATTGGCTATGAATAGAGGGGCGCACGGCCCTGTCGACAGGCCTTCTGCTGGCCGCGATCATTACGGACGCATGTGCGTCCAATCGTTTCCTTTCCTCTGTGCGGGACCTAAAACGCTGCTGCTTTCCGCTAAGGATTGTCAAATCTCAAAGACCCTTGACCTTTGGATGGACGCATAGTGCACCAGAAGCTCCGGTGGCTGACACTCAAGGTTGGCTGAGACCCCGGGTGCAGCCTGCGGGGACCTAGTTTCAAGTATGGGGAGTTCCTCTGATTTAGAACTTGGGCTGAGCTGCTGTTAGAATGACAGGAGAAAGTAAGAAAAATGGGCCACCTGGGTGCTCATTCAACTTGTTCTCAAACAGTCCTCAAAAGCCTGCCTAAACTCATGGTCATTTGTCTGCAAACACATCTTACACCCCAAATAATACCCCCCATCCCGAGGGGAAATTTGCTTTCAAAGCTATTCAGTTTGATTGTTTTAATGATCAGGGGTTGAGATGGCCTCTTTGACAGGGTCCTTATTGTTTGATCAACAGGGAAAGAGCAAAGTCGAAGGTGGCGATTTTGAGCCTTTAAAACAGAGCGTTGCCGGACAGGGACAGCCGAAGTGACTGGGGGTGGGAGGCAGTCGACACCCCTGCATGTGACAGAGGGGACCTGCTGGGGGAGGGGGGGTGTAACATGGAGCTGGCATGTGGCAGGGTGTGGGGTGCTCCTCCCCCCCTCCCCAAAAACACACACCCCCCGCCCCTCTGAGGCCCCCCTCCCAGTGCCCTGGGCCCCTCACACTGCCAGCCTTTGTGTGTGCCAGACAGCAGATGGCAGTCCATTATAGCAGTGACAGGAAAGTCATCTGGCAAAGCACCCCGCCAGCATTGCGCTGTGGCACTTGTGGCGGGAAAACCAGGCGCCCGGAGTCCAGGCTGCCTATGTAGGTCACTACAGAGCTTCCACTGCCCCTGCGCATTACTGCTGCTAGGCTAAGCAGAGCAGATCTGCGCCCTGTTAGGACAGAGCAGAGGCTGGGGATCACACAGCCGTGCCTGATGCATTTCTGTGCTCTATTAAAAAGATTAGAGAAGGCTTTCTCTTTATATATATATATATATACCCAGATAAACTCACTGGAGAATCCATGCAATGCTGTATGCCTGATAGCAACTGTCTAAACACCATTGAGTGAATGAGCATGAATGTGACCAGAACAATGTGACTCGCTTTGTTGACCGGGTCTGACATCTGGTCTGCAAGAGGAGCCATACAGGCCCCAAGGAGTGGCCTTACAGAGCTCTGCAGGGGGCATTTGTGCTGTGGTTGGAATGAGAATGGGCTGAGAGAGAGTGTCCTGAAGGAGTTGAGGACTGGGACAGTGGGTGGGCCGGACTCTGTGTCTCCACAGGTGAGCGTGAGGCACCAGCTGCCATGCAGGTGAGCACCTGAGCACCAGCCACCCATCTGTCCCCTCAGTAATCAGTGTCTGTGTGATGTGACAGGCCTGTTCCGGGAGAGAGAACTCGAGCCCCTCGCTTGAAAGAAGCTGCTGTTCTCTGGCATTGTGCTGTTCTGAACACACGCCACTCCCACAGGACTGTCGTGTTCCCGACGTGTCGATGACAGAGGCAAACTGGAGCTCTCGGCTTTCTGCAAGAGTCGCGATCTCTAAAATTTGCTCCGGGATTAAGTCTAATTAAAGCCCTCCACCTGCTCCAAATGAGAAAGCAGGAAAAGCTCTTGTCTTGTTTACTGGTTTGAATTGTACTCAGCAGATGGTTTTGGCAGTCTTTAATCCCACACACATTGAACATCACGTTCTGAGAGATTTTTTTTTGTTTTATAAAGAAGGTGAATTAACCGACAGCCATCAATTTAAAAAAGCTTTGTGGTTCACGAATTGAAGTTTACTGTGAAGTGGTTCGCAAAAACGCAATCCTAAAATCTGCAGGAGTCTGACAACTATTCTTAGTTATCCCCCATCTTATGTAGACTGCCGTGGCTCCTTGGTAAACGCACCTGCGATCCATTTGAATAGCCCAAATATTTGTCTCCAGTCCAGAGTCCGCGCTGTTGGCACTGTCTCCGGGATGATTCCGCTCTAGCCGAAGCTACGCTCTTTAGAAAGACAGAGAGAGAGAGTGCCGCTCCGTGTCTATATTAGCCCCCTGTGGTTCATCATCAGAGTTAAAACAAGTGTGGGCCATGCAGCGTAGTTGGGCGAACGTGCCAGACCCGGTCTCCAGCATCTCGTAACAGGCGGCGCCGTAATTGCTATTGCCTGAGCTGCCCACCAGCGCGGGCGTGATATTTTTTCGAGGGGCGGGGGGCTGGGTCTACACTTCCTGTTGTATCGGCTGCGGCTGGCCCGAATGAAAAGATCTTTGAGTGAGAAGGCTGCATGGTCGCGCAGCAGAGCAGACTTTATGGAACTAGTGAGAGTTGTTTTAGCGTTGCCAGGACGACTCGCACAACAATGATGCTATTTCTTTTGGAGAGAGAAAAAAAACATGTAACTCCGGACTTACTTATTTTGACCTTCTGGGCTTTTACTGGATACTGTTGACCGGGAGGGGATTGTAGTAACGCTCTGTTGTGAGTGCTGTAATGTGTAGCCTACCTCAGATTATGTTTTACATATGTTATAATAATCTGTCACGTGTTACAATGGTAATGGAAAAAAAAAATTTGAGTAACTGCATTGCATTTTTTGGGGTTATCAACTGACACTTTAATATAGCTCATAAGTTACTGTATAGTGGCCTGGTGCTCCAATTAATTCTTACCCTTGACAAATTCAAATTATGATTTAACAGAAGAAATGCAAGTTCATTCAAGATGTTTGTACAAATAAAGGCAAATTATAATATCTGAAAGCGATCAACACTATACAAACATATGTTTCAGAAATAGTTATGAATTCTAAATTATAAAATGTATTTACACATCAGTATTTTATGTATCCTCTTTTGAGGGCTATCAGCAGGGAGTCTTTTAACATTCCTGAAGAGAACATTTCTCCACCTCATTCAGGTTTATTGATTTTCACTTGTGAAGTGTTTGGAGGCCAGTCCACAACCTCACGTAATGATCACTTAAGCATTTCCATGTAGACTTTTAAATTATTCTTCATCATCAAGCTCAAATCTAAATAGTAAAAAAAAATTATATCCAAGAATCCCCTGGTACATATTGA
Source organism: Anguilla rostrata (assembly GCF_018555375.3). Classification (NCBI taxonomy): domain Eukaryota; kingdom Metazoa; phylum Chordata; class Actinopteri; order Anguilliformes; family Anguillidae; genus Anguilla; species Anguilla rostrata. Next base: position 50,149,815 of record NC_057936.1, on the reverse strand, counting down.
AATCTGTCCTTCATTTGATTCTGACAAGGGCACCAGGCCCAGAAGACATGGATTCACCCCCAAGCAAAATAGATCTAGCTCAGTGTTTGACATGGGGAATGCAGATATTCACAGCATGTGCTTAGCCTTTTCAGCGCCAAACACAGCTCACACGCACGTAAGTAGTTGGGAATCAAATCCATAACTGAACTTTTGTTTCACCCGGTTGCCTTTTTAGTTCTGTGGCCACCAAGTAGGCATGTCTTTGCAGGCCATTCATTCAACCATCACGGAATGTTATTTTTGCAATCCCACATGATCACAAAGATCATTTTAGTATTCAAGATCTACATTAAGGTCTATGTTATTAGATCAAGTTTGCCTCTTGCCAGTTTCTTCACTGTGTGGTGAAACATTTCTCTCACCCTCTTAATGGCAAGTTAGCAACCATCCCAGTCACTTTGCACTTATTCACAATAGGTATTAATGTGAGACAGGATTTAACAGAGGCCTGTGATCTCTTGCATAAACACTGTAGACAGCTGTCTGTCTTTGGGCAATGCTACCAGTGGCAGCCTGTGAGTAAGGAATAGGAGAAGCAGAAGTTACCTTTCACTATGTCCAGCACCTGCTATGGGTCATGTTCATGTTTAGTAACATGTAATTGCTTTACCCCTTACTTGTGTCTAGTGGTAATGCTATACATTGAGGCACACTTTACATTAATGCAGCATATTCATTATACTAAAGGATCAAGTGACAGTAAAAAATTGTAATTTTACCTTTAGAAAATATGTGAGAAATACATTTTTACTTAAAAATGCTTTTTGTTTCAACTTTCCAATGAAGAGTACAAAAGTAATGTTATCGTATTTCCATAAATTAAAAGGGAATCAGTGGCTATTGTATGATTTATATTTATATTGACATGCTCGGTAGATTCTGGATAAATATCAAATAATGATAAACATCATCTGTCCCGTCTACGTATGTCTGCTTCATGGGTGAATGTCATTAATGGATTTCTGGATGTAAAGCAATCTGTATGTGACTGTTCTCAGTAGTTGTTGTTGTAATAATTTATAGCTTTTTTACCACAGGAATGGATACATTTGGAGGTCACTGCATACACCAATCACACACATAAATTACCTAGAACAGATCAGAATAAATCTGTCAAATTCACACAGCATGATAGGGAAAGAACATTACAAAAGAGAACAGCCAGGAAAGTCCAATGTCAACATAGAATGAACTATAGACACACTTGTGAAAAGTTTTTACTGACATGAATAGCTGGAATCCCTTTGATTGGTATTAAATTAATTGCAAACTTCATTACCGTCAAAAGCAAATGCACTTCTCCCATTAGTGCTACAGTCAGTGCTAACAAAGCTCCCTTTTTTCTCTGTCACTCAGTAATTATGGAATTACATCTTAATAAACACAATTATAAGTCCTCTAAGAGGGCTTTATCTTTCTGAAATGTACTGGTGCAATAGCAGAGAAACAGGCTGGCACTCTCCCATAAATTACTGTAGATTGCTGCCATGACGATGGTTACCTGACAGCAATGGCATCTCACTGAGTCATCACAATTTAACACAGAAGCTCTAAGATCCCTTCATTGTTCCACTCCCACCCTCACCCCATCCCCACCCGGTTATCCCTTAGTAATCTAGTGACATGAGCCAGTCAGTCGGGTTCGAAGGCCCCGTTCGTGGCCCCCTGGCATTCGCAGGCCCTCCTGGGCTTGGACAGGATCCTGCGGAGCAGGCTGGGGGAGCCGTGGGCCGGGTCCCCCATTAGCGGGAGAGAGGCCCCAGGCCTCAGAGCCAGGAAAAGGCCTTCCTCCCCACCCCTCTGGGACCGTAGCCTGCACCCGCCAGGGGAACAAAGAGGAAACAACAAAAACAAAGGCCCTGTTTATTCCCGGTGACCCAAATTCCAGCGCTTTCAGGGAAGGACAAGGACAGGGCTGTTGGCCTGCGCAGGGGCTGCCGGGGCTCTGAACAACAGTCCACCCACCTCCGCGCGCCCGCCAGGAAGCCCAGAGCTCCGCGCCATTCTCAGAGCCCCACCGGCGCAGAGGTGCGCAGTGTCAATGTGCTTTTGGCCCTGGAGGGGCTCTTTCCAAACTCCCTACAGGCAGATCCAGGAACGATACTGTAATCCCCACTTTTTCTAATACACTGGCTAGCACAAAACCAAAAAAGGCCAGGACATTCAGAGCGATGATCACTTCCGGACATTTACATTTTGCAGGTTTTTAAATAATTGTGAGCTGTTGTGGATTATAAATAAAATTTTACAAAAATTATTTCAGTGCAAAATATATGAGAGTAAATAACTGCCATTTTCCCCCTCAGAGTTGTTTTAGGTCATTCTTGCAAACTGGCTTTTACAGTGGTGGTGCACTAAAATGTCAGCCTTTCTTTTTTAAAGAGAAATACATTTTATGGTAGCGTGCATCAAGTCTTTTTGATTCATTGTCGTCATGTCTGGCTCACAGTGCACCCAGGCTGCGGGAGAGTGAACCCCAGAGATAACAGGAATAGAGTCCCTGCCGCCCTCAGCTCTGCAGTGAGCTGCAGGGCCGGGGGTGAGAATTGATTGGGGCGAGCGTGTAATCTGTGTGCATTGTCAGCTAATGAAGTATGAGATGGGCCACCTGCTCGGGGTGTGCTGGGTGTGGTGGGGGTGGGGGTGGGGGTTGGTGTGGGTGTGGTGGGTGGGGGGGGGGGGGAAGGGGGGTTCAGGGTTGCGGGTGTAACAGCTGCTGGGAGAGAGAGCTCAGCAGTGCAGGGGGGGACTTACTCTGTACTGCCTCCAAGGACATCTGCAGTCTCAGCCTGGACTGAGTTCCTCTGTAATGAGCTTGGAAAAAGTTTCACGGGCTCATCCTTCTGCAAAAACAATTGCGCCACCACTTGTTTTTATTTCTTGTATTAACCTTGACCTGTCCTGCCAAGTGCAACTGGCATCTGCACATCTATTTCAATAGAATTATTAATAAAGAAGACATTGCCATAAAAAGCTTTTCACAGTACATACATTTGCGCTTTCCCATTTTAAGTTTCAATCTAATTTCACACATATTTATATACACGGCTTTCTCCAATTTTCTTTCTCAATTCATGTTTTCTTGAGGTTAGATCACATTAAATGACCAGCCTCTGTTCAGTAGTATGAAACTACAAATACAGGCTCTGACCTGGTAAAATTTTGTCACATGAGTCACGGGGAAGTAACCTTGCTGCCCATTCTGAAGCCTTCCAAACCACCGCGACTCATCATCTTTGAAAAGGACACGAATGACATCGCCCTGGCACAGTTCAAGTTCGTCAAGCCCACAAGGTTGGTAGTTGACTACTACCACCACCTAGAGGACAAAATATAAATTACAGTCATAACCACCAAAGGAGAATGTGAAGCTTTTTCACCAAGCTCAATAGGCCAGGTATTATTAAAATCAAGCTCCTTTTTCTTTCACAGAAGGACATACTGCATAGCTCTTAATGTAAATAAAATTAATCTGAAACAAATTATGCTTTTACTGTTGGCAACCTAAAAGCCACAAAGATGCTATGTACTGTGTACAAATAGGCAAAATTCACTAGATAAGAAGCATGTCTGCCCAGTGTCCTCAGTTTCCTTGAGACTAGCCTCCAAACATAACCAACCTAAAGGAGTCATAGATGGCTCATTGCCATGGAAAGCAAGGGCCAGGGAAGACCCAGTAGGTGTACAGTAGGCCACATAAAAATATAATTAGGCATTCCAGATTGTGGAGAAAATGAGGCAAGCTTAAAAAAGACACTATAAACCATCTTTATTGTTGTAATATATGACTGAGAAGAAAATAATCATATGATATGATTATTTAAAAGTTCACCTTATTACTACCAATGATCTCTACATGGAGGAATGATAACACCTGGATAAGTTTCATTCATAACGTTCTGAATTCTGTAAGCAGAGGGAGACTGCAAAAATGTTCTGTCAGTAAGATATATTTCATATTCACTATGAGCTCTAGAGCAGATTTTTGGTGAAATTATGGTTTATAACTTGCCTTCTCTGCTCCTCTTTGTCTGTTTCTTGCCCTATTCACTGTGGGAAAATTAAAATTGAATCAACAGTTTGCCAGAGTAAAAAAATATGTGAAACATAATGTATGCACAGTGCACATGTAAACAAATGCATTTCAGATTGGGTGAAAAGACTTAAACCATTATTGCCCACCAACTCATTATTGTTCGTAACTAACATTGCACATAACTTTAACTACAGTACCTTAAAGTCTCGGCACATAAATAGTATGGTAATATCTACTATTACCTGGTAAAATGTCCAATTTTCCCAACAGAAGTCCTGTGTTTAATCCCTCCACTCACCTTGTGGAGAGATGACGGTGGTGAAGACCTCAAAGTGCTCATTGCTCTGCAGGTAAATGTGCTGCATCCCACAGTCCTGGCCCTGGAGATGTTGATGGCCAAACTCTCTCTCTCTCTGTTTTAAAATGAAATGGGTCACTAATCCATCGCATCGGGAGTTGTGCACAAAGTGCACACGATCACATTAAATTCTGTAATGAAAATGCTTTTATCTAACAATGATCCCATCCCCACCCATCAGCTTTTCTTTCTACCACCAACATTGCCTATATATCAGGGATCTCTATTCTCTCAATGAGTATCTATAAATTTGTATTTTAAAGCTGAGTGCATCAGAACCCAAAACTTTTTTCAGTAATGGAGAAAACAAGTACCCTTTAAAATGTCAAATGAGAAAAGCCATTGATTGCAATGAAGAAAACACACGGGAAATAGATATCTCATAAAAATAGATATTTTTGGCTCCTTCCATCATGGCTAGAGACTGCAGTTGAAAACTAGCCAGTTGGCCAAGACTGGCACCTTTATATTTACATTAATATTGATGAATGTGCATTGTCCCTGTAAAAATAAATTTGTAAAACAAAATAAATAAAAAGAATCCATTTCTCCATCTGGCATAAGGCACGAGTCTGTGTGAGGTTGAAGTTTGTCTCAGCTCAATAACACGCTGAATTAATGTCCTGGGCTCATAGGGGTTGATGGGTTTTTGATTGATGCCTTCCCTATTTTCACCGGGCGGAATCAGATGGGGGCCCCAGATCAGTCAACAGATGGGGGTTTAAGATGGGTGCGTCAAGGCCACACTGTTGGCCCACATCAGCAGTCAAACAGCATCCATCAGTGCACTGGAGGAGATTACGCAGTCATTTAGACAGAGAAAATCCTCTCAGCGCACCATCTGAAAAACAATTCCCTCATAATATGTACAAATTATAGAAGTGAAGACATTTTCCATTTTAAATACAGTACGGTTTTATGCAAGAGGAACGGACAGGGACATTTTGTGAAGAATTACCATTACTGACATTGTAGTTCTTACTCTTTTTTTGAAATTCATGCAATTCATACATATTTACACAATGAATAACAAATTAAATAAGTACACATACTTCAGCAGTTTGTCCACATAAAAGCACATCATAGACTAAAATAGACCATTGTTTCCATACACAAGTCTTACAGGAATGGTAACAACTTGTTTTACAGTTACGGAATTCTGATATATATTTAGTGCCCGAAGCAATGCTGGCACCTGTTTCCATTGCTTTGTCCTCAGTTCTTTTATGAAGCAAAGCAATGACGCCATTCATGTTCACGGAGGAGACAGCTGTTAGCCATCCTCATGGAAATAACATTGGTGCCTTATGTGGCCTGAGAAGCGATACTGTTTATTGATGTATTTCAATAATTGATTTTCAGTATTAGATTACGGACTGCATAAGGATACAAAACCACACACAAGTCAAACATTACTGAAAGGATTTTTCCCAGTGTAAAAAAGGCTAACCAAAAATACTACTTCATATATTTCACTTAATCCTTATTTAAAGGCTATAACCAAATAAACCAATGAGGGCGTAAAAAGAATGCATGCATACTTAAAAATCTAAAGATTCATTGAAATTCTGAAATGTTTTATTGAAAATGTAAAGTATTAGTATGTGTCTAAAAATGGCCCTGGTTCGGTACTATATCTAACATGTTAGCTCATGTGATTGTGGGAATGTTCTGCTTGACCACCTCAGACAGAACAACCGGAAAGATGGCTCTGTAAGTGTCTATATTGCTGCTAGCATCTGCCGAAGATTAGCCACCCCGCTGATTGATAGAACCTTAATCCACATAAACAATGTAAATTTCTTAACATATTGCATTTTTTATGTGGATTAAGGTTCTATCAATCAGCATACAAATGAAGGAAACTTGCATTTCCTTAAATAACAGGTATTACTAATAATCTGAGTACATTCTGTTTATTGCAAATGAAAGTTTCCTTCATTTGTATGCATATAGTTCATATAATCAAGCATACAGAATCAGACCAGCACAAACATTTTTGACTAATATCTGGAAAGAAAACGTATTTGACGGTAGATCTTTGGCACAAGTGATGGTGTGTGAGGCAGCACAGATATGCATGTTTGATTGGAAGTGAAGATCTTGCAAAGCAGCAAAGTGAGGCTTTGCACAGAGACCTCCATGCACACCTGTACAGCCAGTACAATACAACAAATAAAACAATACTTTATTTTAGAATGAAAGCATTTTGACATTTAAACAACAGCAGCCAAATAATAAGAAAGGCAGACTACAATGAAAGTATGACAAATTGACATTAGTGTAAAAAGGCAAATTCTTATGGCTTGTAGCAGCACTGTGGATGGATGTCAATGGTTTTTGAATTTGGAGTGCACATGAATTAGCATTTACAGATCCATATTCTTTGGATTTCACTTTGTGTCACATTTAAGACATACATGCAGGAAATTTACTATGACATTCAAAAATCTTGGTACTCACATACAGAAAAACATGGTAACATAAACAGGGCAGAAACATCAACTTCAGAGTGACCAACTTGAATCTGAACCATCCTACACACCTCTGACACAGAGATCATGAAAGACAAATAGGGTCTGCTCACCCAGCCCTGGTGTCTTCTGTCCAAGAGCTAACAGAGGTGCGTCTGTTAGGCCCAGGCAAACAGGAAATCACTATGGGAGTTCTAGAACCCACACAGTCTGGGCCATTCACACCAGCCAACATTGCCAGGGTACATGCCAAGAGAGGAAACCTGCAATAAGACCATTAACTCACATCACATTAACCCACCCCCCAACCCCCTGCAAATGCACATACTAGTAATAAAAAAAATAGGTGTACATACGGTTAAGGGATTCTCCCATCCAAACTTTAGAACTGTGAAGTCAATAACGGGATTTCACACTGTCATGTAGCCGAAGATGTTGTCCAGGTGGCCCTACCATTTTTTGTATTTCCTATTTTGCAAACATGGATGGCAAAATGGTGGTCATGCCTTGGTGCAGTATGAGGGTAGGGTGAATCTGACTATACGAGTCTCACTGGTACAGGATTCCAGTGCATGGCTGCGCAGATGCACAAAATGGCCAAGTCTCTCCTTTCCACTCTCTGCCAATTAGTCTATGCCATCTGGCACTGCCTGCGTTAGGGCAAATGGCAATTTAATACATACTGAGTAACCTAAATGGATCTATTTGCAGTGGCAGCTCAAACAAAAGAACAATAGCAAGCACCCAGGAGACCCACAGTGCCTGTGAAAGGAACGGTTCAAGCAGAAAGGCACAACTTATTAATTTGGCCCACTGCATGCTAAACAAGAGGCAGCATGGATGCACTTTATAGCAAGCGGATGTTACGGCCTTTCAGAATGATCACATGGTTAAGTGCACATATAATGTAAACATAACACATACCAAGGGGCACTGAAAATGTTGTTGACAGGCCTATTCTAAGGTCCTGTATAAAAAAACAACTCTAAACGTTACCACTCCAAGCAGAGTCATGCTATGCCTGAACTTTGGGTCATTTAGCAGATATAAACTTTTAAGATTTTAAGAAGAATTCGAGATTGTTGGAAAATGTATATCAAAGCAACTTGGTTTGATTGCTTTCTTCTAATTTACCGAAAGTAATTTCTATGCACACTTCAGTTTCTTGAAGACATATATTTCAAGTTAAAGAAAGTTTCCACATTAGCGGTGAACTCCACAACTGGATAAATGCACAGACAATGGAATTCTGGATCAAAGCTGCTCTTCGGGGCCATCTGATCACTGTTGCATGCGAAGTACGATCTGTTGAATCATCTGCTTCAAGGCTAAAAACATCATGGCGGAAAGCATATAAAATGCCACTGGCTTCAATTTAATTTGGTAGGTGCATTCCTGTGTTATGTAAATAGGAATGCAACTGGAACTCAACTTTCTGGCAATAGTTGTACATGTACAGTTTTGAGGTCTGAGCTCACGCAGCAAGAGACGAGGCGCTACCCATTATACAAGGTGCAGAAAAAGATGCTACGCTTGCTCTTAGAAATGTAGAAAATTTAATTAATCCTAAATTTCTATATTTCTTGAGAGAATGTCTTTTTCACCTTACAAAATACAATTTAATGCCTCTTAAATAGCATATAAATTACAATTCAGCATTTTAAACTGCACATATGAAGTGTGTGCATGCACTTATTGTATGTACTTTTTATACAAAACTAAGTACATATTAAGTTGTTACCATTTTAAATAACAGAAAACCTTTTTTTCTGCACAGAACTATCAGTGATTAACTCAATGTATAAAAAATATGGTCATAGCCTGCAGACTTCCACAGATTTATGAATTTCATGTGCAGGCATGCGGATTCTAAAAGTACCTTGATGCAAGGGATGGCACATTGAATGGAACAAGAGCTCCAAAATGTTAACTGTTCAAATGTACCCTTCATAAGAAGTCACCCTCACAACAAAAAAATGTATGCAGCTTGGTTTACCAGCAATGGGACTAAGCAACTTAATAGCCAACATAGCACTTTGTGAAGCAACAGTTCTATGTTAATACCACAACTTACCTCATAATACACCATATAACAAAGGTACAAGCAAAAATGAAAAACTTTTAACATAATCAAATATATTTATTTCATGTAACAGACTTACATGCTTCAATGTGAATCAAACATAGTCTTACAAAGCCAAAAGCATTTTGAAACCTGATACTATTTGCTGGTGCATTACAAATGACCATTCATTGGGCTAAATAACATACTGCATATAAAAAGCCAGCAAGAATTTTCATTTAACAATTACCCATAGTGACAGCCCCGTAACATTTGCCTGATATTTTGCATTTCGAAATATTTTAAGGGGAATGGTTAGATAAACCTAAAGGACGAATGACCTGAGTACCAAAACTCAACACAGGCCTACACATTAGAGACTTCAGTGTCAGACAGCAGACACTCATAATAGGGATAATAATTTCAGGAAATTTTTATATTTCAAGAAAAAGGGCAATTCAAACTGACAGATGGCACAAAAAATACTAACTATACAAAACATTGCAAGAACTGTCATTTTAAAAAATTAGTCTATCGTTTCCCCTGCTTCATACGTGGTTTGTGGTTTTTACCACCCTTGGCAGAGCCGGCTCCTTTGCCCTTTTTTCCTGAAAAATTACCCTTACGACCCTTCTTTCCTGGGCCTCCTTTCTTTTTGGACCGAGATTCCATGTCCTCTTCTCTCATTTGTTTGTTCACCGCTTTGTTGATGTCCAGTCGGGGCTTTTTGCTGTCCATAATTTTCAAAATGTCCAGCTGTTTTTGCTTTTCAGTGGAGAAGTCCCCAATGAGAGGCTGAAACTTCCTTTTCTTCCCAGTGTTCCTGGGCGCCTTCTCCTTTGGTAGACGGTCTTGAAATTTACCCACTGATGCGGTGGACATTTTAGCCACATGCACGGCTTTCTCCAGGTCAGATTTGGATTGCTGTCCGGTCGGTGCAAGGCCAATCCCGGGAACTTTTATCTTCTGTGCTCTTGCAATGTTCCGCAAACGATTCAACTCATTCTTCGCCACTCTCTCTTTCTTGGCTTTGTTGCGCTTCGCAAACTGGTCCTCGTTTGGATCCGCGGTCTCAGGAACTTCAAGAAGCCACTCTTTGGTGTCATCTTTGGCCCGCTTGTAGCCCCATCGCCGTTTCCATTCCTTGTGCACGTCGTCCCACACCAAGTTAGTTTTCTTTTTATTCTGTATTCCCTTCAGTTTTGCGAACTCCTCCCATTTGGTCGGGGGTCTGGGCTTCGGTGGTGGCTTTTCCCTGGGCAACCGAGTGGTTGTTTCGGGTAATTTGGCAACTATTACCTCATCTACTCGCTCGGTGGGCAACTTCCAGATCTCATTGATCAGCAGCTGCGTGTTGTCCCGGGCCAGAGAGCGCAGAAATTCGTCTTTATTCTTCTCTCTGAATTCTCGAATATTAACCGGATTCTTGTCTAAAGCAAGCATGTTACCTAGGTCAAATTCTAGATCAAGCTCTTTGACGACTGTTATACTTTTGAGTTTCTCTGCTTCATCTTTCTCGACTTTTGCCAACACGTCTTCTATACTGCAAGTTGCCATTTTGAATGGCACTACACATGCTCCACACGTGCCTATGGATGTACAAAGTTGAAAGGTTAAACGGATTTACTTCCGGGTCTTCGTTGCGTTTTGCAACAGCAACTTCGGTTGCTTCCACGAGATGGAGCCTTAGGAGCACTTTTGTGATAGGCAGTTTCAGTCTTTAAAAACAGCCTGTTCTTTGGACCATAGGCTTTTATTTGGCTGTTCGTTGATTTTTTCCCCTCCGGTTCCAACAAAATCATTTAAAAGTGGCTAAAGCCCTTCATCAATCAAATTGTTTATTAATGTAGTGTTTCTGTGTCATCCCTGTATCATTTCACACCAATAAAACTTCCTATATGACTCTTTTTTGTTATAATTAACCTGCTCCCATCCCGCCACTGTGCTCCTGGACGAACCAAATTTACATCTCAAAAGGGAATTTCCTCTTGTGGCTAAGTAGCAAGGAATGTTGCTACTTCTGCGAGTTGAAAATAGTCACTTCGGCTGAACAAGGAGAATGTAGGAAAGTTAATTATTCTACGTAGCAATAATAGATTGATAGTTAACCCCCCCCCCCCAAAAAAGAAAAGAAACGGTGAGTTATTGGTGTGCACCTTCTATTTGAAATTAGGCACTTCACAGAGCTATTGTCGTGAACGTAGGTTTAGGAAATAAAGAATTTCATACATGGATAAGGTTCAACGAAATGCCCAATTTTCGGGGACCCATGCCATGATTATTTTAAAAATTATTATTACATTTGCTCTAAGAACTTATATTTACTTTCCTAGTAGGATGAAAAGAACGAATTAGACTAGGCACGTTTGGCATTTGTCAAAAATGTGATGTGTTATGTGATGTCCATTCCAGAGGGATTCAGTGTAGGCCTACATCTCTGCCTGTCAGACATAGTTTGTGATAAAACGCCAATCACGTCATGCTACAGCCCTCAAGAGTAGCCACACAAAGCATTGTGGTTCATTTGGCATCCTACAGTAATTCTATATGGAACTTCAGGAGGGTCAACCCCCTAAAGTGTTAAGGTCTCACACTGCATCAGCTGAACCTGGTGGCCACAGCTTGAGTGGTCTTTGGAGTTTTGTTTACACTGTGTGGAGTTACATTCTTTACTCACTGTAGGCCTGCTGCACCTGCTCTGTGTCATTGATCTATGGCTCCTTTGTGCCCCAGTCCCACAACCTGTAGATTTATTTTTAAAGCACCTCCACACACAACCGGCTAGTTGTTTATGCTGTTATGACTTGTTCTAGTGAAGGAGATCTACCAACATCACAGTTTGATGGAAACAATTAAGACTATTTCAGGACAAATCATAGGCTGTTGCAAAACGAAGAACATTTTTGCTCAGTTCTCCAAAACTCTTTTTCAGATTTTCATGTTAGCTTTGATAGACAGGGGAATAGAAAAAACAATTACTTTGAAACTGTTGACATAAACATCCAAGTTGACTTTACAAATGTGGAAACTTAACTTGAGCTTTGAGTTTGACTTTCACCTCTTTAAAAAGCAAAAAGGGAAATATTCAGGCCAGCGACATTGTGACTGGAAGAGGAGGGCAGACTTCCCCCTCCATTTCAGCAGAAAAATGATAACCACAGAAGCCTGTTCCATGAGCCTCTGTTGTGTGTTCTTTTCCTACTGGCTCTGGCTACGCTCGTCAGTGAGCTGTTGTTGGGCATTTTTCTCATTAGGGCCATTCTTACAGTAGAGGTAATTATTTCCATCATGGCAGAGGAACAGGAGCTCTTTGAAGACTAACCCTGCCAGCCCATCCCCCCCCCCCCCCCCAATCCTTAAGAAAAGTCACTGCATAAGCGCTGGCCCCACCTAATCAGCACGGCATGAGAATGGTGAGAATGGTTTCTGGAAAAAAATAAGGTATCTGGGAATGGTGTATGAATGGACAGGACACCATTCATACATCATTCTATACTGGCGTGGGCATTATAGAATGATGTGTAGCCTTTTATATCAATGTGCATTTTGTATCACCTTTTGTAACAACAGTTGCCATTCAGAGTAAATCACAATTCAAAGATCCCTATTTCTAGAATAATTTACATTTGCAACCCCATTCTATTTTGTGGATCACTGTATAATGTACAATTTTGCGCACAACAAAACCAGCTGAATGTGATGGTTATGTGAATATTTATAAACACAGAAAACGCATGCTTACACATAGCCTCAAAACACAGTACTATGTGAATGTTACAATGCATATCTGTCAGAAATATAGACTTATACAAACAAGAATGCACAATAGGAACCACAAACTTACGTGTTTTATTTGCAAAATCATCATCAATGTTTGTTTAGTCAGTATCCAAGACCCGCCATTTGAATTTGTCAAATTAAATTTCAACTCCTGGCTGAATCACAGCTTCTGAAAATACTGAATTCAGTTTCTTGGATGTAAGTGATTCAGCTAAGACATATTAGGCTGTAAATTTCACATGGAGAAGAGGACGACTGCACGTTTGAAGTAGAGTCAGAGCGCTGTCTGATGAAAGGGCATATTAGGATGGAAAAGTCAAGCTTTTAAAAGCACGGTTGTGTTTGGCTGTCAGTTATTTATGTTCAAGGCAATGGAAAACTGAATTTGTGCCCGTTGAACTCTCTGATGCTACGTCGTCCTTTCTTCAGTGTAAAGGGATTGTGTTAGCTGGGGAATGGCGGGATACGTCACAGCACAGTGATGAGTATCCAAGGAGACAGGCAGAAGAGACGCCGAGAGAAACTCCATACAGTTTGTCACCTTCAGAAAGAGCAATTTCCCTGATGCCCTTTTTAGTATCTCCATAGCGTGGGACAGACAGCTTAATCTTCCTGAGTATTTCCATACTGCGCACAGGAAATGGAACGCATGGCCCTTTCTTGTTTGGTCACGAGGATAGAGAGTGAGCGCTCACTGCCCAAAGTAGATAAACACATGTACAATGGAGCCAAATAGGGTGAAAAGGGAGAAAGAAAAGGAGACAACAAGAAAAATGACTCTGATACAATGTGAATATAGAGCTCATTTTTTTCCTGCTTCTTTTTTGTTTGTAAGTTGACAGAGTAATTAATATCACTTTAATAGGAAGTGCAGCTGATGGGTCTGCCTGTTTAGAAGCGTCAGATGACATGCAATATATTTTTTTTACTGAGAGGCAGTCCCTGAATAAGCAGGGCTTTATTTGAAGACCGTGCAATATGCTGTAAACCTGTCCAAGTGTTTCAGCGAAAGTGAAATACTGCTGACATTTCTGCCTCTTGTGACTTTCTGAGTTTCGTTTTAATTTAACCTAGGCAGTCAAAATTACACCACCATTTTAACTGAGTAATAAAAAATCGCCCCAAGAAATGAAGAAACCGTCTGTTTGTAGTACAGAACACCCACAGCACAAGCTGGCAAAAGTGAATAAAAGTGACGTAGAAAGCAGCTATGCCATTTTGAGACGTTTATAGCAATGACCTTCCAAGTGCTCATCACACCTAGGGGGGAGAAGACGTAGCTGTTAAAGTTGATGTGGATGTTGCCATGGCTCAGAGGCATATGATTACAATCCTTACACTGTATTTGACTCAGTGAGCCCACTCCATTTAAAACACCAGCAGCACTCTTTATTGCACAGGGTGGTATTGTACCCAGCTGTAGAAGCAGACCTGTTAATAAATGGCTGAAAGTTGTGATTTCCCACCAAACACCAAGTACTAGGATGGAGCAAGGCGCAGCAATGTTTTATTTTTGGGGCGCACTAATTATATTCGGCATTAAACTGTGAAAGAGAAGGTGCTGACAGCCATGGAAATGAGACCACAAATGACGTTTCTATCTGCGCCCGCAGGTAGGGCGCTGGTGAACATCTTAATGAATGGCTGGCAGACTCGGCTGACGCATATTCTCCTGCCACTTCCATGGCGTCACTGAACGACACGGCGAGCTTTTGTCTTTTCCGAAGCTTCCTCTGTTGTCGGCTCGTCTGTCAGCCCGTGCTCTCCGCAGCGGAGTGGCTTGTGTAAATTCCATCACCAATGGGTGTTCTGCACCCCCCCCCCCCCCTCCCAATCCCCCTCGCCCATGCTGTCATGAATCTAATCACTGCTGAGTTCAACAGAGGTCTGCTGAAACGCATACTTATTAGCTTCATCACACAATCAAGCCCATTTTGTCCAAACTCACTCATAAATTCTAATCGCTCCAGGGACATTTCTCCTGGATCAAAAATTCAGGTTCATTTTTCTAAATAAACATAAACAACAAGTTGATTTAATTAGACATGCCCCGTAGCTACACCGTCATATTTGCAACAGTCTATATTTAGTGGACCTGATGTTAGATTATTCATAGCAGGTGAGTGTATATGTTATCCCCCCGCCCCCCAGTGTCATAGTTTTTCTGTTTTTTAAGAAATCAAACTCTCTTTCTATCTGCTGATTTTTTCACAGGCACTGTGGCACATCCTTAGGTTTCTGTTAGTTTTTTAATCATTGCAGCTGTCGGTCTCACATCTCAAACAAATGCACAAGTTGAAGCAATGCACAGCATTTTATTCTGTTTCCTGTGTTGTGCAATGGGACCTGTCAATCTCCACGGACAGCTAGGTGCTGCGAGTATTCATTTCTCAGCTAAGGTCAAACTGTCATGCGTGGCTCCTGGGTAGATAGTCCCTTTCCGCAGGCTCACACTGTAACACCTTGTGACTGGTGGCACCTTGAGTGCTGCAAATAGTGATCCATGAATCACGGAATCACGGACGTCAGCTAACTGCAGGCTAAGTATTCTGAAATTAGCCATGGGCTTTTCACTTGTCTTAGTGACATATTGTGGTTGACCCATTGTAACCGGGAGAAAAGAGACCATAAAAAGGGAAGACTTCATCCCAGAGCCTTGTGATGGAATCAAAGTGACTTTGTATAGTCAGATTGATGGTAGCAGAGCTGGTTTGACAAATATAGATGGCGGTGATGTTACATAAATAGAAAAGTTAACTGACCTACTTTTGGCTGGTTTTGTTTGCTATAACAGGTTTTTTTTAAATTATACTTTGACCCTGGCTTTAAACCTTCGAATGAAAATATATATTTTTTTCATCTGACTCTTGTAATATCAACAAAGCAGGTCTAAACTGCATTGCATAAATGGTCAGTTTTGGTCTCATGTATCTGCTGTTCCACATTAAGCTTGAGAAATTATGCAGCTGCATGTTTCTAACAGTAGGTTTAGTTTGTCAGGCGATTCAACTGTATTCCAAATTATTTTCTACACTCAGACCTTTCACATTCAGTTTCTTCCTGAAATGGTTTTACATCATATTGTAACACATTTTATACTGAAAAAGGGCCCATTTCTTCAATGATGTAAACACATCTGTAAGTGAACACTCTATTTTTACTCTGATGTGAGTCTTCTTAGCACTGCCCAAACTGCTCAGAGCTCTCTAGTGACAGAGACGGATGGACCAAACTAGGGCTGGAAAGACCCAACTGCCTGGTGACTGAGGAGCCAAAAGAAAACAATGTATTCTACCACCAATTAAGACAGAGATATTTTTATTTTGAGAAGTTTGCAAGTTGGCATCTAGGCGTTCAGGCAAAAACCCGGCTACTTTGGGTTGAAAAGTTTTCTACCCGACTAGGATGTAACCAGGCTATATCCGGGTAAAACCTGAGCTATATTGGGGTTAATCTTGTCCATTTATACCTAAGCATCTCAACCTACTGTAGATTTCCACTCCTGTAGATGCCTTAAGTCATGCTTTTGCTCACTGGAATTCTGCACTAAGACTCTATGAGCAAAGGGATTCAGTGTGGTGATTTCTGGTAGGTCAGAGGACTCAAAAAGAATATTCACGGGATGAGAGTAGGACTGACATCACTTCTTTAGATATAATTTTCTGGTCCCCTAGCGCTGTTCCTCTGGTGATAATGGTCTTGGCAGCAGCATAGCTTTTGCAAAACAAAACAAGGCTGTTCTACAGGCAGTTCCCTTTTTTTCTTTAGCTTTTGCATTAATTTTACATTTGAACTCTCAGACTCCCATTAGTATTGCTTATAGTGCTCACCACTGTTTGAGCCTATGTCAGTATGAAGAGCCGTCTTTATTCATGACACTCAGAATGTTCACTGCATTTTTTAATTTTAATTTTCTTGTGTACTAGGCAATGTAAATCACATTTGGTTGCATGCTGGTGTGGTTTATGCATTTTTCATATGCTCCACTCGTTGTGATGCTAAGCGCTGTGCTTTGCTGAGCACCGTGTGCTGTGCTACCCATTATGTGCTGTGCTGTGCATTATGTGCTTTGCTATGCGTTGTGTGCTGTGCTACCCATCGTGTGCTTTGCTACGTGTTGTGTGCTGTGCTACCCATCGTGTGCTTTGCTGCGCGTTGTGTGCTGTGCTACATATCTTGTGCTTTTCTACGTGTTGTGTGCTGTGCTACCCATCGTGTGCTTTGCTATGTGTTGTGTGCTGTGCTACCCATCCTGTGCTTTGCTATGTGCTGTGTGCTGTGCTGCCCATCGTGTGCTTTGCTACGTGTTGTGTGCTGTGCTACCCATTGTGTGCTTTGCTACGTGTTGTGAGCTGTGCTACCCATCCTGTGCTTTACTACGTGTTGTGTGCTGTGCTACCCATCGTGTGCTTTGCTATGTGTTGTGTGCTGTGCTACCCATCGTGTGCTTTGCTATGTGTTGTGTGCTGTGCTTTGCTACGTGCTGTGTGCTGTGCTGCCCATCGTGTGCTTTGCTATGTGTTGTGTGCTGTGCTTTGCTAGGCTGTGTCTTGTGGCCCATCGTGGTCTTTGTATGTGTTGTGTGCTGTGCTACCCATCCTGTGCTTTGCTAGTGCTGTTGTTGCTGTTCTGCCCATCGTGTGCTTTTTACGTGTTGTGTGCTGTGTATCCCAGTCGTGTGCTTTGCTATGGTATTGTGTGTTATGCATTGCTACGTGCTGTGTCTGTGTGCCACATGTGTGTCTTATCTATGTGTGTGGGCTGTGCTACCCATCGTGATCTTGCCACGTGCTGTGTGCTGTGCTACCCATCCTGTGCTTTGCTACGTGCTGTGTGCTGTGCTACCCATCGTGTGCTTTGCTATGTGTTGTGTGCTGTGCTGCACCCTCTGTGGTAGGTGAGAAAAGTGGGCTCAATCTGTGAATTTTCCCACTTTTTCTTTTTCTTGAGAATGCTTGTTAGGGTTCCTCTATGGAGACAGAGAGGATCATTTTGAAACCCTTTTTTTTGGAGTGTTGAGAAAAGAACCAATGTGGTCATATGGTGACAAGAATAAGAAAATGGCTTTAATACTTGTTAAAAACTGTTAAAAACTGTGACCCACTCGGGCAGAGCATTTTTTAGGGATTTAAAATGGTTAAAGTACCTCCTCACTTTTGCTTAATTGTGTAAATTGTAACCTAGTGGTTATGCAAGAGCCAAAGTCAAGTGTGTCAGTTATCAGTTATATTGGTCATTAGTGATCAGTTAAATGAAACTATTATCAAATATAGGGCAAATGTACGTAAATGTATGTACTGAATTTAGTGTAAAATCAACAAAGCTTTTAAATGCTTAGACTAGAATACAGTACTAAAAATCTGGGTGCAACCTGTGGTGGGGACTCATGAGCCATACACCAGTATGGGCGGAGGTTCGATCCCTTGCCACGGCACCTTCTCAGCTGTGGTCCCTTCTCTATCTGTTACCCACCCAGCGTTCTTCAGGTCTGACCAGCTGTGTTCTGGTGAGATTGATTGATTGCATGCCTTTTGAGTGCTTCTTTCTGATGGAGTTTGATTTGGAAAAATGACTGTGCTTCTTTCTGTCCATTCAGAGATTTCATAAAAAAGAACCTTGGATGACGGGTAGTGTCAGATTGTCTCGAGGAAATGTTCATAGTGCCTGGTTTTCCTGTAATTGGACTGCACCATTTGAACATCACTTGAAGAAACTGATTCATTATAAAGTATAAAGTCTTTGAGTTCTGCAATTTAATAAAACAGTGAAATAACTATATAAAGAATGGTTTTTGTCTGAGAACATTGTTCTGAGAAATTAGTGCATATTGACACCATTGTTATCTTAACCACGGTCAGTGAACTATGGTTGTTCCTGTACTTGACGTACTTCTTAGGTTCCATACTTTCCTGTGATTACACTTGTGTACGTCTCTGGATAGCGTCTGCAATGCTTTTATTTATTTATCATGGCAGGCAAGTACTTTTAAAATAGACAGTGTTACTTTATTTATTTGATGTAAAATTGTCTTAAAAGTCAAGTATTTGGCATATTACATTACATTGCATTATATTCATTTAGCAGATTCTCTTCTCCAGAGCGATCTATAATGTACACTGTCTGGCCAAAAAAAAGTCACACACTCTAATATTTTGTTGGACCTCCTTTACCTTTGATTACAGCGCGCATTCGTCGTGGCATTGTTTTGACAACGTTATGCAACGTCACAACATTTATTTCCATCCAGAATTGCATTATATTGTATTGACGACGGGAGAGTCAAACCACTCCGTAAAGTCTTCTCCAGCACATCCCAAAGACTTTCAATGGGGTTAAGGTCAGGACTCTGTGGTGGCCATGCTCCCAGAACCACTCTTTCACAATTTGAGCCCGATGAATCTTGGCATTGTCGTCCTGGAATATGCCCGTGCCGTCAGGGAAGAAAAAATACATTGATGGGATAACCTGGTCATTCAGTACATTCAGGTACTCAGCTGACTTCATTTTATTGCCGCACAACGTTGCTGAGCCTAGACCTGACCAATTGAAGCAACCCCAGATCATAACACTGCCTCCAGAGGCTTGTACAGTGGGCACTGTCCAAAAAAAATCCAAACGGCAACTTTTATTTTGGCCAGGCAGTGTAGGATGTTCTGCAGTATTAGAATTTTTTTTTTAACTATTTTTTTTACATTTGTCAGCTCACCTAAAAGTGATCTTCTGAAATAAAAATATGGGTCATTGCACACAAAAGATTCATATTTTAAAAAAACTGTTATTCTGAATTTTATTCTTTACAATACCCGTTCAGTGACGCTTGAGTTCTTACAATAAATGAGAGTTAAGAATTATGAAAATGAACTTTGATTTTCTGCTTAATTTGGTTTTAAATGCTCTTTAAATGAATTTCATTCAAGTTCAGTTACTTTGTCAATGTGACTGAAAAAAGGCTGAATGATTAGGAACAATTACAGGTTTTAGGTGAAAGATTTTTTTTAAAGCTAGATATTTAATCGTTGGAAAAGTTTCAGGCAATTTCATTCATTCAGAAAGCATTATTAAAATATCTCCAAAGTGTATAGCAAAAAAAATGTAAGATAAAAGTGATGGTTATGCTGGATGAAACTTGTAAGATTCACTTGGAAAAGGTAGGCCTGTGTTTATGTCATCATACGTAATCTGTTAGGAATTTGGTGAGGAAAAGCGGTTGTGGTAGAGGATGCTTTAAGTGACAAATTCAAGTAATGTGTGTGCTCTATTTTTGGAGCGAGAAACATAAATCACAGTCAGTCTGTTACTGCCAAACCATTTTGACTCTTTGTGATAAAATCAAATAGGCGCTTGTAACATTTACTTGATTACCCTTTTTTTTGTGGCTTTGGAGAGGCAACATGAATTCAACTGTGTGCTTGCCATATTCATGTGCAGTGACGACATGGGCTCACAAGATAAATAAGTAAATTAAGCTAAATTATACGACCTTTCTGTTGTTATCTGACATGCCACCTTCAACTCTGAGAGTCAGGCTCCCAAATTAATTCAGTTTCTGCCACATGCTCTATCACAGTTACCATTTGAAAGTGTCTGTAAACACCTTCAGGTCACCCACAGGTACTCGGATCGGAAGAACGTACTCTAGCCTTCCAACGGTCTCCTCCAAAAAAGAGAAAAAAGGAGTTTGTTAATATTTTGAAATTTTATTTTATTATTTTTTCAAAAATGTATTTAAAAAATAAATTTGGTTTCCAATGCGTGGCTGAACATGTCCAATTCCCACCCTAATTTGGAATGGCTAATTGTCTGCAACTACTGCACTTTCATGTGCGAACCCCACTGCCTATTCAGGAGAGTGTAGATGCCTGTTACTCATGGTCATGGTCCTCAAGGGCTGAGAACTGCAGGTTTCCCACCCTCCCTTTACTTAATCAGCTAATAAGTATAATTATAGCAGAGGGTAGAAAATAGCTGATTAAATTGTTTAGTTAGTTACCTGAGAGAAAAGAAAACCAGGGCTAGACTTGGATTTGAGGGTCAGAAGTAAGTATCCATGGTGTACAGCAGGAGTCCCCAATCTTATCCAGAAAGGGCCGGTGTGGGCGCAGGCTTTGGTTTCAGCTAAGCGGTAATACACCTGAATCTAATAATCAATGTCTTTAGCAAACGCCCGATTGGTTGATTAGTAGAATCAGGTGTGTAACTGCTTGGTTGAACTGAAAGCCTGTACCCACACCGGTCCTTTCTAGATAAGATTCAGGATCCCTGGTGAACAGTGCAGACATCAACAATTCTCCTCTGAAACACGTGGTGTCAATACTTGCTTCATTTCACACTGTGCACTACAACACACAGAATGGCAACTACTGTAGATGAGAACAATGAGCAATGAGGATGAATTATATTGATCCAGAAAAACAAGCCATGATTTCTCAGTGTGGTGGTATTTCACTTGCCTCGTGGTTAGACTATCCCCTCTCTCACCAGAGTGATGGTTCAGAGTTCAGTCTCCTGCACACTCACACCAATGACTCCCGAGGGTTGGCACTGAGAACAAAGATGGATCTGTGCCCTGTATCTAACAGCTTGTTCATTCTGTCCCGTCCAGTTGCTTTACACCACTCAAATCTGACTAAGCTTGAACAGAGGCTCCATTGTCTGTACTTATGGATACATAATCAAATGATGACGAATGTTATCAAATCATTTTGATACTGTGTGTCTGCACTGGACATCATCAGCACAAGTGAGAAGTTTTTTCTGTTGGCTTTTGTACTGAGGCAGGCAGAGTTTCACAGGTACGACAGAGTGATAGAGGTTGATTGTGCAGTATGAGTATCCAAATGAATTTAGCGTGAAATACTCTACACGTCATAATTTGTCATCATTTCTTATGGTAAAAGAACACCCAGAGAAATGTGCAAAATGTCATACACACAAATTTACTGGGTATTGCAAGGCTTGTTAGGACTTTTGTATCAATAATATCAGCCTTTAAATGCCATTGTTCTACTTCTCTCTTTTTTCATTTTCAGATCAGGCTCACACACACACACACACACACATACACACCAAAGAGTGCATTATTTCAGCAAGACATGAAACGGCTGCCATACCCCAGCTTTGAATTGTGTCCTCTAATTAGCGCAAGCAGAGAATCTGCATGCGTGGGATAGGCTCCCTGCTGCTTCCAGCACTACATACGGCAGTAACCGTTTAAAAATATATGGCCAGAAGGAAGTCCGGTACTTTCCTTTGCGTGTCAAAATTTGGTCTACTGATCTCAAAATGGTCCTTTTATTTGTTATGGTTCATTGACTATTAATAATTATAATTTTGCTCATAAACACATCCCCTTTTCTCTATCCAGTGATATGCATGATTGCAGAATTTATTCAGCCCTCACTGCATTATGTTTTCAAAGATAAGACCCTTCACTCTGCTTTTAGTGCAGGTTTTTCGCCTCTGTATGTTGAATACAGCCAGATTCGGAGCATGGTGTGGTTCCCATTCAGGCACAAAGGCCCACAAATGGCCAGACCACATAACAATGGAAAATAGATACATTTATATTAGCGATAGTATGACTTAATATCACTGAAACAGGCTTTTCATAATGGTAATTTGGGTACTATTTCTTTTTTTATGCTTTCCTCTTGGGATGACTCAGGTCGAGGGGCATGGCAGGCATTCCACCGACTATCTTCTGTCTGCCCGGAGACTTATTTACCGCTGTGCTAATCCTCCCTGCAATATCAGTGTCAGTTTGAGAGGGTGCAGATCTGCAAATGCATCAGCAGAAACATGTAGGCAGCTGGCTGTAGCCTGCCAGGTGAGCTACTGCAGAAGCCGCATGAGAGTCTGGCAGCTGATGGGCCAAAGGGATTGCTAGAGCATCTCCCTGTGGGTCTCTACACGGTGCAAACCCAGTCAGGGCTCTAGGATGCATCACTGCTGAAGTGAAATAAATAAATGAATGGATTCATATGGATCACACAGGCTGACACCTAATTGCCAGAGTGGAGGATTGGCTCTGTTGTTGAAAGACACAGGTTAGGAAAGTAAAGTATTTCAAACTTGGTGTGGGTAGAAACAGCTGGAAGAGCAAGGATCCTTGAGGCTACTTTCCAAGTTTTTTGTTAATCTGTGACATGGGGCGATACTTCCCTTTCACTTTATGCTGTGGCTTCTCAGTTGTAGTCTGTTATTCTCAGATTTAAGAGAAATTAACCAATTCATCACATCGGCAGAACATTTAACAAGGCACATTCTCCAACCAGCTATTCCTTCATGTGGCTTAAACTGAAAACTCCAGGACACTGTGGGTCAAATTAAATTTGTATGCAAAGTGTCTGTCTGTATTCCCATCTGTACTGACCCAATGTACTCTGTAGGTATTCTTTAAATTGTGAATGATCAGCGCAGTTCATTTGGTCCTCACATCTTAATATGCATAAACCATATTTCCGTATTACACCACATACAGTCTGTAATGTGACTCCAAACCTCTTCTCCCTATAAAATGATGACACTTGAGAATATTATGATGGAAGTCCCTCGCACAGCTTGACTCTGCATTAGTGCAAACCTTTTCTGGTATACCTGTGAATATTGATAGTAGCTGTTAGTTGTTTTAGTCCAGTTATGTGGACTTATATGTGAAATAATCATTAAAGCTTTCATTTAAAGTCTAATACGTATAGTTCTCCGTTTCGCATGTATTGTCTAGAATATGGTACCGTGTCCTGTTTTTCAATAGCCTTCTAACTGCAATTTCTCTCACCCTTGGAAGTTGCCCTCATGAATTTGGGACTAGTAGTATGCTCAGTTAATCGATGAAGAGCGTCTTTCCATCAAAAGTAAAAAAAAAACTGGATATTGATACTTGTCAAATGTTTGTGCTTACCTGCTTTGGGATTTGTTTCCCTTGTGGCTTTGCTATCCATGGATTTTAATTTCCCCTGAGACTTTCATAATTCTGGTTGACTAATTTACATTGATGGAACTAGCTTGCTATTTACATATGTTAACTATCTGAATGCAATTTTCTTTCTTGTCAAGAATTGGCATAGGCCTACATGCTACATATTAAAAAAGCTTGACTTAAGTTGCTGTTATTGTATTAGGAAAAAATGACACCTGGCACTTATAGTGGGCCAACTACAATGTTGCTAATGGATATTTCATACCTTAAGAAATTAGTAATTAGTGTTTTTGCATATAGTATCAGTTTGCATGTTCTATGTAAGCATAGAAGGGAAATCTAATCTCATCATGTTGTTCTGATAATGGTTACTATCAAGCAAGCATACATACACAGTAATATAGTGTTACTTTAATAATCAGAGTCAGTACAGTAATGTGCACAACCTTAGGGCCATATAACCTCTTTACGGTTGCAAACCAGTTTAGTTGTGGTTGTGAGAGAGGGAGGTCCTGGCCTTTACATAGCTGCACAGATGTAAAGGTATGGTGGCTTTGAACAGGCAATGTCAGGCCAATATCACAAGTATTGAAAGTGTTGCTCCACAAGCAACAGGACTGGTGCTTCTGAGGAATTTGGCCAAAGTTTATTGTCAAGGACATTTGTGGAGGAGGGGTCACAGGGTTTCTGACACACCTGAACTAATTTCCAACATATCTGAGTTTCTACTGCCATCGGCAGTGTACCCTAATCTAAGATGCCCATGGCCCAAGGCGGTCTCATGGTTTGCTAAAACGAGTGGCCTCTCTCATCAAACATGCTAGAACACACTGTGATTCAGTGCCTACAGAAGAAAGCTTTGAATGGACTCTGTGGATATTGACCTGTGGATGCAGACAGCAAGTGTTTCAGAGACATACAGAATGGGATCAACAATTGCTTGCAGGATTGTGGGTGAGATCTCCCAGGTCATCAGGTTGGCCTTGCAAGAGGAATGTTTTGCCCTTTCTTGACCAAACTCAGTGGGCGGACAACGATAAAGATTTCTGCAGGCTGTGGAATTTCCGCAAATGTATTGGTGCAATCGATTGTAAGCATGTGTTGACCAAAGACCCCCCACCTACAACTGTGACAGCAGCTTTGGAAAAGGTCTTCTGGCAGGAAGACTGGATGTGCCTCAACCTGCAGCACCCCCAGGAACTAGAATCGTCAACTCACACATCTTTGTTGGTGTCTACTGAGACCTCAAAAGAGGATCCTTGCTTAAGGCACACAGAATACAGCTTTGGATGAACAGACCTTAAAGTGAGGGTCCTTTTGACATTATTTCTGGGTCCTTTCGATATTATTTCAATTTTGTTTAATGTTTTTGATGGGCACAGACTGTTTTTATGTGTGATGAAGGATTGTAAAGATACCATTGTAAAGATGCAAGTTTCTGATGACCTGCCATCTTTACAATGGCTAGGCAATGGTGGGTGACTGGATAAATAAATAAATTAATGATAAAAAAAATGTATTTATTTATTGCATTTAAGTAACTCCAATGCAGAGTGTACAGTGATGTTATGCCTGAAAAGCTGTAGCCAACATGTGAACATGTTTCATTTTATAGCATTTAATTGCAATTATAAACATATACCTGTTTTTCATGATGTCAAATATTTTAAATATACTTGATTGCACTCAAAAACTGTCTGTGTCAATCCAAACATACCCTAAAACTGAAATAATTAAGAAAATAAAAATATATTTCAGAAAGTCAACTATCCCTTTAATTAGCAGTCACCTGTTGACAATGGAAATAACCTTGACATGGTATGTCAGAAACAGCTTCCTTCACTTTACTTGAGCGATGCGAGCTTAGCCGTCAACATATTTTTATGACTGTCTAATTTGATGGTGTTAAACCCCCAGGGAACTAAGGAAAATGGAATAAAGGTCTTCTCACAAGGACTCTACAGTTTGACAAGTGACAAATTGGCCTTTTGAATGAGGGGCATCAGCCATTATTGTCCTTTTTCCGTCCCCAACGGCTAATCTCTTTCTATTTTTGTGACGTTTCGGCAAGCTAACTTCCACTCACTGACGTCACGTTCAGGTAGAAGATAAGACAAGCATTTGAAGGCTTTACATATAATATTAAACAAAAGAATGAACAGTCACTTTCATGTTACAGATAAAAAAATCATTCACCTTTGAGGATTAAAAGAGTTCTTTCTAGTCTCTTTTGTTTTGGTAGACAGCCCTCAGCTAATTTGCTTGGCAGCTTCTTTCAAATGCTGGTTCAGATGGGAATATGAACTATTAACTTAAAAATCCCCAGCATGAAAGATGCTGTCATAGTTACGGTTCAGGCCAAAAGTTTACATGCACCTAGGCAGAAGACATTCAAACTCAATTTTTCACAACTCCACACATTTCATGTTACCATACCATTTCATGATACCATACCATTTCTTGTGTTATGTCAATTAGGGTATCTACTTTATTTCCATAAGAGGTAATTTCAAAATAATATCTAAGAGACAGATTTATTTCAGCCTTTATGTACTATATCAGATTTTCAGTGGGTCAAAAGTTTACATACACTTGAATGAAACGCTTGGGGTAGCCTTCCACAAGCTTCTCACAATACTTTGCTGGAATTTTTGCCTATTCCTCCTGACAGAACTGGTGTTACTCAGTCAGATTTGTACGCCTCCTTGCTCAGACACACTTTTTCAGCTCAGTCCAAATTATCTATAGGATTCAGGTCAGGGCTTTGTGATGGCCACTCCAATACCTTCACATTGTTTTCTTTAAGCCATTTTGTTACAACTTTGGAGGTATGCTTAGGATCATTGTCCTGCTGGAAGACCCGGTTGCGACCAAGTTTTAACTTTCTAGCTGATGTCTTGAGGTGTTGCTTCAGTATTTCTAGATAATCCTCCTTCCTCATGATGCCATCTATTTTTTGAAGTGCACCTGTCCCATTTCCAGCAAAAGACCCCCACAACATGATGCTGCCACCCCCATGCTTCACAGTTGGGATGGTGTTCTTCAGAATAAAAGCCTCACCCTTTTTCCTCCATACATAATGCTGATCATTATGGCCAAACAGTTAAATATTTGTTTCATCTGACCAGAGAACACTCCTCCAAAAGGCTAGGTCTTCATCCTGGCGATCACCTGAAAACTTCATTCTGGCTTTTTGATGCCGGTCTTGCAGTAGGGGTTTCTTTCTTGCACAACAGCCTTTCAGGCCATGGTGATGTAGGATTCTCTTAATGGTGGATGTAGATACTTTGATACTTGATGCCTCCAACTCCTTCACCAGTTCCTTTGTTATTGTCTTGGGGTTCAGTTGAACCTTTCAGACTAAAGTTCGTTCAGCCCTGGGAGTTAATTTGTGACTCCTTCCTGAATGATGCAGTGTCTCTGTGGTCCCACAATCAACTTGGTGTATGTAAACTTTTGACCCAATGGAATTCTGATATAGTGAATTAAGGGTGAATTAAATCTGTCTCTAATCGATTGTTTTAAAAATACCATACCTTTAAAAATGTGAACAAAGTAGATGCCCTAATTGACTTGCCAAAAGAAATGTATGGTAATGGTAAATGGACTGCATTTATATAGCGCTTTTATCCAAAGCGCTTTACAATTGATGCCTCTCATTCGCCAGAGCAGTTAGGGGTTAGGTGTCTTGCTCAAGGACACTTCGACATGCCCAGGGTGGGGTTTGAACTGGCAACCCTCTGACTGCCAGACAATTGGTCTTACCTCCTGAGCTATGTCGCCCCTATGGTATGGTAACATGAAATGTGCAGAGTTGTGAAAAACTGAGTTTGAAATCTTTAGCCTAGGTGTATGTAGACTTTTGGCCTGAACTGTAACTCTACAGTCAACACGATGTAACGGTAGCTAGTACTTGGATGCCTTAGGAATGGAAGAGGTCTCATACCAAGAGCAAATCTAGTCACAGTGTGCCTTGTCATTTCACAACATTGCAGGTCTGCTCCTCACTGAAATTAATGAAAACACACAGCCCATGCCAAAGAGAAACCTGAATATCCAGTGCCATCCAAAAATATGGGAACAGTAGAATTAAATTTATTATTTTTGTAATATACTTAATTTGGATTTGACATTTGATTTGGATTCTTAATTTGGATTGGAGAAGAAAAGATGAATATGGGACAAATGTGCAGACAATCAGCTTTTATTTCATTGTGTTTATATGCATATATATATTTTTACCATTTGAGAGAAACAGATGTTTTTGTGTTGTGTCTCCCTCCATTTTCAGCTGTGAAAAAGTAAGTTAACTAACTGTAAGTTTACTTACTGTAGTGAGCTGAGAAGGCAGGCAGTATATTAGATAAACAGCGTTAGCTAGCTAACGAATGTATTTAGTGAGTTAGCATTTTCCAGTTGTATTAACTAGCTAGCTAATGCACATAGTGAAATATATATGGGGGTAACTAACATTTCATAGGAATGGTCTTTCAAAACGCAATCGCAAAGTTAAAAACAAGGTCAGAAACCAAACCTCCTGATGAAATTATCCAGTGTTGCAAAGTTAAATAAACTTTGCACTGATTGTCTTAATATAATGTAAATGATTCTATAAACTGTAAAACAAATCAAATACTTTATAATATTAACACATAAGTCATGGAGTCACATAGCTTCATAAACCAATCCTTGACAATCCTGAAGTAATTAGCTGCATAAGAAAGCGTGCTAAGAAGTGGGAATATGGTGATGCAAGATTAATTTTTAAATCCAAGAAAAGGATGATATTCTGCCTGCATTAGAAGATGGAAATGGTATTTTTTCCCCAATTAATATGCAGTTTCACTTTTGGGGATTGCTATAATTGTTGCTAGTTGGCTAGACCTCAACTACAACACAGTTTGTCTAGGTTCTGCTCTGTTACTGGTCTAGCCCGAGCAGGGAGTCCCTCGTTCTCACTCACTGACTGAGATATAAAAAAGGCATTTTGAAGGTGTGGGTTAATAAGACATCTTCTTCTCTGTATTTATTCCCTTGCAGCCAGGCAAACCTTTTTTTCATTTTTAAAATCACCCTCCAGCACTGCAAATCCCTTAACAAACATAACTCAGAAATTTTCACTTTGAAGGCAAATGTGCCTTTGTGGCATATGAGATGCAGTGTCCCATTGTTATAGAATCTGAAATCATGTTCAAGTCAGAAGTGGTTCCAGCACAGTAATATCGAATATTGGGCTTATAAATTTGAAACTTGTTTAGAGATCGACCTGAGAGTAAGTATTGCTAATGGTCGTGCACAGAGTATGAGCTACAATGCCTTCGGAATGTATTCAGACCCCTTCACTTTTTCCACATTTTGTTACGTTACGGCCTTATTCTAAAATTGATTAAATTCATTTTTATTCTCATCAATTTACACACAATACCCCATAATGACAAAGTGAAAACAGGTTTTTAGAAATTTTTGCTAATTTATTAAAAATAAAAAAACAGAAATATCACATTATCACATTTAAGTATTCAGATCCTTTGCTATGACACTCGAAATTGAGCTCAGGTGCATCCTGTTCCCATTGATCATACCTGAGATGTCTCTACAACTTGATTGGAGTCCACCTGTGGTAAATTAAATTAATTGGACATGATTTGGAAAGGTACACACCTGTCTATATAAGATCCCACAGTTGACAGTGCATGTCAGAGCAAAAACCAAGCTATGAAGTTGAAGGAATTGTCCGTAGACCTCAGAGACAGGATTGTGTCGAGGTACAGATCTGGGGAAGGGTAAAAAAATATTTCTGCAGCATTGAAGGTCTTGAAGAACACAGTGGCCTCCATCATTCTTAAATGGAAGAAGTTTGGAACCACCAGGACTTTTCCTAGAACTGGCTGCCCGGCCAAACTGAACAATCGAGGGAGAAGGGCCTTGGTCAGGAGGTGACCAAGAACCCAGTAGCCACTCTGACAGAGCTCCAGAGTTCCTCTGTGGAGATGGGAGAAACTTCCAGAAGGACAACCATCTCTGCAGCACTCCACCAATCAGGCCTTATGGTAAGGCACGCAGCCACTCTCAGTAAAGGCACGCAGCTCACTGGAGTTGCCAGGCTTCTAAAGGACTCTCAGACCATGAAAATCAAGATTCTCTGGTCTGAAGAAACCAAGATTGACCACTTTGGCCCCAATGCCAAGCATCACATCTGGAGGAAACCAGGCACCGCTCATCACCTGGCCAATGCCATCCCTACGGTGAAGCCTGGTGGTGGCAGCATCATGCTGTGGGGATGTTTTTTAGTGACAGGAACTGGGATACTAGTTACGATCGAGGGAAAGATGAATGGAGCAAAGTAGAGAGATCCTTGATCAAAACCTGCACCAGAGTGCTCATTTTCACCTTCCAACAGGACAACGACCCTGAGCACACAGCCAAGACAACGCAGGAATGGCTTCGGGACAAGTCTGTGAATGTCCTTGAGTGGCCCAGCCAGAGCACGGACTTGAACCCGATCAAACATCTCTGATGAACTGTGCAGCAATGCTCCCCATCCAACCTGACAGAGCTTGAAAGGATCTGTAGAGAAGAATGGGAGAAATACCCCAAATACAGGTGTGCCATGCTTGTAGCATCATACCCAAGAAGAATCGAGGCTGTAATCACTGCTAAAGGTGCCTCAACAAAGTACTGAGTAAAGCGTCGGAATACTTGTAAATATGATATTTCAGTTTTTTATTTTTAATAAATTTGCAAACATTTCTGAAAACCAGTTTTCACTTTGTCATTATGGGGTAGGTTGATGGGAATAAAAATGTATTTAAATCCCTTTTTTTAATAAGGCTGTAACATAACAAAATGTGGAAAAGGTTAAGAGGTCTGAAGACTTTCAGAAGGCACTGTATACACATTCTGTCTTTCAGTCTGGTGTGTGGAGATGCTCATTATTTTTGCAGGAGAATGGTGTTGTGGGCTGGGATCTTGAAGAGCCCACCTGCTGATGCTTCCCTGCTATGAGTGTTGTTACCTGTATCTTTCCAAACAAAAGTCACAGGCATCCCAGGGTCAGCTCTGCTGGACTCAGAGGGAACTCTGCATCGTGCCAGGGCCCCAAAGTTGGCTGATCAATGCCCTGCAGTGATTAATTCGAGGAGCGTGTCCCTTCAGTCTGTCACACTGCTACATTTGCTAATTGCCGGCACCACCAGCTAAAATGTCAGTTGTGTAGAACATGACAGATGCCCAGTTGCATAAAATTCAAAGCCACTCTCCTTTGCTATAAATAATTCAGATTACACACGCACAACCCTTTTTGAAAAATCCCAGAGCAAGATGTGGTCTGTTCTGCAAATTCAATGAGTTTAAGGTGACTTTTTAGTATTCAATTCCTTTAAAATTTTGTAAGTACCTTTATGGGGTTTATATTGTGGTTCAGAAGTAGTGTCAGGATCCCATTGCTCATTAAAAGATTTTACTCACAACGGTGTGCTTGTGTTTTTTAAAGATATTTATCGCCATGAAATTATGATTCAAAGAAACAAATTCTCAGTTTTCATGTACTGTAGTGTGCATTCTGTACAGTCACAGAATATAACATGCCGATGAGTCATTTAGCCCAAAACTTAATAATAACTGTAATAAACTTAAAAAGCTTAATTATATTTTTCTGTTAGTTTTCTCAAGACATCAGCAAGACATCAGATATATTTCCAGAGAAGTAAATCTGGAGGTTGGGAGGTGAACATTTTTTGCTGGAAAAAAGAATGTTTGTTGGTGCTGATGACGCAGAAGTTGTCTGGTGTACAGATAGAAGAAACCCCCACAATTACTCACAGGAGCGAAGATGCTTCATTGCTATACGTAATGAAGGAGAAAGTGACAGGTTCTTCCAGCGCGCAAACTGCAATTAAAATAAAGGGAGGTCAGTAGGAAAATTCCAAATAGACTCATTTCAAATTGGATCCTCTGTGGTGAATAAGGCGACAAGTGCAAAGGACATCTGTTTGAGCTGTAAGGTCACCAACGAAGAGTAAAAAACCTCCTATGTTTCTCCTATTGCTGTTTTAATGGGTATCCTGATAGCTCTTAATAGAATTCCTGGACACATAGCACCATTCATTATTGTCACAGAATATCATGCGGCAAAAATTGCTGGATCGCTGCTTTTTCCTAGTTAAGATCATCCTTTCAGAAATGGTAAACTCACATTCTTGACTCTTGTAAACAATGCAAGCATCCATTGATTGCATAAGCAAAGTGTGAACAAAGGTTTTTGTTTTCTGATTTCCTTTTAAATAAATGACCTCATTGTGCAGTCGTTTGAATCCATTGGGCCACAATGAATCCCCCCCCCCCCAACCCCCTCTTGACATTTTCTCAAAAAAAAAAAAAAATGCTGTTGAAAGTGTGGCCCTGGTAGACAGGCCTCATTTATTGTTTTTATTTGAAGTGGAGCAGATGACTGAATTTATTCTGAGGTACGTTAGCTGGCGGTTGATTGCGGCTGTGCGGTTGGTTTACAGATATTATCATTATGAGCACAGTGGGGCGCATCAGCATCGCACTTCCGTCCCCACTGCTGAACAGGCCGAGGCTTAGCCGGGAGGTGGCCGGAGGACATTAACGCCTGAATGCCTGTGTCCTTCCGCCTGGGTGCTGATGTGACCATCATTAACCTAAGTCAGGCTAAAGACTGAGCAACAGGGCAAGGATCAGGCAACACGTTATGTCACAGACACACACGTTCAAGTGTATATGCACAGATATGATTTCAATTCATTGTTTGACTAAAGCACAAACTGCAGATGGCTAAATTGAAAAAATGGGCAATGTGAACTTGCCATAGGAGGATTTTATCGTTAAGTAAATTTGCAGTCTACCTATTTTATTGCTTTCTCCTCCCAAAGTTATTTCCAGTGAGGAACTACCAAGTTTTAGGGAATCCCCGCTGTTTTGACAAGCAAACACTTGTGTAGGTGTTGCAAGCACAGTTCAGTGAACTGCAGTAATCAGGAGAAATTGAAAAACCCCAGGTTGGACTTTAATTAAAATTTACTCAAAACTCGAAACTTTGATTAAAGGTGGTTTGGTAACTTGGATGAAAATGCTCTTCTCTCAGTTTGTTTTGTAGAGATTAAACAACCTTATATTTGCTTTCCCAAACCTACACGATTATCAATAACTGAGTGATCATTTGTGGAAGCTCAGTTCATGATATGAGTCACATTCTTTAAAATTGAATTTAGTGTCACGAAGGACTAAAGTTTCTAGCATGGAATTAAATATATTTTTCTTATAATGGAATAATTGGACACTAACTGGTAGAATCTCAAAAGAATATAAAAGTTACATTTCCTTAAGAAATAACATATTTCTTTGGATTTGAGGTGCTTTTAAACGCACTAAAATGACAACATAATTATGATTGCACATAATGTTTTTAATGTTACTTTTTCTACAGTTGAATTAAGAAACAGACTGCCAGGGATGTTTGAGTGTGAATAAAATGCACATGGCCCTGTACGTTTTGTTGCTTCCTTTGAAAATACGTAAATGTGGGCAATTATGTATGAAGATATATTAGGTAGAAGATACAACCATTCATGTAGGGTTTTCTTCATAAATATTACATATAGGCTTATACTATATTAATATGAGTGGAATGAAAGTATATGCACTCTATAAGGGGCATGTTTTGTCATATGCTCATTCTTTACTGTAGATACAGTATTGTGGGGGCACACAGAGTTAATGGTGTTTGCTAAATATTGGCTACTGTTGTTTAATCCTGTATAACAATAAATGCTGCCGTGCTTCTTTTTATTAGTTGTTGGATATCATAAAATAGAGGTGGGCAATCAAGTAATTACATGTTTTTTCCTGGCACAAAGCATGCTTTTTTGGAATGATAACACATTGGTAGCAAGGAAATGGATGGAGGACATGAGGGGCTACTGAACAATTTGAGTGCTGTTGTGTAACAGCTACATCTGCTCCTTTGATGGATTTATTGGAGGGACACAAATGTATGAGAGTGCAGAGTGGACTACTTTCCTCCCAGATTGTGCTGGATATAGAAGTCATTTGCAAGTCGACCTCCCTCAGAGAGGGCTTGCAATCAAGTGCCTCTGATTCTCCCAGGTTTCACCTTAACCCCCCACATGGAGCTGGGAGAGGCGGAGAGGGAGCCGGTAGGACGGCGCCTCCTCTTTGTGTCACGGCCCTCCTCTTCCCTTTCATCTCCCAGAGCCTAGGAGGTCAGCGGGACATTGGACAGTGGATGACTCACTTACAGGACTACGCACCTGAAGTTTGTAATTAGGTTAAGTATTGCTCACTGTCTTTTGCAGGCCAGTGCTAAGGGAGAAGTCTTTAGTCACCGTGGTCTGTTTGCTCTCACTTAGCCTGAGTCCCAGGGCTTGATACAAATACATACTTGGCCTATCAGTCACTGAGGAAAGGATGCTTAGAATCTGCCATGTATTTATCAAGTTTTTACTTGCTGTAAAATTCATACATTATTTTTTCTTTGATTTCTGCCTTTTAAGGAGAGTAAAATGAGTGTGGGTTGGCTTACCACTCACCCCGATGCCTGTTCGTTGTTGATTTGCAACTCAACATGGTGGCAGACCTTTGTTTTCTAAACATATAAAGATTAGTGAAAGCTGCGACTAATTTGTGACCTGTATTTATTCCATCACATCCACAGAGTGAAGTAAATATATTTTTATTATTTTTATATGTACAGGATTGAGGCAAGAAAGTTCTATTGATAATCCAACACTGATCTGTTTTTGTAGGTTGACCAACAGTTGGCAAAATTTTTCATACTTTGCTAATATTAAACTGAATGTATTACAGACAGTTTTGTCCAAAACGTTGGCACAGATCTTCATGGAGCACATTCTAGCAACAAAAAGCACCTCTTCAGTTCTTCAGTAACTCTGGACTGCTGCAGGACCATGGACAGTGACAACATCACTTACAGACATGGATGCAGGGGTAGAAAATAGTCTTAATGGATTATTAAAGGCCCAGCTCTTTTCTTTTTTTGGCCATTTTTCTCCCATTTTCTCCAAATTTAGTCGTTATACCAACGGAGGGTGTACACTACCATATGCCTCCTCTGATACATGTGAAGTCGCCAGCCGCTTCTTTTCACCTGACAGCGAGGAGTTTCACTGAGAGAGCATAATGCGTGTGGAGGTTCACGCTATCTCCCCCAGATCCCCTCCCTCACTGGCTTCCTCAGGTTGTGAGGAACACTGCCAATTGTGTTCGTAGGAACATCTGACCAAGCCGGAAGTACCACTGCCGGGGATTGAACCCAAGTCTCTGTGGTGGTAGGCGAGTGCTTATAGCTCTACACTACCCAGACAGCCCCCTCCAGCTCTTTTCTTCCACCTTTACTTCACCAGGTAGGTCTGCAGAGAAATCAATTACCTTCTGCAGTGACAACCTGAGGAATCAGGAGATGAGAATGGTAAATGGACTGCATTTACATAGCGCTTTTATCCAAAGCGCTTCACAATTGATGCCTCTCATTCACCCATTCACACACACACTCACACGCCAACGGTGAAAGGCTGCCATGCAAGGTACCACTTACTAACACACTTCGACACGCCCAGGGGGATCGAACCGGCAACCCTCCGACTGCCAGACAACCGTTCTTAACTCCTGAGCTATGTTGCAGAGAAGATGTTTCGGTGGGCAGACATAGAAGGCAAAAACATGAATTTAAAATAATTTTAATAATTAAAAATAATGCAATATGTGAAGGCTGAAAATGAATACATTTGGAAAAAAGGGAAAATTGATTATGATTCATACGGGTCTCTGTCGCAGCCAGGGACATGGAAAATGCGTCAAAGAACATCTGTTGTTTTTTTTAAGCCATATGTGCAATGTAAATTGAGCAAATAGAGAAATAACACTCACTGTGGAGAGGAATTACACAAGGAAGGATTTTTTTTTATGTGGAAACTCAACTTAATAGTTCTAGTGCATTTACACATGCTCAATGATATGGAAAGGTTTATTTCAAATCAAATCTTGCCAATGTTTTACTTAATTGAGACATAAAAGACATTAAAATTCTTAATGAACTATACAGGTTTGTAGTCATGCAAGTATAAGCATTACATAAGATTAAATACATCCTGCTTATTCATCAATAACTCAAATGATCTAACACTCCAAAATCCCCCCCCCCCAAAAAAAACACACACACAAATCTTATAACATAGATTAAAAAAAATGTTTTTCTACTCCATTTCAAGTTTCATGTTTTTATGATTTCATCACATAAGACATAGCCTACCAGCCTACCTAATAAGTAACTATTGAAAAGTATGTTTTAATGTTATATTGTTGAGCACCCTTTAAAAGTTTGAAAATGTTAAAATGTTTCTGCTTTGTAAAAGTACTGAAGACATGAAGACGAGGCTATTGTCTCACACACCCATCCTAAAGCTGTGTAGGGCATTATGGTTCTTTCCTTTGTTAAAGACTGATCTGTGAATACATTTTCTATTGGTGACATTTACCTCTAATTGACTATTGACGTTCATGCATCACGCAGTCCAGAACACGATGTCAAAAAAAAAAAAAAAACCTTTTTCCTGTCACTTGTTACATGTTGCCCCATCCCTGCACTTCTTGGTAAATTGTATTTGCCCTAATACTCTAGCTTAATCTTCTGCCTAGTTTGGCTTTGCAGATGTTTGACCAGGATAGTGTTCATTGTTCTCGGCTAGAAATAGCTGTACAAATAAGTAACTGTACCTTACTGAACCCGTGTTCAGCAGTTGTCTACGATCATGAAAATGCACTTCTTGTACGTCGCTTTGGATAAAAGCGTCTGCCAAATGAATGTAATGTAATGTAATGTAATGTCATCATTGCCTCTTGCAATCATTTATTTTGATGATGCCCTGCAAGATGTAAAAAATATGCAGACCATCTAATATAATGAAAGCAGCAAGTATTGTAATGCCTGCTGCTGTCTGAGCTTTTTTACCTCAAAGTTTTGAACACCATCGTCCAAACGTGTCACCGAGATTTATATTCATATTGCCAGTATCAAAGTGATTACATTTGACCAATTTAATTGAATGTTCCTTGGCTCTGGAGTCTATGAATCAGACACTTTTAATTAAATTAGGTTTCCAAGTTTCATGGAGTCCAGTTCATATTTAAGTTTCAAAAGTCTGTGATTCACAAGTATTTGAAGTGTTATTAAGTATGTAGTATTACAGGTGTTTGTCGTGGATTAGGTTTCTCATTGCATAGTTAAGGTGAAAAATCTTGTAATCTTCTTTTGTATGTAAGTCATGTATCCTGCATTTTGTCCTGTTGACAACCTTCCTGCATTTTTTACTTGAAGCTCAAATGGTTAAACGTTATTTAAAATGTCACTGTTCTCACTCAAGTGGGGATTTGTTACCTTTATTAACCTGTTTTAACCTCTGTATAACTTATATTAACATCAGCCACTTTCTCAAAGAATATTTGAAATAAATAATTCCAAAATTCCAAAAGCACTAATGTGTTATGTGGATCGTGTAAGCATTGAATTCAGTGAATGAATGAATGAAAGTATGGTTGCAGTACTATAGTTTTAGCAAATGCTTCATTTATACTCAATATTTTTAAAATATAATGAATCCCAAAATGAACAACTGTGAATATATTGTTATTGGATGTGCATTTTCACTGCCATTGGTGCTCAAATACTGTGAAAGCCTGATGGATAGTTAGACGCATGCTAGATATAGATTTTGAAAGTACATCTCCTGTGGCTTGGCCCTCTTATAACATGCTTGATCCCATGAGAAGAGAATTCAATATGACAGGGGTTGTGCCTTGAGCACTCTGTTTGACACAAATTGGGAATCTCTTTGTGAAAGTCATCCCATGGCGGTGCCCCAGCAAAGAAAGTGGTTAGCGTGTGACAAAAATTCACAATAGCATTCTCCTCAGCAGCCATACATTCTAGGTACTGAATTAGCCATGATCCAAATTACATCTGGGCCAGGTTCATTGAAGTTTTTGCCCTGCCCATTTTGTAGGGGCGATGAAAGCGTTTGGGCCTTCTCAGCATTAAAAGCACCTGTCTGTCAAGGAGAGAGACAATGAATGTCCCCAGAGGCGCCCACAATACCTCTGACATCAGACTGACAGACTTTAATCAGGCTGCACTTAATTAACTGTCTCCCTTAACTGGTCACTGATTGAAGAAATCTTCAAAATAACCACAGTTTCAGATGCATAGAAGACCTGAAGGCAATGTCGTCCCCTACTAATGACAACCAATTAGCAGAGGTAGTGACTCAGGAATTCACCAATGGCCTTCTGCAGGCCAGAAACAACACCTCCTTACACCTGGAGACAAAAAAAAAGTCAGTGCGTCACATCAGTTCTCAGCAAGCAAGGTGTGGACTCTGAAAAAGAACAGTTATATTGCAAAACTGATGAAGGATTCCGTCCTAAAAATATTTTCTTTAATCCAATTCTTCTTTATTAATGGTGCTTTGTTTCTATTGAAAACTTAGCGATTACAACAAACAAGTCACTAAATATCTGATCTTAATTTTATTTTTATTACTTTATTTCTTTAGGGAAATAAGCCAATATTGTAGCTGTTATTGATGTACTGTTCACAAGACACAAGATAAATGGTACTGGTATGTCTAAAACTACAGACGTAATCAGAGGTAAATTACAGCAGAGATTCAATAACAAGAATGCTCAAAATGGTGTAGCAAAAGTGTCTTCATAGAACACGTCCGTTACTATTCCTCAAGCAGACTGTCAAGGTATGTTTGGCATGACATGGTGTGTCCACATTAAAGACATTCAGGTCAAAGTGAAGTTAAAAGGAGCCAGGACATTTGATACATTTTGGACACTGGCCTCAAACACCGATCCAGATATTTACCTAAAAGTTAAAAGGTTAAGAATATCTGTGTTCTTTAAAGGGGGCATCAAGTTTGCTGTATATGCAGTAGGATTTTTATTCTTGTTCAATGGTTTAGATGTCTATTTTAGATTTTTTTGGAAATTATTTTGCGAACGGAAATGCCATAGATACTAGCAATATCATTATGCATCATGGCTCTGTGCTCAACTCAAAGGTTAAGCATTTATAAACAGTCCTCTCTGATGACAACCAATATTGTCTCATCCAGGCATTGAAATTCAATTTATAAATCCACAAGCAGAAAGCAGAAAGTCTCTGTCTTGACTCTTGATATTTGGTATACCGGTTTAAAATAAGATCACAGAGGCAAGGCAATAATCATATATTTGTGCAGCATAAAAGTAAATGTTTTCAGATTCAAATGGAAACAGACTGCCCAAAGAGGGCTCCAAACTGTGGAGGTTTTCGACACCCTCTCCCAATATTGCTTGTAAATCAGCTCTAAAAGTGTAAAGTGTCTCAATGGAATGGCTTTGCTAAAATGCATTTGAATTTATAATTAATGCTTGCACCTATAAGCCAACTTTAAAGGTCCAGGTAAATGAAATCTGTTCATTATTTGCTGATGTGTTGTTTTAATCTTTTTTGCATTCACAAATATCACATATATTTAATAAAATATATTTAAATGATTGTAGATAAGCCAAAAAGCAATCGCTGGTGCATGGTGCAGTTCCTTCCCTCCCTCCCTCCCAACTGTTGCTGCTATCGACACTCCCAGTGGTTGCACGACAGACACGTGGCAAATCCGTAAGTTGGCCTACTGTTAGCTAGTGATAATCAAGTACAGTAGCTTTCAAGTTTGGGTATGTGAAATGAAAGTCTTTTTTTATTCGGGTGTAATGTCTGGAGTTTGAGACTGCCGTTGAGTCTAATGTTAGTGTATAGTAACTCAGCGTTACAACATTATTACACATTGAATGATTTTCAGGTTTAACTGTGTGATGGTAAAGCCTAGCTTATGTTGCTTCCTTTTGTGTTGTTGGGTAGTTTGGTTGTTACTGCACTGGACAACCTGCTCTAACCAAGCAACGAGGAGTGGTTGTCTTGTGAATATGAATATTAATGTGCCGGAGGCCCACCCTGTCCTTATCTGCTGAACAGGTCACAATAATCCAATAGCATTTGTTACAATTTGATGATTATAATTGGGTGAAAACATGAAAGAAATATTAAGAACACAATCAATTGTGCTGTACATGAAAACCCTTTCCAATGTCAGAAGGTAGGGTTCAATCAACATGTTAAATTTGGACCTCATGCTCGGGTGTCCACACACATTCACTAAGTGACATCCCACAGCTTTTAAGATCATGAGCCGAACATAAAGAAGTTCTGCTCACAGTGTAATTCCGGAGATGTTACGGTATCTTTTCTTTGGTTTCACGGTATTGCAGTTTGATGAGCTCTGGTTCATGCAGGAGGCTGAACTCATTTGGTATGCCTGTGTCACACAGAACCTCTGAACCTCAAATCCACAGGAGAGACCCTGGGATTTTTGGCATCATCACTCACTCATTCACTGACTGCCAAAGGTCAGGCCAAGGCTTCCGGCTCTGCGGCATGCGCCGTGGGTACGAACGCCAAGAAAAGGCCACAAGCCATCGATTGCGTGTCACTGGGATGTGTGTTCAAACGCAGAAAGGACAAAGTGGTCACTGCGGCTCTCTTCCTTCTGTCATGATAAGTTTACAGTTCTAGTGCTGTTTGCTGTCATAAGATTATGAAAATGGAATCTATCTATCTATCTATCTATCTATCTAATTCTGAAAAGGACACAGAATAATATTTAATTGCATTTCTGAGTAGGTGGACATACAGTGCTATGATTGGTCCATAGGAAGACCAATTAATTAAATAGACCTTAAAATAATTCTTCCGTGAATCTGTGTGGTTGGTTTTTTTGCCAGCAAAATGTCATATTAAAAAGACTGGAACATTGCTTGTGTCTCTGTGATATGATGAGCATTAAGGAAGGAATAGACTTTAAAAGCTCCTCTTTTCCCTGATGGATGAAAAACTGTAAGCTTTGAATGATGTGTGGAAGCATTAAGGCTAATACATTATGGGTTCTATCCCCTCTACATGTGAACTGCATAGCTAAATCAGGTTAAAGTGGCACATAACTTAAACGTGAGGGGGGGGCTGTCTTTCTCAATGATAAATACTGTAGACAGGGGCTTTAGGGCAACCATCGACACAAACATTATGCAGCTGAAGAACAGAGGTGTTATTTACATTTTTTGCTGTTTATGTCATAAATTCAGTTTTGTAGTTCATAAAAACAACAGGCTGGTCTAAATGAAGAAGGTGAGTTCTGTGTAAGGTTAAGCTTATCATGAAGCTCTTTTCTTTGTGAATGATTTGCATTCAGGGGTGGGGAGAAATGTGTTCCCTTGCCATTTCCCTCCCGTCTTCAGCTGATCGATATGTTTTGACTTTGACTTGCTCTGGCGGAGGCCTGTCAACTTCAATGTGGTGTTCATGTGTCTGGAAGTTACTCATTGGTCTTTCATGTTTACAAACCTCTTTAGAATGCATTTTCCTCATGTGAGTGTAACTGAATGATCAATGGAGGACAACGTTCCTGTTGTTGTCAAAAGTCATTTTGAGTAGATTTTAATGCTGCTGTTTTTACAGGATTAGGACACGAGCCAAGAGAAGACTACGATATTGTCATTCAGAACAAAATTCAAGAGCGTGCTTGGGCAACTAGATTTTTTATTATTTCTTAAAATAAACTTGGCAGTTATCGAAAGATTTATGCTGAGTATGAATTTAAAAAAGAACATGGGACACAAACAGAGGAATAAAATTAATCGTTTTTCTCAGGATGACTAATTTACTGAAGGTAAAAAAGATGCTAGCAGGTTTGTCAGATTATCTGTGAAAATAGACCGTAATGCCACATTTAATAATACAAAAACAGGATTTATGAATGTATTCATGACAGACACTGAGGTGTACAGCTTACTCTTTGATAAATAAAATAAGAGCTAAGACAGACCTCCAGAAACTAATAATATTAGTAACTCACCGTTTGATTTTTAAACCAGCTTTCTTGTCTCCATACAGTAAATGCAAACATGTTAAAAACACAATTGGATAAGTACAATCAGATACCTGATTTAAGGAGTCACATTATCGTATTAGGTGGAAGTCTTTTGGGTCATTTTTTTCTCATGTCAACGAAAATCAGAAATCAAAATTTCCATGGCAATGTTCATTTGACCACATCATAACCTGGCTGTGTGGAGTACTGAAATTAGTACTTCATCTAATTTCCACTGTCTGCTGATTGTCATATGGCTTATGTACCGCACTGTGATTCATGCTCACTTTGCTGAAATGTCGGTGCTTTTATTTTATTTTTTTTTAAAGAAGAAAAAGAAAAATAAATTTCTTGTCTTTAAGGGAAAAGAGAAAATCAGTCATTCAGTGAAGACAAAAATGTTTTTTCAATTTTGACTTCAGGCTAAAATTGTCGAAACACGGAAAAAACAGAAGTCAACGGCCAGAATTGTTTTCTGTAAGTGAAACCACACATTGTTGATCATGGTATATTTGACAAAATGAATGAATGAATCATTGCATTTATATGGCACTTTTCCGAACGCTCAAAGTACTTTTACAGTGATGAGTGGGAACTCACCTCACCCACCATCAATGTGTAGCACCCACCTGGGTGATGCGCAGCAGCCATTCTGTACCAGAACGCTTATTACACTTTACCTAAAGTAGATAATTAAATCAGGGGATGATTAGGTGGCAAGTTTGAGAGAGCCTGACTGGGAATTTGTCCAGAACAACTGGGAACCCCCTACTCTTTGCAACAAGTGTCATGGGCTCTTTTAATGACCACAGTGAGTTAATACCTCTGTTTAACGTCTCATCCGAAAGACGGTGGGGTTTTTATTTGACCAGAGGGAAGATTGCACCCCTGTTGGCCCACCAATACCACTTCCAGCATCAACTCAGTATTCCCTGGTGGTCATCCATCCAAGTAGTAACCAAGCCCACACTTGCTTAGCTTCAGCCATTCGGCAGGAGCAGTGTGCATGGTGGTATGGGTGTTAACAAAATTATGTAGATTTATCATTACTTTTATCATCACCATTTACTTTATACTTACTGCAGTTGAACATCATTTTTAAAGCATGGTAAAAAAAGGTACCAATTCAATATATGCTATGTCAGGTTTAATGAGTATCTCTGAATGGGATTGGAAAACTTCAAAACATGATATATTATAACAACATGACCTGTAGATAGAGCAATCTAATTCAAACCTCTTGAAATTATAGCCTTCAAACCTGCAGTAAACTATTGCTACATCATGACTCATCCTCATAAAGTTTGCTTGAGAATGAAATGTCCCAATAGTATAATACACCGTGAGACATATCTGAAATACCACAGCATTTTCTCCCAGGTGCTTAATATATAGTTTTAGCCCAGTATAGCTCCCTGGCTAAATGTTTGGCTAGGGCATGCTATGATGCTGTGAAAATCAATGTATTTGCTAATACTAAGTGCACATTTGAGCATTCAAAGACATTCTCTGAGGCCTGGACAATATGAGCTCCATCCACACCACTCAAAGTAAACAATGAAGTTATGAAAAGCAATGCAAGCCAGCAGACCATGTATCTCTGAAAGGCTGGGTTTGCAGTTATTGTAGTTCTTCACTACAACGCAGTATATATCCTAGCCAGCAAATGATGTTGTATGGATTATAAAGTGTTCTCTTTTGCCCTTGTTTATTGACTGAATCAACTGAAATAATTCTGAAATAACAGGTTAGGCGGAGCTCACGCGAATGGTATTGACATGGTTTGACATGAGTTTTATGCGAAACAATGTGCTATTTATGAGACTACCCAGAGGCTTATTTTCCATACAAAAGAGCATCGGATGTGAAAATAGCTGGACACATTATGGAAAGAGCAATGACCACTGCTGTCACGTGTTAAATAGGACGACAGGCAGGAAATAATCCTGATGTGATGGAAGATATATACCCGGCTGAATGCTAACACAAAGTTAAGTCAATGGCACAGGCAGTCATTCAAGTGACAATTCTTCATGCTTAACCAACTGGCTGCCAGACTCCCCTACTGTTTGACTTTGTGTGAATAGTTAAAACCACAGTGAGCGCAGATCATCAAGCATGGTAAGTAGTGTGCACTGCTGCTGGGTTCTGGTTGTGAATCCTCATTTTCTGATTTCTTCAGGGCAGAGAATAAAGTGGAGATCATTACAGAGACTGACGCTCATTACACTCGCTAACTATGTGTCTCTTCTTGAACACCATTGCACCCTTGAAAGAAGGAGAAAGTATTCCAATGCAGTTTGTCACAAGGTTTTTGAAAAACTGCATTTAATGCCAATGGATTCTACGTGTATCAAGCTCAATGTGGAGTGCAGCAAATTCTTCACTTGACCACGAAACAAATTCAGCCATTAATATAGGAATTCTAGAGTTAAGGTCAAATTGATTTCATGACTTTATGTTCATGTCTTATATGTATATTGTATGTACTATATACACTACATGGCCAAAAGTATGTGAACACCTGGCATCCAACATCTCATCCAAAATTATATGAATTAATATGGAGTTGGTCCACCCTTTGCAGCTATAACAACCTCCACTCTTCCTGGAAGGCTCTTTACTAGATGTTGGAGCATTGCTGCAGGGATTTGCTATCATTCAGCCAGAACAGCATTGGTGAGGTTGGGCACTGATTGGGTAATTAGTCCTGACTTGCAGTTGGCTTTCCAGTTGATCCCAAAGGTGTTGGATTGGGTTGTGGTCAGGGCTCTGTGCAGGCCATCTATATACATTTCTTACATTTGAGAACTTGAGTGGATCCATCCAGAAAACGGTGTATAAACTACTGCAATATCAATTACATATTAATCATTCTTATGAAGTTATACCAGTTTTTTTGCATAGCATATATTCGATTCTCGAACAGACATTGATGTTTGTGGTAATACACAGTAATGAACAATCGCAGTTTGTGTATGGTCACAGATCTTTAGTTTTCCTTCAAAAGCAAGACGTCATGTGTGGAGTTGAAAGATAAACACAGAGTTCCATTGGAACAGATTCACAGAAGCCTTTACTAA
The DNA here is from genome assembly GCF_018555375.3 of Anguilla rostrata. Lineage (NCBI taxonomy): Eukaryota > Metazoa > Chordata > Actinopteri > Anguilliformes > Anguillidae > Anguilla > Anguilla rostrata. The sequence goes on along the minus strand of NC_057936.1, from coordinate 50,105,039 downwards.
CCTTTGAACCACTTTCAAAATACAGTAAGACTGCTGAAAATGGGGGATTAACTGGACACGGAATGGTTGTGACCTAGATTTAAAAATATTTCTTTTCATATTTCATTTCTTTTCACAGTTTGTTTTAGGATTGCGTCACAAAGCTTTATGCGTACAGCCAAGTTATATAGACAAAATACACAGCAGGTGCCCTGGTTCTTCAAAACTAATTAAAAAAATGAACCTTGAATTTGAGTGTAGGATAACGTAAGAGCACAGCTTTGCCTGGTAGATAGGGCAGTAGAACCTGTTTCGTGATTCGCTTTTCCTATTCCTTCTCTATGTCCTTCTTGGTCTATTTCTGTTCAGTTGCTGTGCTGAATGCACCCATTCAGGAAAAGTGTGCATACTATGTGTATTGTTCCAGCATGATTACAGGAAAATATAAGTAGTCTCATGGGATGGAAATCGTGCAAAAAACAAAAACAAACAAACAAACAAAAAAAAACATCTCAATTCTGTGAGGACAGTGAGAGGAGTCTGCATTAACCAGGAACACAAGCCTACTGAATTTTAATTCAATTTGTGAATATATATAAACAGTGTTTGCGTAGTGACACAATTTTTGTTATTTTGTTGAAATGGAACAATGTGAGGTTACGTCCTTTTTGGGTGAGCTGTTTTTATACATAGTCCCCCTCATTTTAAAGGAGTAAAAGTAATTGCACAATTGGCTGTTCAGTTGTATCTTGGCCAGCTGTGTGTTGTTGCATCATCAGTCCATGTACAAGAAAGCTAACAAAAGGTCTATTCTTGGTTGATTCTAGGTGTGCAATTTTTATTTGGAGAGGAGGTGATCTCTCAACATGAGGACCACAGTAGTGTCAATGCCAGTGTAGCAGGACGTCATGAGACTGACAAGTAATGACCTTTTCCCTCTGTAAGAAAGTCTTACATTTTCTAGCAAGGAACAAATATTGTCAGAGAAATTGAATTTTATAATGTTGAAATTTCAAATGTAAGAACAAAAAATGGGAGAAAAGACCTTTGAGGAATATTTGGTGCTTAATCCCAGAATGTTTACAAATAAATGGAAAATGGACAGCACTTCCAAAATACTTCAAATTTGTACTTTTATTGATGCATTAGGCTTTGTGCACACACATTCTGACATGCTGTCAGTATACAAAAATTTCCATTATTCTTGCAAATACATGACACCAAGCAGTAAATCCAGATATTGCACAGATGTTAGGTGACTAACCTGAACATGAATGAAGACAACTTTAGGATACAAACATACAGTATTACTTTCATCAGGAGAGGAAAGCAACATAAGCAATGCTTTCATTGTTGGGGGATTCCATCGGGCCTTTTTCTCAAAATGTCTATGTTATATATTTTCTTGTTAAATGCATTAACTCAAAGTTTAATTGAATGCCTGCTTACTTTAATTCTGGCTCAAATCTCGCTTAAGTCCTCTTTTTTTGGTCTACAGCAAGGGTATGTGATATATGTACCATATAATTTAAGCATGGTAGCTAATGCAGGTAATAGAATTTATTTAATTGAAAAGGACAGCCCTCTTATTCATCAGTGTTTCTGTGTCTGCCATTGATAATGACAGTCATTTAACCTGTCAGTCATTTTTCTGTGTCAAGTGCATGATATCTCACAATCTGTTTAGAAAATTTCACTCAAAATGTACATAAATTGGACTACTGATTCCATCTTGGATTACATCTCACTAAACTCACAATAGTGTTAATCCTGCAAGAGCACTGCCATTGTAACACTATGGTATGTTCTCTGCTTTCTTCAAGTAATTTTTTATAGGAGAAGCTGCCAATAATATAATGTGATCACTATACTTGCGGGGAGAGTTATATTTGTAGTTTGTCAGTGAATCTTCTCACTCTAATAATAGCTGAAAGAGACCTAATCCCATCAAACACAGTATCACACCAGTTTTCAGGCAAACTTGCAATGTAGCTGCAGAACTTGACTAAAGGCATTCGAAGGACAACACACCATGCTATTTTTACCCTAGTAGAGATCTCCTGCAGTTATTTTAATAAATATATAAAATGTTTGTAAATGACTAACTGGCAATATTACCTGAAATATTTTAGATACTATTGGTGTAAGAAAAGAAAGAAATAAAGTGTAAGAAATTGTCTGTCAATGTATTACAAATCAGGTGGCAAGATGAGTAATTGCATGTGTGATTAATGGTCCAGAGGTAGAGCTGAGGCTGATCACACCTTTTCATAATGAGTGATTAAACTAGCTTGTGTGCGGTTCACCCAATGTTTTCTCGATGATTGATTAGATACAGTATTCGCAAATCCTAGCTTGGCTTGAGACTGCCTTTTCTGCTAAACCTGCTTAATTCCATTTATACCAGCAGTTTATGGAACCACCATCAGGAACTAGTTTTAAGAAAAATAAAACCTGCTAATTTTACTCCTCCTGGTGCTTTAACAGTGGCTGCAAGAGCCAAACTCATAGCATATAATTTACCTACTATTAAGGCGTCATAATAAAAACATGATGAATATCTTAGCATAGAGGGGAACAGTCACCCTGAATAGTAATATTGGCGTCAAGACAGAGGTATGAAGGTGAGTGTGAAGTAAGCAGATTTAAATGTGTGAAACCACCTCTATATAAAATCATTTTCATATCTCTTCTTTGTCGTTTAGATTACCTGCTTTCTCTCATTGGATTTCATGCCCTGTGGTCTGAAGAAGGAATTCTGTGGGCAGTATGTGTAGATTTCATCACAGCCAGTAGTTCAGACTTCAGTCCATATTGTATGGACCAATTAAGTGAAGCTTGTGCTATGAACAGAGCATTATCAATCATTTTGACTTATTAGGACAGGGGGATGGGGGATAACTTCTGTTAAAAATCTTAAAAGTACAAGATAGAGCAGAGGACAGATATGTTTAGAGAACAAAACAAGTAGGGATTCTTTGTAGTGTTGCTAAGAGACACTGCGAGTATACATACAATGCTCTGAAAACATATTTTCAAAGAAACAATTAATGAATTGGATAATGCAAAAAAAAAGAAATGCAAAACAGGAGTACAATCTGCAATGATAATATACTGGAAGGAAGGTTTCAATACACACAAAAGTGACTACTGTATAAGTAAAACACAGAAATCGTCTATTTCTATTTTGCAGCTTTGCCCCAAAGCAAAATCATCCAGGAATCATCCAGGAATGCTGGAATCCAGCATTCCAGGTTAACTACACAAACAAACAAAAAAAGCAGCTGAAAACAGGGACTTTAATCAATTAGAGGCATCAGCTGATATTACTAAATGTCCAACCTTTTCGTGAGATGAGCTCCACCATACACTCAGGCAATGGTCCATTGAGGCACGTCAGATTAGCAGCTGGCTTCTGTGGACAGCTGGAGTCCTCCGTTAGTGCCTGTTTACAATGCCAGCGCTTTATTGATATTTGTGACCCTTTGTTACTAATATAGACCGGATTAATGAAACATGGTGCGTCTCTAAATGTACAGACGACCTGTCCAATTACTGCTATGTGAAAACATCGAAACTGTGACGCACATATACAGCTCTGAACCTAAGAACGATTAGAAACAGAGATGAAAAATGAAGACCATGTTCTTTCGGGGGAGATGAGGGCCTCACCATCGCAAATTTCCTAGATTGAACAGGATAGAACGAGCATGAAAAAGAAGCTGAAAATACGCATATTATATTTGCATGATTACCCTAAACAGCGTTATTACCCCACTAATCAGTTCATGAAAATATGGCCTGAGCTCAATCAATATTTGTGACTCAAAATAAAAAGTAAATAATATGTTTTTGCTTCACCAACACAGTGTGGTATGTTTGTCAATAAGAAAAATTAAACGGATTTTGCCATGTACTGTAAAACTACTTTCAGCAATTTTTTAATTACTTGACAAAAAAAAAAAGAGAAGAAAAGCTGAAGCTGGCTTAATTTTCCATAGTCCATGATGAGTGTCTCTGTCACTGGATGTAATTATGGTGCTTTTCACTGGCTGCCTGTTAAAAAGCTCTGTAAATACACCTTGCAGCTTTCGAAAGGTGCGTTTCCCAAGCCCGATCCCAGGGAGCCGCTGGACCTGCTTGTTTTCCTCCTGACCTTCAGGTTTATTGGGCTCGAAATCTAATTCAGTTCTGTATCGGACATCACTTAACACCCATCTGCCCCAAAGTCCTTTGTTAATTAAGTTGGTCTGGGAAAGTTGTACTTGTTGGAACAGTAACGTCAGTGGCACGCATATTGCTATTTCTAAATGTTATTTCAGTTCAGGTGTGCCCTTCAGCAAATTTTGTAATACAGAATGGTATTTAACTTAACTGATTACGGCTGTAATTAGAATTGTTCAGTTGGACCTAACTAATTGCAGTGACTAATTAACCTTAAATGAGTCAGCAGCTGCCCAATGACTGTTCAAGGACCAGACTCTATTAGAAAAAGTGTTACATAAACACATTTCTTTGTATTATTATAAGCACAAACACTCATCCAACAACAAATATTTTATTGAGATGTAATGACAAATGAAATGCTGAACAGAGGTCAGTATTCCACAAAAGGTTGAATTAAGCAGTCTTTAGAGGTGAGTGCAGCTGCACGTACTGTTCTGGGTTCGAGGTTTCAGAAACCGTGGACCCCAGCAGTTGCCCGAGTAGAAATCTTCGAATCACTGGGATTACAGTGCAAGCCTCTTTCCCATCTTGAGCAAATTCCCATTCCAGATTATGCTTCATTCCAAACCCTCTTCCCTGCTGCAATTTCGTGAAGCACAAAAATGCCCGCGATGCTTTGGCACTGCTCTAAGTCATCCCTGTGGCATTTTGTGCAGCGCCACCTCACGCCGTTCTGCCATCCAGCCTGTGAGACGCCTGAGAACGGGACTCTGACGCGGTCACTGGAATAACCGGGAACACGTTTGCGCTCGGCTGTGTGCTGGGTTTCTAACAGGAAGTGAGTCTCCTGCGCTTGTCATAATGGGAGCTGACACAATCCCGGGAGGAGCCGCTGTTAGATGTTAACTTTGGACTATTTTAAAGAGCTGCTGGAGGGCTTCATACATCTGCTACAGACAGGGAAGACCATTTAGAGATGTTTTACATGGATTCCTTAATGTGAGTGGAAAAATAGTGGAAGAACATCAAATATAAGACAGCGGCTGATTATTTCTGTTTTCACTATTAATATTATGTGAATCCATGATTGACTGAAATCTAGACAAAGGCAATGCCACTTACAATAAATAAAGGTAGTGATGACTATGCTCACCTCTACCAAATTAAATTGAGTGCAGATATATTTTACCGTGTCTTCAATAACTACTTGATTCTGACGGGCCAATGACCATGTCCATATATCAATACGTACTGCACAGTAATGTGTCTCAAGTCTGAAACAAGTTCAGTATTACTGCACACAAATACACTGCCTGCATAAAGGTGGATGACTGTGTCCACCAGAACTTCTGGTTTATAACATGATTCCAAATTCTTCTACTAACAGGCAGCTTCTCTTTCAATTCTGTTGTTCTCCCATGTGACAGAAAGCCAGTGCAGGAGTTTGCAAAAGCAGCAGGACAAACATAAATTGACTGTATGTAGCTTTCCAAGTGATACACCCCCGCAGATCTCCCAGAATGCCACCTCATCCTCCTGTGGCCAGCTCAGACCAAACAAAATGTCACCATTAAGGGTAATAGGGTAATAGTGTATTCTTGGACTGCAACAGGCATTTCCCATATTTATATGGCCTTAGCCCTGAAGTTCCTCTCAGACAACAGACTTCAGTTCTTACTTGTTTTTTCTTTGTTACACAGAACCCCCTAGTTTTGTAAAAAAAAAAAAAAAAAAAAAGTATACCCTCAGAGAATTGTTTCATTGTCCGTGCATGTCTGATAGAGACATGTGCGCTAATTTTTTAGAAGGGCGGAAACTGTGGTAGCCCCTCTTCTCTGCTTATTTAGAAGATTTCATACTCACAATCAAAAATAGAAACAGAAATAGGCAAATCAATTCTGGGTCTATCACTGTAGCGATTTTAGGAAAGAGATACATTTAAGGAACCTTGCACAATATTTTATTGTCAGGGCTTTTCACAGACATATTTAATATGATATTGCATATGTTATAGTTGACACCATCTATTATTAGCAAATAAACCTGCTGCATACAGCAGTGAAAAGTTCTAATCAGAATGTATGAGGTGTAAATTGCATTGGAGTAACATAAGCCAGTGTGACATCTAATTACATACTTTTCATCATACATGCACTCTTAAATTACTTACATATGTACTGAATATATTTTCAGGCAGCATGAGAAGGTTAAAATGGAACAGGATAAATCTAATTTCTCAACAGATTTGCTGAATTTCATTACATGCCTTTTAGTACATGAAAGGTCAGACTCCACACATATTCTAATAAATAATAATAATATCACACTTTATTGAGATGCAGATGTAATTATCCAAGAAAAGTTTAAACACGAGGAAGGATTCTTTTAATTGCTGCAAAAACATTTGTCAGATCCTAGCCATTACTGGCAAGTTTAATTTTAATGTTCAAAAATGGGCGAAGGTATTTTCCTCATAACGTTTTACAGGCCACAGGTTAGGACTGAAAGGCTTCCTTAGCCAGAAATAATTAAGTTTCCAAGTGCAGGATGGGAGCTCAGATTGAACGTTGAGTCTAGAAAGACTAATCTTGCCTGTGCCATGGTGAGTGAATTTGACTGAGACAGTGACATCTGTCTCTGATGTCATATCCATTATGAAATCATTCAAAGTAACAACTCTGAGGACTATTTGAACTCTGAGCACCAGGCATATATTCTCAAGCCCATTACTGACACACATCCATCATCAAATTCTCCTGATGGAGACATGTATGTGTATACTTTATGATGATGAAACAGGATTAAAATAAGTAATGTGACTGCAGCAGCATATTATGTATGGTCAAAAATGTATGTTCTCAAACAGAATTGATTTCCCGTAATAATCTGCCATATAACTAATTTCAAAATGAATATGCAGTTACACAGCTTCTGATTGGTCTTGGACACCCTTGGACTCCTGAATTGGTCACATTGTTCCTTAATATTCATAAAATGCTCAGTTTTAATGGTGTGACATGTGACTGATTTAAAGACAAGATTGATTGCTTTCTGAAAAACAATACTTTCCTCTAGATTCCCGTATGAGAAAGGGGTCCACAAACACTCACTCCAGTTTTTAATTTAAAAATGCTGGTTTATGGTTAATCACTCTATGTTTTGGTTTTCCCCTTTCTCAACTTACACTTTACACTTACTTGGGGGTAATGTGAGGTGCCAAAGGCCCCACTGAGAGAGCTGGACTTTGGAGTTCTCAGCCATGCGGACATCCTCTGTGTTCAGATCGATTGTTCTGTCCACATGTGTGGTCCACAGTTATTGAAATGTCCCCTGGAGGGATAGCAGGTTCACCAAATGTCTGAAAACCCAGCTACATTTGATTGAAAACTGAAAGTTTCTAGTCGATTAAAACATAACCAGACTATATCCGGGTGAAAACCTGAGCTAAATTGTTGATAACAAAGCAAAGGGCATAAAATTCGGTAATTTGTAAAGCGCGCCATACAACTTTTTGGCATGTCTTGATTATCTCGATTATCCACAGACTGCTCATACTAACTTGCTATATGGTGCGCGACAAATTGCTTTCCCTCACTGTGGGGGCGTGGCCTATTTATGCACTGTTTCTATGATCATAGCTGCCCCTGCCCCTTCCATGCTGACCGACAGGTCAAGTACTTTTGCCAGAAATACGAGTGGAAATATTAAATTAATAAAAGAGCCAATGTGCTAAGTGTCCTTTGGGAATAAAAACATCATGGAATAAATTAAAGAAACATAAAGCAATTAACAGACATTCATTTAATCAGTTATTTATCTATTTCTTAATATATTTAATTGCTTATTTATTTTTTCATTGTCAGTTCATTGATTTAATTGCTTATGTATTTATTTTTTTATCGATTTATTTATTTAGTTGATTAATTATTTATTTCATTATCAATTTATTTATTTAATTTGGTCACATTTGGTCTTCCCTACTTAAATTGTTTTTGGTTTTTATTTTCACTGGCTAAACCACAGCCTCTGCATCAGATCTTGGAGAATACCATCTGGCAACATAACAAAGTACATTATTTCCTACCTATCTACTCTGGGCCCTTTCATTTCCTGTAGAGTTGTATACATGCTTCTGCTGGTTAGTGTTTGTTCCAATCCATAGACCAAGCGCTGTCCCACTGTCCCACAGGTATTCTGCTCGTTAGATTGGGTTATATCGCAGGGAACACTGTATCAACCGTGTTTTCCAAGACAACTGTCCAGTTTTGGTCAGTACCTTCCCCTTGGAAATGTCCTACAAATTGCGTGCACAGTGTAAATGCTTGTTTTTCTCAGACAAGGATATCATCAGTGCATTTTAGCTGATTTGAGAATGGGCTGCACTAAATATCCTTTGATGTTTATGGCAGCCATGCACTGATTCTATGAAATTGTCCCCTACATTATAATCAAATACCCCACAATATTAATACTGCCCCTCTGAAAATGTCCTTAAATCCAACAACTAAGGCGACTTTGTCCCTCTTTGCAACATTACTACGAAAACACTTTTGTAAACCTTTTGAAAACCTTTTTTGAAGTTAAGCAGCAAGTCAAATATTGTATGATAAGTGCACTTCTTTAGTCAACATCGGCATTGGCATTCTTTTTATACATCCTGAGTGGAAGTGGGATGAAAACTAAAACTCTAACAAGGACAATTAGCTCAGAAATTCTACCATGGCCTTCTGTCATGGCAATTTATTTGACTTTTTTTATCATCCCTCAAATTTTAATGACCACTCCCTTTATATTATCAAAGAGGGAAGAAAGTGGTGACCCAACAACTCATTGAGTGGTAATTATAAGACACTGCAATTAAGCTGACCCCTTGCTGGAAACCTATTAAAGGCTTTACAGACACTGACATAATATAGTAAAAATTGATATCACCCGGTATCATTCTATATTTGTTCATAAATGTGGTTGAAAACGAATTAAAGCAAAAACAGTCAAAACAAGATAATACCATGATGACCTGGAGACTGAACACAAGACTTTCATATCATTATAGTTGATGTTTCTTTACTTCTGTGCATTTGATGATGTCTGAAAATAGGCACCATATGAAAACTTTGGGGTTCCTGTTGTACTGAACTCTTTGGAATACTCAAGCATACTGTTAAGGTAAGATGAAACTGGTGTATATAAGCACTGAACTGAAAGCAATAAAAGCTTGAGGCTTGTCCACGTCACAGCAGCTAATAAACTGATGCATAGTGAAATCACTGTTCTGGAAAGTGTAAAAGTAGATGAATATGTGTGGCAGTGACAATTCTCACTACAGCATGAAAATGGTCACCACGTGATCAGCTATTGCCAACAACACGGAAGGCTGCAGCAGCCTTAATTTCCTTTGTTTTATGTCCAAGTTAAAAGTATTTCAACGCCAACCGCTCTACACTTCTTCTGCATACAGAAAGAAAATTGGCACAGAAACACAGCTTTTGCCGTGCCACTGGATCCCACAAACCAAAAGGCTGCCCTAACTAATTGGGCCTCCAGGTCTGACCAATGCTAGGACCACCTGCTCCACCTCTCATTTTGGGGAAGATATTCTGTCCCACGCCACTTAACTGGTCCTCTCTTTCTACAGGTGATATCAGGCGTTACTACAACTTCATCCATCCCATCCCGCCCTCAGGATAATTCCACAGCAAATTTCCATTTCCCCTCCATCCAGGACATTGATCACTGTCAACTCGGATATATTTACTGTCTAACTGTCAAAAACTTGGGGTTTTTATTTTACAGCTGTATTGGTGTGGTCAGTGCAACTCCTATAGACGACAATGGAGAAGGGGAGTTAAAGCTGAGGCTCAAACTGAAAACAATTTTGGTTCACTTGCAAAAGACTTGCAGGTTATCTTTTTTTTGAATCCTAGTTTTAGAGCTAGTCATAATTCTTTTCAAATTCACTTGTCTGAAAAATTAATGTCTGTGTTGTGTTCAACACAGGACACTCAGCTAATCGGCCAGTTTGCCAGGAGGGAGTGCAACATTGCACCTGAGGCACTAAAACACAGCAAACCAAATATAATGCCTTCATCAATAATAAGGGGATAGCATGCTTAGCATTTGACGACATAGAATAGAATAGAATAACTTTATTTTTCCCAGGGGGAACTTCAGGAACATGCAATGCTAGAACGTGACCAAATATTTGTCTGGGCAGTTTCAGTTTGATTAATGCAATTTTTATTTTGAGTATTCTTGGAGGTGTTCCTGATTAATCATGCTTATATAACACTTGGTAATTTCCATTTCTAATTCATGATGCTGTTGTGGCAAAATGTTTCAATTTGTGTGGGGGAAAAACAAATAAAAAATACCTAGTTTAATATGACATTTGACTTCATGTCTTTGTTTAGTAGAAAAGTTTAAATGTAATACTTATGGACTGGAGTGCCAGACTTAATGGTCCTTGTGTTTTTGGACATGACATTAGTTCAGTCAGTTTTAGTCTACTCAGTACATGGTTTCTGAATGGCAGTGTTGTGTGTTTGTCCTATGGTCTTGTCTTGATCATTGTTGCCTTCTCCGTTGGAAAGGGACCCTAAAGTCCATTTAGTATCATAAGAGATCATATATTTTACCCCTACAGTATTAAATTACCGCTTCAGTTTCACTAGGAAACATGACTAATCACACATAAACCTGAAGGTCGGGTCCTATCCTTCACACAAAAGAGGTAGAGTATGAAATAAACAAATCAAAAACTTTTCAAAGTGGTCTGGCCTGACCTTAACCTTCACAAGGTATTACAGCTTTTTACTGAATAAACGGCATTTTATTTTGTATATGAATAACATTTCAGATCCAGGTTTACTCAGTCTCAGGCTGTTTGCATTCTTACTAATCATCTGCAAGTCTTCATTAAAACCTTCATCATGATTCAATGAAATATGCATTACTAATGTGAATCTCCATATTTTACTATCTGATCTCATATTTTACCAAATGCTCCCGTTAACAATTTCAGTGTAAAGCTTTGTGTATGTACATGAAGTTTGTTTATGGAAAAGGTGTAAGTATTGAAAATCAACAAATTAGAGCAACTATTGTGAGACTTTCTGGGATATTTTAATTATTCTTCAGTAAGAGGGAGGTATTTTACCAGTGTGAGAGTCAATTTAGCAAGCTGGTGTGTAATTTGAAAAGAAGAAATGAACTAAAATGAATTTATTCGTCACAAGTGCACTACAATGAAAGTGTTACCTGGCCAGTAATACTAAAACAGAAAGCAAACGAAATGATACCATTGCTGTAAGTGGTAAACGTATAACAACACAACATTGTAATATATTACAATTTGAGTTCAAATGACTTTCTAGCTTATTACAAATGGGTTATTATGATCAAATAAGTGAGTTCAGATTAGGTTGTGATCATTCTCTCTCTCTCACTCCCTCCCTCTCTCTCCACTCCCCCCCCCCTCTCTCTCTCTCTCACTCACACACACGCACATATTTATGCCCTTAAAAACTGTAGGAGCCATGACTTTGAGCGTTCTTGAAATAATTTGAGTTGCATTCAAACAGAATTAATATTAGTGTTGGGGACGGGACATGCGGTAATCACCGGGTTTAAACAATGGCTTTCAGATGGCCAAAACAGCATAGTCCAAATAGCGCTCAAATTTAACGTAGTGAAATCAATTATCTGCATACAGGAAAGAAAATTATCTGTAGTCAAGATTATATTCACGTACCCATTTTACTTCACGAGACTGATAATAAACTACAGAAGACAAAACAAAAATTTCCATTATTGCGCTTGAAACTTATAAATAGCCTCTATAGCCGCCACACAGTCCACAGCATCTACCTCTTGGCAGTGACGGGCTATTTCTTTCTGACGGAAGAAAGTAGGGTTTTAATGTTGTCTCCCACATTTGACTTGGGTAAGGTTGATGGATGAGTTTATTATCAATTGTGTCTTTAAGAGGTTCAGTTATATAAACACATAGGAAAGCGTTTCTGTTTAGCGAAGACGCCCAGAATTGGCTGTCCTCCCAACTTAATTGGATGCCATTACATTACAGTCACACATCCAACTCTGTTTCGTAGACTATAATTGGCATTCCGAAAGAAAGAGTGCAAACATGAACCAAACCTTTTGTGACTCATCTCATTCTGTCTCTGGAAGAGACAAGAATCGTTCAGTCCTTGCGTTCATTCAGGTGTCTACCCATTTTTATCTGCGCAGACGCAACATCTGAGCTCAGAGCGTGACACTTGTCGCAGGTCTTGGCTATAAAAGTCCAACAGCGATCCTTCCTTTGAAGACGTCCTGTTACAAGGTTCTTGATACACCACAACCGTAAGTGGGAGAGGGAATCATCCCAACTAAAACACCATCTTCCAGGGACATACTCACTATAACCTATCTCAGGTATGGGAACTTACAACTTTAATTTTGCTTGGGAGATCATTCTGTTATCAATGTTAAGTTAATATTTACTTTATAGCCTGTAACTGTAATAACGATCCCTGTATGGACTGAACTGTAAATAAATACTAATTTGCCTGAAAAGCATCAGCACAACGGTTTCTTCTGCATGGAAAACCACTCTCATTATAAACAGACGATAACATTAACATTGTAAGAAGGAAGGAAGCTCTGCTTAAAAATATGTCCGCTTATAACATGGTTACTGTGGTTAGTGACATAATTAGCACCTTTTAGTAGCCTACTCATGAACTTTATGATACGGCTGCTCTATGGTGATATAAACTAACCCTTCTCTCTTGTTGCTCAATGTTTTAATTTTTTGTATAGCAGTGGTTCTCAAACTTGGTCCTGGGTTACCATTATGTGCCTATGCCAGTTTTCGTTCCAACTTCAGTTGGAATCCCAGAAATTTAGCAAGCGGTTTTATGGATTGGGTGTTTTTATGTTTAGAGGGATTAGTTACCCACTTAACCCACATTATGTCTCAATTATCTATGTATGTCATGAATAAAACTCCCATATTCACACTCTGCAATATTACAAATATCTGCAAAGCGATTGCATAAAGACAGATAAACATATTTTAACGGATCAAATTCAAGAAGGAGGAGAATCAGTAGACTCCTAATTGGTGAAGTGTTAACTTGGGCACTAAAACTAACTTTTGATCAATAATGAAGAATTCATTACAGACAAAACAAACATTGTGTTGATAAGTTAAGGAAACAATATTAAAGAATTTAAACACGCGTTCAGCAACCAAATTATGAGCCTACTGAATCAATTCAGTCTGTAATTTGATCAGTTAAAAAACTTGTTTCCTCTTTTTGCGCAATTGTTTGAAAAATAGCACAATGAACACATGGAAATTGTATTCTTCATGAAATGCAAAGCTATTTCTGACATAATATGGCAGGAGAGAGTATATAACCCTTTTAAACAGGAGAAGTATCGAATTAAGAAAAATGAACTGCTTTTTCTGGGATTACAACTGTGGTTAGAACAAAAATAATTTTACGCACTGGTGCCCTATAATCCAGTGTAATAACCACTATTGTATAGCATACCGATTCCTAATCTAACGAAATGCGTTCAACTGTGAGTGTACATAATTCTCACTCACAGTTGAACGCACATGATGCATTGCATGTTTTGAATTATTTACAATGAAAACTTTTGCTAAAGAATACCGAACTCCTCCTCATCCATGGTCAAAAGCAATCTGTTGAACCGCAGAGAAATATATAGATGAGCATATTATTTTTTTAAAGAAAATATAATTCAATTGTTTATTCCTCAGATTCCTGCTGATCTCCTGACATGAAGCTCAATTTCCTAGTGTCCACTGTGGTAATGCTCGTTGCTCTTCTACCGCGCTATGAATGTAGAGCTATCGAAAGCCAGGGCGCTGTCCAGCAAGATCCTGGTCCACAGTCTGATCTACAACAGCAGTCTCTTCCTTTTTTGGTGCGACTGGGAGAGGAATACTTCATTCGTCTCGGCAACGCTAATTCTCCCTTGTCGACGCCAAACATGTCCCCCGATGCGCCCTCGGCAACCATCAGCAGAGCTCTGCAGCTGCACCTCACGCAGCGTCTTTTGCAAGGCAAAGTTGGTAACATCAGTCGCCTGGTAAGCAGCTACGCTAGCCAGCTTGACGACTCGACGGAGAGAGGGAAGCGATCCGAAGAGCCTCCCATTTCATTGGACCTGACATTCCACCTGCTTAGAGAAGTATTAGAAATGGCTCGAGCTGAACAATTAGCGCAACAGGCACATAGCAATAGAAAAATGATGGAAATCTTCGGGAAGTAATGGTGACATACATCCATTTGCCAAAGGAAGTTTCACATCTAGCACAAGACACAATATTCTATACCATAGTGCTGCTTTTACATTATTTATTAATCTGATTGATTTTGTTATTTATTTTTATAGCTTCGAACCTCAACTGAAGAAAACATACTGAGGAATTGCATTTCGCTTGATGGTAATCAGATTGTAACATAAATGCCAGAAAAAAATGTCATCAATTTGTATAACTGTTGTAACAGTGCTAATACAAAACTGTAGCATTTACGGAGATCCTCTCACGTTTGTTCTTGAAAAAAAAAAAAAAAAAAACAAACAACAAGAAAAAAAAAAGATTAATATATTTTGAGTAGATTGTAGAAAATCACAGTTTTCAGGATGGCGTATTCCAATATGGAAGGCTTCTCTGGACCTCAGTTTCACTGTATTTTACCTTTACGTTTAAATTTAATAATAAACATAATATGAGCAAGTCATTTTTGTTGTGCAAGAGAATGTCTAATATTTATATTTTTCAATAAAAGCTTGAAAGTAATCTTTAAACTAACTGTGTATATTCTTGAGTACGGAGTTTCCAAAACGCGAGTGCTTCAGCCGGAGGTAGTGTCAAAAGTTGACCACGGGGAGCCTACGTGTATCATAGGCTACTGACGCGGAGCAACCAACCAACATATACAGGAGAAACAAATGAAGAAACAGGTAAAATCCCTGAGGAAGGTTCTGATCTCGTTCAGCGCCTTGGTCCATCCTGGTTTGAATACTTCTGAACAGTCTATATATAAAAGCAAATAGGCTAGGCTATATAGAAAATGTGTCTATTTGTATTATAAGTTCTCTAAAATGTTATTACAAGCTTATTCAAAATATTCTATCGTAGCAATTAAGCTATGTTAATGCATTAGACAACAACGCAATCCTAGAATTTTTCGGAGCAGAGTTTAGACTTTAGACTTTTAGACTTCGAACAAGCGCCGAATATTGCCGCACGCAAACGGACAGCGTCAATCAATTTATTAGGCTACTAAAAACAACCGCCCTCATTATCAAGCCATGAAGGTATTTATTGATGTATCCAAAAAGTCTTGCTCTCAACATTTGGGGTTGAAGAGCTATATTTTTGTAGGCCTTTAAAATGTAAAAATGGGCCATAGCCTACATTTTGATCAAATTAAAAGCAAAATTCAGAACAAGCGTTGATGCTTTGCGAATTAGGTAATGAATTGCATCCGGCTACACTTTCGGTCAAACTACACTAAATTTCCACTCTTTCACTGTAAGCACTGAAGGATAGAGACGGATGCCTAAAGCATCCTTTTAAGTTACTTAGAATGATACAAGAATGAACACAACTGTTATAGCCTACATATAATTACTGGAGCTGAACAAACAAGGTTATCATGTGTTAATATGAATATATTAATTCTAATAACCTAGCTAGGCTGCAACTGTAATTATCGACACATTTGTGATTTAGGTTAAAATGGTTTTACTTGGCCACTTCCTATTCATTAATTAATTCATTCATCATTTTGACCTGCTCATTGTCTAAAAAGTCCACACTTCTGTGATTATAATGATAAGTAGGCTATGTCAAGGCCTACATCACTGTTTCACAACTGGGATAGGGTCCTGTCCCCCTGCGACCCCACCCTGGAATAAGCAGGTTAGACACTGGATGGATGGACAGGTGTTTCAAGTTGGTCAGACAGGATAGAGTGCAGAAGAAATAAAGAAAAACAGACCAAGTATGAAAGATCATTTGATAAGCATATATATGAATGACTTTTCTGCTTCACATTTCAACCAGACAAGCAATGAATTGTCTTAACCCTAAACAACTTTAAGTGTGGTCATAATTTGCCGTATTCCAATTCAGTACCATTCACAGAATGATTTAGGAATAACCCTGTCCATAACCCCCGACCATAGTCCTCTGCCTCCTCCAAAACATACAATGTCAGTCGTCACTGCTTCTTTGCACTCAAGAGTCCAGCTAAGCTTGCACAGACGTTGACGTTGGCAGAAGGCATTTGATATGCAGCTTGTGCAATACTCAAATGACCAGACATGGTCACTAGGGCACAACAAGACACAGACATCCTTCCAACTGACATCCCTGCTCTCCTGAGTGATGCGAATGTATGGCCCATTATGTGTCACCGGTCATGGCCAGCCCTGTCATGGCTAGCCCTGGTGGTACTGAATACACAGTGTGGATTCAGTACCAGACTGTAGCTTCCACGTTAGACCAGTGCATTCATGAATGAACTACCCAAAGGCCCTGTTACGGTTGCTCTCAAGCACCCGCAAACATAAGCGAATGTAAAAATAACCAATAACTTTATTTTTAGAACACCATACGAAATAACAAAATAACTGTAAAATATAAAAGGTGAAATCAAGACATGGCCGTGGTCCAAAGGCGAGGAGAAAATAAAGCCCCTCCCGAGAAACTGACTCCAGGCTTCTTAAAAGGGCACCGCCACAGGTGCTCTCATTTACCTGTAACGAGACAAAAGCAGATGTGTCCAAACGGCCGGCGCCCCCACCTGAGGCGGAGGGACGTAACAAGCCCCTTATATATTTTATTTCAATAAAGCACATTTTAATTGTAAGTGTAGCCCCACGTTCTTGGTTTAAAGAAGAATTTCACCATCACGCTACATATCATATCAGATTTGAATCAGTCTTCTTTTTAAACTTTTTTTTGCAGTCAGCATTTCTTCGCTCCATCTCCCCTGCTTCTCACCTCATTTCTACAGGCTGCTAAGGATAATTTTGCGCAGTTGTTGACACAAAATAAAGAAATGTGTTGTGGTAGATTGCAGTTTCTATAAGCAGAACAGGTAGTTGCAAAGAAAAATGTTTTTAAATAGTTTTACTGTGAAACATAAAAATGAGTTAATTGTTATCTATAAACATGCATATACCATTGCATTTATGCTGCAGTTTAAAGAAGATTTTTTAAAAATGCAGAAAGGGCAGAAGTTTGATTTAATGAAGAAATCAGGGTCACTCTAGCAGATGCCATGATCTTCGTGGAATATTTTAGTTTTACAGAAAATTTGAATTCTCTGTTAGCCAAACTAACATCCTCCACCACCACTACCTCGATCTTCTTTACGTTGATGACCCTGCTATGTAAAGAGATATGTTATGTTCAGCTGATAGTCAGACATAATCCAGAAAGATGAAATGATACTTTCTGTTTACAGGTGCTACTGGCTACATGGCTCTGGAAGTGTAACTTTAGAACACCACAGGAAGATACAAAACAGTGAAAGAGGAGAGAAATATTTCGCTGAAATTGTTATGCAGCTCATTTATTGCACAAGTCCCCTGTTGCTATACTTCCTGTGTCCAAGAAAGAGAAAGAAAACAATCGACCACATTAGAAAAACAGGTCTCCTACAAAGGGGAATCAATCACCACTGTTTGTCTCAGGGAGGCTAAAGCTCCAGGTCAGGCTCATCAGTACCAAATGAGCGTTTTTGTGAGAGCACAGGATGATCAGGGCTTGATCTTTGACCCCAGGACTACAATCGATTAATGACAGGTTGGTCTGATTCATCCCTTTTGTTTGGTCTGTGCGGAAATCGAATTTCCATTTATCAGCCAGCCTGTGTGTTGATAGAGTGAACCGTGGTTTGAAGGGATTGGAAGCTGTATGCAACATACCCAGAGGGATCTATTATCCTCAACCCCAACAACCTCTGAATTCCAGAGGAACTCTGTGAAAGGTGGTCACTGAGCAGAGGAGACCAGCCCTGGGCACGAGGAAGCCACAGGCAGGGTCCCCATATCATTAGCAGGGCCTGGGAATTCAGCCTTTCTCAAACCCACAGACATCTTGATAAATGTTTCTTACGGTAGCAGTACACACTTAAGGAGCCATGAAATGCTTTTTTCCAAAACATCAAAAAGGAAAGATCTTGCCAGCACGCAACCCCCCCCCAAACTGAAGACCTCCCCCTCCACCCCACCCTCCACCCCCCTTCTGTTTTTTTGTTATTGCTCTCAGCACTGAAGATATAAATTACCTGACTATATATGACGTTTTAGTATGGGGGGGGGGGTTTGTTTGTCACCCGGAAATGGGAATTAGACAAAAGAGATAAATCAAAAAGTCACCTTGAACTGGGCCTGTACACAGAAATGGCAACATGACATAGTGAGGGCTGAGCATCTACAATGGACTTCCTTTGCTTTAACAAACTACTGTTCACAACTTTACAGAGCTGTACCTATACTGTACTGTAGATGAGGTCATGCAACAACACGCTTACATGGTGCGCCTTACTTTCTATTAACATTCTAGAGTTGGGGCATGGGCTCACAGGAACCTATTTATGTATATTCTGCAGAGTAGCAGTTCCCATTGCCACGGACAGAAACAGACGGCATGGGTGATTCCACAAGTCTACAGTGTATGAGCTTCTCAGGCAGACACATTAAGAAGTCGCTGTCACCATCTGCCAGGCCTTATATAAACCATTTTAGTGTATTCAAAGACATACAAAAGGTAGGTATATATTTTCAGTAAATAAGAAATGTAATTAATGCACAGTGAGCTTAGATGTATGTAGTATTATTTTATCAGTCTACCAAGTTTTCTTGTAATGTGACTTATTTCTGATCCCAATTGTTTCCTGCAATTCCTTTTATTAATCGACATGGAAATACCCACCAATGACTGTGATTCCCCGGTATTTCATTTCCCCATGTCTAGGCTCTGCACACTTCAGTGGTCTAGAATCTATAGATTTTTGCAACAGAACTGACGTTACAAATTAAACTTGAGCACTGAGATGTGTGCATAGTACTTGCTTCCTCTTTGTACACAAAGACGACCAGGTCATGAGGAAAGAATACCATGGGCTCTTGGTAATTGGCTCATATCATGCTTTTGGCTGCACTTTTAGGGCTTGAGAGTAATCACACAGATGGCTATGGCTCAGCTGTTCCGTTGTGATGCTGAATTATAATATGCATGCAAATTGTGTTCAAATGCAAGCTTTGTTAATAACCTTGCATATGGGTGTCTGGTCAGTGATTAATAAGCAGCAGTACTATATTAGTTACCAGTGCTGAGAGCTAAGGAAGAAAGCTAACCCATCATGCTTAACTAATCCCAGTTATGAAGCCTTGGTTGAGCTGGAGCTTAATACTGAATTAAGCTTGAAATAAGAAAGTTTGATTAATGGACACTTCCATTTTATATCAGATGGACATTATCTGTCATTTTCTGTAGACAACCAATATCTAAAACTCTGGCCTGAAGGGGAAAATAGTCAACTCAAATTTGTTTCAAGCTTATTTGCTTACTGCACTGATGCAAGTAAAATAAAATAAAGTAATGCTTCAGAGGATAGCACACACACACACACACACACACACACACACACTTTGTGATGTGGAAAAGGGTGCCTGAGAACATGACTCATACAATAATAGCAGCTCATCTTCTTCAAGGCCAACACGAGAAAGTTATGGATCTGGAAGACTGCATCATGCAACGCCTTTATCTCAAGAATTGCATCATGATATTGTATTATCACTTTATTATCACATATAAAAAAGCAACCATGTTATCGAACAGTTAGAGACATCTTATATGAAGCGAATAATTCATGATATTCAGTATCAATAGAATACAAACCACAGAAAAATAATGTTTTTTTTTCAAAATGGTTCATGGCCACCGAGAGGTTTTGAAATGCTCACAGTCGCTCCCTTTTCACACTAGAGGGACACCACACTCTTGGAAAATTATTCCTGCTGGAATAATGGTGGGCCTGCAGGGTTGGTCATGATGGCCTTCCGATATTTGTTCACCATCCTACAAAAGACAGAAATTTTTTCAGTTGCGTTTTGCCATTGATGCTATTTTGTCAGGCTGGCTGGTACAAGAGTGAAGTCCGTTATGAAGTGTACGGAAACGTTTCATAAGTAGCTATTATCCTAGTAGAGAATGCTAATATGTCAGTCTGCTGTCATATATGCATTGAACACGGTGCTGCTTAATATTGAATATATGAATATTGACTGCATAAACAGAAACAAATTGGAGGGGTTTAACATCGTTAGACCTTGACAGATGATCATTTTGTTTTATAAGACAGCTCCTGCATGAGTATTTTATTTTTGTGAGGTACACTTCTAGGCAACACAAAGTATTCTGCGGGCTGACTGGACGTACCAAAGGGAGGTAGCCCCTGACTGACTTACAGTTCCTTGCCTACTGCAGGAATGACATGATTTGGTTCCATGTGCACAAACCCACTAGCTTAAAATTAGTGCTCATTCAAATTAGCGCTTCTTGCACAGATAAAAGGTAATGATCAGCAGCTGTGGATAGTGATTACAGCAATAAAAACAATCCAAACACAAATGGAGCTGGTGATGAGCTCATCTTGATGGTGGTGGTGGTGGTTGTGGTGGGGGAACTACCCATCCTCATGCCACATACCTGTTCATTTCATCACGCAATCACAGAAAACCCCCTAGTTAAACAATGAGAAATGTTACAAATATTCAGTTTTTTGCATATGCATCTGCTCAGTACATTTGGAACAAAATTGCACTATTCTTCTTATTTTGAGTATGGAACCACAGCTTATTTATTTATTTCATAATTTATTTGGAATAAATATAGAAAAAATGCAACATATGATAAATGCATTTGTTCAAATTAAAATTCTGATCTTGTCTCCATGTGGGTCTCACTCCACAACTGCTCTGCCTTCATCGCCACCATATTTCTCATTGCCATCCGAATTTTCAAATGAGCATACCAAATCTTCATAGTGGGCAATGTCAGAACTTTATTGCTTTCAATGTAGAAAATAACTCATTTAACATCTCAACTGAATAAAATAGGCTTAATATAGTGTGTGTTTTCTTTGGTTCTTCATAGAACTATGAAATAATATTACATTTATTGCACACTGTCTATAAAGCCATGTTTCATTTTAATGGCACGGGCAGTGTTACAGAATGGGTTTGGAGGGTCAAGCACACCAAGCACACTGAAGTTATGTCATGAAATAATTCCTCCAGATTGAGGTATACCAAATATAACCAAAATAACAGGTTAAATGAAATACACCCAGTAGTCTCGTTGCTTTCCTTTACACTAAAAGACACAAATTAGTTTTTGTTGTCCACTGTGAATTGTCAGTTACAGGACAAATGCACTACAAAGGTAGCTGAAATATCTGTTGGATGGTAGGTAATTAAAATGATTTGGGGATATGTCTGAAAGACTAAACCCATTCAATTGTTCATTCCAAAACAAATGAACAAAGATGTTTTATACACTATCGATTTTATATCAGGTTGTTGTGTCATCGTAGTATGTACAGCCTCCCCTCCCCCACACACACACACACATGCATGCACGCATGCATGCACACACACACACACACCTGTGCATTATGATGACACGGTCATTTACTCTGTCCTCTTTCCTCATTGTTGCCATGGGTGCAGCCCAGGCACCAGCCCCCTTTTTGCCTGACAGGCGTGATCTCTGAGGACATCACAGGAAGGACTGGACCGGCTTCAACTTCCTGCATCCCCATCTCATTCTCATTCAAAAATGTGCACTGCGGGGAGCGCCTGGTGTCCCTTTAATTTATCTCTGTTTGCGAGAAGAGAGGGTCCTATGAGGGGAGAGTGACCTCTACAGTCCTGCTGGTCTCCTCAAAATAAGTAATTAGGCCCGGGACTGTCAGTCTTTCCATTTGGCTTTGCCACGCCATATGTAGCACAGAAATACAGAATAAAGTTCATCAGTGGAGCACTATAATAATTGTATAATAATTTGTTGAGAGAGAGAGAGAGA
This sequence comes from Anguilla rostrata, assembly GCF_018555375.3. Classification (NCBI taxonomy): domain Eukaryota; kingdom Metazoa; phylum Chordata; class Actinopteri; order Anguilliformes; family Anguillidae; genus Anguilla; species Anguilla rostrata. The sequence goes on along the minus strand of NC_057936.1, from coordinate 50,082,742 downwards.
AAGAGAAAGAGAGAGAGAGAGAGAGAGAGAGAGAAGTTAATCTCCTGTGATTGGTGCAAACTTAAAAACAAAAACTTGCAAATTATTCTGCTGAATTTTCACAAAGAAAATGAATACATTCCTTGCTTATTATTAAACAGTGGGTAGAGGTATTTCTCTTAAGCTAAGGACCAGTCAATTAAGAACAGTGTTCTACAAAGGTCTCTGCTGCTGCCTTGTACATTGTGAGAGACAGCCAAATTCTGCATACTCTAATTAAAAGCAGAGGAGCACAAATGCTACAATCAACATTAAGGATATTGCGCAACTGAGGATGACAAAACTCTTTATAACACTTATTATGCTCTGTGCATATTTGGGGAACATTCTCATCATAATGTTATTTCGACCAAATGGGCATCTACATGGAATGTCCTCAAATGTGCTCAAAGGTATCTTTGCTTTAACCCTCTCCCCCCCCACCCAACAAAAGAGATGTCAGGGCTACTGCTGTTTCCCTCAGAAAACATCTGATACAACATTCAATATAGAAGGAAAATAGCAGGTAATTCAGTAAACCAAGCCTATATCAGAATACAGTTAAAAGTACAGCATGGGCAGACTGGAACTAGGGAAGGGGTAATAAATAAAAGCGAGTACTTCAGAATTCCCGTGTGGTAAACAGCCCTGTCTGCGGCCTACCTGTCACGGTTCCAGTTTTACCGTCAGAGTTGGTCAGCTGACAACTAGGGCTCAAACCGGCAGTCTCATGTTGCCACGGTTGTCTCAGTGTGTCTGGGGCACGGGCCCTAGGCTGGGAGCGCGACTCTGCTGGGACTGCGTTCGGACAGAAACCTCCCACGACCTGCCGCACCGCGCTGACTCAGCGGCCACGAGGACACCCCGGCGCTGCGGCAGAGCCACCGCAGCTCTCCTGCTGCTTTCTGTCACATGGAGAAACGCATGCAGAACAAAATTCCTCCCTTTTCCTCCAGCAGGCCACAGTTCAGACCCGTTCCAATTAAACTGCTTTTTTTTTTCTTCTTCCTTTTAAACTGTTTTTCCTTTTAACTGTCAAAAAGAAAGAATGTTGTGCGAGAGGGAGGTTAGTGAGCTAGACTGCACTTCTCCAGGGGGATTCCTGTACTTACAACAGAGGGATGTTTTTATTGGAATCACGGTAACAGAGGCCCAAAGACAAAATGACAAAGTGACTTTAGGATTGTTCTTAATTCACTGTTATTCGTTATAAGCCTGTCGCATGACAGCAACATTCTCTATTGGCCTACATATAAGAAAGAAAATAGAGGAAAGAAAAAAGATCAATATATTACTTCTGCCCCCCAGAGAAATTCACATATTATTCCCATATTAAGCTCTCAAGGTACAATAACGCAAACCCAATAAGTTTTTGACAATGATTCTTTTCTTAAAGATGAAAGATTTGAGAGGCAGTCACATACAGTATTTGATGTAGATTTTTTTTCTGTTTTCCCAATAACTGATTTATAGGAAGTTGGTGCCTGGCATATGATGAGCTGCTGTAACCTGTAACCCCACAAGGGAGGGGGGGGGGGCATACAGTGATATGTGTGTGTGCATCTGTGGTCTTTTCAAGAAACTGGAGAGCCTCATCAGAGCTGTGGTTCCTCTTGCCAGTGATTACTATGTGCTATTCCTTGTGTAAATGTCAACCGGCTAATACAGTGTACTTTTCTCTGCTATTTTATCCAATATCTGGAACAATTGAGGCTCAGCATAACTGACTGATGAATGCACACATATCAGCTGACTGACATGGTTTCCTTCAGAGAGATGTGTTCTTATGTGTCATGTGTTCTGAAATCATAGTCAAAATATGTGTACAATAATTGTACATTAAATATTAACATACATTAAATGGGAACACCTAAATATTTAAAGTTACGAAAGCTCATGAGGAAATTATCAAGTAAGAGTGAATGTAAGAATTTATACCGCAACCACAAACAATATAGTGTTGATTTACTAAACTTGACTGAGCTACAGAGATCAACAGAAAATTCCTCAGAAGCACATTAGGCCTACCTATGCATTGTAAATTAATAATAATAATTTTAAAAAACTAAATTCAGAACAAACTGAGTGACAGGGGCCCTTAAAAAATATTAGTTCACAGGATTTCCTGGGCCCAAAATGCCTGGTGGCGGCAGCGCCCCTGACTCCACGTGAAAAAGAGCCGTTCAGCTCTGTTTTGGTTTGTTCCTCACCTATCTTCCCTTGCAGAGCACGTATTAAGTTCACTTGTAGCACATCACAAATTTTGTCACATGATAGCTCACCCGAGGGAAGAGTACAAGGGAAGGGAATGTGTTTGGACAAAATGGTTACGTTTAACAAACTAAGACAATGTCGAACATGTTGCAGAAAACAGACGACTAGTGGGAAACAGCAAATTGGATATCACGGACAGCCTATAAATCATCATTCGGCTTGCCAAAGCTATCATACAGAGCCCTCTAATATCCTATAACATTATATCTTTGTCACGCCTGTTTTAGTCCGCAAACTTGCAGTGTAAGTCAGATATATTTTATGGAAATATATCACGCTGATAATGAACTCGTTAGAGATTAAATATGACGTTAAACATTTTAAACTGCATACCAACTTAGAAAAGTTTCAAACGTTCTCTGGTTATAATGGCGAATGTGGCCAACCGTAGCGAATCTATGGCAATCAGAAACGACATTCGTCTTTGTAAGTTATTTTACAAAAAGTACACATTGCTAGGGTTATTACTGGCATTTCGACATATTGACGTGTCCCTTCGATAGCTCAGTTGGTAGAGCGGAGGACTGTAGCGGTATCACTGTGATCCTTAGGTCGCTGGTTCGAATCCGGCTCGAAGGAGGGGATTCTTTTTTATGTTTTGCTTTTGCCTGCGAAAAAAAATGGTGCTTCATCACGCGGTTTTACAAATATAGCAATACTTTAACGCTTGCTATAAGTGGGCAAAGATAACACCGATGTGCCTTGCTCTGGGCATTTGTGTCCACGCTACAAGTTTCTCACTGAAAACAGTTTGCTTTGCTAGTTATTTCCTTTCCTGTTCTTATGGCTGTGATTGTTAAAATAACATAAACTTTAAAAAGTTATGCCAATTTTTTTTTATTAAATAAAAAGAAAATTAAAATATGTTGCTAATAAATACAAACGTATCACTATGTTGTTGGGCGATTTTTAAGAATTGCAATAGGTCTACCTACAAATGTGTGGCTATGATAACCTGTACCCACACACAATTTGATTCTTGGATTCTTACACTTTTGTCACAAAAAGAGGGGGGTCTGGGCATGGCCCCCCAAAGAAAATGTTTGCAAAAATGACCCCTAAAACAACCCATAAAAGTTGATAAAAATTAGACTTCTTTAAAAATCAACTTGTAGGGTGTTTTTAGAATGTTCATCATGGGGGGTAGATGAAAAAACAATGAAAGATATGAATAAACATCCAACAGAATTGAACTCCTACATTGTAAAATAGTTCCACTGTTATTCCACTATTAAATCTTTTATCTTGATTTGATTACCAACAAAGTTCCAAGATGACTAATGTACATACTAACAAAACTGACTGCACATGTATAATAATGAAAGATACTCTGTAGATTCAAGAAATGCAAAAGGTTTAATAGGTGTGTATTTTTCAGAAAACATTGTAAAGATGCTTCATCTCTGATCTTAAACTAAATATATGTAAATAAATGCTAATATATTAAGCTTGGGGCTGTTGAGGCTGCACTTTAACCGAATGTGCATTGTTTCTTGCAAATCTAAAACTGTGGAGTCAAATCAAGAAAAAATGTTTTCGCCCCAAACATTATGGAGCTCACAGGAGGTCTGTCCATAGAGGACCCAGAGGGATCATTGACCTGTTTTTTTGCTAAAATACAGTTGAATGCATGCCTGCATTACGGGTTACTACTGGGGGTCAGTACACATCCCCTAAGTGGCTAATGCCGCAGTTGTGTGACTTTGGACACATTTGCTGGCATAGAAAAAACTGCAAAAGTACCGAACAAATAGCCTCCAGAGAATAACAAGGAAATTTTAAATACATAACTAGGTAGAGGTTGTTACCAATATTCTACATATTTTTACATACAGTGGCAAATACGTTTACATTTTGCTCTCATTAGCATGAACCAAATCAATAATAGGTGCTCAAACTCTAGTGTCAAATATGTTACTTTCCCAATCTCCTCCAACAATGAATAACAATAATAACCATGGTGCCTTCTCACCCTACTACCCTCAATTCAAAAACTACAATTTAAAAAATCTACAATTTAAAAAATCTAATACATTTGGACAGCTATCTTATAAAAAGCTTCTCTCTCTACTAGCTAGCTAGATAATGTCCAAATGAATAAAAATAACTCCTACAACCTCTCCTTACTACCTTCAATTTATAAAATACTATTTTAAAATCACTAAATTTGCACAACTATATTTTACCACAAATTTCTGTCTCTGTAGCTAACTTTCACAAAATCTCACACTCCACAACTGAATGTGATGGCTTTCACACATTGTGATACTTGATCAACCCCTGCCGTATAGGCTGCTTTAATCGGATGTACAGTAGGTCATTTCTTCGATGGATGATTGGTTAGGAAGGACATCCTCCTTAAGTGTCCCTTTTGCAATGTAAAAGATAGGAGAGGAGAAGCTAGGGTAATGCAGTTACATTTGAATGGATGGTTATGCAGGCTTGAGGAAGAGGAGAGATTGGCGTCCTCCCTGCTACATTTTAATTTGCTCTAGAGGTCGCTGTTGAGATTTTTATAGTGGCAACAGGGGGTTTTGTGTTTCCTAGATACTTAGAAATGGATATAAAAGTGATTTGTTGGCATTGTTATTTTTATAGAATTATTTTTATTGATTTTTCCCCCTTCAAATTCTTGATGAGGGCGGTACTCTGTATTGTCTATGGACAGACCTCCTGTGGTTGAAAGAGGCAAAGAGTGTAAGCTTGTGAGGTTCAGATATAGTTCTGACTTTTGATGCGAGATACCAATTTCAGAAATCATGCTGTGTTGTGGAACTTCTTTTTCAGCTTGTTATGATTCTGTATCTTCGACCAAACACTTTGGTCAAAGATATACTTTTTACGGGTCCTTAAATTTAATGCAAACATACATTCCATAAAAGCACAAAAACTGTTTTGTATGCTTCTATCAACATACAATCATGATTATTAGTATTTATTGAAATTACAAGAAAGACTAAATTAATCTGGATTAATCCTCAGATATTGCAACATCAGCGAGTGGGTGACCTTCCTGCACTAGTTTTAAAATCTGTTGGATAATACATGATGTCAAGACCAAGATTATGTTGAAAACAAGCAGCTATCTGAAAGGTTTATGAATTGATTCCTGTTGAAACACAAGGAAGTACATCAAATTACAGTTCAATTGCATGGGCAAACACATACACTATTTACAGACGGCAGTCAGAGAGCAAAAGTAGGCTCAGTTTTGGGATTCGTCATGGAGACCGCCAAGGTTAAGGAATGGTTATTAGGATTTCGAGGCTCCGTACGATAACCTCTGAGGTGGTGTGAACGGAGCGTCCCTGTAATTAGGTGTAGGTCCGGTGTCCATCCCCAATTAGCTGGGTCTTCTCGCTGGCGTTGGTTGGCTGGAGCACAATGGGGGTGTCACCATCTGTAAATGTCACATAACAGCCAGTCACCCCGAGGCCTGAGCTTGGCTACATTTTTTAATGGTTTGAGCCAGTCAGGTTTCTGCTGAAAAATACCTCTTGCCCATTGCCATTGGAGATACAGGCTAGCCTACACGCTTACACAATTTGTTTTACAATTGGTCTGGGGAAAGGCTGTGTCAAGACTGTAAGCTGGAAGTCTTATTTCAGTGTAAATTCATTGTGACAGAAATGATAAAATAGAATATTTTTTATTGTTACTGCATGCAAACAGCCCCAGTCACTTTGAAATTCACTCATATTCATGAGAGGATGTGTGACGTCTGTTTGTTAAATAAGGACTCCAAATGTACATTGCCAGCATACCAGCTGTAGCTCATATATATGTATATTTAATTTATGCAGGCGACATGCATTAATTAAATTAGTCATACAAGCTCTATTTATACACAGATTAACTGACAGAATTGCAGCGGTGGAGTAATGTTAAAAGCTGAGTGAGATGGTGTGATATGGAGGTGACTGAGCTATCTTACAAATGTAGTTCATCTATTTAAACCCTTTTTCTAAGTGTTCTGTATGGCACATTGAACCCCATGGAGAGAGAGAGTGACTACCATTTGGAAAGGCAATAGTTAGACCTATGAAATTGACCTTTAGTTTGCAGAATATTGATACTCATAACATTATGGTATTACATTACATTACATTACAGGCATTTGGCAGATGCTCTTATCCAGAGGGACGCACAACGAAGTGTATAACCATAACCAGGAACAAGTGTGCTGAAAACCCTAGAGGGAAGTACAGTTCCAAGTGCAGGGAACGACCGCATAGTTTAACTTGGACCCTGTAGGTTAATCTTAATGTATTCGATTTTTGTTAAAATACTCTTAAAAGAAACTGAATTGACTGGCTACAATTGCTGTGGTCAAAACATTTTTTTAAGTTTCCAGAAGGGCAAATTCATACTGCATTCTTGCTGGAGGTGACTGTTGTTTGTGCCACGTGCGCCATTTCTGTGGCAAAAAATGAATCAACCAAATGAAAAAGAAAAATTGCAATTTGAAGTGAAAGGTTACGATACTCTCTCATTTCCTGCAAACTACAGCCCGTCCCTGTTTCAACCAAGCTGTCTTTCCTGCAAATAACGTGAGAGACGTCATGGAGCATGGAAAGGTGTTTCATCGGCACACGATAAGGACATAACAGCTCTCGACTATCACCCCCCTGCTCTGTGACTCTCCTGGCTCAGCCCAGAGACGCTGCAGCAGAGGGAGGGGTCCTCGTCCGTCACCCAGGCCCCCCTGCCGGACAGATTCCAGGGCAGCAGCTGCTGAAACCCCCACTGCCTGACCCGGCCTCTGGGCCTGGCCGGAGAGGAACCCGGGCCCTGGTGGATGTGCCACGGCACGATGCTCTCCCGTCCGGCAGCGGCGCGATAAATAGGAGGGGGTACGACACGGATTCCTCCGGATGCAGGGGCCCTCTGAGGGCCGGGATAGCGATAGGAGGGGTGTGGCTCCTGAATTTCAGAACAAACTGTTCCTGTTTTTGAATTATTCCCCACTGCCCTCCCAAGTTGTCATAATTTATGCTGTGCTATAGCCAAGAAGTACATGCTTCCCTGTTAAGGCGATCTTAGCCTTTTACAGAACAGAGCAGTGTTTCACGACCCTTAACAACAAGGGGGTGCATTAAGTTTCTCTTTGAGGACATGATGGAATTTGTTTTTTAAAGCAATCTTATAGGTGACAGGGTTATAGATGATGTAGAGTGTATGTAATATGTCTGCAGTACATGAATGGGTCATACATTAGCATTTTTACATCACGTAGATGTTAACAGCTATGTATCATTTTTACGGGTATGTTCCTCCATTGTGCACAGCTCACTTTAGTGTAGAGGTGTGTAGTCATCTAAATGTTTGTAGTTTCTAGCATTTACATGTTTAGTCATATAATTTGACCTTATAGGTAAGTATTATCTTATCACAGTTCTATTATTAATGTATTTATATTTTAATATTTTTTATGACATCCAATCCTTGGGGTGTTCGTACATGTTTTATGCAAAATGTCTTTCTTCACATCTTTTGCGCAAACTGCGTCATAAAGATTGCAAAGACAAGAGCCTGGTGTTCGTCCTTTTTTTTAAAGTTACATTTTCTGAATGCATTAAGGCATTGTTTCTCACTGTTGCAAGACGACTTAAAATAACCGGCATGGAAACACATTTTAAGGGGTGACTCACAGCCAGTAATTATCTGCAGTAGGCATGAAAAAGCTCACGCTGCTTACCGCCACAGAAACAATATATCATGTCCAAACATTTGGCTGCTATGCATCACATCAATTTATTTTCATTAACTGGGTGACTTTGTTTGTTGGGAAGAACTTGTGCAATAGACTTAAGTCTTATTGGTTGTGGATAAGACTTTGGATAAGACCAAAAGATGACTTTTGTTCAAAGAGTGTGGTAAGACTGGGTACATTTTCAATCTTTTAAGTCAATTCTTTCTGTTCTATTTGCGATCCTTGTTTCACAAAAATGTCTCGTTATGAGGTAGGCAGCTGACTGAACTGACAAATGCGTACATGCCTATTCCCTAACTGACTACTTGGGAATCCATCAATCCAAAAAAAAAAGTCTTAGTGTTTTCAGAGTTATTTCTGTCTCATAGGGTGAACAAGCTGCACAGAACATGAAAAATGGCTTTTGCGCAGCTCGCAAAGGGGAAGCATCAGCCACTCAGCCTGTCTGCCGTCAGTGCTGTCTTTGGTGCCTAAAAGTAGACATGAACAGATAGGACTGGTGCTGGCTGAGGCAAGTGGGGTTTGCCGCGGTTACCGGTGAAAAGAAGGTGTGCGAGAGTGCCACTTTTTCAGGCTCTCTGTGTGTTTCTCAGAAGCGGATGCTGGCGTGGGTCATGTGCTCACCTCTCTCCATGTCAGTGCGGATCTGCTCCTCCAGGTCCTCAGGAGACTCAAAGTACTCTGGGTCCTCCTCGCCCGGCGGGTGGGGCTTACACTTCCCACAGCAGCAGTTGCAGCAGCAGCACAGGCAGCAGCAGAAGTAGCAGCCCGTCAGTATGCCACAGATGCCAAAGAGGGCCTGGGAGCGAACGACAGACATGCGTGCGCGCACACACACACACACACACACACACACACACACACACATACACACATATGCAGGCACGTACGCACACAGGCATACATGCATGCACATGTGCACACGCATGTGCACACACACACACCCACACACATATGTAGGCATGTACGCACACACACACACCCACACAGGCGTGCACACAGGTATACACACACACACATACATGTAAACATGTGGTCAGTATGTGGTCAGTATGTTCCAAAACTATGTAATGGGCAAATATAGCAATTATTTATACTGTCAGATTTTGAAGTATTCTATAGTACTCTATTTCTTTTAAAAGTACTTGGTATCTTTTAAAAATACATTGCCACTGCTCAAACAATATATTGCAGTGTATTTAACTACTGTAAGGCTAGTTAGTGGCAATAAAGTGAATGTGGAACCAACCACATATTAATACATTTTTGGGAATGATCAGGAGATTTTAGGACATTTAATGAAGGTTTTTAATGTCTTCAGATGATCTTCTTAATCGCCCATATTGACAATTACACTAGACGAGTGCACAGAATTGCAGACTTATCTTTTTCCACAAAACATTTTGTACATTAAAAAATTTGTACATTTCTGAAGTGTACATTGAGGAATGTCTCTTCAATTGGCATGTCAATTGAAGAGACAAGTGACATGCTACACAATGACATGCTACACAATGCTCACAAGGCAGCTGCACAGCACTTCCACAATTGTAAGGCTGTATTAGTCGTAAAAACGCTCAAAACTGCCTTTGCGTGTCATTTCTTTGGCTTTTTCCCTGTCTTTGAGTATTTCAGGTAACAAAGAATATCATTCTAAATAGATTTCATCCAGTATTCCAAAAATCCTCGAAGATGTATCGGTGCAGAAGAGCTACCTTAGCCCACCAGCTGGACAGCATGAAGTATGTGTTGACATTCTCTTCCCCAAACTGCTGCGAGACGTAGAGACCGAGGGAGCCGTACTTGTCGTAAATGTTTCTTTTGGTCACGTCCGACAGTGTGGCATGAGCGTTGTTTATCTCTTTGAATTTGTCTGTGGCATCGGGGTTTTCTGGATTCTTGTCTGGGTGATATCTTAAAGCTAGTTTCCTGAAAGATATAAAACAGATGTCATATCCTTTTCTTTTTTCATGTGCATTTGTGTTTTCTTAATTTTCTTTCTTTCACCAAAACACAATAATGCTATGTGAATGAAGACACTCTTTAAATTGCAGTGTTTGAACACCATTCTCACATCTTACATATGACAGTGCATTTCGTAGATCATTTTATTGAAACAAGCAGTAGAGCCTTGTCCATTTATCCTGATCATCTATGCATGCATTGGTGTAATGCGCAAGAACTCTAGTTGTATAATTTTGTTTCATTATACGCACACACACACACACACACACACACACACTGAGCAATTAGGTGTATCAGAACTTCCCATTGGAAGGATAATGGCACTCTTAAGATTGGAGAACACATTGGGAAGGGTCTTAGACCACTGCTCTCTTAACAGGTTTTCATTGGAGTTCAAGTCCACACTGAGATTGACATGGCAAATGGCTGATTTTGTGGTCAATTTTTTGTAGATTCTGATGTGTACTTACAGTGATAGTCCTGCTAGAAGATCCACTTGCGGCCAGGTTGTGATTGCCAGATTTTTGTTGAAATATACTGGTACTTACGAGCACTTATGGTGTAAATATAATTAACATTTTGGAGACTTGGTAACCCCATGTGCACTTGCATCTCCCCCCACACAGTCTTACCACTGTTCCAGTAATTTTAAACTTCTTAATTCTAAATTCTTCTTAACCTAATATCAAAAACCTTTATATCTTACCATACCTTATTTTTAATACTAAATATCTCATACTGTGTATGTTGGAATTTCAAGGGATAAAAGATTTGTAATTCTCCATTCTTTGAGCATACTGTACAGGCCATTACCTGTATTAGTTATTTTTAACAGCCTTCTGTGCTTAACTTGAAAATGATTAATGACGTGATAATTTTGAAGGGTACCTCAGCGTCATACACACGGAGTATGGGTGTTCACGCCTCGCCACGCACCTTGCTAAAAATAACATTCATCATATCTTTATCCTGCGCACAAGACCTTTTCAGCAATTAACCTTTTTTTGAGCGCGGAGACCGAATCAGAAATTTCTGGGGTGTTTTGCCCTGCTGTGGGCTTCTCTTCAGCCTGTCAGCCCTTTTGCACTTATTTCAGACTGAGACCTTATCCGCTCACGCACCTGCGTGTGCTGTTATCGCCTCAGCCAGAGGACGCTGCTGGAGTGAAAACAGGCTGCGTCCGCATCACTTCTAGCGAAATTAAACTTTTGGGGGGGGGGGGGGGGGGGAGGGCGTTGTTCATAATTAACACAAGACTTTGGGATGGGATGGGATGCGATTGCCTGTTTTTCACATGTTCAAAGTGCCTCATCCACTGTACATGGGGACCAGTGCGTGCAACTTTCTGAGTGTGATATCCAGGATATAACCGGATCCTTTTACAAGCTGTTGCCCAAACAAGGGATGCACTTCATTTGGCCAGGGTCACACAAGCTACATATTAATTGGCTTTATTTTTATGTGCAGGGGTAGCAATGCTTGATTTTGTAACAATGCTTAGATGGGCAAACCAGCCAGTGCTTGATTCAAGGCATTCAATTTCAATCAATCAATCAGACAGCATAATCAATCAGACAGCATATACTATATCCTGTATATAGGAAGCCCATCAGTTGTGCTGTGAGGCTCAGAGTGGCTTAAACCACACATGAGTTCAATGCAATTCCTTTTTTCAGGAATTAGGACCAATAATAAGCCCCTTTCAAAAGAAAATAATTAAATATACATGGCATTTACATAATTATTCTTTTTGCAAAGTTTTACTGAATTGTAACCTCTCATCAACATTCTATAGTGCCACATGTTTGCTTGCCTGTTCATCTGAATAACCCACTGACTTCAGAAAGGGCTGCCTTAATTATATATTAATTATCAGCAAAGAGCTTTTATTGCAGTTAAAAAATGCTAGCCATTTAAATCAGTCTTTAAATTGATATAAATTAGACAAATTAAGAAATATTGATGCAGAAGATATTGGGATTAATTAAGCTTATAGAGTAGTCATATTTATTAAATTATGTTTTCTCAGTCTTTGTGGCAGAATTGGAACATTAGTAGACAAAAGAAGGAGAGAGCTGGATAATATTTAGTAATGCCATGTACATATTCATACGCATGCCAAGGTTCTCATCCTGGACGTGTTCACACATCTCAGCAAACAATATTCATAAAAAAACCCAACAGATGTGTAATATTGTAATATTTTGCGCAGTTCATTTCTGTAAATAGGAACGGTTGATCTGATGTACTCATAATTAACCAAAAGACCACGTCATTTTCAAAGGGAATTTAGAGAGGAAACCAGGTAAGAGAGGAGTAAGTTTTCAAACAAAACTGCCTTCTCCTTATACTTGCAACTTCAGCTACAGGCTACAGGACATGAACAATCAGGGCATGTTTTTTCCGCCAGGCCAGTGCTGTTGGTCCAGTGAAGTGTGTGTATGTGCATGTGTGCATGTGTGTGTGTGTTTGTGTGTGTCTGTGCGTGTGTGGGTGTATGTGTGCGTGTGTGCATGTGTGTGTATGCGTGCGCGCGCGTGTGTGTGCGTGTGTGTGCATGTGCGTATGTGAGTGTGTGTGTGCGTGTGTGTGCATGTGTGTATGTGAGTGTGTGTGTGCGTGTGTGCGTGTGTGCATGTGTGCATGTGTGTGTGTGTGCATGTATGTGTGTGTGTGTGTGTGTGTGTGGGTGTGTGTGCATGTGCGTATGTGAGTGTGTGTGTGTGTGTGTGTGTGTGTTAAAAGGGGGGGAGGGGTTAACGTGAGTGCTGCTGAGTGGAGTGGAGCAGTCCCACCACACTGCCCAAGCTCCGCCCCCTTGTGACCCTCAGTGGAGGAGTCACAGGGTCACAAATGAAACTAGCAGCCATCTGCTGTGCTGCATTAATATTTCAGTCGTGTGGCAGTCAAATTATATACATGCTTCTGGATGAAAACAAAATACTGTGATTACACCAGGACCAACCCAGCCTCCCACTTTCCACATTCATTTGTCCCGTAAATAAGATGACTCCACTGGGATTTCTCCCCCACCAGTGGTGAAGAGAAACCTCCTTCCTAAGAGAAACCTTAAAGGTCACCACTGACTAAACAAGGATGTTTTCTCAGTGACTAATCTAGTCACTTACTGCAGCCTCTGTAAAATCACAAGCCCCGATTGTTAATACAATCCCACGGTTCCCACTCACATTATGACTGATGGCATCTGCTCACAGGTCATTTGGAAAAAGGTTTCTCATTGTTTTAACTAGTTAACTTACATTCATTACCCCCCCGGAAAATCTATTCTTTCCCTGCACTGAAGGGCTGGCAGCTGTGCCTATGTACCCACCTGTAGGACTTCTTAATGTCTTCATGGGTGCAGCTCTTGTCCAGGCCCAGCACCTGGTAAAGGGCCTCTCCTGACGTGGAGAGTGTGCGTTGCCTCTGCTCAGACATGCTCTATGACCATAACCTCCATTTTAAAGACAAAGCACACACACATACACACTCGTTAGTAAAGCATCAGGAACAAAGAAACTGTAGAGAGTCATTTTAGTGAATTTAAATGGTTAAGTTGACGGACAGATTATTTGACACCACTGCACCGTATGTCATTTAAACCTTCAACATCTCATGTGCTTTATTTTTTCATCATGTTTCGTAGCCTTGAGAATCATTGGGTTGGCGATTACTCCCATTTTTAAATGGCCAGGCTAGGGATAAGAAAAAATATATGTTATATGCGTCTGTAATGTCCAGCCACTCAACTTTTTAGACCAGCTTTGGTGCCAGTACTCTTTCCGTAACATTATCACTGGTGCATCTCGATTCATTATTGATAGGGCTGCGACTAAAGAATAATAACGCATTTTGTCTTCATGGAAGGCATTTAGCTAAAGCGTTTCACAATCGCTAACTTCTGATAGATATGAATTAAAAACACTTCCCTTGTCAAAGTGTATATGATTACGAAACTTACAGAATGATATTTACCGTATCATTTAAGAAGAAGTACTATTGTATCGAAAAATAGGAAATAATAGAGGTCCCCCCCTGTTTATTCATATATCACCAGTTAAATATCTAGAAATTCCTGCGGAGACAAACTATTTATTTTTTCCCTGTATTCCAATGGTTTATTTCTTTATTCACAAACAGCTTTGAAAAATGTTTTGTTTCTCAAAAGGGCTTTCTTTCTCATTCTGCTGACCTGCTACATTTAATTGGTCAGATAAAGACAGCAAGGCACATTTCCTCTCATTACCACTATCACCATTAATTCAAGAGAAATTATCACACAGTTCTTAAACACCCTTAAACAGCAAGAACAATGACATTAAGTGCATTTCAGTAAAATGGTGCACATATCAGGTCACCAGTGACGAAATTCATACAAGAAGAAGAAAGGAACCCATTATAATCTGTCCTCAGCAGTTTTTAGGGCTTCATTGAGATCACCTGGCAACAGCTGGACTAAAGATTCAGGGGTGACAGGGTCTCTATCTCTCAAGATTTCCCCGTTTTCCTACCTGTTCCACCGCTGAGCCCCTGGATGCTGGTCCTTTCCCAGCAAAGACGTGCAGGTCAGTGGAGTCAGGTTGCTCATCTTTGTGCACACAGGTCTAGCGGCTGGAATGAATAAAACATTCATCAAGTCATGGGTTTGAGTTTCTGAGGCAGCCAATGACCCAACAGACGTGTGCCTGGGATCAGCTTTCAGCAGCCAGCTTCAAGGAACCGTCTTGAGGGAGATTTGGGCATTTAGGTAGCCAGCTTATCTCCCCAGTATGCCAGTCATACATAAAGGGCAAGGGGGTGAAGTTGGGAACCTGTACCTCTGCATCTCTCCAGCATCAAGCCAGGTGTCTGTCTGTTTCTGAATCTCCTGTTCCCTTCACATCACTCATACCTTGGAGAGTGCCAGGTACCAAATTATGGCTTAGTCTGTGAGACCATTAATCATCAGTCTTTGGAAAGTGCTTTATGTGTCTTTGTCAGGATGATGGAAAAACTTTTGACACATACTTATGTCTTACAGCATAATGTAAGACCTAAGTGCGGATCGCCTTCCCAACAGACTTTCTGAAGGCCTCTATGAAGCCTGGCTCAGGGGCTCCATCTAGTGGAAACAAGTTTGTAGTGTAGTCTGTCCTACGTCATGAAAAGGCCTTAGTTGGGTGTTCAGATGACACACCTAAAGCACTGGCTCTTATTGAAGCAATGGCCTATGGCCCAGAATGGAATGTTGAAAATGGCGACAGTGGTGTAGTCTAAAGTAAGGCTTGCACACTGAGTCAGAATAATAGAATAAATAGTTTGATCTCCAAAACCAAAGAAAAATAATCTTTTTTTTCTTTAATTGTAAGCAATGTGTAAAGGTAGGGTAAATTCAGTGTACATGATTTGTCTTCGTGCCTGGGAAAAATATTTTCATATCATATTTCTATGATTTTGTTCTTGAACTTTTTGTTCTTTTTGACCTGGGTCTGACTCTGCCTCTGTGCTGTTCCGTACCTGAGGATATCCTGTGCTTGCGCTGTGGTTCAGTACATGCTGTTTGTTACCCAGGGGGGGAGAGATTCCCCACCTCATTGTTCAATAGCAGTTCCTGTGGTTGATCTGACATGCGGTTTGCATGCACATGATCTGTAGTTTTTCACTGCAAAGATCAGCTTTGAAAATGAGTCACAGTAGGCTGCATGCATTTGAAGGACATACACTGAATGCATTATCCCACAGTAAAATTCTTTACAATAAAAGTGGTCATTGTTTGTGGAGCTAATAGGCCTGTATTTGTTCCACCTTCTGGGAAACAGCACCATCTAGCAGCCAAACAAAATAGAATTATAATAATAATAATAATAATAATAATAATAATAATAATAATAATAATAATAATAATATAATAATATAATAAATATAATGACTCAGCTCCCAAATTTTCAATGCACTCGTAAGTTTTAAAAGAGCCTTTATCTGTTAGGCATATTAATAAATATAAGAAAACGGACAAACAACAAACAGAAACAGCAACACGTCTCAGCACAAAACACCGCTGGTTAGGCCCTCGCACTTCACAGGCATGAAGAGTGATGACTTTAATTACATTTAAGATGCTGAACCCCCTTTTCACTTCCCTTTTCAGCCCGTTTCAGTCTTTCCTGAAATAATATATTACCCTAAAGGAAAAAAAAGAATCATATCTTAACGTGTACCTTGTTGAATGTTTATTTTCCTGAACAAATCCTCTATAGATGTGATTTATACTTGTTTTATTCAACTTCCATTTTATGAGGCATGTCTAGTGTTAGTTAGTAACCTGAGAGTATAAAGATGTTACAAAAGGTGATATGAATAACCTCAGAATGCACAATATGTATTGTCCATCAATTTTTTTGACAGCTGGCAATGCCTGCGTTAACTCAATTTCACCACAAGATGGAGGTAAAGACATAAATAAGTCTAAATTTGTTGCCATGTAAAGAATTGTTAAAATTCCAATTGTTCTGTGAACTATTGATGGACATTTTCAGTACATGAGCATGTTAACTATCACAGTGTGGGTTGCGTTTTCAAATTGAATATAATATTGAAAACCTTTCCACCAAGCAGGTGCGGCAAATCGATCATAACTCTTTAGTTTTATAATTCAGGAAAGACAGGGCATTGAAGATTCAATGATAATTACTTGCTCAGAGTGTGAAATGTTGTATGACTTAATAAGACATTCTGCACCAAAATGCCAGGATGTAACTCTCATTATTTAAAGTGACCTGATTGATTGACAGATTAATCACCTAATGCAGAAAAAGATGAATCACTGAATAAAATGAAATTTACTAACAGCTCTGTCAGATTTACAGTACAGTTGCTGTGGCTTTACCATTGCAGGAAATTATTGCTTGTGTTTGTGTTATTGCTTTCACCCTGATTGCAGTTTTTATATTGACTTGTATGAAGATAGATGGAACTTGGCTGCCTATTATGGCTTCTCCACAGCATGGTGTCCGACACGCAAGCATTCTCAAGCCCCACCTTCACCCTACCCCCAGCCTCCTCACCAAAAAACAAACAAACAAACAAACAAACATCAACATATTGGCCAATAGGAAAGATAGTGATTTTAAATGATAAAACAAAATTAAGCTATACCATTTGGTAACCTTCAAAGCTACAGTATGTTGACTTGTGCTTGGTTACTACTGGATTGCATACCTAATATGGAACCCCGATTGCTGCATGAAACAGTATTGGTAGAAGGCAGTCTCTGCTCTGCACCAAATATATAAAGCAAATGTTCTCGATAAGCACACAGCACCGTAGGTTGCGTCACACTTGGTCTGAGATGTAAAATTTTGGTCCTGGGGATTTCCACCGTGGGATTTATAGAAAAGTGTTAGATTACTGGCCCACTGTCCGGGAAAAGCGATCATGGTTTTAAGAATCCTCCCATTTCCTCCTCGGTCGATGTATGGCTTGCATTCTGACACAGAAGGGCTGTTGTGTGTCCTGAAAGTAGGTAAGTCCCCCAAAACCCCCCATTTACTATTAAGACCTTTGAGGTCAATGACTATATATAAATGGATAATAGTGGTAGTAGTAATAATAATAATAATCATCATCATCATCATAATAGTTTAGTCTCACCCATTGAATGAACAAATGAAACATACGAAACCATGCATCAGGGAGAGCACAAAGGACCTGAAAAGAGGTTGAACATATAAGTAAGACATTTCCTGGTTTCGAGCCAGTGTTTAAGACTTGAAAGGAGATATTTCCTGGTTTCCAGCCAGTGCTCAAGACTTGAGGATTCAAGGACACTTTAGGTTGTTCAAGCAGTGGCCTCAAATGGGCAGGGCTGGCTTGTT
Source organism: Anguilla rostrata (assembly GCF_018555375.3). Lineage (NCBI taxonomy): Eukaryota > Metazoa > Chordata > Actinopteri > Anguilliformes > Anguillidae > Anguilla > Anguilla rostrata. The sequence goes on along the minus strand of NC_057936.1, from coordinate 50,064,919 downwards.
TATTTTAGAACTTGTAGCGCATCACTAATTACAGAACGTCTGTGAGAATGTTGTAATATCAGCATGAATTCTAATGGTTGCCTTGCACCACATGCACTGCGGGGGTAACCACTAGCCAATGGAAACGAAGCTATGCTACTCCTCAGCAGCCGTGGGAATTTGAATGCTCATCTGAATTGCAGGGAGCTGCTTATTCCCAGCCCTGAGGTTTGTCACTGTTGATTGTGTGGAAAGGAATTTTAATTATGATTTCCTTCCGGCCCGGCAGGCCTCTGTGGGATCGCACTGGGAGAGGCGGGCGGATGTCCCAGCCTCAGAGGTAATTCACTGGCGTGTGACTCACCTGGTGCGTGTGAAAAACGCGAGAGGGACGAACGCCTACCCAGGGAAGATGGTGTTTGTCCTATTCCGACGTATAGCAAAAGCTATACGGACTACGTTTACTAAATGAAATGAATTATGAGTTAAAAAGTGATGCTTGCATTAATTTAGCAATACATAAATAAAAAACCAGTAATGCGGTAAAGCTGGAGTAAATCGCAAATATAAGTGTTTGTGGTATGTACATATTATTGTCTGGACACTGGTTAATCATGGTTATAAACATCATCATGAATACCATGTATTTCAGCAATTTTGCCCATTAGCATCTGTTCTTCTTCCAGGCTAGCCTGGGCGATGTGTGTTTAAATTACTACCCCCACAGGTGCTGTAGGCCTGCTTGGCGTGCCATTGTTAGGCTCACCACTGATGCTGGACACCTACAGGGACTTGTGCTTTTTTAACACTGAACATCTTAACTGGCTACAAGAAGAGCAGCTGTTTCTTTTGTTATGTTCTAACTCCTCAGAAAGGCCGATTCACTCCCCGTTTTTGAGGTTAAAAATAGACAAATGATATGTGTATGAGGAAGGTCGATTAGTAAGAGAAGGTTGCTTTTTACCAAATTAGAGAATAAAGCAGACATGAAATGTAAAAGTAACATCCCTATATAGATATATATGTCTGTGTCGATTCCTAAATCAAGAATATTTAAAATGACTTTGCTATCCAGGGCTAGGACACAAATAAGGAACCTTGAACACCCGTGGCCAAACGTTCGTGGCCAGGACTGTTTGAGTAATGATTATGCTACCATGGTCACACCTGTTTGTCGGTATGCTTTAGTGCATTTATCTTAATCTTTTTGAAGAAACAGTTTCACATGCCCTGGCACAAGTATAGTAGGAGCTTGAAACATCCAGTTCGGCACATACCACACGGTTTAGTTTATGGCACACGGAAATAATCGCAGTTCAACTCATCGCGGCTGCACCTTTTATGCAATCCCCAAGCCAGTTAGTGATGACACAATGTGCATTGCACAAACTGTTCATTGACATAAACGCATCAATTCAGTCAGCCATTAATGTTAATTTTATGGTTAGTGCGTTTTAGACCACAATTTTGTAATGGTTTAAAAATGATTCAGGTGTAGTTCAACAATACCAAAAGACACATATTTAGTCACAAATAAATGTTTTTTTTTTCTCATTGATGTGAAAGTTAACAGAAAGAAAGAATGAAAGGAAGGAATCACAGAACAGGGCTTCGCCCTCTGCTTGAATTCACCAACGCGGAAGGAAAGGGAAACTGCTCTCGGGAGAACAGACTGGCCATATCTGCCCTCAACAAAGGGCTATACAGGGCCGGGCCAGATCGCAGTCCTGAAGGATAAAGGAAACCTTATTCAAATGTAGTAATGAAAATCTGTGCATAGGCTCCCAAAGAGGCCCGGCTCGGAACAATGTACCAGTGTCCTGTGGGGGGGAAAAAAAAAACACGAGACGGGACTCTCGAAAGTGCAGGTCAAACAGAGGACATCAGAGTAATAGAGGTAAACAGTTTAACATACAACAGGTAAGGTTCCACCTTGTCTGCAAGTAACGTTAAGGGCTCTTGACTCTATCACGCAGGTGGGAGTGTCTCCCTCTATGGTCCTGCATGATTCTTTGGTATGTTTATTTATGAACCAGTTCTGTACCCTTTCATTATTACTTTGTTATTCACCTGACAGGTGAATTTGCTTTGAAAAACGTTTTGCTTTAATTATGAGAATCTAACCATAACCTAACCTAAAAATGTTAACTGTTACATATCTGTTCCTTACTCTTACTTCACACTACACTTTTCAGGCCATGGAAGCATTATCATGTCACCCATAGTTCAAAAATGCACAATAACAATTGACCTGAAACTAATGAACGTCATAGTGGAAATAAACTGATGTTGATTCAACGAAGACTGATATTTTTGCAGTGTGCGGTTATCTTATCTATTTGAGTGTTGTTGGCTGTGTGCAACAACATTTTTCTAAAATACCAAACAAACAGTTTAAAAATCAAAGCATGTTTGACAGCACATGCGAGGGACATTGTAGTTCCATGAAAAGCAGGAGCTAGAGGAGTCGAGAAATGTCATACTGTACCCAGTTTTATATAATAAAAATAAATAAAACTACGCTTCATTAAAAAATAAAGATCTAAAAAAACTTGCAGCATATAGGATGAGGTTTGCCCAGGTTGCGTTGCTGTTATTAGCTGGGAAGGTACGGTGCATATGTTTGACTGAGGGAGGTGGGCAGTGCCACTCTGTTTAACCACCCCAGGTTCATAAGAATGAATTTGGCTCAAGTGAATGTTGAATGAATTTAATTGTCTGAGCAATTTGGCAGAATTTGGCCTGGTTGCCTGGAAAAAAAAAGCATGGTGGCATGGCGGGGGGTTGGAGTCGGGAGCTGAAATGCATTTGGAGTGGCGGTGGGGGGAGCAGTCATTATGCCCTCTCCTGGCACACAGCCTGACGGTTGCCATGGCGCGGTTCGGTATTGTCCCTCAGTTCCCCTCCACCAGACTCAGAAGTCTGACTAAAAACATCAGAAAATGTTCCAGCAACGGCCTCCGGCAAATTGAAAGGATGGTGTTTTCACCTTTTCAGGGAATCATGCAGCACATTTTGAAGAAATGTCCAGACCACCACCTAAGCACAAATGTAAACCTTTCATTTGTCTTAATACAAAGTAGAAAACAGAATGAAGGACTTCCATATCAGATGAACAAAAAAGGAGAGAAAAAAAGAAAAAAACAATATATATAGCAAAATACATAGTTGCAAAAGTAGGGGGACGGGGGGGATAACTTGAATAAAAACAATGAATATGAGGTTAAAGGTTAAGGTGCAAGACTGTCAGCTTTATTGAGGGTATTTACATCCATATCAGGGGATCTGTGTAGGAACAGCAATACTTTTTATACGTAGTCCTCCATTTTAGGGAGAGCAAAAATTTGACAATCAGCTGCTCAGCGGTTTCTTGGCCAGCATCTGTGTCTTTGCACCAGTAGTTCATGCACAAGACTTGAGGACAACAGGACTAGAGTTCTAGGCATGGAATTTTCAATTGTAGTATATTTCAGTTGTCTCCCAACATGAAGACCAATTAATGTCCATGCCAGAAAATCAGGCCATCGTGAAGCTGCAAAATCAGAATAAATCAATCAGAGACATTGCCAAGAGATGTGTGTGATACATTGTTAGAAATCAAAAAAGCACTGGTGATCTCAGCAATAGCAAATGGCCTAGTAGAGCATGGAAGGCCACTGTTGTGGATGACAAAATAACATTTTCAATTGTGAAGAAAAACCCCTTTTCAGCTGTTGAACTGATCAAGAACACTCTCCAAGATGAGAACATACAGTGACCAGTGAGCTCAATAATGTTTGGAACAAAGACATATTTTATCTTGATGTAGCACTGTACTCCACAATTTTTTGATTTGTAATCTAAAAAAGTAAACACATTATCAGCTTTTATTTAAGGGTATTTTTTATATACTTTGGTTTCACAGTTTTTATAAATACCCCCATTTAATGTTATGTACATGAAAATAGTCATGTTTAGTACTTGGTTGCAATATCCTTTGCATTCATTGACTGCTTGATGTCTGTAGCACATAGACATCGCCAGATGCTGAATATCTTTTCTGGTGATCCTCTTAAACGGCCTGTATCTTAAGTTCCTGCTTGTCTGGGGGCTAGTTGCCTTGGGTTTTCTATTCAGCATATGAAACACATGTTCAACTGGATTCAGATACAGTGAATAACTTGGCCAATCAAGAATTTTCCAGTTTTCGGCTTTCAAATACTCCTTTGCTGCTTTAGCAGTATGTTTGGGATTGTTGTCCTGCTGTGGGATACAGCAGTGTCCAATGAGTTTGGAGGCATTTACTTGAATACATGTCATACATGTACATTTAAAAACTAATGCTGCTATTGGCCTTTTAAATAATATTAGGTAATTCTATGTTTTTTGTGTGAATTGTTTGTGTGTTGATTGGTGTATGTTGCTTGTTGTTGATGTTTGTATTTACTGCTGGCTGTGCAACAAATTGCCCCTCGGGGATAATAAAGATTACCTTACCTTACCTTACCTTACCTTTAGATATTTCTTACAGTAACCTGGCAATCTTGTTTTTCACCTAACCTTGCAGGTTGCTAAAAGGTGCATCAAAAAACTGTAGAGCTCTGGAACAAAATCTTATGGACAGATGAGACGAGTACTGACCTGTGCCAAAGCGATGGAAAGAGTAATGTGTAGAGAAAGAAAAAAAACACACATGATCAAAAGCACCCCCCTCATCTGTGAAACATAGTGGAGGTAAGTGTAATGGCTTGGGCATGTATGGCTGCCACTGGAACTGGCTCACTTGTCTTCATCGATGATGATCCTGCTGACGGCAGCGGCAGGATGAATTCTAAAGTGTACAGAAACATCTTATCTGCTCAGATCCAACCGAATACCTCAAAACAGCGCTACACCTGGCAGCAGGACAATGAGCCCAAACATACTGCAAAAGCAGACACAGAGTTTTTCAGGGTCAAAAAGTGGAATGCTCTTGACTTGCCAACTCAATCACCTGTCCTGCATCCAACTGAACATGTTGTTCACTTTCTGAAGACAAGACAGAAGGCAAAGTGCTCCAGAAATGAAGATGGCTACAGTACAGGCCTGGCAGTGCATCACCAGGGAACATAACCAGCTTCTGGTGATGTCCTTGTTTCACAGACTTCAGGCGATCATTGAATGCATTTGCTAGCAAGTACTATATAAGACAACTTTATTTCAGATTATGTTCATGTGCCACATTACTTTTGCTCCCCGAAAATAGGAGGACTTTGTATAAAGTGAACTGTAATTACTACACAGATTGCTCGACATGGATGTAAATACCCTCAAATTTCAGCAGTCTGCACTTTAACCTCGTTTTCATTTATTTATTTCTAATCCAATGTTCTGGAGTATGTAGCCAAAACAAAAAATTGTGTCACTGTCCCAATACTTTTGCATTTAAACATATATAGTGTTAGTGCTGACTGACCGAGGGCCCAACAGGAGCGACACACAATTGGTGCTTGTGTCAGAGAGGAAAAGGAGAGTTCATATGGCTGGGGGTCTGTGTTTCCCATCTGTTCAGCGAGCAGAAGCCGCACATGGACTGTCTTTCTCTGACTGAGGTCTGTGCAAGCTTGGTTTATGGGCTACGGTGTTAAAAGAAGCATGTGGCGACATCATGAGTTTTTGAGGACAAACATGGCTGTCTACGTTCTTCCATTCTTCCAAATCAGCTGCAGAGATTTCAGCATGAGCGCATAGCTAGGCCTAATTGGATATTCCAAATTACGATGTGAACTGGTCATGCCAAATATTTTTTTAAAAATACTAATAAAAAGTATATAACATATGCACACACACGCACACACACACACACACACACACACACAGGATTATTTCAGAAAGCGTTCTGATAACTGCTTTGTAGGTTGCCCTGGACAAGAGAATCTACTAAATAACAAATTGTAAATTGTAATAATGGGGATGAGGGAGGGTTTTTATTTTTAGCTCTTAAGTTTTAAAGATAGGCTGGTCTAAATGTTTTATAAAAATGCAAACATTCAACCCCGCTCCCTCACACACGCATACACACACACACACACTTCACTTCAACACTTCGGTAACGCTTAACGTGAATGGTTATTGTTCCAATTGCTTTGAATAAGTGCGGACAGCTAGCAATTCAATACAAAGCCAACTGGGTTTTATATTTTCTTGAAACCGAACTAGATTGTCAAAAAAGGGTGAAATGGAAGTTTGCTATTTATCCTCTCAGAAGTGATTTGCCTGTTTCCTTGAATCCTTTAAAAAGTGAAAATATTATTACAAGCCGCCACATGCCTTCACAGCTGAGCATTGAGAACAGTTAACAGAATCACTGCTCAAGTACAACTGGATGACTCATGCAAGAAGGTAATCACTAGCAATGATGCAGACCGGCGGCAGGGCAAACCCCTTTGTGGAGGAATACCCGGTCCGTGCAGTCGGTGAACAACTGCATAAATCAGTCTCGGAATCACCCTCTGAGTGTATCCAATAGAAACCTCTGTAACAGAAAGACCGTCACACACTGTCCAATAATAAGCAACATAGTAAGGAAGAGCGCGCGGCGATTGGACCAGTTTAACAAGGGTGCTTTATATGCGCGTCAACAGCTCCATCTCTGGCAGGTGGTGCATGTTCGTAAAGAGCTGTAAGGTTTGGGAAGAGAGAGAGCTAGTATTAGGAAATCAGCGTACCTTGGTTTACCTTTTGTTTTTGTTTTCTTTTTTATTTTGGTTTTGGGTAGAGTGCCATATATGCTGTGCATTGGTTCTGAAACGAACTGGACATTGTTTGTTTTTCCCCAAGCCACTTTCTGTTTGATACATACAGTGCTGCATTTGGTGAATTGTGTGTTGAATTACGGGTGCAATCTATGCCTGCAATGAGGAGAGAACGGACTGAATAAATGTTGATAGTTTCTTTGCCAATTCTGGACAGAATGAACACCATCGAACCATTCTGAAGGCAAGTTTTTTGATATTTTCTCAGAAGACTTCATTTTACTTTGTATTTTTCCTCCAAACACATTTTTAAGTGACTGTGTCCATTTGTCTTCAGTTCGATTTCATACCGTGGAGCCTAGTCACGATGAAGCACGCCTGAAAGGAGTTTTTTTTTTTTAAATGAGGAAGCAATTTTTAAAAGAGATACGAAAAAGACAGAGGCCTCGTCCTTTGTAGGCCCGGATCTGTGGGGGAAAAGGGGGCACTGAAGCCCGATGAATAAAATTTTGAATAAAATGGGACTCAACGAGACACGCGAGGAGAAGAGAAGCATAGATATTTTATTAATGACAGCGCGTTGTGCAAGTTTACCTCTCAGAACAAAAGGAAGTACTTTCTGTCTTTAACATTAAAACTGATATTTTCAAAATAAAGGAAGACTTTTCCCCCCCCCATTGATGGGGCATTGGCTGACGACGTTCCCATTTTCCCGCAGTTCGCCCTCTTTATTTTATGAATAATCTTTTATTTATAATTTTTTTATTGAATTTTGATCTGGATCCAGCGTTGACATTGTTCAATGGAAGTATGTTATCAGTTGCCGGTTTTGCCTCTGGACAGGCCGGTCCCCAAGCATGTTCTCAGCCGGAGGGGAGCCATTAGCTTCAGCTCCAGCTCCTCTCTCTTTGGTGCCCCTGATCCAAGACAGCTGTCACAGGTAAGTGCAGTTGGTTGCTGAATGATGTACTCGTTTGCTTTTTTTAAACAACCGATAGGGTGCTGCTGCTGGTATTAATGCACGATGAGAAAATATCGTGCATTTTTTTCCAGTCGTCGAAGGATGCTCCCGCTGCATCACAGGTTTCATTAAGTGTGGAGAAGGAGCAGGTGGCGTTAGGGCAAATGTTTTCATACTGTTGTCTGTCACCGCTGTAGCCTACTTGCTGCAGGCTTAAACTAAATTGTATCCATGGCGTTCAGTACTGTACCATGAATCCCTATTGTTAAAACGGGGGGAACGCCACATCAGGTCTAGTTAACACGATGCTAAGATGTTATACCTTTTGACCCGCAGTTTCCCAAACATTTGTCACAAACACACTGCTACTTTAAATATAACGTGAAATAGAACGCTTTGCCCTTTGGTTAAGGTTTTGTTAGTAGTTTAACATGTTGAAGATTTGTGGAACCCCCCCACCACCCCCGAAAGTCCAACATGAATTTAATTGAATCCAAATTCTGACGTATGCGCAATGAACGAACTAGCCAAATGGTTCGTTTTCAGAACTGTGTTTTAGAGTATTTATAGTTTTTTTTCTCCCCGAATTACAATGACCTTTTTACAATTGTGATTTAGTGCCTGCCTGCTTTGGTAACATTATTAGATCATAAACATTTACCAAAACAATGGTGATGTTTACATTTTGCACAATGAACTCGTCCATGTGGAGGACAAATTGTTGGCCTATGGATGGTTTAATAGCCTGAGAACAAGAAAAAAGACAAAATGTTGAATGGCAGGTATCCTACAAAGTTCTGTGTACGAAATTTTACATACAATGATGATTATTCATTAGTGTATATTCTGAGTATGCATTTTGTAGATTTAATTAGTTCTAAACTGCAGACGTTAGCTCTACATGGAAGAAGTTTGTGGCCAACATCTTATCAGTCCAATCTTCATAGTGCATGAAAATACAATTAGGTGGTAATCACAATGGAAAGTTAATACCATTCATAGAGTGAGTGTGGAGAGTTGAGGAAGCAATTTTAAAATGTATTTGTTCTCAGAAATCAACACATTTGGTGATATTAAGGGAACAATTACATTAGTCCAGGCAAATGCGGCCTTGCCATGTCCATTTCACATTTTAAACTTTAGTATCTTAACAAGGATCCACACAGCAGATGTGGTGCAATGTCATTATTTTCTTCTAGCCACAAAAAGGGGGAAATACAGCTCCTGGAGTTGCCCTCGGGGCACCATGTGCAGTTCTAGTGGCGTTTCAGTGTCCTCTTCAGCCCTTATTTAAAAACACTACGGTACATAGGCTAGATCCAGCATTCCAGAGTCGGCCCACACATTTGGGATTTGCTCCAAAACAAGTTATTGTGATCAGTTTTTAGTTGACTAGTTGAGATGTGTTGCAGTGAACACCGTTTATATTAATGCAATAGACTGACGCATCATGTTTATCATGTCCTTTAGCCTATTTACATGTGTTATTTATAGTTTGAAGATGAGACTCTCTTCTTTATTTTTAAATAGTTTCAAATCTTTTCTACGTTACATTTAAAAAAATATAGCCTACACAATTGTCCTCAGGTTTATAATGTACCTTGCTTACATTTTATAAAAATGCATCATATAATTATTAGTCTAGTCGTGATGGGTTCAGAATTTGTGGAGGAAACTATATTTTTCAGTGTTGTTTCATGACATAAGGTGTTTGCCAAGATGCCAGAAGTTGATACTGGGATATATTTAATTACAAATTTTCCTACAATTCAATGAAATTTTATAAATGGCATACATGAAATAGCTTTTAGTGCATGTGCAGTTACATCTATAGTATATTTGTGTTCTCGGTGAAAAGGTGATTTCAAAGATAAAAGGATAAAAGATATTTTTAATATTTGGTATTGTATTAAAATGACTTTTAATACTCTGAGGTATATATGTAGAGAAATATGGTAGAATCATTCATAATTGTTGAGATGCAGTTTATTGCAATGCTTATTTGGCATATCCTAGGGATCTATTATCTAAATGTTGTTTCAGTTTAGCAATTCTCTACATCTTGTTTTTCATTATAGTGTGGATATATTAGACCCTTACATGTGATTTTCAGAGGCTAGAATGTAGTGTCTCTTGGGAATGGGAAATTTCCTATAACAAAATGAAGTGCAATACACTATTAGACATGGTATAAACAAGTTCAGCTGGGCAATCATTTCTTCAGGTTAAAAAGGTATATTCATTAAAAGGTTGACCTCAAGAATACTCTTGAATGCTGTATGCTTGTACTACCATGTTTGATCCCTGGGAACTATGAAGTGTGTGTAGGTTCACTATATTAAGATTTACAGATCTGACACATTTTTTGTTTGTATCGTCTCAACAATAATTTTGGTAATTGGACAAGTTGTGAAAATGTAAGCAATGCTTTAATTGCTATCTGAATGATGCATTCATTAATTTTTTCAAATGTATTTTTGTGGCATTGAGGATTTACATAGTAGTCTCTCCTCTAGAATTATTTGGGAGTAGTATTTGTTGGATTAGCTGTAGGGCCAACATCTTAAATTAGTTGTTGAATCTCTTTTTTTAAGTGCGCCTGGGCTTTCTTTGCCCTGCACATGTGCTGCAGTAACGGCTTCTTACAGACGTGGCGGATCAGCTGACAGCAGCTGACCCCCAGGGTATGCAAACACATTTTTGTAAATTGATGATCTCTGGTGGTTGCTCCTCCTGCAGTGGCCTAAGTCTTGCTGTGGGAGCTGCTTGTTGGCTGATGACGTTAGGGTGTTGTGTAATGTATAGCCCGTGACAGCTGAGGTCAGCCTGTAGTGTACCCCTCCCATAGGCCCCGGATCACTTTGGCCACATCCTTGTGTGGTTTACTTTTGAGGTTGTCATTTGTAAAAAAAAATTTGTAGTACATGTTTGTATCCTTTTATTAATGCTACTTTACCGTGTTGGTTATCTATTAAGAGCTATCGCAGAAAATACAGTATGTAGTGGTGGCTAGCGTAGCTAGCTAGCAACCGAGGGAAAGTGTGCGTGCGTGTTTTGTAGACTGTAGTGTACCTAGCCACAGAAGGGCTTATGCTCATTTTTAAAGCATTTTTTGCAAACTGGTGCTGTAATAGTGTTGTCAGGTTGGCCGTTGTCATTGGCTTTGTAGGCCGTATTTTACTTCAAGTGCCCTGCTTTCCAACAATTTGGGGATAGTCAGTGTGATCTACTGCCGTTATATCTGGCTAACTTATCTTCCTCTGTGAGGAAACTGAACCATGTGGCCAGCTCATACAGACAGACAGACACACACGCACACACACACACACACACACACACACACTCTCTCACTCGACTTTGTAAACAAATTTGGTACTATGGTACTTTTTAGTACTGGTATACCATGCAACCCTATGTTGCACTAAAAATATTTTCCTGGAGAACTAATGGTTTTCAAGGACATTTCTTATTTTCCATGACTTTTCCGTAACTGGAACACTGCATTGCATGTTCTCCAGGACGTGGCCACCCTGTATACTCTCACATGGGGGACTTGATAAATGGTCTTAATTTGGTGGCAGCCAGCAATCTGGACACTTGTAAGTGCTGTTGCATTTTGATGTATTTTCTACTGAGCGCAAGAGATGAAACTGGCTTACTGTAGATAAAAGGTTCCTTATGCTGGAAGCCACATTCACGGGATTTCATTCAGCGATTGACGTTCCGGTGGAATCAATTACACTAAGGTTTAAATCTTCTCTAATCTGTAAGAGATAGCTGTCTTGCAACCGTTTAAGCTAATGGAGACAGACCAGAAGAGCTTATCACAGCATGGTGCCATTTAGGATCTATGATTGTTGTATCAAAAGCTTGAAAACCAGATAAATTGTTGTGGTTATCAGGGTCAGTACGCCATCTCTGAGGGCAAAAAATAATCACAAAAAAACAATTGACCTACGTATACCACATATGGCTCTTATGGTGCTGTTAAAGTTGTGTTTTAACCACACTTTGACATCTTCCCAGTGGATTCATACCAATATTTCTCTGAAATATTGATATCTGGAATGGTAATTCTCCACTATGAATTATTTGGGAAGGCGTGTACCTGTTTGTCCTTCTCACTTTAGCATTGGGAAGTAGCCTAAATGTGTCCCTCATTGGATGTTCACAGAAACTCGGATCACAGCTCTGCTTGGCTACCCATGTGCGAGATTCTCACCTCTTTTTTCTTTGTAAAGACCGCATCTTGTAGATACGGCTCTCTCTATTTTAAGAACCTGGAATTCAAAGGGACCACAAGCACTGTGTGAAGCAGGTTTGGAACCTGCTTTGAAATGAAATTTAGCTTTTGGAGCTCTAATGTCGGATAGACAACAGAAGTTGTCTGTCACCATGGGTTCACACAGGTGGCCTTTATTCCTCTCCCATGGGAATGGCACCTGGGAAGAATTGGCATGATGGTGGAGCCTGTTGTTGAGCTTTTCCATGAGCAGATTACTTTCAAGCAGCATATCGTGACTATGTCTTAAAGCAGCCTCTTTGGAAGGAACATCACCGTTCCCTTGCAGTCTTATGTTTGCACCAGGGAAACCCTTTTAATTGGGTTAGGTGTGTGATCTGGTTTGCCTGAAGAGATGTTTTTTGCCCTCACATGTGCAGTAACCCAACAAATCATAATCTTTGCAAAAGCTGCATCAGCTGCACTGCTGTGCTTGTCCTTATACTGTTAATTTAAACTACCACTGCTGCCGGAGTAGCATATATATTCATGAGTATTGGATTGAAGATTAGGTACAACCTTTTTACATTCAAGAAAAAAAAAAAAAAAAACATGGCTATATTTGATAAGCAATATGCAGAATGTGTCGTGGTCTCAATTTGTTTAATTACGTGGCAACTTCATTAATCCTTCTTAACAGTGAAGATTTACTGTGTTCTTCAGGCAGTGTCACACTCACTGACAAGCATTCCACAAAATCAGCAGTATCACATGAGCTGCCATAGGTAGCCTACATAACCTCAGGCAAATTAGGTTTGGCCTGTGTACTCCTACTGTGATGTACCGTTAATTGTTGTTGGGATAAATGGTATGCGTTACTGGTTGGTGTGTTACGTGTTACTGTTCAGCCTCAGAAGACTTTGACAATGACATGACCCCCCCCCCCCCCCACACCCCAAGCTCACATGCTGTCATATTCATACACAAATGCACTTTGCCACAGAATAAAAGCACTTCCCTTTTTTCAGAATGATGTTTTATCTTGTGCAGCCATATACTAACGTTGTGCCTGAGTTAGCTGTCTTCCATTTTCTGTGTGGCGCCCGCCACGGTGCTGTTGCGTTTGTGGGAGCTCAGGCCTGCTACCGTTGTGGTGGGAAGCAGTTGAACATGTGCTTTGGCTACGGGGGCAGTGGTTTGGCAAGCTGCCTGCATCACAGATGGTCAGAGTTTCAGGCCTTCTCTCTGTATCTCGTTTTACTCCAACACACACACACATACACACACACACACACACACGGCGTACACGTAACACATTAAACAAATGAACCGTTTACTTTGGTTCACTTGCTTCAAAAACGGTCTTTTGTCTAGCTGTGTTTAACAAATAGGCACGCACCTTTGTGCTTTTTAAAATTGTCATGTAAAGGTTATATTGGCCATTTCTATTTGATTTCATATAATACTGAAAATAAGGAACACAAACATCAGTCTACTCTTGCTGCTTTCATTTAAATAAATAAAAATAAAAAAAATCCTATTTGGAAGTAGCCTATTTGTACAGGTGAAGTTGTGGCAAGTGCAGCTTATAGCTGATTAAAGCCGAAGCACCAGACAGTTGGTCAGTTTACAAAATGGCTAGTGCGTGAGAGAAATGACAGTTGGAGTACCCTACGACACCGGTAACAACGGTAGTGATGGTGGGGAAGGTGGTGGATAAAATAACACATGCAAGCAAGCATGTGCTATATGGTAATGTAACCATGTGGAACATGATGGCCCATTTGTGTTGACATCACCCTGGTGTGTCGGTTACAAACATAAGAAACCCAAATTTAAGTGGTGCTTTGGAGATTTAAGTTGCGACCATGCATACCGCATTAAAATTTCAAGTTGAAAATCTATTATTCTTTCAAGAATTGATGATCTTTAATCTGAGATTCAAATGTACTCTTGTCTTGTTTAGCTACATTGTGTAATGCTGGTTGAGCTAATGCTGCATTTTTTTTTTGGTCTTTATGTGGGTCTTATTTTCTATTTGAAAATAAGTGGCGCTTTTCCTTTTCAAAGAACCTGTGAAAAGCTGCTAATAACTGTTTTTAAAAACTTTTTTTTTTTCAAATAAATGAAAATTAAATTGACATTGGTAATTGTACTTATTTCTCTGCTTTACCAAAAATGTACTGAACCAAACCAAAACCATGACACCAAAAATGTGTATTGCACTGAACCATAACTTTTGTGAACTTTTAGACTCCTAATAAATATCTATCTACATATCTCTTTTTATATTTGTATGTATTTTTTATTTGTATTGAACATGTCCCTTATTAAAATAAGGGCAAAAAAATCCACTGTGCACAAGAGAACTGGAGCAGAAAATGAACAAAATTTGATTCATTTCTCTAGACTTACAACAATACTTGAAAACTTGTATGCTATTATGTTTAAAAATTTGCTCTGGATAATAAACAAAAAATGTAATGCAACAAAAAATTATTTACTTCTGTGGATCTTTGTATGAAAATGGCTGCAAATTCATATGTGCAAGTTCAGTTCCCTAATTACACCACACTAGCACCCAACCTTTCTAAATCACACCAAAACATTCATTCATTTACATTTTGATTACTTCAGTGGTCTGTTATAATGACCAAAAATGATTTACCTGCAGGTGTGTTTTCTAAGAATTCCCTATGATGTACCCACATGAAACAAATGTTTTGTAATGATGGGTAGAAAAGCTGCTAGGCAGGCATTTTATCAGAGATGCATACAAAAGGTGAGATAATGGCGCTGCTTTTTAAGTGATTAGTATTGTTTCAGTGTAGAACAAATTGTTCTAATGGTATTCCTGCCTGTTTCTCCAGTGATTTTTAGCCGCTCAGGAGAACATGGCTAAAAATAATAGAGTTTGTGCTCAGTTGCTCTTGCACTGTTGGGTGAAGCTGCCATTTCGGCTCTTGCATGGGTACTTCCTAATACATGCAGGGTAAATGAATATATGTTAGCTTAGCTATACAGTTTACATTATGTTGCTTAGAGCCAATAACGCTTCATGGTGAAGTGCAACCAGTCCTGAATCACAAGACCTGTCAATGCTGCGGAGCAGTGTCCTGTTGCAGTCGCCATACATTTGCGCAGACATGAAAAGGTTTTTTTTAATCATTTAAAGTAGATTTGTCTTTAATGGGTTGCTGTTTTGTGACTAGCTTTAGATGGTTTAGATGTTGTAAGGTAATCTGTAGGCCAATAGGCTTCATAAGTAAACTAGATAATGAGATTCCTTCGTGTATTAATTTCCCCCCTCAGTCCTACGTAGACTGTTAAGGAATAATTGTGTGCAACTCTGTTTTCCTCACCCCCCCCCCCCTATCTTCCTTTGGCACCGTAGTCTCTATAGCGATGACCGATTCTTCCTGGGGAGTGCTTTCCATCATCCAGACGTGTGGTAAAGGTACTCGAAACGCCAGTCATATCACTCCTTAAATGGTCACATTGCTATCATCCTGGGCGTTGCCGTGTGACCTGAATGTAGTCTGAATTCTGCTGCTGCAACAGTTGAAATTCTTTGCGTACAGTTGGTCAGGATTAGGTGGCATATAATCCAAAGCTATTTTTCTTTTGAATGGGTGTTACTGAAAACCATGCTCCTCCTTAATAAGACAAGTGCATCTTTCGATTTGTACATATTTGAGCACCGCTAAGTTTTTAATGGCTTTGAACAATCGGGAAATGAAATACCTTGCTGTCATATCGGTGTGGTCACAATACATTAAACACTAGCAAGTATCTGAGGTCAGGTTACCTTTAAGTAGAGGGTGCTAAACGAAGGACAAGGTTAGTCGAGGAGACGTTTTTTTTGTCTGCAGTACTGCAGTTAAAGTAAAACAGCGAGGGTCTTTGTTGAGGGAGTCTGTTTACAGAACTGGATCTTTACCAAGCGGTGATAAGGTTGCTTTTGATGCGAGGTGCTATTGGGCTGACGTAGTTGCAGGATGTGGTAAGAAAGCTTGAAGAGCTCATTCAGTGGTTTGCTTTTCACAACCTGTTTGTGTAACCCCTGCAGTGCAGGTATGCAGCAATAATGGCTGCGTTTCAGGCCGAAACAGAGCGCTCGCTCCGATAGGCGCACTGCACCTCTCTGAGCTTTATAGATTTCTTGTCTCGGGTCTTGGGGTTGGGCGCTTTGTTGTCAGTGATGCAATGAGCCCACAACCCCCCCATCACCCCCCCTCCCCCAACCCCCACCCCCTCTTAACGGCTGCAGCCACACACGGGCGGTGGAAAGGAAACGTACTGGCCCCAGCCCTCTTAGAGCTCATCTTCTTTTTTCTTCCTTCAATTGTTTTCTGATATGTACTGTAATGTTACTACAGGGATGTGTTTTGTGTGCTTAAAAAAACAAATCAAACAAACACTTGGAGACTTCTGTATTATTACATGCAAAATTTGTACCTGGTGAAAAGATACCTGCAGCATACAGATGCCCCAGTGAAGCCTGTGGTTAAATGAGATGATCTTTCATTTTTGCATTTTTTCTGCAGTGTGCTTCATACAGTTTGTTTTCAGTTGAATGCCAAATAGTGTTTACTGTGCGATGCTTTATTAAGGTTTTAGTGTATTACGCTGAAACATTTTGCAATAAACAAACATTGCTTATTTTCCATTCTCGTCTGTGATGTATTTTTAATTTTCTTATAGGTGTAGCTCACCTGGGGGGAAAAAAAGGCCTTTGAGGTTCTCCTTTTGAAAACAAATGCCAGCTGAGAGTAATTCGGAAATCACTTGACCTTCACCCGTGTTACTGAATGTATTTAATTTGATATTTAGGTATGTTTATAGAAGCTCTTAAATATGTTATTGTTTTTAAAAAGTCTTAAAAGAATTTGCAGCATTCTTTCTCCATACGAGGTACTGGGGCTGCATTTGTGACTGACTTTGAGGTGGGTAGTGTGTTATACCGGATTTTTATATATGATGAAAGTGCATTTATTGTATCACCTCATTGAAGATTACACCTCACCTCAAGATTGTGATTGGTTTATAGGCCCTTTAATTGCTCACAGTGTTTGCAGTCTGTCTGCATAAAAGGCCTTTTGCAAGCAGACCTGATTCAAGGTTTACATTAAGAGAAGAAGCCTCTCTATAAACCTGGAGTTTACTGCGGTGTACTTTGAGGAATGTAAACCCCATCCCCCCCCCCAACCACCTCCTCTTAACTTCCACCCCTGCCCTGATGCTGCATTTCACAGCAGTGTGCCATAATTCACCAGCAAGCTTTGAATTTAGAAAGCACTGCCGAACAGTTTTGCTTTAATCTCAGTGAGTTTAGAAACAAGATGTGTACTGCGGGCAGAGGAGTTTGCTGGCCTCGTCTCCGGTCTGTTTTTTCTCTCGGTGTGTCTCTTCAGCAGAGCTGCTCACTTCTCTTGCAGCACGACCGAGTTCAGGGAACAGAAACTTTCTTTGGGTCACGTGCATTTTATCGCAACTAAAATCGGAGCTGTCTTGACGTAAATCTTCTTGGAAGTGGTTGAGAATTTAGCCCAAGTGCAACGCTCTGTTAATCTGAAGAATCGCACGAGGCGTGTAATTTTGGGGAAGTTTGGGATGTGTATATATAGAAACTTGAGCAATAATGTTGAAGGAATGGCATTTTCATGAGAACTCTTAAGGATGATCTGGGCACTGTTCATGTGGTGTGTTTGAAGCAGCAGTAGCCCATGATGCCAGGTAATACCCATGTCATTTTCTGGTTCCCCAACACTTCTTGAAAGGTGAATTAGATGGAGTAAGATAAATGAGATTTTATAAGCATGAAATTGCTCAGGCTTTGGGTATGTTCAATCACATAAATGCGATATACCCTTCATTCCTCCATGGTGATTTAGGGTACTGCACAAATCCACACCCTCAGCCACAGTGCAGCTAAACCGTCTACTTTCGTGTCAGGTACTACTTTACATTTGATTTGCGTGTGTAATGAGGTGCAGGTTTTTCAAACGGCTCAGTTTTCCATGAGTCATGTGAACCAAATGCGGTGTGGGGCTGCATGTCGATCAGCTTCTTTTTTGCCTACAACTGGAAGAAGCAGCCATCCAACTGGTTGTGTTTGGCTCACTCCAGTCACTCCACAACAAAAGACCAGTAGTGATACATGCCTATTGCTGCCCAGTTTACACTTGAAACAACCTGCATGCGTACACAAGGGTTTGGTTAACGATACGAAAGCAAACAACCGCCACACCGCCACGGCTTTATCGCCATCTGCAATCGACACAAAACAAGACTTGAGACATCTCTGATAATTGAATAATAATTCAAGCTATTGCTTTTCGAAGCGCCTTAGGTCCACAACGAACATCCGCTGTATTTTGGCCTTATAGCCTACCTACTCTTCGCCCCACGTACTTAAAAGGCACGTAACCTCGGTAACCGCCTCTGGACTGTGCCTTCGTCCTCCATTTAACTTCTTTTAACATTTACCGTTACCATGCGGAAAGTGGTTGTGCGTCTGATATACATTAGCTACGTGGCATTCAAATGTGAACAAAGTAGGCTATTTTGAATGCCGTGCGAAAATCAGGAAATTCCAACCTGTGCATTTAGATGAGTCGCATTGGCAAATCTCCGTTTCCTATTGAGTTTATTTCCACAGATGAATGTGACCCTAAACGGATCTGAAAATATCTGATTCATTTTTCCTGTTTACGCATTCATAATACATATCCGATCTGTGGCACGTGAGCCAAAAATCGGAATGGGGTCACTTTTACCTGGTGGTGTAAACATAGCCTTAGAGGGTGAGCATGCCTCTGCAAGTAAGTGTGTACATATAAGTGTATGTTTAATGCAATATTAAAAAAACCTTCCATTTAAGCTGAGCTATGGACTAAATGCAACTAATCACTTGGCTTTTCGATGACTGTTCAACATCAAGGCCTGCTGTGCGAAGCAATGCACTGTTGTTGTTGTGCATTTGCTTTGTCCACAGATGAAACAATAAACCTTTTGTGTGTGATTTTTTTATTTATTTATTTTTTATTAACAGTGAAACATGAATGAGTTTTACTGCTGAAGAAAGGGTAACTGCTAGTCTAAGCACTTCCCAGCAGCGTTATCATGAAAAGCAGGCTGCTGATAGATGTGTGTGTGTATGGTAAACTGTAAAGCTGCTGTACAGTCCTCTTGCTGGGTGGAAGATGGGGTTTGTAGATTAGCAGACCAGACGATCATGTACGATGCAGAAGACAAGTCCCCTGGTGGTGGAATGCAATGCAGTGACACTAGTGTTTCCACCCTGTTCACAACAAAATATGCAGCGCTTATCCAACCTGAAAGAGATCTATTATAAAGCCAGCGAGTGCAAGTAACGCCCATAACAGAAAGTATGCACCTTGGAAAATGAATTTAATTTGAAGCTTACATGTGTGGAGAAACGTTAAAAGGAGAGGAACATGTCATGCCCCTCATTAGCTGCACTTCATTTGATTACGTTGGGCAAACAGAACCTTTTTTCGCTTTAATGGAAGGGGGGAAAAAGTCCCAGCTTGCTTTGAAATTTCAGTGTATTTGCCCTTCATCCCCTTGCCTGAATTAGTATTGGAGCCTGAACAATATGGGACTTTTGAGGCCGATTTCGATTTTAGAGGAGAGAAATACCAAGATACTTGGGTCGTTTTCTTCAACTTTTTAAAATAATATTTTATTAACCTTATATGTCAAGCTATTTTACATTGAACAGCATTCACCATAAATACTGCAAGTGAATTAGTGAGACGTTCTAGAACAGGAAGCATAGCTTCTCTGCATTTTCACCTGCCTGGGAGCTCCTCCTGTCCTTTCGGATGTTCTCTATTGAGATAAAAAAAACTCTGACTGGGGGACATAAATTATTTTTCACAAAGATAACAATTTCTATCTGTTTAGAAATACATTTACTGTACCCTGTAAATAAGAGGTCCAACAGCAGCCTACATAATCTATAATCTCTGATAGGTGGCAAATGAGTGTGCATCTATCTGAAAACACTGAATCCATCACTGTGAACCACTGACTATTTCTGCTAGCTTTGCGTCCAGTCGTCCGCTTGTGACTCACTGAAAGCCTAATTTATACCTCACACAATGCTGTTGACAAATGTCGTTTGACAAAAATGGCCTATTTTCAACTGAAAAAAAAGTGTTGCTCAACACTTTTTTTCAGTCATGCACCTCTATTTTGTTATGTCAGAGGGAACACGGCCAGAGGCTGTGCCAAAATTTGTCATTCATTATTTTGGTTTTGACTGGTGTTGGTAAACATGGAGGAAAAGCAATCAGAGGAAATAAAGTATCATCTGTATAATTTGTCTTTGAAAGATTATGAAGTCGCTCGAATGTAAGCTAACTCATGGCAAGAGATTGCCAAATCGAAATGATGTCCGTTCTGGAGTGCAGATTCAGGTGGAAAACGTTTTGGGACCTGTGAGTTTATCTTTTGCTCTCTACCCTTGATGCAGATACAGTTATTGCACTCCAATCTCTGGTTGCAGTTTAAAGTTGTGAGAAAATTGCATTTGCCTCAAGTGTGCGGTGTAGTCACACGTGATGCAACTCTGCCAGCCCCCAAACTTCTTCCGTGTCATAGCGGAGGGATCATAGAGTTCAGTGAGATGCACCTTCTGACACCCCGTATTGGCAAAGTTAGTAGCTCCTTTTATGTGTGGCTGTTATTCAAAAATAGCTGTCATGTCAGTGAATGGGGTTTTGTTTAATGGCACTTCAAGAGTCTTTATCAGTGGTTTATCGGTGGGATTTCCGGTGATACAGATAAATCTGTGAAAGCCCTTAATCTGTCGTTATTATTGGCTCACAGATGTATTGGTTGGGTCTTAGTCTGAATCTGTTTTTTTCACTTGATGTGCCCTCTTTGAGACAGCCTTTCAGTTTTAAGATGGCATCATTTTTTCCAGAAAAAAGCTTGCTTTGTGAGGGGGGAGGGGGATTTTTGTTCCTTTAGTCTGTTAAATCGCGTGAACTCTTGATGAGTGTAAAGGTGTGCCCCGAGAGAAGTGATTGTGGGGGAATGTTGATCATGATGTGATTGCTGCTCCATGGTGCCGTGAAGTCTGAGTGTTCCACAGACGTGCTGCTATTGGTGTGTAGTTTATCAGACAGAGTGCTCTGTTTTTGTAGCTGCATTATGGGCCCACGGTCATGCTGCAGGGTGGCACATTCAGGTAAAACACCAGTTCCTGGTGCAGTGATCTGCCAAGGATCCTGAGTACAGTGCTCACCAATGCGAGTGCTGACTGTGACTGCAGAGGCTCCTCTGGTGCATTGCCCAGGTGACGATTGGCAAACTGTCATTTAAACAAACAAGCAATTAACCACGGTAACGACACAAAGAATTCTGGTGGAGTTATAGCCTAACCTAAACGTAGCTAAACCTGGCCAACTACATTTTACTTTCTGACGTGTATGAACCAGCTCAAGGATGCACTGTACTGCCAGGATGTACAGCCATTATTGTTCACTTACTGTATCTACTGCCTGCTACATACATTACACACACCCACACCCACACATACACATACACAGAGTACTGTTCCTAAGAAACGTTACTGGAGAAGTAGCTTAGTATCACTGCATACCATTTATACTGTTTGAGCCAGTGGCAAGCAGACAGTTTCTTCTGTACCTCCATACTTAAACAGAACTTGATTATTGATAGCTGGTTAACTACCTATGACGTATGGTGAGCCAAATACTTTCGGTCTAGTGATTTACACCACTGTTAATATTACACCTATATTTAGATTTTATGGGATTAATATTTTATTAATTTTTTTATTTAACCTTTATTTACCCAGGGTAGGTTCACTGACCACGGATGCTCTTTTGCAGGAACGCCCTGCTTCACACTCATACACATTCGCACCTGGGAGCTGCCCAGTACAACCACAATCCTTGTTGGTCTATATTGTGTAGCTGCCTAGTCATTCAGACTGTACTGATTGTTTTATTGGCTACCCTAATGGAACAGACTATGCGTCCTTGAAAATGTTTTGCAAAAAAATATCCAATGTCCCATCATCTGTAAAGTCCTGCACAGTTTCTATGTTAACTAAAAGTAATGCTAATTGTAGATATGTTCTTAGGCTCACTTTCTCTTGGTCTTGACAACTTCAGGCACAATGTTTTAACGACTAGAAGTTGCTGTTGAATTTTTGTTTACATTAAATCATATTTGAGCATTATCACATGAATGCTTTTTCCTGATGTTTAGTCCTGGTGGCTTGAGTATTCCATTCTAATATGTCGTTGAGGGATATATAGGGAACCCATGATGTACAGAATCCACTGATGACTTCTGGGACTTGTCAGTGTGGTACTGGGGCCTAAAAATCAGTTTCTATAACATGGTTTATACCGTGGTCTCCAGTTGCTTACACCATAAAAAATATTTTCAACTGACTGAACTTTTTGAAGAATAATCTTGTACCATACAGCCTGGACACAATGTTGCAGCACAAGCTGTTTTGGGGTTATTTAATGTGAATTTTCCTGAGCACAGGCCCTAAAATGCTCTATTCCTGCCATTGTAAAGCGGACAGGTCATCAGAAACCCATCCAAATACATAAAATATCTTCTATCACACACAAAAACTGCCTTGGCCGTGCACTAAAAGTGAAATAATGTTTTTAAAAAAAACTCCAGAAAATGAACTGGCCCTTTAAGGGGAAGTTGGGGCCTGTCCCTGTGGCTCAGACTTGCTGGAGGGATTACGGCGATCCCTGGGAGGATTTTTGCTTCCCATGACTCCGTGAGGTTGCGAGCCGCAGCCCAGAGCCGTGACCGCCGCTCGCCGGAAGGTCGGTCCGCCGCCTTTTTCGGCCGGACCCCGAGGACGAAGGCGGCGAGTGACGGAGGGCCACTGAGGTTCCAGGGTCACGCTGTGGCGCACGTCAGCTGGGACGGGCCGGCCTCCCCCTGCGTCAGCTGTTCGCCCCCGCCCCCCCGCCCCCCACCTCTCAGACGGCTGTCTGTGCAGACGGGTTCTGCGAGGTGTTTATCTCTCATCACAGTCCATACTGTAAGAGGTGAAGTATGCGTAAATCGTGCTCTGCAGTGTCCTTGGCTCTCTGATGGTATTCAGCAGTTTTAGAGCACTGTATGGCAGGGTACAAACCTGATGTTATGTGAATCCAGTAGCTTCAATGGTGTGTATTACATGGCTTTTTGTAATGGGATTCTTAAGGTCTTAAACAAAAGTGCTTGGTGCCAGGGTTTTTTTTCTTCTTCCCTCAGCCTGAAGCAGGAATATTAATAGTCACTCACAGTGCGTGATCAGTAGTGGACAATGCCACCCCCCCCGATCCTGAAACATCTCTCATGTACATGCTCTGCCGCTTGACAGAGTCATTCGAAGGAAGTGTACTTGGCCTCCAGCTTTCAACCAGGTTGGCTCTGGACATCCACAAGACGCTTGTTCCTTCTGGTCTCATGTCTACCTGTTCCTTTTACTTATACTAAAATGACATTGTGCCCCAGAACTGTGTCTGTCGTTTTTTTTTGCGGTCTCCCCTTCATTTCTCAGCTCCTTATAGGAAGCAGACCACTGAGGATAAGGGAGGGGGGGTTGTGTCCTCTTGGGAATGGTACGCGGTGTTTGAGCAGCTGGCCGTGCCGGGGATCTGGCTGCTCTGAGGGACGCAAGTGCAGAGTTCCCAGCGCAGGGCTGGGAGACTGCAGCCTGGCTCTTACGGAGCGCTCATGTAACGGGCCTTGTGATGGGGCTATTTCTGGCTCTCAGGGGGGCCTTGGCAGATATCAGCTGTGATGTCAGCGCAGGTTGGGAGTCCTAATTTGGTCTGTGTGTCTTCAGGCAGGGGCACGTCGCTGCCCTGTATTGCTACTGGCTTCTCCAGGGCTATGGCCAAGACTGACAGGTGCATCTCTAAGTCTAAAACCTTTGCTGCTCTTTTCATGAATTGCATGGCATGCAGTTAAGGCTCTGTGAGGAGGGTGTGGATCGGATAATGCATTTAAAATTAATTGATTGTTGAAACACACACACACACACTTCTCAATGCTTTTGGAATTGTTAGCTTAGTATTGTCGCTTGCCTCACCTCACCAAACATAAAATTCTGATATGATAAATCTTTAGTTTGTTTTTACAAAAAAATCTACAAATTTTGCAGCCATTTAATACAAAGTATGCAAGCCTCCATATTTCAGTTCTCGACAGATCATTTGAAAGTATTAAAAGAAATTCCATGCGAGAATGTATTTGGCTAAGTCTCTTTCAGGAACTAACTGGAAGTGTAGCGTGCGTCATAACATAACGTATCAGGCGGGTAAGAAGACCTCCGTGCGCACTCTTCCCCCTTCTCTCCGCCCACATCGCTCTGTTTGTGAGATTGTTTGGCCGTTGCCATGGCGCCGCGAGGGCTGGGGTGGGGGGTCTGGCGGCGCTCTTCGCGGTCCGAGTCTTGGCTGGCCGCAGGGTGGTCCGCAGCATTCCCCTGCTCAGCGTGTCCCGGGAGAGCGTAGTCAGGTGACAGCGCTCTGGCTAAGACAGCTGCAGCAGGCTCTACACGCTCAATGTCTGGGCCTTGATGTGCTCTCAGCCTGCCTGCTGTGATTTATCAGGCCCCGAGCTGTCACACGGGCACACACGCGCGCGCACACACACACGCACACATACTGTACGCGTACACATGCGTACGCTTGCACACACACTGTGCCCACTCATGAAACGGAGACTATGTTCCTTGGTGCTGGGAAGGTCCAATGGGAATTGCTCTGATCTGGTCCTTGATTGTGGTTCTTATCAGGTGGATTTTCTCAAAGGTAGGACAGAGCTTGCTGTCGAGCCTCGATCCATGTGCACATGTTCAAAATGAGTCTAGCTCTCACTTGTGGCTTTAAAAAAAATCTTTTCTACATTTTAAATAGAAAATGGCGACTAATATAGTTCTTCACTGAAAATGCTGTAGTTGCATAAAAGCTGCTAGTGTACTCTTACTTACAGGGATGATTTAATTTCTGGTGACCATTGTGTTTTATTTATACTAAGCTAAATTTGTTTGTGTGATTGATAAATACTTGGTAGCATGTTGCACTGCATTAGCCTACTAAGATTATTTACTGTTGCCCTGTTAATGAGGACCAACAGGGTGTCTTGCATTTAGCCTATCAAATGTATGTGTTTTGAATTTAGTGGACGACACTGTATGACACTTCTTTTGACCTACACTTAACTGAAGTAGTAGATAATACACTTTTGTTGTTGTTTAGTGCTCTGTTTAACTTGACACATCGCGCTGTCTCAAATCTTCTAAAAAATAGTCTAAAAAATAAACCAAAATAAAAATGCCACGATGAATCCAGCTCTATAGGTGCCTTACAGAGTACAAGTTGGACACAAACAATTCCTCAAGGACATCTCCAAACTGAACCAAGGGTTAAGATTTCTCAGTTTAACTTGGCCATGCTGTAAAATGGCTTCTCTTTCTCCTTTAGACTCGGAGTCATTAGTGTGTTTTGGTGCTGCTGTGGTGCATTTCTTTGTTGTTAAGGCTGAATTGTTGATGAATGACTAGGGCGGGGTGGGGGAATTCATCAGGCTGACTTTATCGGTCTTTTTCCGGATGAACCTGTTGACTAATCCTGCCGGTCCCTGCCCGAGCGATGGGTGAGACGGAGGGAATTGGCAGGAGCCAGGCGGTAAATGCGGTTCACCCGGGGGAGTGGCCCGGTGTGGGTGTCTGGCTGGCCCGTTCTGCTCGGGCTGGCGTGATGCGGCTGCTGAAACCCTATCCTCTGCTAATCAAAGAGGTCCCGGGGAGCAGCCTTTTGTACAGGCGCCGTTCTGTTTTTTTTTGGGGAACTGGGCCTGGGGTCTCGCCTGTACTACCTGAAGTAAACAAAAAAACAGCATAATCTTTATTTACTCACAAAAACAATTACATGGTTACAACTTTTTTTTTTTCGTTGAAAAATCAAGCATAAGTGTTTCAGCTTTTACATTGTCTGGACATGTTTTGTTTTGATATTGACCCTCAGTTCTGCTATGTAACTATTTCCATGGTGCAAAATGGCATAATTATACCATCGCCTTTCATTTAAATCGAGCGCTGAAATGGAAATATTATGCCCAACAGAAAGTTAAAAAATAAATTTCATAAGCTATGGCTGAGAAACGGGGTTAAGCAAATTATAACCTATGGGAGTGACTTTGAGGTTAAGGCCTTTGCTGCTTTTGTTAGTTGCCATGGGGCCTTCCATGAAGTGTGTTCCATACCTCAAATCTAAAGCTGAGATGTTGGTTCCTTTAAGTTGGGGAGCCAAGTCTGATGCAGTTATAGCCTAAGGTGACTGGACAATGTTTGCATTTGAAGAAAACCCATACGTTATTTGCCAGGCATAAACATATCAGCTACGCACACATAGTTGAGGGTAATTAATAGCGTGTATGTACGTGCAGTTTAATAAATGGGTTTCCCTGGATTTAACATACTGTATTCTAACACAACCACCTTTTGTTGTAAAGGTGCTTTCAGTGCCACATGCTTGAATAAGGTATGTACTAAATAATATGGCTAATTGGTTAATGCGAGGTACGAACAGCTGGTCCCCCTCCCTGGGTTTTGTAGTCCTGCAGCCAGCTCGGGGAGCCCTCTGTTTTTAAAGGTGCTTTCAGAGGCACATGTTTGAGCGCGGCAGCATATGCCCGTCCCAGGCGCGGAGACGACAGGCCGTCTGCGGGGGCGCGGGGAGACGAGCCGGTCGTGACGCGGGCGGGCAGCCTGGCAGGCTGGCGGCCTCGTCACGGCCGCGCTCTCGCCGGCGGGGAGGTGCCAGCACAGGCCCGCTGTTTTTCGCCAAAAAAAGCCCATAACGCCCGCATGAGCACGCCGAGGCCCCGCTTGTCACGCAACGCTCCGTCCCCCCCCCACCCCCCCCCCGGTCAAGAACCAAATTACTCACACACCAAACAAAAGCTGATGTCTGTAAACAGAGCGGCTGTTGATACTTAAATACCGCACCGCGCTGGCGGCTCGAGTGGTGGCTGCGCTAATCGGTAAAATGTTTAGCTGTGGGTCGCAGCGGCAGGCAAGAGACGCTTCAAAACGTGGTTCAGGGGTTATCTGCGAGAACATCTCTGCTCCGCTCGAGCAGGAATGGACACTCCTTGTTCCGGAGCAGCGATGAGCCGTTTTCTCCCGCCTAATGAGTGCCCTGAAGGAGAGTTTGAGCCGAGACGCCAAGGTCGGGCCAGGCAGTAAATTCATGAAGGCTTTCATTCCAGACCTTGCTCTCGATCGCAGCACACAGGCAGAGTAGCCTCTTAAAAGTGTCATTTAGATTTTGGAAAGAACAGAACGTTACGTGAGAACACTGATGTTTCTTATGTGAATGTACAGTAGGCAGGTGATTTTTATCTCAACTTTCGCTTGCGTTTTTACGCAGCACTTAACCACTTAGTCCCTGGGCCTGCATCCCAGTAAATGGGATGAGTGCCTGAGTCCACCGACATGTTTTAATTTATTAGACCGTTCAGGTTGATGGCGTTATTTTTTTGTTTTTCTTTTCTGTTTAAGGAAACATTTTGGACATCCATTCCTTATTGGAATAGTCACTAGCATACCATATTTTCCTTTTTGGAACCCCCATGAACTTTGTGTCTGGTTTGTCAAAGGCATTTATCAAACAGCTGACAACTCCATAAGTGGGGAGAGGGTCTGTATTTTTGATTTTGTGCAAACTCCCTTGCTTGCCTCCTGAAATAGAGAATGGTGCGAATACCAGCAGCGGGTATTTAAGTAGCTGATTATTTTGTGGTTATGTTTTTGGCCTGGATGTGGTTTGGGAGCAGTCTTAACAAATTCTGAAAGCTGCGACTGATCTGGCACTCCTGAGTTTGATAAAAACTCATGGTTTCAGCATTTCATAATTTTACAGTTTTGCAAAGAACATGATTTTCCAATGTTAGCTATTTGCTGTTTATAGACTAGTTGCCAGTCTACCAATTAGTATATTACTTTAAGGATTTAAGGCTGATTGCTTACTACAAAGTAGACTGAGCTTATTGCAGCTTTGTTGAACGGTTTTGTTTTTCATTTGCGAGAGTATAAGGAAATAGGGGAGGAAGGGCAGGACAGGGTGGTAATGGATAAAAGTCAAGTATGCAAATTGGTTCAGCCGATGACGTCATAGTCTGAACCTCTGAATGTGATGCCATCTGGGGACAGCCCAGCCAGCCCTGGAGGGGGGCCAGTGTTTGCAGTTGGTGGTGAGCTGTGAAAGTGGCGGCCCTTTCTTTCCCCCTGCCGTCTGCAGTGAACCCTCCGCGGGTGACCGAGCAGGGGTGAGGAGGGCAAGGCCCCGCAGGAGGGCTCTCTGCATCTTTTCGAGTTCCCTCCACCCCTGTCAGCTGCCAGAAACTCCAGAAAACAGGCAGATGTGCTCGCTTCTCTCCCAGGAGAGCCGAATAACGACACAGTCCTCTGGCGATAGGATAATGGACCAGATTAATTAGTCTGCGAAAACCGACGCGCGCACGCACGCACGCGTGTGCGGTCACGAGCACACAAGCATACCCTACACCAATTCTGACAGTGTCTTGAGCAAAAATTAATCGTGCTGTTTTCGGTCAAAAACCTGCGGTTTCTATTGAGGTGCTGCATGTTTGTCTCGTTTAGACCTTTCTAAATGACAGAAATTAAAAACAGAAAATGAGAAACTGAGGTAATGACCAGGTCATCACATTACATCTGATTTTAATCCTGGTTTAAGGGAATGTTCTCTCAGCCCTTTCCAGTTGAATTTGTTGCATGTTTTGTATGCTTTTCAAGTAGTCTATAGTTTTACTCTGTTCTTGTGTAATCATCAAGCTGCTTTGCTGTATCTTAACTGTTGCATAGAAACAGATCATGTGGAGAAACAAGGCATAATTAACTTCATGATTGGATTTTAAATTGGACTTTTAAGGATTATTCTGCATTTACTGCTGTACATGTGACATACAGCAAGCAGGAAACTGGGAAAATTGTTAACAGCTCTCTTATCTGATACCATTTTAAGATTGCATATTTAAACTGCCAGTTGTAATTTTGACTTTGCTTGTGGTCAGGTTTTGTAATAGTTCTTGCATTAAATGAGCTAGTTCCATTTGGTGTTCTGAAAACATCCTGTTCTTTTCTTTGTCCTCAGAGACGTGGGGCAATCTCTTATGACAGCTCCGATCAAACCGCTCTCTACATTCGTATGCTAGGTAAGTGCGCTGCATCTGTCAATCATTCCACCACAGAGACACAACTGTGTTGTTGTTGAGATGAAACTTCAAAATGGCAGACTCGGAGTGCATCAAAACTTGAAAGCCTGAATCGTTTCATTAGAAGCATAGATTGAAATCCCTTTGTGTTTGAGGCAAGGAGCATGTCTCCATGTGCAACAACACAGGTGAGGCGAAAGAAAATCTTACTGGGTGTCTGATCAGAGGCCCTTCGACCCTGGAAAAGAGTTTAGGTCATTTCTGCATTATGCAGATTTAGAAGCCTGTTATATGGAGCTTTTGAATGAAATACTCCCTTTGTTTTGTTTTTTTTATTATCTTCAGAGGTTCTGGAATGCTTTCTGCATATTACAGTGGTTCACCTAAGACAGTATAGGTCCCCCCTAAGACTCCATTTGCCTAATTCGCTTTCACAGATACTAATTGCTTGCTTGAAGTGCCAGAAAGCAAAGGGAATAATTAGTGACTAAATGAAGAATGTCAGTAATGAAACCCTTAAAGGATAAATCTGATTGCAACATGAACCAGCCTCCTAGTTAGAACAGAACATGTTTGCACAGCATACAACAGGTTAAGGGTCATTATACTTTTAGACCACACGGTCAGGCATGTCAACCACCACCATTTTGGTACAAGTGGCCAGTGTACGTGTGAAAACCATACTGGGCAAAAGTAGGTTTGTAAACAACATGAAAAACAAGGATGGCAGAATGTGAATAATCAAAAAGAAGAAAAAGCATGTTTCTTAAACCTTTTTGTAA
Source organism: Anguilla rostrata (assembly GCF_018555375.3). NCBI lineage: Eukaryota > Metazoa > Chordata > Actinopteri > Anguilliformes > Anguillidae > Anguilla > Anguilla rostrata. The sequence goes on along the minus strand of NC_057936.1, from coordinate 50,034,994 downwards.
TAACCCTATCAAATTTTTTGCTCTTATTAAATTTTGTGCTGACCCTCATGAACAACCTTGTTTGTCATTGCGTTTATCCAAACTAGCCGTATCATTAAAAATGTACATGTGTTTGTGTTTGGTGGATGTTTGAAATATTTGTTTATAGTGCATCAAATCAGTAACTACTACTTTAGCTTGCCAAACATTATAGAACTCACGCAAGCAATACCCGGCCTGTAGTTCTGTGTGTGAATTTCCATGTAAAAATGTCTGCTTTAGCCTCCCCTACAAAATGAGGGGAGGCTTTATTTCATGAATGTATTCTTTTTGTTGGGCAAAATAAATTCAGAAAATTATTTTCTGTGTTTCTGGAACGGAGTTTCATTTTGAAAAAGTCAGTTGTTGTGAAACCATTGTATTTGGATTTTACTTCCTTTAAAGTGCAAACAAAGCATTGTTGGAATTGTGCCTTACTGTCATTGTGAACTGAATCATTCAAAATTATAGCTGCCGATGGAAAGCGTAATGTTGATGTAAAAAAAAAAAAAAGGTACAATTGTGCTCAGACTGCTCCTCACTCCATAAAAGCCACACCTTTTATTTTTATGCATGTTAGTCACTTTCAGTTTTGTATTGAATGTTTGTCACTTGCATTGCATGTCTTCACAATGTGTGGCACCCCCTCCTACATTCCTGATCAGTATGTTTACCCTCTGTCTAAGTGCTGCACAGTGTATGTGTTGTTATGTGAAAAAAATAATTTGATCGTATATATTGTATTGTTGTATTTAATTGTAATTCACAGTTTTGGTATTTTGATAGGGGCTTGTGTAATATTCAAACAGCTGTTTTCAAGTAAGTAATATGCTAGTGGGAAGTTTCTAACTTTTAATGCACACACAATCATCAGTAACTGACATGCTGGAAGCTGCCATTATTTTTGTATTTGTCTCTGCAATTCTCCTGATAGCCTTTTGAGAGGATTACTGAATGACTATTAACAAATGTGACTAGTCGTTGCATTGACCAGCATCAAGTCTGACAAGTCTGTCATTTCCTTTATTTGTTTTGTTTTTGGTTTTGTCTGAATGCTAAGCACAAGCCTTCCTTTAGTTTGTTGATCCTTGCTGGTGTCAACTTGAATACTAATTGTGACTCTTGGCCCGAAGCTGCATGCTCATCTGTTCCTAGTTCAGCTCTCTGTAGTCCTTCTTTGCCAAGGCAAATGCTGCCCTAAATGAAAGTGCCCTTTGTTGCTGATCTTTTGAGGACATTTTTGTTGATACCTTCTAGGAGATGTGAGAGTGAGAAGCCGGGTTGGCTTTGAACCAGAACGAAGAGGCTCTCATCCCTACCTGTCCATCGATTTCCGAATTTTGCACTGTAAGTACAGAGGACGCACACAGCTGTTGGCACTCTCCCATCTACCAATGAACTTCACAGGATAAACAATGTTTCTCAGAATCACAAGAGTTTTTACCCGCTCTAGAAACAGTGGTTTCTCTAGCTTGAATGGTGCATCTGAGTGAATCCTCATCTTTCCGTCTTACAGTTAGAGCTAGCTTGAAAGTGCTTACAAATACGAAAGAGGCACTGCTACATGCTACATACAGAGCAGTTGGCTTGGTAGTTTCAAGGATTCCTAAACTAAAAACCACTTTGAGATTACAGAATTTCAGATTGAAATTACATAACTAGGTCATCCAGTTAATGATCCCTTATGTGCAATGCCTGCTTGACTGGGTGTAATTCAGGCTACAGCACCAGCTTTAAATCAACAGGTTTAGAGGGCATGTACGATCTTGAATTTGGGATACTGCTGTTTCATTGCAGAGCCTGGAACTGCTGTCAGGGTGAGAGGCAGCCCCCATGCTTCTGTTATGTCCCCCATATGCAGAGGGTATGCCAGTGTTCTTGCACCGTCTCTGGCATAGTTTATATTGTGCTGGTATTATATCATGTTGACGGAAAGTGTAGTGAATGGCAGTCAATACTGGCGCATTCTCGTAATCCCAGCCCGGACTGAGGGCAGCCCCTGGCTGTAGCGGTGACTGCCCTCCCAGAGCGTTGGGAAGCTGCGGCAGGCCGGCCGATGTTTTGGAGGCCCGGCGCGGTGTGCGGCCGCTCGCGGTGCGGGACGTTGGCTTGTGTGACCGTGCCAGCGGCCTCGGGGGGGAGGGCTGCTGTGTCAGCAGTGTGTCTGTGTGTCCTCTGGGAGCAGAGGAGGTCAGAGCAGCCTGACATGCTCTCTGCTGTGTGTGCGCTCTATTCATTCAGACCAATGGGGAGGCGGCAGTGCATCAATCCACCGTTTCGATTGCCATTATCCTATCTTTAGTCCAGGCAGTGTTTTGGAATATTTTTGTGCAATGATGGTGTCAACAAAAGCATAGAGTAAGCCTGTCTGACAGAATTCAGATTTGAGTCTTAACTGTTTGTCTTTATTGTATGCTTGTTTTGTTTTTATAAAACATGTGACGTCTCATTGTTGGTTGACATGGCTTGGTTGTTAAAATGATGTTACCAAATCATTAAGGAATGTTATTCAAGGTTATTCAAGAATCACAAATTAGCAATTTGTTTATTACATTTCTGAAACTACCATATGCATGCGTAGAATGATCAACAGTAAATTAACACATTTTAAATGACGCTTATCTGTGATATGAGGGAAATATCAAAAAGCATGCTTTCCCAAGTTAAAATGTCAAGCTAAAATTCAAGTTTGCTTCGTTCACTTTGAAATCAAATCAGTGTTGAGAGGGCAACAGGAATCGATAGACTCGCATAGTGTGATTGGGCTCATTTGCGGCGCTTGGCTAAGCGGCTAGCCCGCCGGTTTTGACGCCTTCCCGGGTCTGTGCCCCCCCCGCAGCGCAGCCCGAATCTGCAGGGCCCGTCTCTGCCCGGAAGATCCGCAGGCTGCTCAGCTTCCAGAGGTACCTGCACTCCTCCCGCGCGTGTCGCGGTGTGACCCCCCAGAACCCCCTCCACATCCTGGACCATGACTACACCGGCCAGGCCAAGGTCTGCTCCCGTCTCCACTTCCACAGGCTCAGATCAGATGAAACGGGGGAAGGCGGAGACTTCAGTTCATGTTGAAACATGTTCCCGGGCTCTCTGTCAGGCTTCCATTTGTGACTGTGAAGCTGCTTTATTTCAATTTCTGCATTTTTGGCTCACTTGTGGTCTCTCTGCCCCTACAGTGTATGTTGGAGAAGGTTGGGAGCTGGAATTTCGATATATTTCTTTTTGATAGATTAACAAATGGTGAGTAAGATTTATTCTGAAAAGAATAAGCAGCGTTCTGACGTTTTTGCCTTTCTTCTGACTACTTAGTTAATTTTAATCGAAATCATAAGGGCACGTTAAGACTTGGATTTTATTTCATTTTCATTACAGTTAGGTGAAAATATTGCAAACTATTTTTGTGAACAGACACTGCACACCCAGAGCCAGCTGAAGCTTGTAGGGTCTGGGCTTGTTTTAAAGTGCACTGCACTTGACAGTGGTGTAGGATATCAAGCACTTATTTTCAGTGGGAATAATATTGATGTGATTTTGGAATGTAACCTTCAAAATTTGTAAGGAACTTCTCTGATGCATTTAGGATGAACGTTTTTATGGTTCAGGACTCACCTTCCTTAATCATTTCAGGATGCTGTAACCCGTACCACATTTATTTTTGAACATACATGCTTTTTAGTTAAGTGAGAGAATTTATTTCTGCATGGCTCTCCTATTGAAGTGACGTTCATAAATACTTATTGTCAACATTGCCCTCTGCTGGTCATTTTGACATGAGTAACTGAAGGCCAAACAAGGCATCTTCATGTTATGAGAATGATTAAAGTTTCAGATATTTGGTATAATGCAGATGTAGCCGAGTTCACTTATCTGCGAATTCATGCTTTTTTGTGTAATTTGCATGTATAGCAACCGACAGTGGTTATATGCAACCTGTGAGAATAAACAGATGTTTCCATTGTGCTGCAGTTTTTTCAGTGCATTGTTCAGTCTGAGTGAACTTCCTTTAACAAGCATTACAACATGGATTTTGAACCTCCGCTTCCTCCAAGAGTAATTAAAATGTTTAATCCAAATTGACAGTGCTTCTTACCACTTTGTGTCATTGTGTAAATATTGGGATCTGTGTCCAGCCTCTTGGTAAAGAATCCCAGCAACAGTGTACATCAATGCACATCCAGTTGCAAAGTATTATAGCTGGGCTGGACCAAAAGAAAGCTGATTGCTGTGTGGTTCTGTTTTATATATTGTATGGCTCTGTTGTATGTACTGTGTATTAATCTCTCTCTTCCTCTCCCCCTCTCCAGGAAATAGTCTTATCAACTTGACATTTCATTTGTTCAATCTGTATGGATTAACTGAGCTCTTCCAATTAGATATGGTAAAGCTTCGTAGATTTTTAGGTAACTTTTTTCCCCCTCCTAAATTAAAGACATGCTTTCACATTATTGATACCATTTGTGCATTTTTGACATGACTATACTGTTTGCCTTCTGGAATGAAGTTCATTTATTAAAATTCATTATTGTCTCTCCCACATGGATGTATTTTTTATATAATTATGTATGCACATGTGCTAATCTGAACTTTCGTCTACATTATTAATAGTGTATAAAATAACATGGAGCGAAAACCCAGTTTATACTTATGGTTTCATGTATGGGCTTGTTTTTGTTTGGTTAGTGATGGTTCAAGAAGACTATCATAGGCAGAACCCATACCACAATGCTGTCCATGCTGCTGACGTGACTCAGGCCATGCACTGTTACTTAAAGGAGCCCAAGGTGAGCGACCGTGATCACACGTGTGATAATCGGCTGTCTTCCGTGTGCATGCGTTCGCTAGCTAGGCCATCCAGCTTGCAAAATGAGCTGAAGGCTCGACCAGTGCCAGCTCTAGGGCCGCATAAGCCCTCATCATTCATGAATACTTTGTCGTTCATACTGTTCCTGGTGTTCCTTTGAATGAGTTCTGATTGTGCTGTGATTTGGGAAGCTTTCAAAGTCCCTCACCTCCTGATTGTGCTATGCTTTGTGAAGCTTTCGAAGTCCCTCACCTCCTGCGATATACTCCTGGGCATTTTGGCAGCGGCAACCCATGATCTGGACCACCCCGGTGTGAACCAGCCTTTCCTCATCAAAACTAATCATTACCTAGCTGCATTATACCAGGTAAGTACACAAGGTCTGTTGGTAGATTTGAATTTTACACAGATATGCAAACACAGCTCTTTCCATGTGAGAGAGAGGTCAAACAAAAGCATCTTTTGTGACTCCGTACCTTTAAAACAAACACGGTTACACCAGACCGACTCACAAGTGGCCTTAACAAAAGTATTATCAGCTGTAACTTTACGGTACAACTTTTGTAACTCGGCTGTTCAGTTTTCAGTATAGGGACCAGAAATACATGTCAGTGGCCACTAAGACCAGTCAGCCTGAAAACCTGTTTTACCTTTGTGAAGAGTTTGTTGGTAGGATTTTAAACTCTAACGCTATTAAGTTTTATATGAATTATAATGGCAGTGTGTATATATTAACTAGTTTTTAGATTTTCACTCTCTTTTTAATTTTCACCTGAGGGTTGATCTATAATGATAGCCAGTTGTTTTGCCTTTTCTAGAATACCTCAGTTCTGGAGAATCACCACTGGAGGTCCGCGGTTGGCCTGCTCCGAGAGTCTGGATTGTTCTCTCACCTTCCCTCTGAGGACAGGTCAGTATCCCACTCGAGGTCGACAACAAGGCCCGCAAAAATGAGTTGCATCATGACACGTGTGCGAGGAGGGTGGTGTGCCTGGTCTCTTCTTTCTGGTTTGAGTTCAGAGTTGCTGAAACCAAGAGAGGGTGGTGCCATCTCCGCTTCTGCTTTTCAGGTTGGACATGGAGAGGCAGCTGGGGTCCCTGATTCTGGCCACTGACATCAGCAGACAGAATGAATACCTGTCGAAGTTCAGGGAACACTTGGACAGAGAGGACCTCTGCTTGGCAAACGCTGGCCACCGGCACTTTGTCCTCCAGGTGTGAAGCAACCCCCCTGCATTTAAGTCGCCGTCTTGCCCTAGTGCTCCTCTCCCCCAGCAGTTAAGACCCGAATACTTCACCTGACATCCATGCTCTTCCTGCCTGCCCGTAGATGGCGCTGAAGTGCGCGGACATTTGTAACCCCTGCAGACCGTGGGAGCTGAGCAAACAGTGGAGTGAGAAAGTGACGGAAGAATTCTTCCACCAAGGTACAATAACGTCCTCCATCCCTCCTTCACTAGCCTCCAGTGTCAGGTCCCAAAGCCATGAGAATCAGGGGAAGTGTGCCCTTCACTGTGGTCTATTCCACAGGTTTCTTATGTTATGCATGTGCACTACGCCATATATGAATTTTAGCCCAAGGGCACAAAAGTGCAGTAGTCCCTCTTAGGGCAAAAAAAGTATATATAATCTCGGTCTGTATATAAGACATGTAAATCACTCAATGTAAATGTGTGGTTTCTGTAGGTTTTCATTTGTATTTAATGAGTTTTTTTATTCTAACAGGAGATATTGAAAAGAAACACAAACTTGAAGTCAGCCCACTATGTGACAGCCAAATGAATTCTGTTGGAAAAATTCAGATTGGTAAGGCTGGCTGCTTTTCCCTCTAAAGGTTTAACACTATAGCATAAAGGCAATGTACTGTAGTACTTAATAATTACAGCAAGTAAGCTGGCTTTTCAAATGTGTCAGAGCTGCTCTAGCTGCTAGACTTCTGTTTGTGAGAAACCTGTTGCCAACAACCACGATCCGTTCCATCACCTGATTTGGCTAAATGAAGCTGATGTAACAGTCGTTGATCTTTTGCAGTGCTCTATATAACTCTTTATTTAACGCTGGGTTCTGTCGCTGTTGTAAAGCTGTCTCCAGAGTTGCGGTCATTGTGGCCCCCCCCCCCCCCGCGCAGGCTTCATGACGTACGTGGTGGAGCCGCTTTTCGCCGAGTGGGCCCGCTTCTCGGACACGCGCCTGTCCCGGACCATGCTGGGCTACCTGGGCCTGAACAAGGCGAGCTGGAGCGGGCTGCTGCAGGAGCGGGCGGGGGCGGCCGAGGGGACGGACTCCGCCGCGACCGCAACCGCGCCGACGCCCGCGGACGACACAAACTCCAAAGTTTTACCTCAGGGAAGCAAAGAGTCCTGACTCGCCCGACAGGCCCAGCCCCTCGGCAGAGAGGGGGCGGGCCGGTGGGAGGGTCTGCTGTGGACTGAACGGCTACTTCCACACCCAGCGCAACACCGTCACCACATTGTAGTTGCATTGACTCCCATTTCGATAAAACCACTGATTTTATTTATTTTATTTAAATCCCCTCCCCCTTTTTTCCCTTGACACAGAGCAATGCATAGATACCTCATTTGGCTTCTGCTGTATTTTGTGAGTTTTATTTATTATTTTCCCCCCCACCTTGTACTTTTCTGGCATTACTAATTGAACACACCGCCCTTTTAATGGAGAACGAAAGGGAACACCATACCAGATGCCTGGTTCTAGGTAAAAGTGCCATTGAAAACAATTTAGTTTTAATTGCTTTGAAAGTGATTTGTAAAACCTTGAGTATTCAGATACTGAGTTAAAGGCTGCATAGAAAGCCTGGAATGATAATGATGATGCATTTGCAACAAATCTTCCTCGTTAAGAGAAAAAAAAAAAAAAAAAAAACTCTGAAGAGCCCAATTGTTTTGCTGCCTCTGAAGACTGTTTACAGGTGTCTTTTTGTTACGTGTATTAAGAAAAGGAATGAAGTCGGTTCTGTAATTTGCCTTTAAAGCACAGATTTGAAGAGCCGCTTTTTTTTTCCCTTTCGATGAACTACAGAACAAACTTCGACCGCAGCTCAATCCAGCGCACCAGATGCCATAAAAGCCTCATGTGCTTCATTATGTTTTTCTCTTGCACTGTGAAACGATGCGATTTGGACACACACACACACACACAGCCCAGGTTTCAATTCCGAGGTGACCGAGGAGGTGCGCTTCTTCCTCTAGGTATCGGACTTTTAAAATTGTCGCTCTTTCAGCGATGGCGAAGCATGCAGACATCGCTGCCTTTCAACACTTGAACAAACCACTTTTTACGAGAATGCCGCAGATCTGAATTTAAAAGAAAAGGAACGTTTGTTTAAAACACAGACCTCTCTCAGGGTTTTTGCCAACCTTTCTGGATGAAGTTGTGAGCGGGTGGGACCCTGCGGTTTGCTGGCTGGCCCCGTCTCATCGCCACGTTTAAAAGGAAGTAACTTTCGCTGAAGCCTCCCGACTGTCACAGCTGTGTGTGAACATGCAAACCTGGAAGACTGATACTGATGCCTTAACTATGCACAAAGCTAAGTGACCAAACCAGCTCTTACTTTCAAGTGCATCGTGTCTTGTTCTCTAAATGCACTGTACAACTGTATTGCCTTTGGTGTGGACTTTTTTTTTTTTTTTTTTTTAAACATTCGAGTGATTTATTTTTAACATCACATTCCATTTTGTTTTTACATTTTTGGTATCGTTTGTATAGTGGTTTCCCGTTTTGCTTTTATAATTGTTTATTTTTTTTTGCTTTTATAATTGTTTTGTTTTTTTTTAAAACGATACCAGGTGCTTATTTTAGCCAATTTGTATTTTCTCTTGTAATTGCTGTCAGACTGTTGATGAAAACCTGTTTACAATTTGTTGTAACAGCCATTTTGGGGAGAAGACGTCAGTGTCAAGCCATTTTGTAAAGGCTTTGCTGTATTGACCTTTTGATACATGCCTGTTGCAGTTACATTTTGATTAATAAAACAAGTTGACAAACTTCCATCTTTCAACTTTATTTCAATTAACAAAATTCTAATCTAAAACCGGTAAAGCATGAGAAAATGCGGTAAAATTGTGAAAACAGACTTGCCAGTTGTGCATCCAGATACATTTTAACATCTCTCTTTTGACAGCACTTGCATATTTCAGAACTCCCAACCAATAGTAATTTTGTGAAGAACTTGTCGGGCCCTGTCACCAGGTCATAAGTGAACACTTACAAGGGGGGGTGTGCATTCTGCTTGTTTTCAGAGGGACCAGTGTGCAATACTGACAAATTGGTACAAAATTCAATAAAGTATGAGCTCTGAGGACATGTAGCCATGGATGCTAATTATTATTTTTTTGAATCTGAAATGAATCATTTGGAGTGATGAATGAGGCTAAACTTCTGCCCCCCTTGTTTTAAGTGAAGCAAATGGCAGGTATTAAACCTGTGGAATTCTGGACATGCCTCAAGCCTGGTGTCAAGCTTCACATTTTTAAAGGCACAGCCATGATTTATGACTTCAAACATGTTTTCATCATTTTATTTAAATCCAGTCTTACCAGCATTTATTCCTTACAGACAGCTTAGCCGTGTAATTTGGTTGCTTAAATTACATTTGGGGGGTTGGACACCACTGTAATAGCAATAAATAAAATGTATTCCTTTCACGTAATATTCCCTTGTCTCAAATACAATACAAGTAATACCTTGGGGGAAAAACAGTAATAAAAATTGTGAGTTTGCAATGTTCACCAGCAAACTAGAGTATACTGACATGCCACTTAACATTTAATTCAATACAATGTACAGATGATCACCCCCACCCAACTTCAGGTGACAAGTGAGTATCAATATACGATTTCACATCTGTTAAATTTTTTAAAAGGTTAATGAACACAAGAACCTTTCAATAATTGAATACACGTTGCTTGAAGATGAATTAATGATTCGCTTTGTTGTTCAGGAGAAGAAAACTATCCAACGTTTAGCCTGAGCACAGTGCACTGGATTGAAACATTTTGTAACTTATAACAGGGACAGCCGTAGGCACTCTAGACCGGTCCAAGGCTGACTATGATTTGGTTGTTCTACAAAAAGAACACAGACAAACCTTTCTTTAAGACGCATTTTCCTTGAAACCATTTGTGAATGACTAAATTATCAGTGCAGGACAGGCAAAATGTCACTCAAACAATTATGGCTCCTGCGTGGTCTAGTTTTATTTTTGATAAAAACCAAATCCCCCCCATATTATTTATGCATCCAAGTGTCTTTGGCTTTATAACACTGATGTATGTACTCAAAAATGATAAGGCTGCATTTGAAGACGCTGCATTTTACGAGGAGGCATTGGAATGCAAATTTTGCTGATTTAATGTCACAATATGAATATTGTTTGTCAGAATATACTGTGACATACCAATCATTTACTGGACATTACCATTTTCAAGTTTAATTAGGAATTCAGAAGACCAGGACATTGCTATAATTCTGTGCTTCATTTTACCGGTCTTGCACCATAAATATAAATAGCAACATTTCTTATCATTGTACTGATTTAGTGGATTCTTGGTAACTTATTTCAACACTACACAAAGTCAGCAGATCAAAACATTCCTACACATTGAATATGTATGGATACATTTATTTACCACAAATGCTTCAATTTCATCATTAACATGAAGCACAAATTATATAAATTACTTGGCAAAATTTTAGTAGTTAGTCTACTAAAAATACTTCCTAAAAACTTCAAATATAAATATAAACCATCCAAAAAAATAATAAAAATAAAAACACTTTTACAGCAAAATGTAATACAACATTCCACAAGATGAAACAGACCAACAGAAAGTGCTCTGAACTCTAATCCCTCATCTGATGTGAGCAGCAACTGTGATGAGATGAAAGTAATGTTCCTCCAAAAGGCACATTTCAGAGGCAGACCAGTGACGTTCACAGTACAATACCTGTCCAGCCAATAGGATCGGCTGCCTCCTGCAGTCGACCTTCTCGTCTGCACTGTTCATACCACTTAGCTTTGGAGTCTGTTCTCTGAACTCCATTTCCCCTTCCTCCTCCATTTCCTGTAGTGTTTCAAGGTCATAAAGACTTCAAGATTACCAACTGGTGCTTTCCTTTGTATACAAAGCTCCGCTTCATCAAAAAAAAAAACACCTAACATGACCAAACATGGAAAACAAAATGGTCTTCTCAGCGCAGGTCCCGCCTTGGAATCATTTAAACAGAACAGGAAGGTGTCTTTAAGCAGGTATCACAGAGGAGGATGCTCAAGAACACCCCTCATGACCTTTAAAATGAATACAATTTTTTACAGAATTATGAAATTAGCATCGATTTAGAAGAGTTTTAGACAAAATAAGTTAAAACCTAAGTGGCTGCATGTGTACACGAGTGCGGATATTATAGAGGCGAAAGCCCTCTCCCTGTCCCGAGGACACAAGCACCACAATGTGGTGGTCGCCTTGGTCCCTTATCCATCTGTCCGGTCACGAGTTCCCGCCGAGAAGACTGCGCGCAGGGAGCACAACTCTGATTGGACAGGCCAGACCTCAGATTACCCGCTCTTAAAGGAGCTTCTTCTTCCCCGTGGGCTTCAACATGTGCTGTCCAAACTAGAGAGAGAGAGAGAGAGAGAGAGAGAGAGAGCAGACATGAGGACGCAGCCAGTGACACCCGCGCACTGGTTCTGCAGGGCCGGTGGGGGTGCTCACCACGGGGGTGTTTGGGGGAGACTCCGCTCTGGGAGCGGGGTGCCCGAAGTCGCTCTCGCTCCAGCTTTCGCTCCAGCTCTCGCTCCGGTACCGGTGAGCAAACTTGCGCTTTAAAGCTTCCGCAATGAGAGAGGCCGCGTCCGTGGGGTCGCTGGGCTTCGGCTTGGCAAGGCCGTCCTCTGGCCGACTGAAAAACAAAACGCGCTCAGTCTCGCATCATCGGCATTATTTGTGATGCATTATTATTATTATCATTATTAATGTTATTATTATCAACAATACTACTACTACCGATATTAAGAATTTAACAAATAGCGTATAGTTGTCGAAATCTGTACGCATGCAGTCATTCTAGAAAAGAGCAGACTAAATGTCTAAAAGTACATTAAAATATTATTCTTACGACGCATAGTTATGTACCACTATTTTATTTGTAATCATCTCGTCTTAACACCTTCACTGAATTTTGCACACATTTATGCCACAATTCTGAATATTTTACATATTTGCACTTTGCAACAGTGTTGCAATAGTCTCATTCTCCCCTTATTTATGCACCACTATTGTATTTGTCACCATCTAGTGGTTTTGGACACACGTATTCCATATTTGCACTTTGAGCAACACTGTATGCACAGCTGCATGTCAGCTGAATGAGATCACATGACTGCAGGTGACGCATGAAGGAGTGTGCAGCACCTCTTGACGGAGCGCAGCTTGACTTTGCCCATGTCCTTCAGCACGTCGAGCATGCTGGGAATCTCCGGCTGCTTGGGCCCGGGGTCGAGCGCGGTCTGCGTCGACGTCTTCTTCCCGCGGCGCTCTCTGATGAGGTCGATGGCCGAAACGCTCCGCTGAAGGCCGGGGGGTGGTGGTGGGGGTAGAGGGGGAGGGGGAGGGGGAGGGGGTGGTGGAGGCGGGGGTGGAGCCCCTCCAGGTGGGGCTGGGGCAGCAGCAGGTCCAGCTTGTGCAGCTACTGAGACACAACAACAGGAGAAAAAACATTGTTCAACACTGCTCTTTCATCACAGAATTATGCCTTTTTCAAAAGCATAAAACTGACATGGACAACCTCAGTCAAGTTACAGTACAGGTATTTATACTAACATTTGGCTGAACTGGCCTTAACTATACTCGTCTTGAAATCATTAAATGTAAAAACTATGCCATCTAAAGGCAGAAACAAACCATTGCAATTTAAAATATAACTATTAGCACTGTCCGCATACTGCTTTCATCAAAACAATTTTCACATTTTGCTTTATTAGCTGTGAGCAGTAAGAGAATATGAACAGCACATGGTCAGTCTGCTGAGGTTTAATTTTGCTCTGTTAAATTGTGCTTTGTTACCACTTAGATTCAACTTAGAAGAAAGGGACTATCCTTACAATAAAAATAAAGACAAATTACAGTTAAGACATTCATGACACTGTGAATTAAATACACTCCTGTTCTTAACATCTGCAATGCTTTTAGGTACTGTTACACTGCTGTCTCTTTCTCCATTTCATCTTTTTAACCTGCTTGTCTACGGTCTTGTGTAACATTGTAACTTTGTGTTTTATGCCAGGTCCCCCTTGCAAAAGAGATTTTAAACTCAAAGCGGTTTTTTCCTGCTTAAATAAAGGTTAAATAAAAATTAAAGAAGACAGAACATCCTACCAGCAGGCTGGGCGGTCTGCTCCTGGGCCAATACGATCTGTGCTATCTGAGCCCGGAGTTTGGCCAGCTCAGTCTCCAGGGCGCTGATCTTCTGAATGGCCTCCTGGTTGGGGAATGCCGGAGCCTGGGGCTCTAGCGCCTCCTGGTGCAAGGAGGGCAGAGACCGCTGTCTCTTCAGAGGTCTGGAAGCCGGGCGCTGGTGGGAGCGGAAAATAAACCCAGGCTCCGCCTCCGCCTCCGCCCCCGACCTGTTCACACACAAGACAACGTCATGAATGCGACACGTTCCGCAACTATGCCTGTCCTGCTGATCTCAGGTCTGAGGGACCGTCACCAAATAACCTCCGCCTCACATAAGCATCTCACCGGAGTCTGGCGGGGGTGTCGCCCGCACCCCTCTCGATCCAGGCCACATCCGCGAGCGAGGCCACAAACCCATTCTGCTCAGCGGAGCTGTTGAGACTGCTGGCACCTTCGGTATAAGGATGAAGCTAAAGGACAGGTTTACAGGGGAACAGGTAAGCGCTTTGTGAGCTATGCCCAAAGAACATGTGCTACAAAATGATAAATCAACGCATCATGTATCATATACATGCCAGAGCAAATGATATGAAAGACCAAGACCAAAGCCATGGATGCAAAGTAAAGAATTTTTCTCCAAAATGATAAACGCACATGAGGATGACTGCACATGGGTTTAAGACATAAGCCATTTCATTCTATTGTTTTGGTTGTCTACATTGTACACGTCTGGGAGATGAGACCTTTGAAACCTCATATGGGCATTCAGCACAGCTGGTCAATCCTGTGAGTGTTCAAAAACACACAGTTGGGATTCTATTGTTTGTAAAGTTTTACACAGTCAAGAGACTGCACAAAAAAAGATTTATATTGCACTGTTTGCACTGTTAAACTTTGCACAAGACAAATAACTTGAACTGATTAACAAAACTATGTAATGACGACAATGGGGTGCATTTCCACACACGCACAAAAGAATACACAATACAAACCTTAATCTCCTCACATTTTTATACTCAATACAAATGCCACTGACATCAAGAACCCAGCTTCCCAGTGTTGTAATGGTAAGGACAGACATGCATATAGTTGACGGTTGACTGAACTCCAGTAGCTGATGTCAATTATTTCATGTTTCAGAACAAATAATATTCTGAAACCATACAGTTTTACTGTGGTGCATGAAAAAATAAATAATGGATACGACAATTCCAGTCTCTATTGGGAGGAGAAATATAGCCTAAGCCTAGAGTACCTGAAATTCTTATATCGAATTATTTTATCTTGTAAAGAATAACAAGCACAGTATGTTTAAAATATGTATAATTCAATTCAGAAAATGTGGATTTTCCTTTTTTTAAACACCAACTCATTTGTCAGGCAAGAAGAGAAAGGCTGACACACGTCAACACACTGCAATCTCAAACCGGTAAGAGAAGAAACTGACCTAGCGCAGGTAAGCTGCATTCCTCAGAGAAAGCACTGAGGGAAGGAGAGAGACAGAGACAGACAAGTACTGCTGACTGTCACAACAGAAAGGAATGGGAAAGGTGGGGTGCAGTCAGAGGAATGGAGACTTCCCTCGACCTTCCAGAACATTCTAAACACCGAGCCACTGTAGCCATATGGGACACTTGTATGTCTGAATGTGTATAGGGCTTTAAGCACCTTCCAATCAAGACTGCTAATTTGTGTGTATATATGTCCGAAAACTAGTTGAGAAATTTTCAAAAAGTACATTAAAAAACAGCACCCCACCTTTAAGTAAAACAGGCCATGTCAAAGACAGAGAGCCAAGCAGAAAAGCGCGTCACCATATTCATTAGTGCGTACAAGCAATGTCACAATACTCTGTGGTTAATCAGATTGTTCCATGTATAGGCAGCATGCAAGAGTGTGGTGAATCTGATGTGCAACCAGGCATGCAATGTTGGCAAGCGTTCATGCAGACTGGAGCTTAAGCATAGAACTAAACGGACAACGCAAAACAAGGCTAGCAGAACGATACAAGCACTGTAATCCAGACAGGTTCCAGGCTGACAGCAGCACTGGACTCGCGTGCACAGACAGTAAGAAACAGAAGAGACACTGCAAAGACCAACATGAAGCAAAGCGCATTCATAACATGCCTATTGCTAATATGGACAGGTTTCATATTTTCAAAAACATAAAAATCATTTATCCATGTGAGTCCAAGTAAAACACACACACACATGCACGCGCAGTTAAAATGCAGCCATTTTCTCAGCATAAGAAAATGCTTAGAGTACAATACCAGAGTAAAGGTAGCTGGTCCGTAAATTGAGGAAATGTAGAGAAGCAAATAAGACAGAGAATTCAGTATCTTTGTTAATAGTGTGTTATGTCCTCACAGTATTTGTCATTTAAACAATGCATTAAAATTTCAGATATGCATATAGAGGTCAAATGCAAACTCAGCCAGTAAACATTTCTATAATACATGTGCTGTACCAATTTATTTGTCAATCTAGAAAGGCTATTTCTGAAGTCTGTCAAGTTAAAAAAAAAAAAAAGTTTTACACGAATGCTGGAGCTTGTGATAAAAAAATGAATACTAAATGTCCCATTATATACCATTGACAGGAATATGAGTGGGAGTGTTCTGGAGCTGAGTAATCATATCTTGTGCCCCCCCTCCCCCCACCCTCCACCAAATTCATTTCACAGTGCATTTAAAGAGCTTGTCTTCAGTCAGATGGGAATAATTGTAATATCAGTTGCTTGTGTGAAAGTAGAAAAAACTGGCTGTGAAGCAGGCCAAAGTTAACCTAACACACTGCAGTGCAGGCACACTTCCATACCTGAAAGTGAACACGAGGGCAAGGTTTCAGAGGAAGGCTCGTAGCAATTCTTCTAACTATACTCCGAGAGGACCCATAAGGCTTAACTGATCCAAAAGCCTGAAAGACAACAAAATACATTACCGTATAATTTTTTATATTAATAACTGGGTGTATGTATGTTTGTATAATCATTTAATGTATATTGATACATTTGTATGATCATTTGTATGCATATTGTATGATCACTGAATTATTCAATAAATCAATTTTTAACATTTCAAGATGACAGATACTGTTTCCTGAATGTTAGGCATTTACAAACCCAGTGATTTATAAATGAACAAATATATGTTTTCCAATAAATCAAACTAAAAAACAATAAAACATAACATTACTTACGAGGTCCATTTCGATTCCAGCATGTTCCCTGGTCATCTTATCTTTGCCCGCCCAACACAAAGTTAGAACAGCAGCCAAACAGGTACATCTTCAGCATACTACAGTTACGGTTAATAGCATTGTGAAGCAAGGCATGACTGTCTAGGTAGTTGTAGACCTCTGAAAACAGCAAAGAAACAGGTGGTCAGGACAATAAAATGGTCACAGAAATGCATATCAGCAGATAAATGTGGTCAGCTCTAATCAAAGTCCTCGTTCTGTTAATGCAGTGACAGTTTGGTACATTTCTAGCAGCAAATTGTAGGATCAGTAAAAAATACTACGGATCATAATAACGTTAGCTACTAGTTTCTTGGGCACGGAAGGGATTATCATCAGTGTCTTCATCCAAGTTGCCGCAGTGACGTAACACAACAGCGAAAATAAACAACTCACCTGTTGTGGCCACAAGGTCTGATTTTGAAATTCATTGAAAAGATTCAAGAATCTAGTTCGTCCATTATAACAAAAAGATAATTAGCTAGACAATTAGCTTCGGACCCTTTATTTTAATTGTTTTCGCTTTCAGCTAGCCCGTTTATTCTCACTGGCATGAACAGGGCTTAATGAATAGCAGTGTTTTTGTTCTCAGGAATATGAAAACATTAAAACTTGCACTGCCTAAAGTTACAAGAGCAGTTTCAGAACAAACCATTGTTTTTTATTAGCACGGTCAGAAAAGTAAAAAGACAAAACAAAAACAACTGTCAACAGTAGTGAGAGCTATTTAGCCACCTCGCTAATAGGTTCTATTGCAATCCAAGCAAGCTAGTTAGATAACGTTACCGATTTCCCTCAGTTATATGTTAGCTAGCTAGCATTTTGCGAGGTTCGTTAGTCTAACGTTCATTAGTTAACTTTGTCACCTATCTATTGACTTGAAACATAACAACGATTAACGTTACAATGAACAGAAAAACAACAAAAGATAGCCGGAAATAACGTTAGTTATTTAACAGCTATGTATCCGTGACTAGCTGACATAAAGGTAAAGTAGCCAGTTTGGCAGTTTATTAAACGCTAATTGAAATATTTTACAATGATAATGACCACATTCAAACAAAAAGCCTTTCTGCCCGGCTTGCTGCCTGTCAGTTTCGTTATTACTTAGCACTAGCTAGTTAGCTAGCCAACGTTAACTGAGTGCGCGCAATGTATCATGGAAACAATGTGTCTTCGACCAAGTAAAGCCAAAGGCCGGGAATTGTAACGTTAACTGGCTAGGTAATTAACTTGAGTGATGTCTAGTTAAATTAGCTGGAGAGATAATCGTGTCTTTTCGATTCTTTACTTAGCGGCTTAGACTACCTTGAAAACTATTTTATCCACGATTCGAGTCTTTCGTTAGTTTGTCAAGGGTAGCAAATACGCTAGCAGGGTAAAGACCAGGTAACGGAAAAACTAAAATAATGGCCATATCTCCACCTAGACTACCAATTTAAAATACTGATTAATTTGTCAGTTTGATCTTAACAAAGTGATATAGCGTGATGTCGAAATAAGTAACTGTCTATGTAAATAATATGAGACATTACTTACTAAATGTTACTCTCAACGTCGACATCCATGCAGAATGGTGTTCTCCAAAGTCCTAAGACACTCCAACCTCTACGTCGGCGTGTGGGTGGACCCGCAGTTTCTTAGACCAATGAACGTCGAAGTAGGTAACACGTGATTGAAAATTCCATGGGGAAATTCTGGAAAAATTCAACCTTCTCTATCTCTGTGGATAAAATATGGTTAAATCTCTCAAGAGTCCTAGGTTTCCCGACCAATCGATATTTCTTGGATTAAATATCTCTTTTCTTGTGGGTCCTCAAATAAAACCTATTTATTACACAACAAGGTTCAACTTTTCCCTACCTATACCACCCACTCTTTCTTTCTACTTTCTACTTATTTTTCTCCTTCTCCCTTTCTCCTTCCAGTCACTGTCCATCAGTGATGAATTAAGTTGATGAATCGTTAGCGAAAACCTGACAGTGCAAAGTAGTCAATGAAGAGTCTCTGGTCCTTTTTATATCTCCCCCCCCCCGCCCCCCCGCCACACACAAACACACTTTGCTCCTTTCAATCTAACTCCTAGTTCGCTGCTGGCTTACTGCGGGGATACCAAGACTGTAGCCTACATACTTCTGGTTAAAATTATGCCACAGCAATGTAATGCATATAATTTGCTGCCAACTCAGCTCATCATGACACAATGTATGTTTTTCCACTCACCCTCTATACTTTTCTCTCCCTATCTTCCTTCTCATTACCCCCTCCTTCTCCTTACCCCTCTCCGATATCACTTTAAAAATCAAAGCCAAATGGGCGACCTCTTAAGTTATGTATTCAACCTCCATCATGACAAAATATGTGAAATTATTTTCTTCTTCTGGAATGGTTTGGGTTACACATGCCCTTAAAAGCAATGTTTAAATCGATCATATTAAAACTGTGTGAAAGATTCTTTTTTCCTACAAAGAGTGTTTTTCTGGATGACAATGTCCCAGTCCACAGAGCATAATTTGTTACTCAGCGGGTTGAGAAGCATGATACTGATGCTATCCATACAGTAGGTAATGGCTTTATCACTCACCAGATATGAGTGTAATCAAGCATTTAAAGGATATTCTGGAAAAGTGAATATGGCAGTGTTTTTCATTTCCATTAGCTAAGGGATTATTTTTTTGCTGTAAAATAGTACCATAGGATTTAGGATTTCAGTTGCTGTTAGAGTCAATGCCGTGTCCACACTAGCGGCCCAAAAGACTATTAAACTATTTAAAATGGGTGTTTCCTGTTTCATTTATGACCTGAATATCTGATGCCAGTCCAGTTTTGCTAATTTCACATTATGACTTCTTTGTAATAGCCATCTAAGGAACATCAGAACCAATTTAAGGACAATAGAGAGCTAATCAAGAGCCAGTAAACATTGTCTGCATGCTCTCAGTTCAAACATGACGGTACCACACAGGAGATCAGCTGCCAGTTCAGCTTTAGATGTTATGCAATATAGGTTCTTCTTACTAACGTGCTCACTCTTAGCCCCTCTTTCCCCTCTCCTTTTCTCCTCCTCCTTCTCTTCACACTCACAGGCTTTTTGCAGCAGGTAACCTAAAATTAACAAATAAACAGGTGGCTGGAATCCTTTTCAGTCTCAGAAGTCTCAAGTAAAATATCACCTGCTATTGTCACCCAAAATAATTATACAATAAGTTTTTCTCACTACCCTTCTCTGTCTCTTTCCTTTCCCCTTCTTATGATTACTGTCGCAACCATACGTAGCTACACGCCAGTGTCTTTGGATCTCCGCAGAACACACACACCAGTGGTAGTGAGCACAGAACTGTACCCACACCCAAGTGGTTACCAGAGATTTTCTAGAGGGAGGGTCTCTGAAGTTGCTGCCACACTGCCAGACCCGTCTCAGGACTGTGGTAGTGTTGTGATTACGTTTTCCTTTTCAAGAAAGATTTCGTTGATTGGCTGGTATTTAAGGGTGTTTCGCGTTGGGCTGTCCAATTGAAAACGTGGAAGGTGGGAAGCCTATAGATTGTAAAAAAAAAAAGAAAAGAAAAAAGATTGGACTAACCAGCGGACTATCGGTTGCATTGCCCTTTTGTAATTTCTGCGTTTAATTACTAAGGGTGACAGCGCAACAACGGTATTAATCTGATTATCACTTTACTATTACTGTTCTTCTATTCTGACCTTGACGCTGTCTGTTGTGGTTATTTGAAGAGGGATCCGTGAGGTAGGACATGACATTATGTGTATATAACTAATTAATACCTAGCTGAAGTTAACAGTGCTGCTTTAGGTTGCGATTGGTAGCTAGCTACGCTGACTGAAAATGTGGGTGTACAGCAATGTCGCAACAACTGGAGTGCAAGGCTAGCTAGCCAATGTAGTGTGGCCTTGCTGGCACGAGAAAGTGATACATCGCTAACGTTAGCTAGTAACTATGCTAGTTTTGCTACAGCTTGGGATCTGACTCCATAGTGCAGCTCGTTGTGCTTAGGGTGAAAAGATTATTGGCTAAAGTTAGCTAGCAGTCCACTTGAATGCAATTGGCTATCCAACTGGTTTTGGTGGATAGCTAGCTAATCAGCTAAATGTTCCATTTCTAATGCTTTTGTGGGTAGCTAAGTAGTTAGCCTACGTTCCTAGCCAGTTATCTTACCTTTCATTTGACATAGCTTGTTGACTGGGGGGTTTAAGGTTTCTTGGTCAGTGCTGATGCTTCTGTTCTATAGCGCAGGTAGCCAGTTTCCATGTGCATGGCACACTGAGTGACCACATGATGAGCGGGCAGCCGGACGCGCTTGCCGTGGTGAACCAGCTGCGGGACCTAGCCGCTGATCCCCTCAACAGGCGACCGATTGTCCAGGATCAAGGCTGCCTGCCAGGCCTCATCCTGTTCTTGGACCACCCCAACCCACAGGTGGTCTACTCTGCACTTTTGGTAAGGCACTCATGCACAACAAGGACGTGTTCTTCAGATTGTGTCACATCAGTCTCTTCCTGACATCTTTGTTAACCCTGTGTAATCTACTGTAACCTGCGGCCATAAGACACAGCACTTCACTACTGTACTTGCATCACCATTTGGATTGGATTTAAATTATTATCCTAGAAGTCACTAATCAAGTTGATAAGATTTGTTTTGTGATTCTGTGCTACAGTAGGTGTCATGGCATTGGATTATGTGGGCAAATTGTTGTATTAGTTTTTCCAAAAGAGATGAAACAGTGACATGGGTGAAAGGTTATGTTTTGGTTCTCTAATAATGCTGGGACACATTGTCCTTTGTCATATTTTGGGGTTTTTTAGCAGTTTGTCAGCATGTTCAACAGGGAATCTGGCCATTGCATCTGTGTCATCAGAAATATTTGATATGGATGTACTTGCTGTGTGCTTTCGTTTTGTTTCTGGTGTAAAAGAAGCACTGATTCTTTGTGAGACAGGTAACTAAACTGAACACAGCTGAGTAGAAGAAACTGTGTCTTCAGGGAGGAAGAATATAGAATAAGACTATCAACCTTCCCAGGGACTACAGGTGAAATTAGTCTTGACTGTCCCCGACCCGTTAAATACACATAATCAATACAATAAAGTATATGTTCTGACTGATGAATGGATGCATGGTTGTACGTAGATGAAGGTGATGTTTGGTGCTTCTGCGTTCTATTGCTTAGCTATGAAATCGAGGTCATCTGTGTGCATGGAAACACAAGCACTGTGTTTCCATCAGAGCGATGCCAGGCACTCTGGCTGTGTTGATTAACGCCTAAAAGCATCATGTGACTCCCCCTACTGCTTAATGCTGTTGGGCCACAACAGACAAGCGAACAGGCAACAGCACGCATGCTCAGCAGAAATATCAACACCGCGTATTTACCCGGCAACATGTTAATGCAGGCAGCCGACTGAGGTCATCAGCCCTGGGCCCTGTTGATTTGTACCAGCGTGCCCAGCGATTTGTTGAGGAGCTGGTGAAGACGCGCACATTGAGAAGGTTGTCAGTTGCTTAAAGTGTAATTGAACCACCAAACCGTGCATGCGGGGCTGGATACAGTGCTCTGGTCTCAGTCAGGCACATGCACACATTATTGCAGGACAGCTGTGTGCCCCCTGGGGGCGCTGTATCATCGTCTGCGCTGGTTTGCGCAGTGCTGGGTGTCGTCTGCTGGCGTGTGCGGGCGTGACCCCTAGCGTGCGGCTGTGTCCTTCCCCAGGCCCTGCGCTACCTGGCAGAATGCCGTGCCAACAGGGAGAAGATGAAGGGCGAGCTGGGGATGATGCTGAGTCTGCAGAATGTCATGCAGAAGTAAGTCTCCCCTGCAGAATTCCAATGCATGGACCCTCCCCCCCCCCTGCAGAATGCCAATGCATGAACCCCCCTGCAGAATTATAATACATGCCCCCCCCCCCCCCCCCCGACCCCCAGAAGAATGCCACTGCATGTAACAGGTTTAGTCTGCAAAATTCCATAGCAAGAAATTCATTTTTCACAGGAGAATTTGGATGTTGTTGATATTAGGTTTTTGACAGTGCGTGGTTGACCTGTTGTTTTCTTTTGAGATGATTTGCTGTTTCATCCGAATTAGCTCTTTATAAAATTTTGATGATGAGTCGGTGTGCTTTTCCTTTGAGGAACTTTTGGGGGGAAAATAGTTGTAAAGCAAAGTCTGCGCTATTGTATGCTGCCCCCTTGTGTTTCTCTGATGCATGGCTCATATGGGCATGTGAGCATGTGCAAAATTCTCCGTGTTCTCACAGTCTATGGTTCGCACTCGAGAGCGTGTCATGCAGGAGCATCCACTAGAGGGCGGTCCGTCAAAGTACCGGTTCAGAATATTTTGGGGGAGTGGCATCCAGGTTCTCGAGTGAGGGTTTTGGGAGGGACTGTGGCGATAGGCCACTGCTGTTAATAATTACGCTGTTGGACTAACGTGCCAGCAGTTGGCAGCGCGCTGTTGATTCTCGTCCCCGGAAGGCCCTGTAACTGGCCAGTCACTTCAGTTAGGGTTGCGCTCGTCAAACAGTGCCCCGGAGTTCCAGCAGGCCCCGTCTTATCAGTCCAAGCTCTGTGACTTTGGTAGAGGTCGTTCATGGCTGGAGTCTCTGTGTGGGCTCTCGCACAAAGTCTGGCTCAGACTTGGGGCCTGACTCGAGCCACGTTTCTCTGTGTTCCTCACGAGCAGGTGCTTTTTTTTTTGTTGTACCCACTTT
This sequence comes from Anguilla rostrata, assembly GCF_018555375.3. NCBI lineage: Eukaryota > Metazoa > Chordata > Actinopteri > Anguilliformes > Anguillidae > Anguilla > Anguilla rostrata. Next base: position 50,011,799 of record NC_057936.1, on the reverse strand, counting down.
TTCGGAAGAAAAGTTTTGAGACCTCCATTTGCATATTTACATACGTGTTTTTTGTTCTTAGGGGCTGTTATTTAATCCTTTCTAAGGGTAATGGGTAAATTATTTGGGTTCGGTTTGCAACCCAAATGCAAAACCAGTAAGTTTAATTTGCTCAGAGCCTATAGGGGGCTCTGGAATTGTGCTGTGGAGCAGATGCCTTTTCCAGTCACGAAGCGTGAATGATATGCTGGTGACATGGCCCGTGTTTTACGGCCCACGGGCGCATTTCCGAACCCTTCTGGCACTACTGACCTCGTACGAATGTGCCAAGAGAGCTGCTGTTTTTTCCCCCCCCTCCCCTTTCTCTCTCCCTCAGCAAAGCTGAATACAATCTGTCAAAAGCAATACATTAAAAACGGCGTCCAATTTGTGGGAACGGCGATGATGGCGCTTTGCTATGCTTATGCACGCTATTACACTGTTGACCCCGACTCCGGCTGTCCGCTCCGTTTCCGTCTTGCATCGATTGCCCCGTGCATTACGTTTTCTCCACAGTCGCGGGAGAAGCAGCCAGGGTCAATCTGAGACGGGAGAGTGGTTCTGTGAAGCCGGGCCAAGATCAGTGTGGGGGCAGTGTGGTGCAGTGTAATGGTTTTGGAACTAGGCTTGCAACAAAGAGGCTGCAGGTTTGATTCCCAAGTGGGGCACTGCTTTTGTCTCTTTGAGTATGGTATGAAACCTGAATTACTTCGCAAAAAATGCCAGCTGTATGAATGAATAGAGTCTGCAAAATGGCTAAAGTGTAGGCTAAATGGACAAATGGATCAGTGTGTCAACTGGAGGGCAGGCGCTTTGGCGGCCTCGTTAGAGATCTGATCAGAATGAGCATTGGTGTGGGTTGTGTTGTTGTGTGGCCCTGCAACCTGTATGGTTTACCAGTCTGTTAGGGCGTCTATTTTTACAGTGGAAAGGTTAGCGTGCGACGGCCCTGTCAGTGCTGCTCTGTGAAGCCGGTCAGACCAGAAACACCCCCCCCCCCCCCCCCTTCACAGCTGCATTGTTCTTCTCCCTTTGGGTGCAGACATGACCTTTTTAAAGGGCTCTGCAAAATGCATGAGCACTGCTGAGACATGGCATCCGTTCTGACCTACACCCTGCTGATGTGCTAGATGTTCTCCACATTATCATTTATTTTTATTTGCCATTACATCATTTCACAAGTTCACTTCCAGTATGTTCTGTGAGTGTTTTCATGACTAACCAAAAATTTGGTTTGAAACCTGTTGTGATTGAAGCATAATGTTGCGCTCTTACGCTCCATTTTATAAAGCTACAGGGTTTCACACTGCAAAAATATGCATAAAAGTTCAGAAAATTGGCTGAATCTGCATTGAAGCGTGCATGTTGACAGACAGTTGTAAATAACAGTGATTTGTCATTGGTTGAAGAAGGTAATTTGGGATTTGGACCTTTCCAAACTCAACCCCCCTTCAGGCCCACCACTCCTGGTGAGACGAAGCTGCTGGCCTCGGAGATCTACGAGATCCTTCAGGCGTCAGGCAAGGCGGAGGCCGAGCAGGTGGACGGCGCCGCCTCCTACCGGCGCAAGGCCCAGTTCTTCCTGGGGGCCACCAACAAGCGTGCCAAAACGGTGGTCCTGCACATCGACGGCCTGGACGACCCCGTGAGTAATCCCCTCCCCCCCGCTCCTCCGCCCGTCGCCGCAGATAAAGGCCCTTCCGAGCTGCGGTCCCACAGCGCCTACCTGCTTAGCGCATGCTGCCAAGCGTGAGGGTCACCGTTTCTAAGTGTCAGGGATTTGAACAGCGCGGCACTTACGCCCAAGACGTGCTCCCTCCGGGTCTGCGGCACCTGCCCCGGCCCCGTTCCGTAAGTCAGCAGATTTCGCGGCAGGCTGATAATGAATTAAGGCCACCCATCCCTGTGTAATTGTGCTTGAGATGGTCAGAGGGGGCGGTGCTCAGTCAGCGAAGGCTCACCAGGCTCGGATGGGGCACGGGTTTTCCTTTTTTTTTCCGACTCGCTTTCTCTGTCTCAGAGTCGGAGGGGCCTCTGTGAAGAAGCGCTCCTGAGGATCAGGGGCGTCATCAGCTTCACCTTCCAGATGGCGGTCAAGAGGTGCGTCGTCAGGATCAGGTCGGACCTGAAGGCAGAGGTGAGTCTGGGCATCGGGCCTTCCAGTCAGTACTAGGCATTGTGGGACAGGGTGGGGCTGGTGGGCGGGACTAAATTGGATCTTCTGTTCCACAGGCCCTGGGCACTGCCATCGCCTCCACCAAAGTCATGAAGGCTCAGCAAGTGGTAAAGAGTGAGGAAGGTGATGAGGTGAGTAGTCCGTTATACTGCAAGGCACATACACAGATACAGTAGAGCTTTCAGTACAGTTGAGTATCATCCCAGATTTTCAGTTGTAAATGGTAAATGGTAAATGGACTTCATTTATATAGCGCTTTTATCCAAAGCGCTTTACAATTGATGCCTCTCATTCGCCAGAGCAGTTAGAGGTTAGGGGTTAGGTGTCTTGCTCAAGGACACTTCGACATGCCCAGGGCGGGGTTAGAACCGGCAACCCTCCGACTGCCAGACAATCGGTCTTACCTCCTGAGCTATATCGCCCCGATATATCGCCCCAGTTGTGACAACATTGTTGAATGCGCTTGACCTTTTATGGTCAAAAAGTGTCCCTGGCACCCAGCATCCCTTCACAATAGCACTTGATGCCTCAAACGGCTTCAGTGGTGACCAGAATGTTCACCATTGTATCCGTCACCATCTTGCAGTGGTCAAGGGGGTTTGCTGCCCATCGCAGAATGTGAACGGGCAGCGTTACAACAGGCAGCCGAGAGCTCTGTGGCCCAGGCCATTGATCTTTACTCCCCCTGGAAGCAGAGTGCTTCTCCAGGCTGGTTGAGGTCTCGGCTGGGGCCCGCGTGCCAGCGAAGGTAACCGCTGGTTTGTCAGCCTCTCCTCAGCCCCGTGGTGAGAGATGAGAGAGATGCAGCTTGACGTGCTGAGCTCATGAGGTCTGTCTGCCCGGGGTGTTTTCCCCTCAGCCGGCCCGCAGAGCCGCTCGCTCGCCGCCCGGCGACGTGATCAGTCCCAGGCAACGCGTAGGGCCTGGGAGCGGCGTGTCAGAGCCGCGGGCCGCCCGCGGGCCCCCACGCGCCCACGCAGGGACCCGCTTAGGCAGCGCTTCTGCCATAATTAAATTACTACTCCTCGTGTACTGTTGGAAGGACGTTCGCCACCTGGAGGTGCGCAGCCTCGACCTGAAACGTCCAAGTGCTGAGGCAGTAGCTCCTGGTACCGCATTGCTGCGTCTGTCAGGCCTGCTGTTCTGCTGTTGGCCAGCAGATGGCAGAGTTGGATGAATTATCATTAGACAGTGCAAACGAGAGGATGTTACACACAGTAGCTTTTGAGTTAATGAAAGATCTGTGGGAGTACTTCAGAATGGGACAATTTACTATTTTTAAAAATTGTAAAAAAAAAAAGATGCAAACACTTCCTGTTCTGGTGTCTCACTTCACTGGAAAATATTCTGGAAGACTTAACTAAGATAAAAATACATTTAGTGCTCAAAATATGCATTCATTCCGGCTGGCTAAGCTGTGTGTGTCTGTGCCTGTGTGCGTCAGGTGATAGTCCCGTTCCAGGAGGATGTCCTGGTGGTGGTGGAGGAGAACACTGACCTCCCCGACTACCTGCCGGAGGAGGAGAGCCCCTCCCGGGGGCTGGACAAGGCGGTGTCGCGCGTGGGCTCCATGCAGGATGGCGTGGGCTGGCTGAGCGCCGCCGCTAACTTTCTGTCCCGCTCCTTCTACTGGTGACAGTGCGGCCGCCGGGGGCCTCTGGGTAACTGTCCGCTCCGGGGGCCGCGAGTCGCCGCGGCGCCGGACCGCCGGGCGCGGCTCGCAGTGATCTCGAACGGGCACACACCCGCAACATCCGCATGCCGTGCTGCCCGCGTCCATTCTGCACAGAGCCACTGGAGGGGGAGAGCGCCACCACCAGGCTCAGAGCAGGGTCCTGATCTAGAGCAGGGTCCGCGCTGGAACAGGATCCTCATCCACTTTATTTACGTGGGCTGTAAATCAAAAAATATGTCTCCGGTTCTTTTATTGGTCTATTTCTCTAAAGTCCGAAACGTGTTGTGATAGAAGCTTTAGCGTGGGCTTGCAGTGGAGCCTTGAGCAATGTGGCAGAGCACACTGATGAAACGGGTCGAGCAAGGAATGTTTTGAATGTTTTTTTTTTTTAATTAATTTTTTTTTTTTTGCATGAGTTTTGTTGCTCTTATGTTGTGGAATTTTGAATTTAACTTTCACTTAGTTCATTTGTTATTTTCTAATCCGCAGATTTTTAATTTTAGATTTTTAAATAATTTTTTCCTCTGTCCAATGCATGTTTTACTTGCATGTTTTTTATTTTATTTTATTTTTTTAACTTTTCAGCATGTGCCCCTAATGTCTTTGTATTCCCTAGCTCCTTGAGCTTTCCCCTCCGTTCAGACCTTCAGTTCTCCAAGGACACCCGCTGTATTATCGGTGGTGCAGATTGTAATCGCTGCAGCGGCTCTGTGCTTTTTAATGCGTAACCCCTGTATTTGTAGAAATTAAATAAAAAAAACAATTGCTGCTATCTAGCTGAAAGAACAAGATAATTGCTGCTGATGTGTATTAGACGAGGAGCTGTGGCAATAGGTACCTTTATTCTCACTGCATTACCTCTCTCTCTTCCTCTAATATAAGTGATGTGGAAATGAAATGTGCCCCACAGTATTCTATTCATACTAGCAGTGTGAGTAGGCTTGCCAGGATTGGATGTGTTTGTGAAGTGAGTGCTTATCAAGGATTTCTAATGAACTTCAATTTACCAGCATATGAAAAAAAATTGATATAACTAGAACAATGAATGAAATCACTTTTGAATGTAATCGACCTGTTGTATGTTTATACAACAGGTTGAATTTTCCAAGCAACTACATAGTCTGGATAATATGGGGGTTATTTGTTTTAGCGTGTTATGTAGACTTGTACTTGTTTGGATAAAATGAGTGTATGTTACATTACATTACATGTAATGTAATGTTCCTAAAATATAACCAGCTAAAGGGCGCTATATAGTTTTGTTGTTCTGACATGAAATGAGGGTACATTCTGCTATTCTTTATTGGTTTCCTTTAAAACAATTTGCTGATTCACTTGTTTCCATTTTTAAATTGGTATATTTGAGAGCTGTGTGCGAGAGACATTGTGAAAATAAACCGCAATAAACCTGTAAATATATGCTGAAAACAAAGATTGATTATATCTGTAAAACTTGGGGAATTGACAGGCTTAGGTATGAATTTATGAACTGTGGTTGCTGCCATGTGTAGCACTTAGCTTTTAGCTCGAGCAGCAACGCTGTTCATGTAGCCTCCATAGCGCTTTTCATTTCGTGTCGTTTTCAGCCACTTGCATAATACTCTTCCCCTGAGTCCCCTACTCTCATCGCGAGCCTGCCTAAAAAAAAAGATCAGATCAGAAATTCCCCGTGTAATTGTGCTCACCGTGTGCTGCCCTTTTATCTGTACCCTCAGCGAGACTCTGTGCTTGATTGATGGACAGGAGCCGCTCGCTTGCCAAATGTGCTTTTCGTGCATGCCACCTCCTCAGTGTTATCTCCTGTGCAAACTGAAAGCCTTTCTTCTGAATTAAAATAGTTTGATTTTTTTTTTGTGTGTGCAGCCAACGGTGTCCTTAAAGCTTAAGCAGTCACAAACACGTCCGTGCCACTTTCATAAATGCTGTAGAAGCTTTTTCAGATCAGGGCAGTTGATATGTAACCGGTGCCTGGTGTTCTTGGTTGCCTTGAATGGTTTTTTTTTTGTACGGTATTGCACAAAGCCAGTGGACACAGTGCTATCCTGGGGCACCAGCCATTGCACAGAGAACCTCTGTATTAGTGCACCGTTCAGTCAGATAAGTCTGTACAGTCACAGACCCTGTCTGTGTGAAGGTCTGTGTGTGATTCTTGCCATGGTTAATGTGTGGGAATGTACTCTATTTTAAAAAAAAGTAGTTGATTGCATGTTAACAGGTGCTTATATAGACTTTTCTTTTAACTTTAATTATATTGGCATTTTTACTTTTAGTGCCATTGATTCATTTTAAAAGCGACAACGCTTGGTCATAACTCATTGTGAGTGTTTTCCATGCCTGTTTTTTTTTTCTTTTTTTTTGAAGCATGAAAGTATTTCATAAAATATATAAAGGGAAAGTATTATCTACTGAAGTAGACATACATTACTAGCAGCAGAAAAGCCAGCAAATATTTATACTGTCAAATACCAATGTAATGCCTGTTTAAATAATTCAATTTGGTACAGAGTGTGTTGTGTAATACACAATGGTACAGTATTGTATGTTATTTTTTTCACCGTCTGCCATGCACAAATCTTTCAGTTTTAAAACAGTCTGAAAATAATAATGAATGTAATATCATTTAAAATGTGTCTGATATCAGTATCATTTTAAATGACCAGATGGTGTTATCAAGGTATTCATACTTTGAACTGCCAAAACTGTATCTCCCTGTGTAACATGTTTGTGCTTCAGCTTCTCCTAGGTTATCAGTGTTCACCTATTGGAAACCATAACTTGAATGTTCACTACATTAAAAAGATTAAGCAGATCTATTGTAAATCCTCAACATTATATGTAACACATTCACTGTGTGTATGTGCTGCCTTGGGTACTGTTATAAGTCTCAAACAATTATGCCTCCCAGTTAGCAATAATGGCAAAGCGTATCAAATAAAATCTCAATGATTTAAAACCAAATATGTATGCTTCATTATCATTATTCTTATTATTCATTTTCATATCCAGTATATTTAAGGTTTTGGCAGAATTACCTGGCTAATTTTTAAAATTTGATTACTTATTATAATTCCAACATAGTAGAAAGATGTTAATGTTCCTTGGCACTGCTGTAGTGCTGAAAATACTTTTCTTTGATTCTTTTCTCTACAGTTTTAAGCACAGGAACAGGAAGCTGTACAGTTGCTGTGTGGAGTGAATGATCTTGTGTTCAATAGCTACTCAGGTAATGTACAGTGAACCTCTATTGCTAGTTACTGTGACTCTGGCTACCTGTGCCACTGGGGGGTGGGAGAGAGGTTTTGGGACCGCCCCTGTGTGTGCTGACAGCTGGATAAATGAAAAATTTAAGGATGGATTTGGATGACGCTTCGTTAAGTGATTGCCTGTGAGACGAGAGAGAAATTGTTGAGTTTTTAGAGATGATGCAACATCTGTTGAGGGTCAGGGAGGAATGCGTTTGTGAGTGCCGCTGCATTTCAGAGAAGAGACCAATCTGACACAGCTGATGACCTCCGGTCACATGAGAAATGCACACAAAACCACCTTCTGTAAAGAGGTTCAGGAGATCTCCCTCTGCAATATTGGCTGGCGCTTTCTTTTGCAGTATAAACTGCAGCATGTTCATCTGTAAAGCCTACAACTAAATTAGCTTAAAGTGATCTAATCACAAACGCAGGTGGCAAGTTAAATTTTGGAGCTGGATAACAGTTTCTGAAATTCAAACTTTTATTTAGTCAGAGTTAAGGACAAATGTTGATTGGATCTAGACTGTTTAAATGTTTATGTTATATGTATGGCAAGAAGGCATTGAGTGCTCTGTTTAAATTTCATTAGTATCCAGGGTCGAGAGAAGGTCTGTGTGTAATGATGCTAGTGAGAAGACCAGTGACACAGGAATGGGAGGCCTTTGTGTCCTGTGCAGAGGGGGCGGGGCTGGTGGATTCCCACAATGCTTTGCGTGCCTGGCGGAGCTGAAAGGAGCGGGTCTCGCAGACCGTGATTCCATCAGGCAGGGAGCCCACCCCCTCGCTAATGAGAGTAATGGCCGCAGCCTGGGGGGCTGGTGTGGAGGGGTTCCAGGGAGCGTGCCCGCACCCCCCTGCACCCCCCCCCCCGTACCGCCAGCCCTGCCCAGGCCCTCGCCGCTGACCCGCCGTCCTGCTCCTGACAGGGCCTGGCTGCTGGGGGCGAGCCCGCGGCCCCCACCGGTCCCAAACCGTCACGTCAGGGCTCCAGCGGCTGGCCCAGGCGCACGGGCATCTGCTGCGGGGCGCCCGTCGCCACGGAGATCAAAGCGGCGAGGACAGCGGCCGCACATCGGCGGAGAGAGGGGGAATCTGTTTTTTTTCCCCCCTGTGAGCTGCGTCGGGGGGCGGCCTGGGGTCATCCTCCGCTGCCCCGCCGCATTTGGGGGTCCGGCGGAGTCCGGCTGCGGGCCCCGATGTGGCAGGAGCGCTTAGATCAGTGGGCGAGCGCGTGAGAGCCCGCCGCCCAAAACCTCCAACCGGCCCCCTATCGCTGCACCCTATCGCTGGCTGCGACTCATTGTTCATTTTCATCCACATCAGCGGTGATGGATTGCCCTCGTAATTATCTTTCTTAGAGGTTATTCGTGTGAATGGTTCAATGTTTAACATGACATCTCCATTTCAAAGTAGCTCAGATTCAAATCAGTGGCCATTTTGAGTAAATAAAATGGCTTCTCTATCGGAAAAAATAAACGCACACTAGATGATTTGGATGAAATGAAACGAGCCAGAAATTACTGTATTTCAAGGATCCTTCAGCAGCCACAGAAGAACTGTTTGCCTTACGGTGGACCACACAAGCTTCTGAAGCATTTGATTTGAATAATCAGAAAGACCTTTAATATAGTGTGATTCATAAAACTGCCAGGTGACGTCAGTATTCGGCATTCTAGATTTCAATTCTGATTAACATCGACCGAGTTAATGCAAATTCAGATATTGGATAAAAAAAGCATTTCAAATAATATTTTTTCATGTGCACCCATATTGAAATAGCTTTCAAAAAGCAGCATACTAAACTGCAGTGAAAATGTATGCATTACAATATTTTGTGTCATTTTTGTGTCATAACATGTTTTTTATTATATACAATTATTTTATGCATATATACATATATACATACACACACGCACACACAGTGTATATAAATACGAGGCCCAAGTAAAGGGCTATGATAATGTGCATAACAGGGCATCCAGAAAGTTTGAGTAAGACTGAGGGATCAGGGCCCATCTGCCGGCTAAGGAGTGAATGCAGAAGTGACCGAGCGCACTACAGGCTTGCTGTATTATGGTGACGTAGAAAACAATAATTACATACTAGCACATTGTATAAACTGTGGTGCCCTGTATATCAACAAAAG